>NW_027094086.1:132786755-133493656 GCF_029207755.1 Chamaea fasciata
TCTACTTGAGGGACTGAGAAATAACTCATCTTCCCTAAATTATCACCCAGCTTGCACTGAACAGAAGCATAACAGAACATTACTTTCCTTCCCTCGTCATTATTAATAATATATCACAGTTCAGAAAAGGGCCCATTTAGTTTCCAAGATTTATCATAATCAGATAGTTATACAATGGCTAAGAGTGTAACAAAATAGATCCCGCTTTGGACTGGCCCTCTTTCCCACTGCAGAAACTTGTTTCCACCTTCTCTATCATTCTTCCTGCCCAAGGTGCCACTTACCTGCAGCTGCACATCTCACTCTTTGCTTGCCTGCTTAGACCCCAAGGTTCTAAGGGAGTCTAAAAACCTGTTCTCTAGGCCAGGTCCTTGATCCTGCTGCATACCAGTTTCTTTTGTACACCTCTACTTATTACTCATTTTGAATTTATCATAATTACCTCATAATTTTTAACTCAGCTACTGATCTTGCCTTGCCCTATAGTTTGATGCAACTTTGTCTTGTTTCCCTACTCAAATCATGTACCCTACTACCGTTTCCCTAGCTTTGGTTTCATTGATTCCTCAGCTTCTGCATTTAACTCACTTCATTCCAATTTCATTTGTAACACAACTCCAGACATCTGCCTCAGTGACATAAACCCTGGGTTATCATCCTTGACATGGTAAATGGATTACTGCATAATATTCTAAATATTATACAAAGTTTGTATCAAAGGGAACGGCAGTATCAGTACAGTAGTTACACCAATATTTATATGTGCAGTATCTATATCTGTCAGATACATCAGTGATAGCTTTGGTTTTATTACATATCCATCTTCGCAATATATAAACAAAAATATACAAGCATAGTGTTTTTATTGTTTATCTTGCGACATGGGTTCCAGTTAGCTCTTCTTTAGGGAAGAGTTACAGATTTGCATGTAAATGTTGTCTAAAGATGTCAGGACTCTGAGTCATCTATTTTCTCTGTTGGAAATAATGTACTAATATATTTATCAATTTTTAAAATACAGCCAATAAATACAACATGTGGTTGGAATACAAATCAGCATTTTCATATAAAATATACAGTACCATGTCTTTAATACAACAGAACCAACGTAAATGACATTTTTATATTTCCCCACATCAGGTTGATAATAGATTTTTATTGGTAAATTTAAATTTTTTTTTACTGGTACGTGATCAAAATCTATGAATCGGGACTATTAACACTTGTTTGCTTCTCAGCTATGATGGATCTTGCTCCTTGCCATCCTTTGAGAGAAGCTTAATTTGTCATGAGTTCATCTTCACAGGAGATGTGGCATCTCAGAGACTCCCACCTAACGCAGATCATTGAGGTCATCCTTTTTCCACTACCTTTACCCAGTCTTTAAAACCACGCTAAAATAAATAAGGTCACAGCTACCACTGGCACAGGTGTTACATCCATGCCAGGGGTCAAATGATAAAGATGATAGTCTAAAAAGTCACTGAAATGTTTAAGTGAGCTCCAGAAACAGAATAATGGACACACACCACCACCTTATTTCTTGTAAAGGCCTAGGACAATCACAGAGTGCAAAGGAGAAGGAAAAAGAAGTACTCACTAATGGTGCATGCTATGAGTGTGTGAACATGAGCAATCCCTCTAGCAACAGTGAGAACACTGGTTCTAGATGTATTTGCAGAGCTACATCTAAGAAGGAACTAATGCATGAAGCCTTCTATCCCATTGTCCTGGTTTTGTCTGGGGATAGTTAATTTTCTCCCTAGTACCTGGAACAGTGCAGTGTTTTGGACGCAAGATGAGAATAATGTTGATTAACACACTGATGGTTTGTTTGTTGCTGAGTAGTGCTTGCACTGAGCCAAGGACTTTTCAGTGTCTCATGCTCTGAAAGTGAGGAGCTGCACAGGAATTTGGGGAAGGGGGGGGAACACATCTGGGACAGCTGATCAAACTGGCCAAAGGGATATTCCACATGAACATCATGCCCAGTGTAGAAACTGGGAGGAACTGGCCAGGAGGGACTGATTGCTGCTCAGGGATGGGCTTGGCCTTGGTCAGTGGGTAGTGAGCAGTCGTACTGTGCAACAACTGTTGTGGTTTATTAGTCTCTTTTTTTATTACTATTATTACTATTATTATTTTAATATCAGTAGTATTATTATATGTACTTTGTTTCAATTACTGATTTGCTCTGAACTCAAGCTTTTTCATTTCTTGATTCTCCTCTCCATCCCATGGATGTAGGGGAAGGAGTGAACAGCTGTGTGCTTCTAAATTGCTGTCTGAGGTTAAACCACTACATCCACAAACTACCAAAGATACTAGAGACAAAAGCAAAGAAAAATAAAGAAGGTAAAAGGCACTAATTGTGGACTGTCTTTTTTAGCAAGGCAGGACAGACACACACTGTCCAAGTTTCTCCAATCTTTACTGACTTCTGCGGATCATACAAACAGCTAAGGTGTCTGACTGAGCTCTGCTGAATCGGATCTATAGATGTTTTAAGCAACTGGTCTGTGCTCTTTTATATGAACTTTATTCCCCCAAAAAGTACAGAATACCAACCATTTGAAATTACATCTGAAACCAACTGTGCCCAATTCTTTTTGGTACCATCATAAGATTAGACAATGACTGGGTAATTTAATTTCACTTAAAGATAGCCAAAGAAAAGCGTTCTCTCTCTCTCTACATATCTCTACAGTCCAAGTGCAAAAAAATGTTAGTAAGATTTTCATAACCCCAAATGATTTTTTCCTAATGAATATATAACTTATATAATAACAATTCTTAGGTTATGAAAAAATTTTAGTAATTACAAACTACTGCTCAAAACTGCCATACATGTTTATTTAAACAGGTCATTAAATGGAGGAATACACATCATACTTCTTCTTCTTCTTAACATAAAATAGAGCCCTGTCTCCTTTAATGTCAGTGGAACTGTGCAGTTATCTTAATATATATGGGGGTGTCATCAGAATTTTTCACTCAAATATCAGGAGATGTGAACGTAACGTTTGCCTACATCACATACATGCTGTCCTCTGTCACAAGTAGTCATGTCATGTACTCCTGCCCAACTGAGCAGTGCTCACTGAAAAGAGACTTTAGCCTTTATTTCTTCTGTTGGAAGACTATTTCTATCAGAGGGTTATTTATGACCTTGCTCCCTTAATAGAGACCTTCCTTCTCCTATACAGCTGAGCAGCTTATATTTGTTCCTATGTCCACCATTTTTTTTATGCCTTAAATGAAGTTTTTTCCTCCCCCCTCCCTTCCAATGACAGCCATGACCCTCTGTCATTAGGTTTGACTTTGCTAAATAAATCAAATACCTTTTAAATTTCCTCTTCTTTCTTCATTCATTTCACTGTCCTATTATATTTCCACACTTGGCCTGTTCCTGCCTGAATTCATCTTTCATGAACATAATGACCACAACTGCAAAATACTTCCTTTTCTGTACTGGAAGATTTCCACTCTTTTAGCCAAGCTCTGGGGATTGCATTTATCTTTCCCTCCCTCTCACTCCAGCATATCACACCGGTGGCTCGCCTGTAACTAATAAACCCAAGCCTTCCTCTTTGTTTGCTAATTCTTACTGTGTAGTATGCTGATTCTTTTCTATGCTGCTAGCTTTGCATCATCAGCAAACATAAATACTTCTTGCTAGCATAAAAAAATCAGATTCTTGGAGGTCCTAGACTGTGCTGTGCAAGTAACACCATTTCAGGAATACCTCCCTTCATTTCAATTCAACCTGATGATGCCTCCAAAATGAACTGTTGGCAATTCCATTTCAGAACGTGCTTCCCAAGAACATAGGGATTTTTTACTTGTTTGATCTCTTTTCCACTCCTTAATAGGTGGTTTTACCGATTATCATCTTTACATCATTGGACAGTACCAACCATGCAGCTGGCTTAACTTAAACAGGCTTAACAACTGTGGAATAAGATCACCAGTAATTTCAAGATACTATTGGTATTCTAGTGCACTACTCTGAGTATCTTGCCAGTCTCCTTGAGTTGTTAAAAATTAATCCTGAAATATTCTTCATGAATGTAACCCAGAAGGGGAATCTGTTCCTTCATGACCTGTATCAGTTGCCCTGGAAGCAGCTGTTGCATAATAGTGGGGTTCAGCACAACTCATTCCCAAGAAGGTGGGGAGATTGTCTCTACACAGAGGGCTGAATCAAGAATGGATTTTTCCACACTGTCACTGCCGATGAAATGGAGTTTTCAATTACAATGCTTAGCACAGATCAACCTGAGCAGGGAAACCTATGTTCCAATGCTGCCAAGCAATATATGCTCAGCACTGCATTTGTCAAACCATTTCCTCCGCTAAGAGTTCATGTGTCAGTCTTGGAAAAGGCTTGCTCTTCTACTACCTTTCCTGATGGAAATGTGAAAAGTGCAACTTACTTCCTTTCAGAAAACATCTTGTTGAACCACTTGACTCAACAAATTGAGTCAAGAGAATCTGCTTTCTAGAGCTCTAAAAATGGTGTGACTGTTCTATCGCAATTCTGCCTCACTGGAATATGGAGGTCAAACAGGGGAACGACAATCATTAGATAAAGTGTTAAAAGGGGATTGCTGGGTTTAAGGGCAGTTTAAAAATGCACTCGGGACCCTGCAATTTCTTTTGTTTTAGCTGGGATTACACGATCAGGTGTTGATGTCTGTGATAGACTGTGCTGTGATAAAATCAAAATCACTGTTCTTTCTGTTACAAGCATGCAAAGAACAAGTTCCACACGAAGATGGATCAAGAGCACAAGAATAATTCTAGAAATGTAGCCAAAGAGCAGCTTTCTGGACTAACTTTAAATGCCAGCAACCAAACCCACCCACAGGTACCAATTGCACATCTCAGTTTTATCTCATCTTAATCAAATCACTAATTATTGTACATAAATCCGAAGGCACATCATAGAATTTTGTTCTTCATAGGTGCTTAATTCATTGTTTTGTTTCAAACATTTAAGTCTGTCTACACTTATCTAAGTACAATGTGACCACTAAATCACACAATACATCATCTCTTTGTCAGTATCCTAGACAGAGAAGATCCTCTGAGAATATGCTTACAACATAAAGGTCACTCTGAAAGTTGACTAAAGGCATGAATAAAAAATAAAACATTTAGTTAAGCCCTTTGAGGAGACAAGGTTGCCATTATCCTTCACTGTTTAAGCCAAGTTCTTCAACTGCTTTTCAACACTATTGTGACATCAGATGGAGAGTTTAATGGCAGCTTCTGAGTATATATAGAATCAAAGCCAATATTCAGCTTACTAAAGTTTCAGAAAGTTACACAGCAGTGAGAGATTAAGAATCATTATATACTTGGCAAACTGACCTATTTCCAAACGATGCTGTCACAAGATGATATGTGCAGTGGGCGTATTTTAGCCAACAAAAGCTAGCAAAGTGCCAAGAGCTGCTGAATTTCCTGTTAAGAATTAAGAGCCCCTCCACACACGTTTTCCAGCACAATATATGGCCCATCTTTTTGTCAGCCCAAGTCTTCCTTGAAAAATTAGGGTGGAAAAAAAATCACCAGGCACCATTTCTCATGAAAGGTAAGGAAATTAAAGGAAATGAAAGAAACTACAAAGTAAGAGGAGCTGATCTGAGGGTCTCACTGGTTAACATGCTTCTGAAGTAAAGTGCAATTCCAGTTTTATACTTGGAGCGTGATTACCATGTAAAACAGGAGTGGGGAAATGTAAAAGTATGCAAGACAAATGACATTTTATCTTTAGACATAATCATCCCTCATGGGTGTCATCCCTACTTATCAATTAATCACTAGAGCATGAATATCCCAAGACAAGGCTAAAAATGGGATGTAATTTTTCACTAAATATGCTTGAAACAGCCAGTACATTTCACAAAGGAAAGAAGAGGTTTGTGATCTATTTGGTAGCTGCTTCCCAAAAGCAGCTCAACCTCACAGAATCTGAATGGAGATCCCTGACACTGACTGCAGTGATGGCTTGTGTCAGTCATCAGCAGAAACCTCAAGGTTTATTTACATGACTGCAAGTGAGTGCATTGCCAGGACTTACTGAGTTATTGCTTTCTGGCTAAGTTAACAGCAACTAAACAAACGAAGTTCTAGCCATTGCAAACACAAAATAAAATGTACTAGCATAACCCACTTAGTGAAAATGTAACTTGGTGAGCCTCTGAAACTTGGCACTTGTGATTGCATGAGCCTACCCTCACTGTCTCAGGTAGTCTAGACAGCATGAAACTTGTAAAAAAAGGAAAAGTCAGTATTTCCAGTCAGCTAGCAAAAACAACAGGCATAGAGAAACGAATGTTTCCGTCTCTCAAGTTCAAAATTCATCTGCTATACAGATGCATAGTTCTGGTTTATGACAGTCTATGTCTTCCAGCACCTGAAAGCAAACTTACTGGTCTGATGGTCAGCTGCTGATGTATGTTCTATCTTCTCAGTATAGCAAGTGAAGTTAGCTAAGCAATCCTATCCAATCATTCATTTAATTGTACTGCTTTGCCTCACAGTAAAAGTTACGATGTTTGGATCTATCAAGTGTCAACTTTTTTTTTTTTTTTTTGTCAGAATGAGCAATAAAACACAAAAACTCAAGCACTTGACTTTCCTTATTTAGATACTGAGAGGGAAAAATTCTTAAATTCACATATCAACCTTGTAATTTGCTGAATAGAAAAAAAGACACACTACCTGTTCAGAAAGGCTTGACACACTACCTGGCTCTGAAAGAAAAAGGCAGTTGAAGAAGCTGTAGAGTCATTAGCAGGAAAAGATCAAAATTCCACCATGAAAAAAGTTTTTGTTTCTTCTGAGTGTACAGCTTATCTGCTTTTGCACACAATAATGCTACCAGGCCTGTTACCTAGACAATGCCACTGCTTTCGAGTTTTAAATCCTAGAACCAAATGCCAACAGAGGAACATCTTTAGGATATGGCATCCCAGCAATTCTCAATCACGTATTTAGAGGAAGCTGGAAATAAAAAGAACAATCTTTTTTCAGTCGGAAAATCCATGAACTCTCTTTTTAGCAGGGGAAACACGAAAAATCAAGACTCAAAAAAAGCTATTACTGGTTTTCTAACAAATTTACCGATACTTTTAATAAATGATTTAAATATAAAATGGTCATATGCCGAAAATCTAAAATTGACACCTAATTATTAACATCTCCATGCATTTCATCACTTAACTTGGAAAATTATGACACATTAATGTAATAAGCTTCTAAGATCAAAGCAGAAACCATGAATAAACCGCAAAAAGATTATATGATTTTGATTTTTCTCCCTATTAACAACCGGAGTATGATTCTGCTTACACTATTAACTATCCAGGTTTCAGTTATTTATTGTGGACAAAATCAAAATTGGCCCATTAGCCAATAAGACACTGCCACACTTAGCAAAGAGTAAGACAACAGACATAATACGGCTAACTTAGAAAAAACAACAGCTGAGCTAACTGATGAATTACAAAATCTTCTCATCAATTCTGATTACACAATGAAAGTCCCCAGAGCAGTTTAATATACCTAGAGTTACACATGTTTAATTTTTTTTTCAAATTATAGGTACATAATAACAGCTTCCCCTCCCACCCCCTTCCCCACAAACCAAATATGGGTCAAATTCTCAAAACTGCACTTCAGCCCTTAAAATTTTGATGTTTTCATGATGCCTAAAGTGGTCCCTGACAGAAGTGCATGACAGTCCCTAACCTACACTGCTCAGCAAACAGAAATGTAAAATTGACAATATAGAACAAAATTACAAAACATTATCAAGAAACCTAGATGCAGGTACACAATGAACAGTGGGGAGGGATGGTCCAAGGAGACAGGCAGCTGCTTCCCTTCAGCATGTCTGTAGTACAGAGTACTACTGCAAGAAGGGTGTTGCAGCCTACTTAAATCTATGAATAAATCTGTCTTGAGAACACGAATTACAGCATAAATATCAGCACCCTTCTGAGACACGCAAGTCTTGCAACCACTCTCCCATCTGTGATTCTTTTCATTTAAAATTCTGTAAACGAAGAACAATAGCCTACAAAAGCCATTGTGGGGTCATTTAGTTTCATATAGAAATTTGCATTTCAGTTACTTAATTGGAATCCCACAGCTGTCACTTGTGAATACTCTTCTCTGGTAATTTTGTTCAGACAGCAACCATAAAAAAGATTGTCAGAAATGCTTCTGAATTATTAAAATACTGTTTTAAAATAAAGGCAAAATGCAAAAACTAACTTTCCAATCCAGGTTGTACTGTTGTTGCACTACCCACTGCTCCTAGGGAGACATCATCAAGATTGTGGCTAGACACTGAAAAATAACTTCCCATCTAAAGAATAACATGGAGATCTTTATTTAAAACAAGTATTACAACTAAGTGAATGATTAAAGACATTATTGCCTAAACCAATGGCCAACATTTGTACATGGAATCTTGCAATAAAATGGAGAAGCCCAGCGTGCCTATTTACACTTTGAACAAAACACTAGTACTTGTATTTGAATTACTATGGTGGTGGACTTTTGCAAATTGGTCCAGATCAAACCAGGTTTCAAGTCCGGATATCTCTCAAAACATAACAACCTGCATCCAAAAACATTAACAAATATCTATTTAAATCTATAAAGCTGTACCAAACATACTGAAAATTAGTACTTCTCAAAAGGACTGTAATGCTTATTCTTTTACATCTCTCGTATTACATAACAACTCTTAGAAATAAACAAAAAATGCAGGACAGTATCAAACAGTCTTTGTGCTTTCTTAACTTGTTTACATGACAGTTACCTTCTTCTTGGCAAAATTCCTTAATATAAATGTACAGGCTTGCACATTTGTCCTGAATACCAAGTTACTGCATGTATTATGAAAGATGTGTGTAGCTGGCAAGACTTTGCCAAACACACTACAGGGGAAAAACCAAATAACACAGCTACAATATATAATGTAATACTTACTATTTATATGTTTCTGAACGAATGTATTCAAAAACATGAGATACTCCCAGCTGGAACTGATCAGCAATAGGGGTAACCCAGGGATTGTTCTCTGCCTTGAAGACCTGTTTTTGACCAGTCAAATCCAAATTGCCTGAAAGAGATTAAACAAAACATCATATGAAAAATATTTGAAACATGAAAAATTTGAAAGAAATACCTTGCTGTGAATGTAAAAACCTTTTATTCGTTTCAGAGAGCGCAAGCATAATAAAACCAAATATTTCAGTCTTATCAAAGAGGAATAGAAGGACACAGTAGTTCCCACCATGACAGATGCAGTTTCACTCTGTTTCAGGGCTGCTACACACTGCAAAGCAGGGTTGAACTCTGTCCACTTACTTATTAAATTAGTTTTAGGTGTGACTTGATAATGCACCTCCACTGTGATCTGCAGGAATGAAAGGAGAATGATTCTCTGGTAGAAGTCTGCTCTGCTGAAGCTTGGAATTGCAAAGCATTCCCTCAATCCCTGCTCCAGGGGCTTTCTGCATTCCCAGTGCCCAGCATGTGGCCTGCACCAAGATCCCGCTGTGATCCGTGGTTAGAGTGACACGCACTCACAAAAGCAGACAGACAACTCCATTCTTGTAACATGGCAGTTTTACCTATTCTGTTGACAGAAGATGTAAGAGATCTATCATGCGCTTGCTTGGGTTTTTTTGTTCATTTTGTAGAAGTTTACCACCCAAGCCCAAAACCAGCACATGCTCTGCTGAAACTCCTCATGACTATGGATACAAAGGCTGAATTCCAGGACAGTCTAGCCATTGAAGAATTTTCTTGTGTTCTATAAGTTAAAAAATCTGTGGCACATTTTCAGTTTATTTTTGTGAAATTTGCACTGAAGAGAGGCCTACCCTTCCCCCATAAATCAACAATAACTAAACCACAATAAGATAAAATAATCTTAACTACAGAGAACAAAACAAAAAATATTTACAGCATTTTGGAGACTGACTGAGCCAAGCTGCTGGTGAAATCTGAAATCAACCTGACGCCACAGCTTTCCAAAATTAGGGGGGCTGTGCAAGTGCAGGCAAGGGGAGCTGCTGCAAGCCCTGTGCTCACCGCTCACTTTGGCTACACACTCTGCACGGCAGCTAATCCTTGGCGTATTCCTCTCTGTAAAAGGGGTTAATACAATTAAAGACAGGCCATTATATGGTGTGAAAAGATGCCAAGCATCTCATACCAGCCTATCACAGAGCCACTGTTACCTTAACAAGCTCATCTGCCAGCTGTCTGCGGCAGGCTGGTCGGAGCCCACAGAGGCAGGAGCAGCCCCCACAGCCGTCAGTCAGGCGGCAGCCGCCCGCCGCCGCACGCTTCAGTGCACCTCGTCTGCTTTATTAAGGGACTCAGCAGCCCTGTTCTAACAAGGATCAGGAAAAAGGATTAAGTACTGTGACAAAGAGGACCTAATAAGCTAGAAGGGAGTGTGTCTAAATCTGCGCCGGCTGAATGCATAGGCTGGCCCTCTCGCCATCCAGATCTCAGGCGGAAGCTGCTGGGGAGGGCGGCCAGAGCGGCGATCAGCCCATACCCTCTGACCAGGCTGCTGGGAAGATCGTGTATCACTCAGGGGCTTGCTTTGCGACTGCAAATTGGATTTCCCATTTTGTTACCGACAAAAAAAATCCTGTATGCTGCTTTTCAAAACAACCAACGTTGCAAACACTCTGTAGGTGGGGCGTAAGGTAAAATGATTAAGGTAAAATGATCAATCAGTGTACTACTAATAAAACCAGTTAAATCTGGGGAGGCAAGCTTGGCCCCATCACAGGCCAAGTTCAATGCTGCTTATAGGAGTAAGTCACATGTGCCCAAAATCTCAATATTTGGGGTCTCAGCTGAATCCTCCTGTCCCAAGCTGTGTCAGAAAATTACCACCCAGGGAAGGCTGCTGCAATGTTTCCATTCCCACAGTACAGTGTGCCCGCTCACTTCCATTTCAAATACCACATGGCCCATTTAAACATAATGAATTGTAATAATTACTACTCTACTATGGCCAAAGGAATCTTACAGCAAAACCAAGACCCCTCAAGCAGAAAAACCTGTAGGCCCCTACGCCAATGTAATAAGTAGTTTTATTTTCCTCTGTCTTCTCTTTTTTCCCAAAACACACTGGAGGCAGGTACAAATATTTCTTTTCACCTTCAGAGGGAAGCAGACGCCCTAATTAATCTAATTACAAAGTGAAACTGGGGTGCACAAAAATACAGCATCCGCACCAAAATGCACTCCTCCCTGCCCAGGACGTCCTTCTGGGAGCCCTGCCAGCAGCAGCTGGCCTGGCAGCCCAATCCCACTGGCCACCTAGAGCTGGAGTGAGAGCCTAGGGATTTTAAGTGAAGAATTTAATCAAGTATGGTAGTGAGAAAAGGAACAATTTGTCTGTCCTCATAGCAAGCATCAGGTTCTCACAGGTGAGTGAAGGAGGGCTGCCCTAGGATGGGACAGGAAGGACAGGGCAACCAGTGCTTTAAAAATCTCCTTGCTGGATACCAAAATTTCCATCTCAAAATGAAGGACAGAAATAGGCAGAAAAATAAGCAGGATAAGAAGTTACAGGGAAAGTGCCCCACCTTACCAGAATTAAGTAAGAAATGGAGTCTAACCCTCCTGACACAAGGCAAGCCACTTGAGCACGAAGAAGCCTCGTAATTAAAAATGAGACCGAAGGGAAACGTGACTCCTCCATCACCGTACAGTGCTTGGGGCCAAATCCTGGTGTTCTTTCTGTGCTAACAGCAAAAAAATCCACAAATCAAGGGCATACCTACCTAATTCTACTCTAGCTGCAGGACATCCAGGAGGCCCAAGCACAAGGCCAAAGTCTCGGTAACATCTCAGGAGTAGTATGTGACAAACACACAGGAGCACTGCACGGACCCTTCTGCTGCCGTGCACAAGACAAATCCAGTAGTGTGGAAGAGATGCTCCCACTTGCCTGAAGCCATGGCTGTGGCACCAGGCTCACCACAGGAGTGCCTAGCAACTGGATACCTCACACATGCATCCCTGTCTCCCAAACAAAAAAGTCTCCTTGCCTAGGTGATTTTTTTTTATGGCAGCACCATGTTAGAAAATGCTGTTATTCTACCCCCCTGTAGCACTAGAGCCAAGGAAAAAGCTACGGCAGATGCACCTTCAAGGATATTGTCTAACAGCAGCATCAGCAGAACACTGCCCCCAGGGGTTTTGGAAATTTATATACTGTTCGATCACATTAAATCCCTCAGATACTTTTAGTAAGCAAAATACAGTATTACCTCCAGTAACACTCCAGCACTGAAGATTCAATCACAAAATATATTAGGATAGGAGACTGCACTGGTCATTGCTGTTTTGTTCTTTCCATGCACATCTACCTATTAAAAAATAATTATCATTTCTGTAGTTTGGCGTAATTGTTTCACTAAAATTATATTTCTTCATTATAGACTTCAAGTTCTTGCTATTTTGTCATTCTGAAAGAGATCAGCTCCACCAAAAGGCATCACAGTCATATGCCTCTAGTAAGTGAGGAGGAACAGGCCACCCTCAAGGGTAGTCAGCACAGTCCCCCTTTCCTAGGGCACAGAAGTGTTATTCAAATTATTTTTGAGTGTTTCTAAAATTATTCTAATAAATCATCAAAACTATACATCCCAAAACCTAGGTTTAACATGCTTAAAGAACCTTCTAAGTCCAATGGGTACTTTTTTTACTCTATCTTGAGTAAATATAGATTTCCAAGTAGGAAGACTGCAAAGCAGACACTGCAGCTACCAGCATGCAGACACTGAAAAGAGAACAGAATCTGGAAAAGGGAAGAGCAGAGATCTAACAGCTGACTGCTGTGGATGACCTGCACAGAATGACCAAAAGCCTTCTAAGAGGAACCATCTGTGTGGTCTTAGAAATGTCTGATCTCAACATTTTTATTTCTGTCTCAGCACTCATTGTATCTAAAGATGATCTTGAACCCTTAAGTTTGACTGGATCCCTGTGATTTCTTTGTATACCCCACCTCGAAACCAAATTGCTCCTAATGCCCAACTGTCTACTGCCCTAATCTCTTGTTAGCTCCCACCTGGGAGCTATAGTAAAGAAATCTACACCAGAACTCTTGAAAACACAAGTGCAAAATCGAAGTGCACATATTTTTAATTTTAACGTGTTCTAACTTAGGTCATCCATTAACAAAAAATACCATTTATCACTTCCTAAACTCAGGGCATCCACAGCCATGGGTGGGCAGAAGGGCCACCTCATATGACAGTGGGCACACCTCATCCTGAGAGACATTTAAAGGATAAGAAGGCAGTTACATTTCCCTGTCTCCATGGATCTATCCTGCCCTTGAGCTAAAACATGATCATTAATGTTTCTTGTTATTTTCCTGCAGTACTGTTGAAATAAAAAGTGGTTTGTGTGAACATTCATGTTTTGCTCAAATTCCTCCAAAGGTCAGAAAAGAGCTCCTAATAGAAAATCAAATGCTGCCTCCCACAGTTGTGTTTGCAGAGGGTGTCAGAGCCAGTAATAATACTACCCATCAATGGCCACGGGTGCCTTCAGACCTCCCAGGCTACTCCTGTCCATTAGACTTAGCTTGCAAGCACCCCTTGCATATACAGCTACAAGCCCCTCGTCCTCTTGTGATGTATGATATACAAAGTGTGTAATATTTACCCAACAGATGCATATTGGAAGTACAGTAAGGTATGACTATTGTACACAGGCATTACTTCAATACACTCAAAAAGTAACAGAATGAGCACAAAACCTGGCTTGTCCTTTTCACTTGAATGCCCCCTGGCAACACTTTAAATACTTTCAAAAATTAAAAGGTGAAATTAAGTAATTAAACAACTCTGACATTTGAGAACTGAACATTGGTATTCAGCATAAGTAACATGATCCTAGCTGTAAAATGCCAGATCAACGCTTCTTTGTAATGGTTTAAATTCATCCCCAGTGGAGCTTCATTAAAATCAATGGATATAATTTTTAGCCTGTATACTGTTGAGTTTCATATCTGTGTCCTGTTGATGCTCCGACTCACCTCCCAGCCTACACTCTGCTTCACTGACCTCAAGGAGAGTCCTCAAGCTGTAACACATCCCTTTAAGCAATTCCTCTTAAGACTGCAATTCAAACGTTCTTTCCCTTTACAACACTAAGGTCTTACTCTCTGTCATACATATAACAGGAGGAACAAAATTAGTTTTAGTAATTTATTTAGATACAAATACCTTTGAATCCTGTTTTATTAAATGTTAAGTAAGGGATCAATCCACTGCACTAAATTTAAACTTAGGTTGTATGTAAAAATATGTCTGTCCTGGCTTGTTTTAGATTTGCTTTACACTACAGGGCTTATAATTTTTATTACTTTTCTGGCATTTGCTTTGTCTCAATAGAGAGAGAGATTGTTTTAAGTGGGGGGAGGGGTGGGAGGGTGGAAGAAATATAATGACTATTATGTCATAAAAAGGATACCAAAGCAATTAATTGGAAATGATGTTTTAATATCTATGTAAAAAAAACGAAAATATATACACATTCCTATGCCACAAAGTATTATCAAAAGCCAATGATTTTTACCCCAGTCTTAAGCACAGGTAAGACTGTGCACCAGTAATTCATATCACTCCTATAAACAAGTAAAATCATCTCTGCTTTGAAGACATAGCACTTTTGAAGGATTAGTAACAGAAGACAGTAGATTTAAACAGTATTATACAGGAACAGTAAGACAACAAAGAGCAAAGTCTTCTTTTATCTAAGTACAGTGTGATTCAATGTTTTTGGAACCGGCAGAAATATTCACAGAAATATTCTGTACGATAAACAAATCTATGCCGCCATAGCATATGTCAAAAACACAAATTTCCTTACTGATGAGCTCCTATGCACTAGGAGAGAACAACTAGATCTAAACCTAGACTGAAATGCCTCCAAAAGATCAATCCCAGCAACACTTCTGCCTTCTCACCCGTTCACCCTCATACTGAAGAAGGTCTAACAGTACCACTTCAAGTCACCAGCACTTCAGAGAACCCTGAAATAGCATTTGTGGTGGTTCTACATAATATAGGAAATGGTTCAAGTCTCAGATAATAAGAAATCAGACTCAGTACATGCAAATAAATGAGATACTCAAGAGCATCCCTCACACAGAAGCAGGCTGGAAGTCTTCCCCTGGCTCCTTTCCTAACTACACAGATGAGAATGCCTGCAATCCCCGCTGTGAGTGCTAGACAGGAACCCCCAGGGTAAAAGAAGGCTGAGGGAGCAATCTGAAAGCCAAACACTGAAGCCGAAGTCCATCCTCCGTTTTACAACTACTTTCACAGAGTTAAAACCGGTTTTGCAACACCACATCTCATTCTTACAACTTCTTAGACGCACATGATGATTTCAATAATGAGTTCAGAGATGAGACCTCAACTTCAGCATTGACCTGAAGACATATACATACAACAGTAGATCTGTGTCAGTTCAATAACTGAAAAGCCTCCAAACACACTTCAAACAGAAAAACATCTGGTCTGAAAAACATCAGGAGATGGAGACTGCCTGTAGCACCTTGTTCTAAGGGTTCACCACTGTCAAAATACAGTCTTTACCTCTGTGCTGAACTAAGTTTAGCTCTAAAACACTGCTGCTCCCTCTGCCCATCTACAAGGGAGAAAGACCACCTGTGCCTTCTTCTCATGGAGTGAGTGAGGATCAGCAGCCAAGTCTTCCCTCACTCTTTACTTAGGCTAAATAGTCTGATTATATTATGATCCCATAGTAGCTACTCCATTTGCTTCAACTCTTAGTAAGAGAAACACAGCTGAAATAAATCAAGGAAAAGCAGACCAACTAAATCTTCAATTCTTTACCCTTGATGTAAATGTGAAGCGTTACAGGGCAAACTGGTATCACCTCAGCTACAGCTATTACAATTGTATGGGAAGAGAATTTCACCCTCTAGCATGTTTCACAGGAGAGAGCTTAAAACAAAGTAAATGTAGTTCTGAGATGTTTATACAAAATTTCAGCATCAAAGCAAAGGTCAGCCAGAATCTTTATACCAAAGTATAATGCAAGTTTGACACTTCAGAATGCGTCAGGACTGAAGATAAACCTTGGGAAAGAGAAGAGGATGGATGAAATGTTGATCTACCACCTTAAACCACACTCCAGGTATTAAATACAGATAGATTATAGCCCTAACCTGGCTGGGCAAATTCACATTTCCATATTCAGGTGACAGGAAGAGAGGTTAACTCTCTGGGAACAAGGGAAGGGACCTCGAAACTTCTAACATCACAATACACAACAAATCAGACCTTACCAGGACAACTAGTAAAAAGAGTAAATAATAATAACCTTCACATATGAAAGCCATAAACCAGGAACTTATTCAAAGCAGCACACAAGGTACTCCACACCTAACAACACTCTGCTAATGGCTTGCATTGCCACATGACAAATCAGGCTGTTTCAACGACTGAACTCCACCACACACAGATCTCAGGTACCAGGGCAACCAGGCCAGCCAGTGCCATTGTCTCGGTAGCTAAGAGGAAAGGCAGAAGAAAGAGCATTTTAACAAAAATCCAAGAAATTACTTCAAGATGTATTTTAGAAATGTATGTTTAAAAATATATTCTAAAATTATTTATTTATTACTTACAACTTGATTAAATTAATTACTCCCACATTCCTCATGTAAGAACAAGACCGTTTACTAGAAGAGCTATGAGTATTGCTAAGTTTCACTGATTTCTTTCTTTGAAAGGTGACATGTTGTGCTGGAAATACCATTTCCTTCACTGTTCTGTGTAACAAATGTCCAGTGCTGACTAGGATCCCAAGGGGCAGACCAACAGTCACCGCTAAGTGTTCCCAGTGAAGAAATCCAAGGAACACACTACGCAGCAGATGGGTTTTGGAACAAAGGAAATTAACGTGATGTCAAAGTAGTTTAACATCAAAGATACTTTAATGGCACAGGAAGTATTACAGGCTTAGAGGATCAGCATCCCAATTTATTTTGGAATATATTGCACATTTTTTCCAGCCTCAGAAACTCCCCTGAGATTCTCAATTACATGGGAATTCAACAGAGCATTCTCTCTTTGAAGGGTCCCTTATCAGACCAAAATCTAGTTAATTTAAAAAAATGACTTCAAAAAAGACTCATTGTATTGCTTTTGCCCTGCACCTTTGAAAGTTCCATTCAAACACAGGTTGCCAAGTGCTCAGAAGAGCGAAACCACTTTTAAGTACTATGAAATACACAAAATGAACGAAATATAACAAGAAATGTAACATTTGCTCAGATTGGCTCTAATTACGGTACTCTTACCTACTCCAGCTCTGACACAACAGATGAAGTATCTGCTGACAGAAACATCATTATTATGTTGATGGTACTTATAATCAGAGTACAGTCAACATGAGGAGAACACACACACACTGTAGTCATCTGAGAAGTGAATGCAAAACTTGCATACTTTAAAAACTAATGCAAGATCAAATCTGAATCTTGGAAATTTTGGCAGAATTACAGCAGTGTCCGTCAAGTACGTTGCATTCAGCCTGGTTTCTAACTACGTAACAAGTGGTGGGATGTAGGGTGTAGGGGTTTTGGATTTTTTTTTCTTTTTTTAACTTAAACCTTAAATGAGAAACACAATTAGAATATGCACAGATTTTCAGAGAAGCTTTTCCATATAATCTCTCCAAAACCCATCTTGTTACATACATGTTTTTTATTGTTTCTTGACTGATAACTGCCACATCAGCAGTCCCAGAAAACTGGTTATTTTGTTCATCCACCTTTACCTTAGTTCCAAAACTAGAAACATGTCTTTTTTTGAAATTGTAAGATATCAATTAGCTGTTCCAGTGCTCAGAATTATTGTCCAAAGAGCCCCAGTATTCAGGCTTCCAACAAGCACCAATGAATGACCTGTATTGCAGGTGTGAGCAGCACTGTACTGTGACACACGCAGGGTGCAGTGACAGTTTATACTAAAATAAGAAAGTTTGGCATTTAAGTCAACTAGTGGAAAGTTTCCAACATTTGGAAAAGAAATATCTTTTGTAAAGTAAGTGATTCTTATGTTTGCACAAGTCTGTTATAACTCCCTGAGCAAATGGCTATTTCGGTTAATATTTACTTGAACAAACAACTGCAGCTATTACTTTGAGTAATACGATATTAATTCACAAATTCTAGAGTCATTTCAAAAGCCTAAATTTTAAGAGGTCTTCCCGAGATAGAAATATTGAGGCTTTTGGCACAATTCCTTGAACTTTGTATTTAAAGCAAATCTTTTATGAGCAAAAGGTAATTTGGCTGTTCAAGACTTAAAAATATACGTAAGAGTTACTTGGTTATTCTGATACACAAATTAAATTTACAAAATGTTTCATGCTCCTTAAAAAGGAACATGGCTAGTTACCTCATCAAGATTTTTTTTACAAGGCTTGAATTTTCCACTTTTCCAGTATGGACTAACTTTATAATTTTGATAGTGTTTCTCTACACCTGAGGAAATTATTTTATAAACTAGAACAGTATTGAACAGCAACTTACTAGTCATTAATGCCAAATTCAATTTTGAGAAAGGAGGATGGTAACTGGGAATGTATTCTTAGAAATCACTGTTCTTCCATATGCATAAACGTGACCGAACTACAAGTGCACACACACGTCAGCAGCAGGGTAGTGCACACAGGCAGCATTAGAATCTGGGCTTTTAAAATCAAACAATTTGCCTTCACATCAAAAATGCAAACATACAGATAAGCTAGTTACATTATCTGGGTGGTTATTTAGCTACATCTTTGTGAGTACTCTGCACCATATACTACTCTTACACTCCTGATTCTCCTGAGAAAATCTTTTATGTGGCACATATGGGTCCACCCAGATCAACAAACAATGAGCTTAAAAGACCATCACTGATGTGACTAATTGCATCTACCATTTTATATGGTTCTTGTTTCTAGTCTACTTTCTTTCCACTCCGTTCTCATTGTTAAATGGTCAGAACACACGAAGCGACAGATTTAGTGCCTCCCTGGCAATTTATATAACTGACTGCAACTCTGTTGTTGCAGTGAATCATGATTTATTTGTCTCGCAATGCAGCACATAACCTTTTAAATGCTAGGGAAAAAAATGCCAGCGCCTCTTTAAAGTTTATATATGACTGCCCACCACCATTTTTCATGAATGGGGTTTTGAGAGACAAATAAAAACAAGCTGCAAATTCCACCCACCTACTCCCAGCCATTTCCTGTGCTCATCACTCACATGCACAGTATTTACAGAAAAGCACCTCACCCAGGGACCAGTGCACTCTTTCAGTCCTCTCTTTTCCTCCTGGGCAGAAATATTTTTCTTAAAATAGCAGAAGGTATTCTCTGCTAAACACGATGAGGATAATAGTGATGTCCCCCAGCCCTGAACTGGTGCCATGCTCAATCACATGGGGTGACATTATAGGCATTACATTAGGGGGTTATTTATTGGTATCTCCACTCCAAAGTTGTGACCCTGAGGCCTGTCTGGCCTTTTTCACACCCTATTCTTCATTCCTTCTTCTGCACTTATTTACATTACCTTTAAAAAAACAGTTTAATGTAACACATACATCCTTCTCATCATTCAGTTGTGCCCATCTCCATGGTAAATGAACATCCAATGACTCACTGCTGTCCACCAGAGCCTGAACTAAGCCAGTCAAAAGCCTTCAGCACCTTTAATTATGAAAGTGATAATGAGAGAGAAAAGATTGTTTACTTTTAATGGAACAGCAGCAGCTCCAATTAAGGCAAATAGGACCAGCTCACTGAAAAGCTATTTATCTGACATTCACACCAAAAAGTATTTGGATAGTTCTGAGTACATTATAATTCAATTTTAAAAATTTAGGAGGGAGAAGTCGGACAACAGACCAAGTTCATTCTCTCTCAGATGGTGACTATGGCATTAGCAGTCCATGCAGTAGGTTGTAACACTCTCATGTCACCTTTCACTGGCAGACATTAAAATCATCTGCAGTGAGGTGCTGCTCCAAACTGCCCTGGTTTACAGGAGGGAAAACTAGGCTGCAGAGATTCACTCTTGCCTATGGCCTGTTCCCTGATCTCAAACAAGCCTTCCAAACCCTAGTCTGGTGTTCCATTCCCTACACACGTGCCCAGATGTTTAATAAACAAGCAGAACACTGTTTTCCACAGTAAATATGCCTGCAAGTTGCACAAATTACCAATCTAGACTTCAGCGTAATGTTCTCTTGTAATATAAGCCAAAATCCATTTTAAAAATTTGAGGTGGTTCTAGCATTATCCATGGCATAGATCACAATAGAAATTATGGCAACTGATCACAAATTAGGATCTTAAGTAAGACCATAAAATGAAACACTAATCAATTAATACATGAAAAGAAAAGTAGAATTTAAAAAAATACCTTTTGCGTAATAAAGAACAGAGGTAACGAGGACTTAGCTGTGTCAGTGAACCTCACCTTTAACAATTGGGGCAAAATTACAAGTCTTTTTTTAACCAGATTGTGATATTGTTCTAAAATGCAAAGAAATGCTTAGAGGAAAAAAAATTCCCTTGGCCATCCTGAATTTTGCAGGTCAATACAAAATAAATATTGAGAATTTTGTTTCAAACATTTCCATTTGCGATGGATTTTGATAGTAAAACCATTTAATGGGGATTTGTTGCTATGCTTGTAAGGCAGCAGCATGTTTACAATATTTAATTAGTCAAAGAAGATGGTTAGACCCAGTGCACCATTCATCTTCCACTTCTGAAAAACCCCCGAAAGCTATAATTCAGGAAGCTACAGAAAAGTACATTTACAGACACTACATGCTTCTGAAACGTTGTTGCTGTTGAGAGAATTGATCAATAAATATGATTTTGACCCTAACCTAAAGAAAGTACACCTGTGTCAAGACATAAACATCTGAAATTGAAGAAAAGGGAACAACTTTCATCCACTAGTGGTGTGGGAAAAAAGTGAAGAAACCCCATAGATGGCAAACAAAACAGAGCCAAAGCAAATACCTTCCCCATTTCACAGAAGCACATTGCTCTATTAAACAAAAAGCATTCATTGCAGACTGTCGCCCTAAAGTATACAGGGTCAATGGGTGAAAGCGAGTTCTTTTGAAAACAAATGATTTTACTTTACCATGCTAACTTCTGTCTCTATCCTTCTGAGTTTTGGGAACTATTATGTGGAAGGTACCAGTAGAAACAAAGACGCTTTCCCATGTAACAGTCCACAATAACAAGAAACAAGGAACAGACCCTGTATAACAGGTGTTTCAACACCAAGTAATTGACACAACTACATTACCCCCAGTGAAAATATTTTTTAAAATTTTGAGATCAGAAACCAACTTCTGGCTTGGGGCAAACAGGAACCATGACCCCCACATAAAAGGGGGTACTGCAATGCAAATTCAGTAAAATCAATATTTAAGTTTCAAAGAAGAATTCTTACTTCATAGGTTGTGAGAAGCCACCTATAACTGTATTCCAATGGATGGTATCACAAATTCAAATTGTATCAGCCAGCTCCATTGCTTTGAGTTAAAGAGCTGTCAGCTCCTTAAGAAAGGTAGGCTATCAAATGGAAAACAAAAAAATCCTCTCACTTAGGTATATTTCACTCTAGTTGATCCAACTTCCACTTTCTATAGGCACAGTCACTAAGAAGCCACTCATGCTATTTTTGCTTAATATAATTTTGGCTAATCTAAATAGTGTTCTCAAAACCCAGTGAAAGATAAAATGGGTTTGCTGACTCAGTATTTATGATACATTATATAAAGTAAGGTGCTATTTACAAATTGGCAATCAGGTGTACTAATACACAAGAAAAATGCAACACGCAATAACATAATAAAACAAATACACGTCATCTTCTGGCTCCTCCTGCATATCCAGGAGGAGTGAAAAGGCAAGTTTTTCTCAGGGGAAAGAAAATATTAGCATATATGATGACTTAAGCATAATAATTTCAGAGGAAATACAGTTCATCATCATCATTATTAGTCAAATAAATAATCATCCATAATCTTACCCAGTTCTGGGGGCAGCACAGTAAGACGATTTCCCTGGATATGCAGTTCCTTAAGCTGGGTGAGCTCACCAATTTCTTTAGGCAGTGATATCAGGTCATTGTCTCTGAGACTCAGCTAAGAGCAAATATAAATTCAGTCAGAACGATTTTCAGTTACCATAAAGCAGCCCAAAAGAGAACTCTACTCCCTCTGCCCCCAGCTTTCTCCTGAATGCTCAATTCTTCCAATTTATTTACAAGTGTCTTCTGGTAAACAAGAAACAGTTCCAGGTGCAGTGGTATAATCCTGCAAACCTACCCTACTACTCCTCAAATTGACTGGATTCTATTCCTACAAGTGTTGCAAAAGTGAATTGATTTTCCAGGAATTTAGATAAATTACTTACTATCTGCAACTTTGTGAGCTTCCCAATATCTGGCGGCAGGATTTCAAAATCGTTGTCACTTAGATAGAGTGCACGAAGGGTGGCTGCAAATTAAACAGCAATATATAAACAGGGTGGCATATAACCCAACCATTTGAGGTCTAATCAATAAAAAGGAGTCAGGTTTGATTAATGACCCTGACTTGGTGAAAAGCCTTTGACATACCCAGGGCTCACAATAATAACAAGCAGGTCAAACTTAGATTTACTGGCTTATTATATTGTTGGTGAGTTCAGGAAAACATCTATATTCAAAAGGACTAGCACAATTAACAATTTCTGCAACAGTAGACTCTGGCAGATTCTGGCAAATAGCCTGAATACTCAGATATGAGAATACAGTCATTACTCTTTATTACCCCCATTCCTATTTATTACATCAATTTGCATCCTAAACAAATATTTTAAAAAAAATCTGAGTTTTTTTGACAAATATACAACTATGTTAAGCTCTATAGAAACCACACTGGGGAAGACATCTGAAATGAAATACACAAGAACTTAAACAGTATAATTTGTAGTTTCCATGCGAAGTCTCAATGAAATTCATCAAAAAAAGATGACCCAGCACAACTATCCAGCTTGCTATTATTGAACAAGCATACATGACAGTTGGAAAAAGGAATTAAAATGGAGACTCACAAAGAACTGTCAGGTGCAGCAGGAGAGAAGGTGGTCAGATCAGCAAAACCTCTCCTTCCCACCAGAGGAGATCCCATTTGTCTTACGTAGTTCACTCCTCCTCTTCTCATTTCACTAAATGTGTCCATTTTTAATAATGCTGACTTAAAGATTTCCCTGTGCCAGGTTACAATCACAACATCCCTCAGAGAGCAGCGCTCCTTCTCTCCCCTCGCCAGTCACTTTGATGCTGAATGCACTGATCCTGAAGCCACTTCAGCACAGTACATGGAAAAACAGAATCACTGAAATCCAGAAAGTGCCAGAATTCAAGTTGCTTAGGCAACCATAATGCAGTCTTTTGCACATATGCATTACAATACCTTTCTGTCAACTCTCTGGGTATGTATTTTTAACATATGCAAAGGTCAGCTTAGCTCTACTGTTCCTCTGCCAAGCTTTGTAACCTTAGCATATGTTTTAATGCACTGAACACCTCAACACCCACATGCTGTTAAAACTATTTTAGTAATGAACCACCAAGAATACATTTATTTTCAGACTCAACTCACAATAAGTTCTGTTGCAAAACAGTTTGCTTTCTCCTGAGGTTTGCAACCCCCCTCCATGACGTTTGAACTGAGTATGGGACCCAAGGAAGTATTACTCAGAAAAGAATTATTATACTATTACTAAGCAAGCCTTCTCGTGTCCAAATGTGTCAGATGACAGTATACCAGTGTTAAATATTGCCGTGCTATGTAGAAATATTCAAGATATATTAAAGAAAACCATAAATATTGGGAAAAAAATCTGTTGTATTTAGGTCTGCATCAAATAAATTTCAACTGCAGAGAGCAAAGCACCATATACTGAAGATTTGTAAAGTTTTTAGAAAAGTTTCTTACTCAGGTAGAAGAAGTTTCCTGGTAAAGAATTTTCGTTTAAGTTGTTGTAAGTCAAGTCAAGAACTTCTAGGGCTGGTAAAGAGCCAAATCCCCTTGGCAAGGTGTTTAACCTGTTCATGCTGTAAGAAAAGAGAAAAAACAGAATATGAGATCAACATTCACTTCATCTAACAGGAATAATACAGGTTCACAAGGGTTTTGTTTAGATTTTTTCCTTTTTTTCCTTAAAAATATAATTTATGCCAAGATTTCCTCTTGTATTGAAAAGGGTTTGATGCTCAAAGATACTGAGCAAATCTTTTGTAATGCAGACCTTTTTATAACCTCTCATTCCCATAAATATACTCAAAACTGATGCACTCTCAAGTGTTATGTCCATCAGCAGCCACACCCGAAACATAAAGCACAAGGGAGAGAGGTGTCACAATGACATGCTCAGCTTTAACAGTGTTCCATGGAGAAAGCTGGTCCTCAGCAGATGAATTCTAGCTAAACTACAAATTACCCTTTTGCACATCATGTTGACCATTTTTCATTCTGCCATGTAGTTCTTCACCATGATACCAAACACAAAGGGGAATACTTCAAGTGCACAGTATTTATGTTCATTGATAACTGCTGCTCAAACCTCTTCTTAAGAACAGCAAATCTGTATCACTAGAGAACTATTGATGCACATGGAGCACAAAGTAAATAAAATGTCAGTCCTGTGACTGATGAGGCTTAATCTAAATATAGCTCAATCAGCCAGTCTTAAGAGGGTTCAGGACAGCAGTTCCCACTGGCAACAGCCAGAACATGAGGACATGCAACAGAAGGAAGAGATTTCTCTGATAACCTGGAGCAGACAAAGTACAGAAAACAGTAACTTTCCTCTGACCTCAAAGAGGTTGAACAGGGTGATCCAGAAAATCACTGGAACTGCTGCAACAATGAAGGCAGGTCCATTGCTGGTTGGAGATCTCTACACAGAACCTTACTATGTATGAACTGTTTGCATATGGCTGTTTATCACATAACAGAAAAAAACTACCTACCAGCTTCTCATTCATACTGTCCCTATTGCATGCACAGAAAATATATACATGGTATGTATGGATCCTGCTTCAGTTGTCACCCAGGTTTGAAAGCAGAACAGAGAAGGGAGACATCTTCAGAAAGAGCCTGTACAGGTAGCTACTGTCAAGAACAGGATTTTTTTCTTAAGTGAAGACTGGAAATAAACATGATTTTTCAGATGTTGTCCCTAAACATACTCTGAATTTGATTCTCTTTTTGGGTGCAAAAGTGACAACAGTCACAACTGAAGTCAAGAGGAGATGCTATGTGAATGTACGAATATCTGACACTTAAAACTATAAAAACTCTAGTCAAAGTACTGACCAAGCTGTGGAACCAAAAATAAGAAAGACCATATAACCATGTGAGCAAAGACAGGAGAAGCACATATACTATTTCTTTCACAAACTCAGAAAATAATCTCACCTTTCCTTATGCTTTTTGCATAAGCTAGCCCAAATAAAACAAGAATCTGTAGAGATCAGCTCTCTGTAGCTAAACCTAGACAAAATCCTTCTTCCTCTTCATCCCCAGTAAGAAGTCCCATCATGGGCATACAATTAATCTTGCTGCTGTAGTATTAGCAATTAAAACACAGAAAGGCATTCTCCATTATTGCTACTGCAGGATTGTCACCGTTTTAAAAAATGGTCTTTATATAAAACAGGACTAAAGAAAGCAGCTCATTTTCTGCTGGTGAAAAGGGTTTTTTACCAAGTTGCCCTAACGGCCTTCCCTTTTGCAAGCAAGGAAGAGGGAGGGAAGGAGTCTTCTCCTACTGACAAGAGGCAGAATGGTATCTATTCTTTGGAGGGACAGAGAACCAGCTCAAAGCTGCTGCCCAGCACTATTCACCCCTGCAAAAGTTCAAACACTGAGCTTGTGCCTCACCTACCTTCCATATGTTACATTTTAAGCTTTCTGTGCAGCAGTACATCTTCCCTCTTCCCACACCACTTGACCCTTTCATGCCAAAACTCTCCCAAAAATAATCTCTGCCCTTATTCAAGGTTCCTCCCTCCCCAAGGGGGCTCTTCTGAAGTCCTCTAATACCTGAACTGCACATGACAAGAGGGTTTCTGGGCTGTCTCCTGAAAAACCTACCAGAGCAAAAAAGTTTCCTCGTCACTGACTCCAAGGATGTCCAAAGCAGAACCCATTTTGCAAAGCTAAGACTGGGTGGTAAATCCTGTGCCTGGAAGACCACATGTAAGGAGAGGATTAAGAAGGAAGAGCATTTAATCTCTAAGATTTTACACCACGTGATATATGAACGTGGTAAATGTGATTCCAGGCCTGAATGTCTGTTGTTCCAAACACCAAGTGGTCTTTTGCATGACGTTTTTTCATTAATGCAGAATAGTATTTGAGCCATATTAACAATGGTCTTTCATATACTGTAACACCTCTATAAGCCATTCCAAAAACATGGCTCTAACCCCAAAATACAAAGAATCCTGATTAATTTTTGCTCTGAAAAGCAATTCAGAGGTTGAAACAAATATGAAGGAAAGCTAGAGATCTAGTGTGACCAAAAAAAAGACCAGGGAACAAAGATCATCATTAAAACTTTCACTGGCATTCCAACAGCTCAAGACACAATTCACTTATCAGCACTTCACAAAAGTATCTAAAGTAGAATACACAGAGCTTATCCAAAATCATCTGGTATTTTGAAGAGTAAAAAACGCTCAGTTTAAGTTGCTCAGAAGTTGGAATTTATAAAATGCAAACATTCTTGCTATGAGAAGCCTATAATGCTAAAGCTTACGCCTACCAGTGCTTTCCTAAATAGTTACACTTTAATATGCCCATTTAATTTTAAGCAGGTCTTATGCTTCACATTTGTTTTCTTAATAATTCAAGAAAGCCCTCTGCCAGTGTAGTTATTATAAAGTATCACCAGCTCTATCAGAATATAGAATCTGAACACTTAACAGAAACACCCCTGGCACAAATTCAGTCAATACTAGCTCTTTGAACTAAATGCACACCACATCTAATACATGCTTTTACAGGTTTAATATAAACTGAAATGTCTATAAACTCAAATTTGAAAATTTGGAATTAAAGTCCTAAATTAACATGGATTTTTTTTTCAAATGAGAACAGGAAACAGAGCTTGATTCTTATGCAGTAACCAGAGAATTAAGAGGCAGTTGCTAGGGAAATAAGTCAGTAATTGTTCAGTTTGACTACAATATTCAATGAATATGAGTTGCTGCTGTCCTTAACTGGTTATCAGTATACCAGAGTAAGTGCTTGATCATTTTAAGTTTCTGTTTATCCAGGACATTAACTGAACACTCTGAAGCCATAATTCCCATGTTATCCTCAAAACCACTTTTAACAAGAAACTTTAATATAAAAAAAAAAAGAAGTTACAGGTTCAGTTGTGATGACATTTGGTAACACCTCTATTACAGCAAAGTTTTGCATTAAGATACGCACCCAAGGTTCAGGTGTTTGAGCTTCTGAAGGCTGCTTATCTGTGTAGGCAGCTCCTCAATCTGGTTGTTGAAAAAGTTGAGCACTTCTATGTTTCTCAGGTCTGCGATGTTTGCTGGCACAGCTGTGGGAAAGTTTTCACAGTGAGAGACTGCAGTCAGAGCAAGCTACCCAGACTACAGATGCTTTTACCAGCACCTGGTGTTTGCACTTTTTGTACAGTGGTTGCAGCACAGAAAGCATCTCATTATTCCAATAAAAGCAAAGTTTACATCCAAAGTCTCCTATCTAGAACATGTTCTCATTGCTGAGAGCACTCATTTTGTACTCTGCAAAAATTACTACCAGAACTGTAAGGTATTTTGACTGACAAAGACCACTGCAGAGAGAGGGAGACAAGGACAAGTGGTCTTACAGACTAAGAGAAGCAGGCTGTCCTCTCAATTCATGTAGCACACACAGGTCTCAAAAGAGCAGAGCCTGAGAGACTTGGATCATGTCATTATTTGAGTGGAAAAAACATTAATGATACAAGTAGTTACACCAAGACAGCAGTTGTACTAAAGGTCTTTAACAATAAACATAAAATAATCCCTCATTTTTAGCAATGGGTCATGCTACTTACTGCTTAAACAATTTATTATCCAAATTGTTGGTCATTTAAGATACAACAAAATTTACAAAAAAATTAAATTCAGCCCTAAAAGAACTCTTTAGCCAAGCCCATTTTCAGCTACCTCCCTGTCTTGGGTTGCAATGCAAGATGTATTCTACTCCCATCTGCTGAAACCAGCTGAAGAGGTGTTTTTCTTTATCTCATAACTCGGGGGGGGGGGGGAGAGGGGAAAGGAACAGGTGTCTTTCTGTTAATGGGCCAACTGTTAAAAACCAGGTGGGGCAGTGTTCTTATTTCTTCCAGGGCCCATCCTCCCTCCAGGAGGATATCTGCTGTTAATGGGCCATTAAAGCTCACCACATGACTGATAAAATGACATCATCCCATTGTGAGATGCTCCACCCAGTGGGAGGAGCCAAGCATTCCTACCTGACTAAAATCTGAGATTCAGAACATCAGGACAGCCTGTTCTCTACTGGATTCCCACAGCAAGACCAGATCCATCTTGCCACCACTGGACCCTTCTACAGGATCATATCTACTCCAACAGAACCACATCAGTCACACCAGGAGGACTTAGCTGGACTGCTCCCAACACCCTGCCCAACAGGGTGTCAGGTTGTGTTCTGACTCTGTCAGAGTTTTTCTCTTTTTTTTTTTTTTTACTATTACATTTTCAGTCTTCCTAGTAAAGAACTGTTATTCCTATTCCCATATCTTTGCCTGAAAGCCCCTTAATTTCAAAATTTTAGTAATTCAGAGAGAGGGGCTTTACATTCTCCATTCCAAGGGACGCTCCGGCTTTTCCCTGGCAGACACCCGTCTTTCCAAAACAAGACACTCCCATGAGTGATAAAGAAACGGATCAATACACATACATGACGACAGTGGATTACCAACAGATCAATAGCAGGTTGTTATTATGTAGAAACATGAACAATAAGGCAGAAACACAGTACAAATGACTGTGCTAATGAGGTTAAAAAGCTATTCAGATTTGCATCTCTTCCCCCCTTAAACTTAGTGACATTTAAGCAGCCAGCTGAGCTGTAAAGGAGGTTGGCAAGTCACCTGCACTGAAGCTTGCACCTGTACTCAATATTCACCGTGGTTCAGTCTCAACTTTGCATCAGGAACCCACAGAGTGATCATCAAAATAATTAGAAGGTTTTATGAAGCCATGATTTTTTTTTTTGTTGGTATGAGGCAATCTCAGTCTTAAAATGGAGTCAATAATGTTTACAAAGCAGAACATCACAGTATGTCACATTTACTAGATTGTAAGTCTAATTACACTGTGAACAATAATGGGATCCCTAACAAAGACTCTAATTACACTACATAAATATTACTGTTGAAGGCCATATTCATTGCAGGAGGGTTTTAGCAGACTTTTATATAAAAGCCATTAAGGTAAATCTGAACATTTAAAAGACCTCCCCTAGAGGTATTTTCCAACTGGTCCATACTGATCTGTCATTCTGTCTTGTTATCATCTGTCAGTGGTAACAAGAATTATCTGCATTCACAAACTAAAGGGTATTTCACTACTACTGTTGTTTTAAATTATTCCCTAACAGAAGTTAATTGAGGATTTTAATTGACATCATCCAGCTGTTTCCAGCCTCAATATTTCACCAGAAAAGTAATTATCACTATTAAAATATTTTCCTTTCAGAAATCAGACTTCATAATTTGACTTTGATGAGATGCAATGGACAGGCAAACCATGTTTCTGATCTTCTCAGATACTGCATTTTATGAAGACTAGGAATCAGAAATACTAGAAAACACAGGTTTTAGTTTAGTCAAAGCTTTAAAAATAGAAAGACAATGCAGATATATCACTGTCTCCTGATAAATCTGTTTAATCCCCAAATACTGTATTTCGTGTTGTGAATGACACTTTGGATCCTTTATATCATTATTTTCTTCAAGATATACTTACTAAAAGCCGCATTGGTAAGCGGCCTGAGAGGAGAAAGAGGCTAGATATTTAGCAAAGGATTTAAATGAAATGCTTTTGTATCCTACCCTGTTAAATCGAAATGAAAAGCCCCAATACACAATTGTCCTTTTTTAGTTTGGATGGAATGCGTGGAGGTATTTCGTGAGAAGGAAAAACAGAAGAGTAAATCAACACCAGGCTTATAGTAGGGAAGAGAGGACTTTTTCCTGTAATAGTTTATTTTCTGGTTTGACAATTCAGATTAATTCGTAATGTAAATGAATTCTCTCTCATATTCAATGAAAATCAGAAGAATGAATTTAACTCCTGTACTGATCTTGTAGCTAAACTGCACAGGATCAGAAGCTTCAGGTCTAAAAGTTCAGTGCTGGTCAAGCAAAGATGACTAGGCATATGATACTCTCTGTTTTGAACTTTACACGACCCACTACCATCCCACTACTATGTTGCAAAACTCTTCCCGGATATATAGTAGACTGTCACATTCCACGACATTCATGTTCTGGCAATAACTGAATTCCACTCGAGTCTCCTTCTCACGATGAGCTGTGAGAGTGAACCATCAGCATCCTGGTTCTATTCACCCACGTATTTACAGTACGATCGGCAGTGTCTTAACAACTCTTCTAAGACCATCTGCTGCCCAGTGCCATTAACAACTCCCCCTCAGCCAATGCTAGTAAAATCTGGCAGCCCAGTGCCTTTGCGTTCTCCTGTGAAGCTTCAGCCACACCAAGAAGCCCCATTCATATTAAGTTCCACTTCACAAAACCATGAACAGCTTCCCCTTGTTCAACACTGGAAACTGCATACAGTGATTCACTATGACATCTGTAAACTTCACCTTGATTTGATTCAGAAGTTGGTAGACAGTGAAAAACAGGGTCTATAGGCTGTCCACAAGGAATAAGAGGACTTTGTTCATGTTTCTGGAAATAAGGACTGGCAACGTGTTATACTTCAAAGCATTTATGCTCTTTTTGCCCTGAAGTTAGTGGCAATTCTTTAGGCATCAAAACATCAAGTTCTCAGCAAGTTCACTTGAGGCAAGTTATTACATTTTATTCCTATACAACCAGCAGCTGTTTAAAAGTTAACAAAATTACTTCCAAAATATAGATAAGGAGGATTAAATGCTACTATCCAATGCCTATGTAACTCCACACCTGGAGTATCCTGGATCTGGGCCTTAGCTCTCTTTCAGCATTGAGAACCAGAAGCCAACGCCAGACACGACGTTTACTAGAGGTCTGATGTTGCCCTCAGCTGGAAAGCAGGCACTGAGTTAGAAGGACCTTTCATTCAGGACAGCTACTTACCCTGCAGAGCAACTCACTAAGAACATCCAGATCAGTGACAGCAGCCTGGAATCACATGTCTCAGATGTAACCCTTTCCCATAAAGTAGGAAGTCAAGAGGTTCTCATACCACTACCTAGAACTGACATGCAAATCCAGCTCCTTTTCTATACCCAACCTCTGACAAAGGATGAAGAGCACAGGAAATGGAAAAGAAGAAAACAAAGTCCATTTTCACTTTAGTTCCACTCCGTAACTCTTCTGCCGTTCAAACAGGTCACAATACAATTCCTCCTGTGGTGACAGGGCCCTTCACATAGCTGAAAATGCACAGGCTTCAAAAAGTCATTATTTCTCAAAATGGCCACCAAAATTATTTCTCTTAAACATCTGTGAAGCCCTGGGAAACAACATCAATCCTCACAATTTCAAAAGTAAACAAACTCAGGTGTTTGTGAAATTAAGTCTCCATTTCCTTTTATCTGAAAAATGAAATCTAGTCTGCTTTTTCATTTGTTTGTTTAGTAAAGACACTAAATTAAAAATTTTTGAAGATACTCTTGGTAAAAAAAAAAAAAATCTGAAAATTTTCTTTAAAAAATTTTTCTGTAAATTTCTGAAAAAAAAAATCTGTATTAAAATTTCCTTTACAGTGTGAAATTAAAATAAAAAAAAATTTAGATAAGGAACGTCAGATGAAAAAAACTAGAAGGGTCAATAAACAACTTAATAAGTGAAATGTTTCAGTAAAAATATAAGTCTCCATGAGAAGAACACACGGCATGTAAACTGCATTAAACATTTCAATTCATTTAAACCTTAACACTGAATATCCAAAATAAACGTTTTCCCGCCGCTGCTTGGAAAATGCCATCTCTAATATCTGATTTTACACAAAATTGTGCATGAATAGGCTTGTGATCTTCTCAATAAATATGACCCATAGGCTACAAAAAACCTCCAACTGAAGCCAATGTTTTTTGGACCAGACATCAAGAGAATTAAGAATTTTAATTTTTTAAAATAAGATTAATTCCTTTGGCAATCACATCCTTAGAAACCAAATTTGAATAGCTGCAGAATCCGTTTTTTCAGAATGTTTCTTTACTTAACAAAGTAATTTTGCATTACCTAGGAACATGATGTACAGTAGTACTCCAAAGCTTTACAGGTTCTAAGGGAATATTTATCCAAAGGAACTATTAAAATAGCAGTTCTCTGACAGAGAAGAGATTTATACGACTATGCCAGTTTCTCATTAAACTGTTCCACTGGAAAGGTGGTCAAGAGTCATAAAGAGTAAAGAGAACTCAATACAGACCTTTCAGAATCCAATCAGTCCACTGTGGATCCCAAGTAGAGACTTCATGCCAAGAGCAAGAACCTACTTTTTAAGACTAAAGTAAAGCCTGAGGACTACACAATATAATAAACTCAGTTCTGTGGATTTGCTAATCCAGTTAGCGTCAACAGGAAGCTTTCATGAGTAAGGATCCCTTAGTGTAAAGGTCATAAAGACATGAAATGTTACTCACATTTCATGGGGGAGGAAGAATTTAGAATACTAAATATATAATGCATTCTGTGCATCCAATATAACTGTACTCATAGAGCTAGAGTCATGTTTAGATTAATTTGACAAGGGTTCTGTTATACAGAAAAAGAAGCAATCAGCTTCACCAAAATGAAAGAGGAATTAGCAGAGGGAGAACACAACAGTTTTCATTTTAAATATTCATAGGCATGCTGATATCATACTTGGCAGCTAACTGGAGAGAATCCTGATCCCAACTGAAGCATACAGTACTTAATTTACACACTGTGTAGTTCAAGTTTCCCCTTTTGCCCCCGCTTCACTCTTCCAAAGATGGATATTAATCTTCCTCACACTGAAAACATTAAAAACAAACTCATCTCCTTAATCTTCTGCTCTTTCCAGAAACCAGCAGGGTTTTTTAATTTCAATTATCCACAGAAGCACCTCAGATATGAAACTGTTCTTATGAACATGTTTAAATTATACTATAGCTCATTGATATGCTACTGTGCTAACAAAGCAATTTGTCAATAAACAGTTTTCATTCAGAAGCCAGAGTCTAAGGAGAAGAGTAGTGAGCACAAGAAAGACTGAGAAGACACTGGGAATCAAGTGACATCTAGTGAAGAAAAGGGACAAATCTGTTCTCTAAGAAGAGAGCTTAAGATGTCACAGTTTGGAGAGAAACACTAGAAGTCAGGGGCTGAGGTTCAGAAGGCATTACTATGTTAAAAATACATCACCTAACTGCAAAGAACTGAAACCATACCAAAATAGCTCACAAAAATCTGATGCTTTTTAGCATTTTTAACAGCATTAAGGAATGGTGTGAATAAGGATGTATATATATATAAATGTGGATATAAAGATGCCCTTCATTTCTGCAAATAATTTTGAAGAGAACAAAGTATTAGCCAAGCTTTTTGAGTTACTGTAGTCAACCCCAGCATCTTCATCTTCAATAACTGCTTTGTGAGAAGTGCACAGTTCAGCCAACACACTTGCTGTCTTATATATAAGCCAGGAGAAAAAAACCCCAAAAACATGAGGTACACCATGCAAAAAGCTGAAGAACACAGGCTACATACCCTTAATACAGGTCAGATTATCTATGTGTGTTGATACTTCCAACAGCAGATGGTTAAGAGAAATAACTTCTGCAGGACAAAAGAACTGTTAGTTGCTAGTGCTGAGATTTAGTATTAGGCTTCCACCAAAGGCAAACGGTAACACTAAATGCCAGTGAGTCTCTTTCAGATGTTTGAACTGTTTAAGCATGATCTTTTCAGAGTTTCACACTACTGCACAGTTGCTGGCTTTAGATAAGTCAATCTGTCTGAAGTTGGTTCATTAAGTTTACCTTTCCCTTCCTCAACATTCTCTTTACTTCAGTCTATGTAACATGTTTTCTGCAGTTTACAAAAGGTACTAACCACAGATGTCCTGCACACCAGGCCTTGAACAATTACTATAGATTACCCTCAAAGGTGAAGATCACTTCAGCCTCTTACTCAGAAATGTTCATCTACCTGTGTGCCTAGCAGTACTTACTTACAAAATTCTGCTTTCAGTGGGTCTAAAAAAATTTTCATGATTTCAGTTTGCCTTATTAGGCAGTATTTGGAGTTTAAAATTTTTACACCGCTGAAATGTTTTTAGAAATGCACACAGGTCTATTTCTCACTGCAACTTGGATCAACTGAGTCTTTCCCCTATTCAGCATCGCAGACTGCTGTGCTGACGCTGCTTAGTGGGGACACCAGCCTGTCCTCTAAACATACTCACAGAAGAGGCTGCAGTAAAAAAGCTCCCTGCTCAAAAGTAGAGTCAGCACATGTGTTTCTTGTTCCAGTTCTCAGAATTGGGAATGAATTAAGCTCCCTCCTAGTTTGGGGCTCCCCAGTACTTAAAGCCACCTCCTTAAGTCTGTATGGCACAGAGTCCTCCCTGTGCCTCTACATTAGCTTCCCCCAGACTTCAGCTGACTGTACATTTCATTTCCAGCTACAGGACATATTACTTCAAGACATGCAACCAGTTACCACATTTCCCATCATCACATCAAGGTCAGGGAATTATTTTACCCCAAAGGTTATGCCATAGGACGTGAATGGAAAAAGTTAAAAGGCCAGATGGTGAGTGGTCTGAAGGAAAATGCTGTGCCGTTACCCACTTCAACACACCTGACTACTAAAAGAACAAAGAGAATACACAGAAAATAAAGTACAAAACAAAGTACATGAAACTAAAATCCAGTTTCTCCTGCATCTACACCAAATCTACCTTCTTGTCTCAGTCCTTCCATATTAGAAGCCAAAAGGTTCTACTTGGCCTTTTGGGACACTAAATTCTGTAATACAAAATTAATGTCTTTAATGAGGTGAGTTCACTTTTGCAATGTTCACTTCCTTTGAAAATGCCAACTGCAAAACAGTCCGTATGTGGCAAGAAGATTTACAATAAGTTTCCATTACAACCAGTATATAATGGAGAATGGTGATTTATGTGGGACTTCCACAAAAAAATTAGAGCTATTTTAAGCCACTGGAAAGCAAGTGAATACACAAGAAATTTGTAGTAACATGTCAGAAAACATTGAGACTTAAAAAGGAGTTAATATGTTAGCAGGTGTCTTTTAATAAGAAAAGAAGAAAAGTTTCTGAAGAATTACGTTCAAGATAAGTGATTTGTATCTAGTGTTGTTTTTAGTATGGTCGCTTTACTTATGGCGCAAAACTGACTTTGGTGCCATACAGCACAAACTTTGACAATTTAATTTATGCATAAATTGGGTACTTTCTGCTTGTATCCTTATACCATTACAGCACAAAACTTTCACACGTTACTCTATTTCATTCCCCCAAAGCTTCTTAGAAGCAAAGCTGATATTATATACATTTAAAATTACAATTCTCTACCGTCTGTATTTTCTAAGAACCAAAGGTTTGGGGTGTTTTTCAGGAAGAAAAGGTTAACAAGGTATTTAATCTAAACATTTGAGTAGAACCCACATCACAAATTTAGTAAGGCAGATGTATAGGGATCTCCTTTTTTCCTCCTTTTCACATCCTCCTGTGTACTGCATTCATAAAGATATTTCCCATTAGATATGCCTGCATCAGAAACAGGAAGTAAAACCAAATCAAAACTTAGCAAAAAAATTAAAGGCTTACAGTTAGCCTGAAGCATCTCTCCCATACACAGCTGACAGATACTGTCAGGCACAAGTCCTGTGCTTTGGACACAGCCCTAGTCTCATCTTGCAAACATCACCTGCCCCATTTTGGGGTATATTGTGTCAGGACAACAGCATGGAATGACTGACCAGAAGGAAAGAGCAGAGGCAGAAGCACAGTAGAGGAGAATACAAGAAGCAACAAAGAGTAAAGAGTACACGGTCATCTAGTTCCTTCCAGAAGTCAGCAGATTTGTTACATAAATAACCTGATACCAGGCAAGATGCAAAGTGTCAGACAATACCAGTGGGAGACACCATCACACATTTCAGCAGACTGGAGAAGACAAAGCAGCTAGACTGGGAAGGAATTCAGGACAGGCAGATGCAGTGTTACTGTCTCTGGACTACCTCCAATAGATCCAGGTACAGACTACAGCCAGAAAGGTGACTCAGAAAGGAGACATCCTAATGTAAAAATTAAACTAAGAGATTTTAGCAGCATGCTAAAAAAGATCAAGGACACAGCCAAGAGGGTTAACAGCAACAAAGGGACAATCTTCTGTGCTGGTCACACACAGAGAGAAAAACAATTTAGGAGATGGCAGAGCAAAGAAGCAAAGAAGTTGTGTGAGCAGAAAAAAAGAAAAGTTTTGAACTGCTCTGCTGAAAGAAGGCAAAATGTACAGTGATGATAAAGGGTGACCACATGGCTGTCAAAAGAACAATGATCAATGAGACACAGCTATTCTGACATGAGCACAAAATGAACTCAAACAAAATTCAGGTCTGGAAATGGGAACCAGCAGCAAAAAACTAATGGATCACCCCACAAAAAGGAAGAGACCAAAGATGAGTAAAGGATTACATGAGAATCAAGGGAGAGGCAGTGGAACGATCACAGAACAGTATAGGACAGCAGATCAGAAGAATGGTAGAGATGGACAGAGAACATGACATCAGGTAACACAGAAGAGGTTTGTGGAAAAAATAGCTGTTCCTGATCTCTCATTTAATCATTTGATAGTACTGCATAAGGAGTCAGAGCACACGAACAAAAGGATATAGAAATCATCAGGAGTGAGCTACGAATAGCAGGAAACTTTTGAGATCATTTACAGGCACCACAAGAATATGTGAAGCCAGTGAGCACAGGATCACCTGAGGTTAAGGAGACTGAGGAGAACAGCAAAAACGAAGTTGCTGTCCACCATCACCCACCAGGCGGGATGAAGAGCTACCAGCTATCAGGAACACAAGCGTCCTCCCAGGAATAAAACTGCCAAATGTACTCCAACAGTGGCCTCTACTGGACAAACCACAGAGTACTGGTACTTCCACTAGCAGCAGGAACACTCCCGGTACAAGCAGATAACGACACAAAAGACAAATCTCTGAATGGATTTCCTCAAATGATTGCAATGTTGATTAATCATCACTGGCAGGTAATACAAATAATTGTCATAGTAGATACAAGCCAAAGACTTACTGCACATCCCAAAATAAGTGAAAATAAAACAGGCTAACAGAGTAATAGTTGCACACATATTGATGACAAGCAGCGCTCACACCTGCTGTCAATGCTGAAGTAACCTTTAATATACCAGCCTGCTTTCCAGTCACATCTTCCCCTCTGTGCCCTTCTGGGTGGGATAACAGACAAACGGAGCATCTGAAACCTCTTTAAACACACTCCCTACTCACAATATAGTACATAGATTTTAATTGTCAAAACTTCTTCAGCATACCAAGTAAGGATTTCCCATCCTATACCAGGATGTGAAATTCTGTGTATGTTTTAAATGGCTGGAGAATACCTTGAGTTGGCCGACCTATCTAAAGTCCAGAAGGTTCAGTATTCCCTTCATACTTTATGTCAAAAGAGTACACAAAAGCTGCTCTGCTAGGAAGAAGCAGACAAGGCCTAAGCCACATTTTTAAGCTCTATCAGTATTCTCTATGAAAGGGAGGTTTTTTTGTTGCTAATTCTACTCCAGTTTTTGTTCACTTACAAATCTAGCAGCACAAGGGGACCCAAAGGTGAAACCTAACCTACCTGCTGACTTCAGCCTGCAACGGTACTTTTTTCCGGTCAAAGGTAGGCATTTGTTGTTTTAGCACAATCAATTTACAAATAAAGTAAATAAATAAAACCCCAAACCCCATGAGCCCTTAAGACATGTGATAGACAAACCCCACCATTAGCTTGGAAAAAATCCTCATCCTGACTCAGATGATCTATTTTACACTGTCTCCCAGAGCTCTACCTTGTTTTGCTTGAAATGATATGGGGCAAGACACAGATTAAAAACAGACAAGCTTGGTGATGTCCCCTCTTCTCCCTGACCTGGGCTCCCCAGAATCTCAGTATTCTGCAATTCCCAGCCTGTTCCCCAGATGCGTTACTGAAGCACAAATTCTAGCCGAAGGACTTTGAACAAAGTAGCTCTAAGTTTGATTTCAAGAACTTCTATGACAAATTCCTTAACACATGACTGGAACTACACCAGCATGAACCACAGAGCAGCAATGTCATAGGAATCATGACAGCTGGTCCTGCAGAACAAGCAGACCTACACCAACACCTGAAGGTCACTTTCATCCTGCACAGTGGCACCAGATGAACAAGTGGCCAAGATTGCTGCAGACTTTCAGTTATGTTCCACTTGAACTTGAGTGAAGCAGCCCTAGAAATACACAAAACAGAAGCATAGATACCCATAAAAATTACCACTGTTGCACAGATGATGCAGAAAGTATTTGTGGCTGATCAGACTGATCAAATGTGCTTTCTATAATAAGATGTCCTGTAGCTCAAACTCCCTCTCCACCCCTCTAGCACAGCTACACTAATTTGCTACCACTATTCATGTGCCAGAAATGATCCTACTGAGCAGGAGGTGAATGTTATCTGTACGTCCCTCAGCTAGCATCCAGTGACATGGAACAAAAACAACTTGGTCACACCTACCCAAATTAATCCACCACACTGAAGGGCAGGTATCTATGGTTCAGCCACTCAGTTCCACCCATTTAAAAAACACTTATTAAGGCTTCTATTGCATTTATTTTGATGGTAGCCAGTGGGTTCAAAAGATATCTGTGTCAGGCTCAGACAACCTATACAGACAATGACTACCTTGAATTTTGCTTCTCAGCTGTATACTGGATAGGTGGCTTTAAAATGACTAAATGATGGAACAAAAAACTGCTAGTACAACATATAGAGACACTGGCCCCTATGTTTACATTATGCAAAGAAAAAGGACAAATATTCACTTTCTCCTTCTCCTTTCTATTGGATTGCCAAAGACCCTACAGAGGAATCTTCCCAGCTTTGTCACTTATGCAGCACCTGGTTCAACAAGACTGCAGAATCACAGCTATTTAGCTTCCCTGAGAGTTTTGAAGCACAAGAAGTTCTCACCAAGCAGCAAAGGACAGACTCAACTGTTTCAGAAGTCACCTAGAACAGAAAAAGCCAGTTCAAGATTCCTCCATGAGCATAGCACCAGATAGCTGAAAAAAAATCAGCCTAATATGCTCCAGAAAAATCAATGTGGACTTGAGTACTTTCGATAATGACTGATTTAGACACGTAAATGAAGTACGAATGGCACACTGGAAATACAAGTAAAATCCGTGACACAAAAATATTCTGAGCAGTACGATGGATTTAATAGAGCAATCCTCATACTCGCTGATGAAACTTTACTTAGCTTTAATATTTTTCCGGCAAAAACATGAAGTATGTTTACATAAAAATATGCATATCCAGTTTTTACATTTATTTATTTTTTTCGACAGACATATTTACTCTAAACACCAAAAAAAAAACCCTAGCAAAACACTCATTTAAATGGCAGAAAACTAGTAGAAGATGCTAATATGACCTTAGTGCAGCATGTCAAGTGTCACTGCCATCAGCTTCCTAGTCATTTTAAGAACAATCTGCTATGACAATTAATTACATAGCTTAAAAGATTAGGTCAACAGTGTCAAATATGAGAATATGAACTTGAAATTTAGCCTTTTAAAAATGTGTGCTGTCTATTTAAGTGTCTACATCCATTTGTGAAAGAAGAGTAAGTTTCAGACTCGATGAGCTACTTCTCAGGACAAGCAGTGGTCCTACCTTCCCATGAAAGAAACCCAAACACAGCAATTAGAAAGGCTGACAGAATCCCTTGGCTGAGAGAGGGCATGTACTTGCAGCCTGCTGATCTGATAGCTACTTTAGGAGAAAGCAGTTAATTGAAGGCTGAGATTTAATGTAATGTAACACAAACTTACAGTCATGGCAATCTTGAAATTGGTATTTTGAAAACTAAAACTATTTTAAGCAAATGGTACACTCTGTATTTTTCTTGAATAGTTAAAGTCAACCTGAACACATCCTTCTTGGACATTTCTTATTACTGCATCTTTCCTCCCCCAGTCAGGTCTGCAGCTAAGACTCACTTAGGACATAGGTTAGTTACTCAGCTTTTCAGGGTGGAGTTCATGCTGAAGCACATACCCTCCCCAAGCTCAGACCTGAGACAGCCAAGTTTGCCATGATTCAAGCCTTCATGCAGGAGCTTCAGCCTACCTCCTCTTCCTCAGAGCAAGGCAGAGACACCTGCTACCCGTCCAGCCAACTGTGTGCTCAGCCGAGATCATCCTGTAGCTACCTTAAAATTTGTAAGACATCAGGTGAAAGAGCTCATTCACTGTCAGCCTAAAAGTGTCAGATTTCAAAAGTTCTAGGAATCTTACAAATCTCAGACAAAGAATACTGAAGTTTACAAAGAGTAACATTTCCAACTCATTTCATCCTTGTGCCAGGTAAGCAGCCATTCAGACAGAGACACCAGAGTAAATAATCAGCACCAGAGAGAAGCTTTGCCTGTCAGCACTAAGGTACCCAACCCTGGATGAGCTGTCTGATCAAAAGAATTAGACAGAGGTGCACAGAATGAATTGCTATCTCAAGGTGCCTGCAACCCTCCAAAGGCTGCAGAGAAAACTGCAGTGGCTGAGTACCATTAACTGCCTAGCTTCCAGAAGCTCAAGTTCAGAGATAGCCATCTCCTTGGAGTACCTGAGGGAACACACAAGTCACTAGCTGGGTGGCCCCACAGCCCAGCTCCACCAGTGGCTGATAACAGATGCCAGATGGCAATATGCCTAAAGATAATTTACCATAATCTTTCTCAAAACATTCTCCCAGCTTCAAGCTATTTGTAACTTTGTGGCCCTCTAAACCATGGACAGAGCGGCATGTTTAACAGTGATACACTTTGGATTTTCCCTCTCTTAACAGGCCCATTAACTTACCCATCAGTCATCATTTATATGCCAGATGGCTGGAAACTGTTGGTCACATTTGTTATTAAATTGAGATTCCTTTGAAAACTACAATGTGTTAAAAACAAATAGCAAGATGACATTCTAGAGGGCACTACACTATCAAAAGAAGGGTCCTGAATATCCAATTCATCGTTCTCAAAGCCAGTCACAGAGTGCCCATAAAGTTTTCTATTTACTACTACAAACCCTTTAAGCTACATATTAGTACCCCATAAACTGCATCCAGAGAAGGGTTTATGTGCTAAAATATAAGGATATTTATATTTTCCTCATGCTTAATCCTCGGCAAATGCACAGAGACTACAGCGACACTTTTGCATTAATTCACACATTTTAAATAACACATACTACCTTACAGCTCATGCAGCAAGTAGTGCAGAGCTCAACAGGTTGAGTTTTATTAGTTTGTTTGTGTTTTTTAAGACCCATCTCAATCTGCAAAGATTTCCTTGGATACACCCTAATGCACCTCGTGTCAACACACACCCACTTCATTGGTTTCATTCCCCTCCCCATTTCATCTCCCCGGTTGACTTTCAAAAAGAGGACTGGTTTAGAGAGAAATCCACTGGCACATGTGAAGAGTAGACAAGAACATCAACAAGAGCAGCACTTCTCTTTAGAAGCTGCACAGAAACAGGGGTGAGACAAAATTCACTGCTTAATTTCAACAACCAAGAAGCAGGAATGTTTGCACAAGATACTGGTGGATAAACCACAAAAACAAAAACCCCACACCCACAAAAACTTTTGCCTTGCAAAAGTCAGTCTAGTATCTCCCTCCACCGATTTAAGTCTCATATTTATGTTGTTCTCGATATGCTATTCACCAACACCTGACTTAGGGGCTTCTTTACTGTGGGAAGCAGGATCCACACCCTGAATGTGGTATGTGCAGTATGACCAAGAGACAACCTTTTTTTGGACAGAAATAGGCTACTTGACTTCCATGCCTGATGCTTACATTCAGTTGGCCTTGCTCATAGATGTTTGGTTATAGATGTAATGCAGTGGAGTTGTAATTTGCTTTGCTTCAGTCAAATTCATTATCCCATCACTAAAATGCAAACTGTTTTGTTTTTGATACAGTTAAAAACTTCAAAAATCCTCACCTTAACATAAGGACTTCAGAGCCATGGTAGAAATTGGATTTCAGGCTGAACTGGTTACAAGACTGAGAATTACAGATCTTCCAGTACATTGTAGGTATGTATTGAAGCTGGAAAGGCATGTTGAAAATGGCTGCTTAGTCACACCCTCAGTCTCTTCACTTCTAATGAAATACTAACTAAGAAGCACCACTCCAACAGTGTCATTGCACTCTGTATCAAACTAGCAGCGTCAGCTTCTTAATGTCACTCAACTGCCTGCAATGAAGCCCAAAACCAGGAACACACTTACTTGTAAGCTTGTTGTGACTCAGAACCAGCTGTGTGATGTGAGACAGCGTAACTGCAAATGAAGAGAGAGAGAAGTTAGTTTATGGACATGGCAACTGAGAACTTGTATATATTTCAGTTGAAAAAAAATTAGGAAAGTTATTCTTTCCACTCCAGTACCTTGATTCATGTGCATTGTCACAAATAAACGAGAGAAGCTCAGGACTGAAGGACACATCCACCTACTCTGCCCTTTTACTTCACAGTTCTGTTACTGCATCAGACACAACATGGAGAGTTTTACTCACTGATACTGCAACCATTCCAGCTAATCCTTGAAAAAGTTCATGACTTAACACAAGCAGATATAACCTGTCAGCAGAATGAAAGCAGTCACTCAAAGGCACCATAAGATCTGAAAGTTCAGTGTTTAAAAAAAAAAAATCATCACCACAGCTCCCTGTGCAATTGTAGGTTGTGAAGGAAGGAAGGGCAAGAAGGAGAAAAGAGGAAACAGTGCACCCACCCTGAATTTCTCCCAAAATTTGAGCACTTTAAGTACTGCCTGCACCACCTTGCTATGTAGAGCAAGGGGACAGGGAAAGAAACCCATAGAAATCGTCTGTAAGTATTGTAGGAAAATCATCACTAAAGGGGAGACAGGAGCAGCAGCCTCCACAAAGAGCTCTTTCTTTAAAACATAAAAGGCATATTGGTATCTGAACCCTAAGCAACCATTTAACACTGCTTGCCCATATAGATAAATATAGGATTGCAATTTACACAGCAAAATCAGAGAAGATTCTGGAGACAGTCACAAGTTGCGACCAAATGCACTGCCTAAGTACGCTTTACACATTTTTTTCTCTTGGTTTAGCTATTTTAATAACTGTGACAATCAGTAAAAATCAACATTTCATGGGCCCTTGATACTCAAGCCTGACTAGTAAAGAACAAAACCACCAGAAGTGCAGCCCTTCTGATGTCTTCAGTTCCAAGGCAACTGAACCTAGACCATAGCCAGATCGAAACTGACATCATCAATGCCAGAGAAAAAACTTTTTTTTCCTTCATTTTACTTCAGAAACAAGTCATTCTGGAGCTCTAAGGCTTTACCTAGACCCAACAGCATCAACAACAGCATCAACAACAACAACAACAACAACAACAACAACAAAAAAATCTGCTTTTCTTTAAAAAAAAAGGAAAAAACCACATTATTGCTTTTGATACTGTACAAAGTTGCTTCCATTTCACTTTGCTTTTAAAGCAGAGAAGTTAAACAATGTCATCACATCTGTACAAAGGAAGCATGGATGCATAATCACGGGCAATGAAGCTTTGGGGCTGCAGACTTTGGTGTTCTGAACGTTAAACTCCTGATGAATTTAAATGCCTTAAGTTCTGTGCATGTTTAAAGGTAAGCCTTTTGACTACACCATCAAGCCATGCGCACCATGGGCCTTTACCAACACAAGGTAAGAAGCATTATTCTCACTACTCCCTCTCCTTTTTTGTCCCATCGCTGTGTTCTTCAACTGAGACTTTTCAGAAAGGTTTCTTCTCTCACATCTATACAAAACAGAACAAAGTCCACATTAAAAATTTCAGGGCAAAATCCCTAGAGCAAAGGCATTTGAAACTGTGTTTTACTGTCCAAATTTGACTGAAGCCTAGACACCTTGTCTGAAACTTCACTATCTCAGTCAATCCTGATGCATGACAAAAAGTCCCATGGCATCTTCGACCAGCAACAGCAGGCTGACATCCCCCAAAGGAACAAGAAAGGCTATACTCCAATTCTATTTTGAAAAGAGCAAAGGTTTTAGGTGTCTGTGCTCTGGACTACTTCCAGCAGCACTTTAGACATACCAAGACAAAGAGATTCTTCAGTCTTGAAAGGTCCAAAGCTACTACCAGTTCAGAGAGAAGTTTAGAAGCATTTTAAGAAAGGAAGCCAAGCAGGCGGTACTTGCTCACTCCTTACACAGAGGGAAATTTGCTCACTTCCATTAAACTGACCTGTGCCAAACAACCAACCCCTGGAAGTAACATGTTTTCCTTATGCTCCCACACACCTACTCCTGTGAAAAGGACTGTGTTGTGGGATGTCAAGCTGACTGAGATTTACCTCACCCTATACATAAAGTCATTCTTTAGGACAATTTAACTATCAAGTCTGACAAAGCCGACATCTGTCTTAACTGATTAACATCCCCAAGTAACATCTAGAAGGCTAAAGGGGGCCTGGTGGGGCAATTTTGATTTGCATGTGCACAGTCCAGGTAAGTATAACATACTTGTGTTATGGTCATGATGGACATGGGCAGATGACTCAGCCCACGTTCCATCCTCCCGAGAATGGAAGGGACTGAGATTCCCCTGGGAAATTGTTATAACCTCCCTGTGATGCCATTGCAGGAGCTTCTGGACACTACCTCAGTAACATTATAATCACTAGTGTACAAGCACTAAGTTACTGTGATTTCATCAATGCTTTCAGATATTCACACTGAAGTCTGAGGGTCAGGATAATACCTACTTGCACAGTAATCACAGATTCTCATTATGGTCCCAGTCCCACTATTACTTCAAAAAGGAGTGAGTCTGAGTCAAGGGAAGAATATTTAGGTTCTTCCATTTTGGCTCTATTATCAAATCTTTTCATATACTGCTGCCATGCACTGCAAGCTAGCTTTACATAAAATATCTGGATAACAAGAGTCAACCTTAAGGAAAATATAAAACAAATAAAAGTCATCCCCATTAAAAAAAAAAAAAAAGAACAAAAAAAACACCAGCCTGACAACACAACCAAACCAAAGTAAAATAAATTAGAAAAATAAAACCAAACCCACACCCACAAAACAGGAAGACCCCAGTGACTTTGCTGAGCCAAGATAAGACACTGCCTGTCCCACTGGAGGAAGTTAATGCAGGATGAGCATTACAGTATTTGTTACAAGTGGCCTGCCTCTCCATCTTCTGTGCTTTCATTATTTTAGGAATGAACAATTTTATCAACACTAACTTTCTGATAAAAAATTCTAGTCATGTTAATTCCTACCACACAAGTATGTACTTTATGCAAAATATGAATAGCTTACAGATGGAATGATAATGAGAACAAATTAACACATAAATAGGATTGCATCCAATATTTCTTCCCTGACAACAGAGCAGATGTCGCAAGTTATTTGGGCAAAATAATTCCTTTACTTGTGGCTTCTCCATATGAACTGCTTAAAAGACACATAAATGAGACTGGTCCATTCTCCAAGAACAATCCCATAGTTGTTGATGGCTGTTCAAAGTCCTATCAATAAGTGCCTTTCTATTTATTTTTCCTATGCTAAGGAAAGGGCACATCACTCCCTTCTTGCTGGACCTGCTCGTTCAGCCTACAGGATGTCTATTACTGCTCTCTACCATAACCTGTCCATAGTGGGTGCTTTATTAATAAATATAATCTATTTACTTCACAATATGAAGGCAAAAAAACCCCCCAAACCAATACAATAGAAGACTTCCATGGGACAAGACATTTTTTACACTATTTATGTATGGAGAATGCACAACTGTAGTAGAGATGTGCACACAAATGGTGTAATTGCTGTTTCATCATATGCTGGAATAAAAAAAAAGTCAATAAAAAACAATTAAAACTGTTTCCCACAGTATTTGCATGACAAGCTGAAGCACAAAACACTTAGATCAAGGGAATTTTTTTTGTCTCAAATGAAAACTCTTTTCTACAGAACATGTCTGAAAAAGGGTTCTCATATTACAGTGCTGAAAGGATCAAAAATTCACATGCTCTGAAGGTCTGTAACACAATTCTAATTTGTACTTTAAGTCATTATGAGAAAACATGGAAGTGCCTGGATTTGAGGAATATTCCAAAAATTGAAGTCTCTTTCTAATGACATTAGTGAACTCCTGAGTCAGAAGTGCTTCAGGACCACTTAACCTTTTTTTGTCAATCTGAACATCCCGTTGTCTATAAGCTGGTAACCATACTCTTTCTTTGCTAAACATGAAAGTGGGAAGAGATGTAAAGGTTGCCAAGCTTATGGGTGTAAGCTAGCTTGTCAATCTCGTTCCAGATAGAAGTATTTCATCCTTAATTGGAAAGAGACACGGGTATTTGACAGAGGCAAGTTCAGTCTCCTTTGTCTCTCCTGCAGCTACTACAGAAGGTGGAAAACAATGCAAAAGAAAGTATTAGTGACTGCCCTATACTGCAGCAAGCCATTCACTAGACTGAAAAGAGAAGCCAGAAGAGAACTGTATCCAAGACAGGGCATATATTCCTTTCCTCCTCTTTGTCCTCACATAACACCAGCTTTCTCTATCACTTTCTTTTTTTTTGTTTTTTTTTTTTTCTAAACACATATGAAAAGAACAGGGTGACACCTAAGGAAAAGGACTGGCCCAGTGAACAGATGTCACATGGCACACTACTTCCAAATCCTTGTGTCTGTATTAACCCTAAGTAAGTTAAGAAAGGTTAAATACAAGCTCATTAGCCACTCTGCAGCAAGTACTCAAACATGCAGTGAGACAAGGCTTGGTCCTTTCCTTGAAGGACTACAGGGAGCAGTTTACCTTTAAGGGATACTTGGCATCTCTGGTAGGGGCATTCACAACCACTGAATAATTACATGAGACAAAATACTGAACACAGTAACTCAGGCATACCTTCCAACCTCCAAAACTCAAATAGCCAAAAATGTTCCCTGCAATCATTATCTAAACTTACCTTAACTCTCAACGTCTACTAGTGGCCCTCCTTAAAGATGAAAAGCTGTGCAAGAAGAGTCACTGGGCATGAATATTGATGATTGCTTCTAACAGAGATCTTTACTTCATGGAAGGGAAAACTAAAAATAGCTCAAAAGGCAAAAAATAGCTAAATAACTAAAAAAAAAATAGCTAAATAACTAAAAATAACTAAAAATAACTAAAAATAACTAAAAATAACTAAAAATAACTAAAAATAACTAAAAATAACTAAAAATAGCTCAAAGGTATGCAACACACTGAGAAGAAAAGGTACCAAGCTGTCATCTCTAGCTTACATGCCAGTTCTGAGAGCCAGAGAAAACCAGAACACCCAATCTACATTAGAGAAGACCATCCATTTGGAGTCCGATGACAGGGGTTTGAAAACAAATTTAACACTTCCTCAAGCCATTACTAAAAATTCAGAAATAATTTGCATTCATTATTTTTATCTGGTGAAAGGTATTCCTTCTCCAGAAGGCAAATACTTCCACGGTAAAAAAAAACCCAAACCAACTTATGTATTCTGCCAGTGAACGTAACAACTGAAAAAGCAATTAATTTAATAGAAACCACTCATCACTTCCCCCTTCCCTAACTTTAATCTCAAATTGAAGAAGGCCCCAAATGCTCATGCTAGATCAAATCACACCACGTGCACCAAGAGTTATCTGCACAGAGACTCCTCTGATGCAGTCCAACTAGGGTACCACAAGTCTATACTTCATGTAGGCAACTCCCTGCCAAAGACATTTCAGATGCTTAATTAGCAACTTGCTATCAGGGGAGCATCCGGGGACCACAGTGTCCCACCCACCCTGGTCCCTGGCTCTGCCTGAACAACAAATCCCAAAGAGTCTTTGTGCAAGAAAAGCTTCTTTTTTGAGGATTATCCTTTTTCCATGCTTGAACAATCAATGATGGTTAATTAATTAATTAATCAATCATGTATCTAGGGTTGATAGCAGGCACTAAGTCTACTTACCAAAAGCAACAGCACTCTCAGGCTACCCATATACCTGACAGATCTAAGCATGGTTTTCAAAACTGATCTCTAACTAATGTGAGATAAGCACCCCTTTATCTCAAATAACTGCCTATCCAAGAGAAATGCAGCGAAGCTTTCTATTTAATGTGACATATATTGTCCTTACAACACCATCTTCACAAAGTCTCATGCACCACCCAGAAGCAGGAAAAAAGTCCAGAATGAAGACTTAAGTACAGAACCTAGTTCTGCAAAACTGTACTTAAGACTTCATCCTTTACTGATGTGGTTGAAGACACCTTGATGGTGTTCCCAGCTCTGCAGATATTGGTGAGCGGGTAGCGAGCCATACCTTATCCCAGGCTCATATCTATCTTGTGAGAAGTTCCGTGTGCTTGATCCTGGCTGCTCTCAAGTTTAACAAACATAGTAAAGAGCTAAGCCAGGACACAGTCAAGAGTTTTAAGTACATTGGTTAGTTGAGATTTTGCTTTTTTTCCCTCACTGCATCACGCATTCAGAAAAAATTCAGCCTGTGGCAGACAGTCACAACTTTAACTCCTTGAGTACTGGCTACGTCATAACATCATGTGCACTTTAACAAGGCAAAGATACCTACCTTGCTCTTCATTTATGTGCTCTCCAGAACTGTAACAGCATGCTGTTATTGGTATGCTGTATTTACTGTAAATTTAACTACAGCAAATGCACCATACTAACAGCAGCACCCTGTCAAGTTTCAGGAAGCATGTGCAATCCTATAATATCCAAAGCATGATGCTGCTGTATCTGTGATACGGTACTACTGTCCTCTCCTTCAAAGATCAGTCACGCATAATTGCAGGTTGATGTCACCTTATCCCTTTCAAAAACCTCTTTCAGTGGAGATGCTACTCGGCTGGTGTTTTTGTTTCAGTAGCAGGACGGAGAAGAGGGAAAGTCTCCCCATCAGTCGAGTGCCACAGCAGCGCGACAGGGAACGCTGAGCCCCGGTGCGAGGCTCCCCCGGACTCGCGCACGGCTCCTTGCGGTGCTGCCGGCAGTCTGCTACGGCGCGTTTCGCCCAGCCCACGGACCCCTCCCCAAGCCCCTCACGCCCAAAGGGCCTCGGGCGGCCCCAGCAGCGCAGCGGGGCCGGGACAGAGTCCGGGCCGGCCCCCGCTCGCCCGGGACAAATAAGGAAGTTTCGCGCTGTGCCCGCCCGCCGCCGCCGGTACCTACAGAGGCCGGGCACGTCCAGCATGCTGGAGATGCCGCGGTCGCACATGTCCACCTCGGGCTGGTTCTTCTCCCTGCTCTCCTCCACGATCTTCTTCAGGGACTTGGACATGGTCTAGGCGGAGCAGAAATGGACACCGTGAGCCTGCCGGCGTGGGAAACCCGCCGAGGCCTCCAACCGGGAACGACAGCGCCGGGACAGCCCCGGCCCCGAGGAGGGGCGAGGGCAGAGAGCCCCGCTGCCGGGCGCAGCCAGGGGCCCCGTCCCATCCCGACCCGCCCCATCCGCCCATGCCAGCGGAGCACTGCCCGGGATGCCGGGCGGACGGACAGGCCCGGCGCGGCCCTGCCCGAGGGCACTCACCGCGCGGCGCTGCACGGGAACGCGGTGGGACACAGCGGGAAGCAGCGGGACGCGGCGGGAAGCGGCGGGAGGGCGGGCGGATCCCACGGCGGGCGGATCCCGCGGGCGCCGCCCCGCCTCGCCCCCGCGCGCAGGCGCAGCGCCGCCCCGCCCGCACTGACAGCCGGGGGCCGGGCCGGGGCTGGCGGAGCGCCGCCGGCTTTGGAGAGTGCCGGAGACCCGGTTATCGTCAAAGTAACCCACACACAGAAAAAAAAACGGTGCATTTAAACCGCAGTTTCCATTCGTTCAGGTGCCTTCATGGATTTTCCAGTCGGCTCTAGCAGCAAGCCAGTCGAAAGACCGGTTCTGAGCACTTGTAACTGGTCTGGACGCACCATGGCGTTGGAGTACAGCTTTCTGCCCAGAATGTAGTTATGCATGTAACCTCTTCCATGGGAGTTAAGAAGTTCCTACTTCCTGTCATTCAACAGATATGGAAGCTCAGAGCAATTAATGACTAAATCTATACAGTTATCTAAGGCCAGGCTACCCACTGAGAACCACAGCTTTGAATTTTGCATATGTACTCCATGGTATTACTTAGTTGCCTAAAAATGGTATCCACAGAAACCAAGATGATGAACGTTTGCCCAGCCAGCAAATACAAAACTTCCTGGAGGCACGATTTCAACTTTTCCTTTTCTAGGAATGTAAGGATTTAATACTGGGCTGCAGAATTGTCGCATGTTTATTCCTAATTGGAGTTTCCTACCTTGAGCACTTCCTGAAGTTACTGTCTGCTTTCAGGTCTTTCTTACAAGATAATACTGGAAGAGTATCTTCCTTTTAGCTGGATTTCTCAGCAGAACCCACTGTCACTCAGATGTACAGGACAATGATATACAGGGGGTTTTTTTGTCTGCCAGAAGCATGAATCTGGATCCCTTTCCCGTCTAAAATGCTCTAACTGCCACCAGTCAGTTGCCCCAAACACCTAAGTTCTAGCATGTCTGCTGTTCTTACTTCATGGCGAATGATTGCAGGTGTCATTTAGTTACAAAGGTCAGGCAGATTAGTTGTCTGTAAGTATGGTCCTGCTTCCTTATTCCAACGAACTGCACATGTGAGTCTAACAAGACACTCACAAAACAGTCTTCATGGCTAATGCAAAGCTCACCTGGCTTCTCTCTGCCCCATTTATGCAGTGATCAAAACATTGCATGTGGCCTAGATATTCACATTCTACCCCTACCATATTTCATTACTCCCCACTTAGTAAACGTATTGTCATTACTCCCTTTCATCAAGATTGTGGGGGGTTTTTGCCATCTACCTAATTTCATTATCCTGTTTGTGTAAAGGGTTCATCTATCATTCACACTTTCTATGTGACCTTTGAGTCCTGCTTGAGCAAACCTTTTGTCTGAGCATGAATCTATACCCCATCAGGGGTATTGGCATTGGATTTGGCAAAGGGGAATTGCTGTCAAGCCTTCCTTTAAAAGTTTTGCAGTCCCTCATTGAGCACTGAGTACCAATTATCTGAGAAGGAGTGGGAAGGAAGATACACAAGCTACTCTATCCAAAGGTCTTTGATCACGAACACTGATTTTTCAGATTGTCCCTTCAGCAGTCATGGAGAGTAATTTCCTGCAGAGGGTCTAGTCACAGCAGTTACCCAGTCTCCTCTCTCTTAGCCCCCCCTCCTCTTCCCAGTACATGCAGACATTCCAAAACCCCTTTGGCCCCAGATATCCTTAGCTCCCTCTATCCCCCCAGCTAGAGGCTGGCCAGCCTGTTCCTGGGGACCGGCCAGTAGAGCCCTCCCCACACGTACAGTGCTTGAGCTCACAGTAGAGACTTTTCCAATTTAAGTCTTGCTGTACCTTCCAGCTACTGATTTTTTGCTTATGAAACAATTACAAAATATCTTTGCTATCTGTCAGATCTGTTCTAAATCTGTCACTTGTCTTAAACGTTTTTAGAGCAGATGCCTGAATTTGTTGCAGAGGCTGGCATATGCCTTCTGTCCGTAGGACTGCAGGCTAAAGCAGGTGACTGTGAGGTAGATGAATGCCATGACTGAGTGGCAGAACTGCAGTTTCCCTTGTGCTGGTCAGAGGAGGCAGAAGTTGTCCCTGCAGTGGTGCTCCCAGCCTGCTCTGCCCAGGCAGTGATGGCTGGACCTGCCTCCTGTTGTTTCCTCTCACTGTGCAGGGGAATGAGTAGCTCTGATACCTCCCTTGCTTTTGCTGTCCTAGGTACTTCTACTAACCAAGGAAATGGCGTTTTACATTATTATTCCATTCTTATCTCTGTTTTCCCCCTGCAAGAAAAGCTATGATAATGAGCAACATTAATGCAGAAATAGCATGTCATCAAAAAGATGCAACAGCAACACGCCCCTGCAAAACCAGTTGTGTAGTGCTGGGCACTGCTACTACAACAAATTCTTCCATCAACATTACCCTCAATAAGTGTGATAACTGGCATGTAATATTTATTTTTCTGTTTGCTCGTAAAAATCAACTCCTAGAATTTTGCCTCTATTTTTATTATCATTTAATAAATATTTTAAACTATGTGTTAGGAATCTGGGGGGGGGTTTGTTGTTGTTGTTGTTTGGTTTTTGGTGTGGTTTTTTTTTTTTGTATTGGGAACAATTTAGCCAATGCCATGAATTTTATTGCATTTCATTTTAATTAGGACTGCAGAATAATTCTGCAGTTTTAGTTTGGCAGTTGACAAAAAATAATGACACCAAATATGTTAATTCTGGTGCCTAGGACACATATCCTGTGTTATTATGGGAAATTGAGACACCTCCTCCTTTGCTTAATGAACCAATTGAAAACTGTTTTTCAGTCAAAATTGCTTTGTAAATGTAAATAAAATTAGCTACTCTTTTAAATTGACCAGCACCATGATTTCTAGCACTTTCTAGCTCTGTATCTTCTGTCTCCTTTACTTCAAGTAACTATAATTGTAAGAATATGTCATTGTGGTATTATTTCTCGTTTATAAAGAACAGTCCTGCCACATGGGAAGTGCAATTAAAAACATTGTTATGGACATTTTAGTGCTTATTCTTCAAATCCTAGTCTTCGGAGGGCTTACCATTCATATATAACTGCCTCATAAATTTACTTTTGTATAAGAATAAACACCAATAGTAACATGCAGAAGAAGCTTTATATGTAAAATAAAAACATGCAGGCTCTAGAAAGTGAAAACCCGCACATTCATTATCTGCTTTGTCATTGACAGAGGGAGGTTGTAGTCATGCAGTTATTACAATACAGACATGCAGCATTCACAATAATGACATTATAAAATAGCAATGTACACAGACATAAAAGCAAAGGTTTTCATGGTAGTGTTGTGAGATGAGGCTGTATTTCTTATTAAATACAAATTTTGTCTTTTGAATTGTACACTGCAAAAAGCACATAGAAGTTTCATGGAGTAATTATTTCCAGATTATCTGTTTGGTTCTGCTTGTTTGTGTTTGCTGTGTGTTCATTTTAAAGCATTTTAAATTGCTTCTTACCTTCCAAGACAGAAGCATGGCTTAGCATCAGCTCTCTCCTCTAAGGACCTCCACTTTAATACTTCTGCAGTTGATATTATTGTTGTGGTTCCTCATATTAGATGTTAGAGGACAGTGGGTTACTTTGTTCCTTTTTTCCATTGTTTTTTAAAGAATAGGTTTGATAATTTAATTTTAGACTTTGACTATTTTTGGCGAGAGTCAGTTGGGCTGGATCAATTGAACCTTGTGCCAGCAGCTTCATTCAACAGTCTGCATGAGCACAAATTCTCTGCTGAACATTTTTTCTTCCTCTAAATAAACTCATGCATTTTACTGATTTGTAAATAAAATTATTCATAGGTTTTGAGTATTTCTAACATTTAAAGATGCACCAAGCATTAGTAAGTTATTGTTAGATTAAAAAAAACCCTTAAAAATTTCTCTTCCTCCCATTCATAGTGCTCTTTATTCTTCTCTTCTGCAGAATTTCAACCATTTTATAAAATTTGATGATGTGACAGATCTTGCCAACAGCAAGTATTTATCATATAAAAAATGTCCAAAAGCATTTAATTGCTTTAAAGTGAAACATGCTTTTTCTCTTCATGAAAGCAGTCTTTCTGAAGTATAGATTTCAGCAAACTCACCAGTTTAGCTGGAGTTCTCCTCGAGATTTTAAGGGCACAGGTTGTGTTACCAAATGGCCTCAGGCACATGTCAGGTCACCAGAGCATGTCTCCCTGTACCAGTCCCTAGGTCAGCATCAGATCAGCCTCAGTGCCAGGGACTACCGTGTCCTCAGGCAATTTGGTGTCCTTAAACTGTGTGACATGGTGCTGACACCAGCCTCAAAAACCCACTAATGACCTTCATTCATTAAAACCACATACAGGTTTCTGTTCATCACTTTATGCTCTGTCACACCTGTGAAAAGGCCAGTGAGAACTCATTTCTGACAGGGCTGATCCACTTTTAGCAGGAGCAATGAACATACCACAGGACACTGCCTGCAGTGGCAGTGTTTGGAGGGACAGATCCTTCCCTTTCATGTGTGGATTCTAGCTGAGCTGTGCTCTGGGCTGGTGAAATGCAGAAAACGACAACATTCTTGCCAAGCTGATTCTTGCCTAAAATCTGATGCTTCCATGTCCAGCCACCTAGCAGCAAGTGACAGCATCCAGATCTTGAGGAGATTCTCTGCCAGCTGCAGCTTTGGCTCACCAGTTGCACCAAATCCATGGTGATTCAGAGAAAGGTCAGAGCCACGATGGACATTCATAAAACCTGTGATGCAGTGTTCCACAGGGGAGAAATGCAGTCCTCCTTACCTCTGCTGGCAAACCACTCAATCCACACTTGATTGTACTTGGAATTTCTTACACATTGCTGTCTTTAGAATTTATTTTGTGGCTTTATTTTCAGACAGTTCAGATGTTTCTTTACTGCTTGCTATCCTCTGTAGGGAGTTTTAATAAACAATATGGACAAAGACTGCATCATCCTTTGACTCAAATACAGCGTCAGTTTGAGTGGACTTTCAGCAAAAGTTTTCTAGACTACTAATCTGAAAATATTTAATTTGATTATATAGTGTTTTATGTCTTTCCTTACAAGAAGAACTTTCTGTTTTGCTTGCAGCTCAGTAGGACATAGATGCCTCCCAATTTCATCTAAATACATTCATTCATTCATTTCTCCATGTTATACTTAGGCATGTTAGCAGGAGTATCACCTGTACATAGGCTCAGATTTTCTTAGTTCTTGGATAGTTATAAAATGGTGACTTACATCTCATTCTGTTGGCCAGTGGGACGTCACAGGTTTCTCTTTTTCTAGCTTACCATGAGAGGATTTTGGGTCGTATTTTATAGCTTGTCCCTTTTGTCAGCTTTGTTTTTTCTAGATTTTATCTTAACCAGAATATCTGCTCAGCTGTTATAAAGTTTTGTATGTTTGTGGAATGATGGCCTTTTCAGCATTCACTGGGAAATCTTCAAAGAATTCCTAGATTTTGTTAAAACTGCCACTTATACACTTTAATATTCTTTCATAATTAATTACTTCAATAATCACATTAAGGAATTGCTTTCACTGTGAGTAACTCCTTGTAATAGTTGTGAAATGAGAGTTCAGATAATGCCCCGTTTCCTTTTCTGCAGTGCAAATTTCTCTTGCCTGTCCATCACGGCTAACATTGAGGAAACGAATTGGTCATTTGTTCTGGATTGTGACAATAAATGCTTCATGGTGGGAATCAGTGTCCTCTGTATACCCTGTCAACAACATCTTTTATGTATGATGTGTGTTAGCCTGGGGAAGGGAAAAACTAATTGTAGGCAAAGGTCAATTGATATTTTTATGTCTGCCCTATTCCAAAGTTATGTCTGTTTCATAAATGTCTAGGAAATTTCCTACAAGTTGACTAGAAGGGTGACATAGTTACTGAAAGTCTCAGAAGTTTTTTATATTCAGTTGTAAAATAGGCTTTGAAGCCTGAAAATATAACTCAATAAGTATAAACACAGATATCTGTATATATTGAACATAGGGCTCTGATCCTGATATTACTTCTTAATCTGGTTAAGATTTAGAACCACATCATGTCCTTGCTGTGTTAAACTTCAGTGAATGCTCGAGTACTGATTCAGCTGGGTTCTTATACACAGTGTACACTATTAGTGAAAGTTCTTCAGCACAGTTATCTGTGTAAGTGTTTATAGGACAGGGTCCATTTTTTAGCAATTTCTGATTTCAGGTAATTTGAATGAAACTTCAGCTGGTATTTTCAGAGATGCTTGGGGCAAAACCACAAAACTCTAAGGAACAAATTAAACACGGCTTCATGTCTAGGTCCTCTCATCAACCTAATGTGTAATTTTTATCCTGGGTACTTAAAATTTTAGAGCGTTAATTGTACAATTTTGAAATTATGTAGAAGAATATAAAAAAATATGTAGAAAGACCTCCTTTTCCCAGTTGGGTAGGTAATAGTTTATTTTCAGCACAATGGAGATCAATGGTTTTTTTGACAGAATTCCAAATTCATAACAGCTACATTTACAGTAACTTTTAAAAGGCCTTACTTCAGCTGCAGTTATCATCACTGGACTTCGAGCCTCCTTTATCATCTAAAGTCTTTTCAGTATAGCAAGGAATGGTAATATATTTCTCATAAGCAGTGTTTTAGCTTGTCCAGCTTAACTGGAATCCTGATGGTAAAGTCACATATTCGGCATGAAATTTTATATAGACTTGATGAGATGTAGCAGTAAATGGAGCGATGTTTGTGTCCTAAAATGAAAGACAAGAAAAATTAAAAGCTTTATAGAACATCAATATCCTTTGGAAGAGACAGAGAGTTAAAGCTGAGGTACAAATTGGATCATAGATTGACAGTGATCTCAGGTCTTTTCTAGTTACTGTTGCTGCATTTCTCCCTCAGGATATTGCAAATATTTAGAACACAAATACAACGAAGTACGGAGCAAACTTGTTTGATACCTCCCACTAGATGTCACTGTACGGTCTGTGTTGGAAGGCTTCAAAGGCGCCACACACGCCTCATGGCTTCACTTCCACTCGTCTGTGTGGAATTCTTGCCAGAATTAGGGAAATGGTCTTGTAGATGAAACAGTAAAAACTTCTTTTACCCACTTCTGGGGTCACAGAGGGAAGGCAATACGTACCATTCCACAGTAGGGCCCGGCGGGGGGGTGGCTGGCATCTGGCCCATTGTAGAGGATCAGGTAGTTGCTGCTGCAATCCCCTGGGTCATCGATGCTGATGAAATCAAAGTTCACTGTGACAATCCGTCCCTGGGGCACGGTAATGGCCCACTCGCAGTCAGTGTTGTTGTGGTAAGTCGCTGGGTAGCTGGGACTGGCAAAGGAGCCAGTGGTGCCGTATAATGTTCCGCCACATCCTGGAAGCAGAGACTGTTAATTGGCCTAGAAGGCTTAGTTTCACAAGATAATACATGATGTAGTACATTGGTACAGTATCAGTGGTAACGCTGAAAACCAGAGAGACCGTGAGCTGGGACAACTAACGTGGCTAAAAACATTAACAAGAGATAAAACTGAGGTTCTGCCTTCAGCAACCTAAGAATATGCAACGGTCATTAGACCATCACTGAATATTAAAACCAACAATCTCAGCATACCTCATACAGAAGCCACTTAATGTTGAGCCCTTTATTAATCCTGATTTTTATTAGAGGAAGTGACCAGAGTTGTGCACATCATTCAATTTGTGTGTGAACTATGGATTAAGACAGTGGCTGTCAATTTCTTCTCTCTTCCTTTCCCAACAATTTCTACCTTTATGCTAGTCTATTTGAATCTTAGTGAACTTTTGTTTTCATGAAACAATTTTACCCCTAAGATCTTGTTGTTGACTACTAAAAGCCAATTCAGTGCTCATATTTTTGTAAGTAAAGTTAGGATTGTCTTTTTTTGGCCACATTCTTTATTGAAACTTTCCTACACTGAGCTTTCTCTGCCTTTCCATCGTTGGGTCACCCAGTACTCTATGGTTATTCTGCAGTACTTCTCATCTAGCCACAAGCTTTCCTACCTCTAGCAACTCAGTGTCATGACAAAATTATTACCTAACTGCCATTTTGTAAGCCATTCATGAACGTGTCCATGATATAGTCACGACACAGCACTAGAGGTAGTTCATTTACTTGGGGCAACTCTTCAGGCTGAGCTGTGCTTGTGCCTAGCTCCTCGGGCATATCACAACTGGACTACTGGAGCAAGCTGAGTCACCACCAGCATCACCACTCCGTGGATCCCAAGGTAGATGTTCCTGATATTTTCCAGCCCCTCTCACTGAAAGGAGATCTTCGTCTTAAGTGGACTACATCATCTGAGGTTTCTAAAGTCAACATTAGGAGAGGGAATTGCTTCCATCTTGTAAAACAAATCTTGCCCCAGTGGTCTTGAGGAACAACTGCCTCTCTCTGGTGACTGAATACAGTGGACTGTGGGCACTAGGGAAGGTCTAAAGTGGTGATGAGGAAGGATCCAAAAAGAGCTGAATTCCACATTGCTGCATTTTCCTTCTATGTAGCGTTATTTTGTAACTACAGCCTTACCACTTGACGATGAAGTCCAAGTAATTTCGTATCCATCATAAGTCCTTGAAAAGTCGCTCTTGAAACGAAGGTAAACAACGTGGTTTTGGGGGAAGATGGGACTGGGCACAGTGTTTCCGCAGAACCTGCCAAGTAGTGGTGATTGCACATCACTCCCATTTCTGACCTTCAGGGAACACAGAAAATTCTGTCAACATTAAATTCCTATGCAATTATATACCAGCACAATTATTCACGGATACAAACACAGCACAAACTAGGTAGTAACTTGCATGCATACTGTAGCTGTCATTTTAATACTGCTATTTTTTCTACCACATATTCTTGTGTAGAAGGAAAAAAAAACTGTTAACTGGTCTGACTTTTATAAATAATTGCACAGAACAAGTATCATCAGAAACAGGCAGCTAAATGTTATAGTGTGTATATCTCCTGGCTGACATCTTAGCAGCTAAGATATTCTTCTGCAATTCAAGCCCCTGTTTTGCTTTTCATAAGAAATGTTAATATTCCAGATGAAAAGATTAATTCTTTACTCTGCAGACCGCTCTTTTCCCCAGTCACATTAAGACACAGATCATATTACACAGCTCAGATTTAATCTGATTTTTTTTCTGCACTCTAATAATGCTGGTGCTTAGATCCATTTCTTAAGACAGTAAAGAGGATATGAAAGTAGAGCTAAATAATGATTCTGCCGCAGACATCTTATTTTTGTCATCTGACCAGTGAACAGGGAAACCTGCAAGAGTGAGGATTGTGTAGGAGGAAGATAGGCTTTTCATTGACACGAAGTACTTTTGCAAGTGTCTTATAGTCGTCACTAGAGTTTGTTAGTTTCTTTTTTTTTTTTTTAATTTTGTTTTGTTTTAATTGCTTTTTTAGGAAAAAAAATCTTTCTTGTGAAAAAATTCAAGCAGTTGGAATCTACCACTGTAATAAAACCATTCAGATTTATGGCTTTCTCTTCATGCATGTATGTTAGTCTCAAACACAAACTATTCCAGATGACTCTGTTAATTGGGTAACCTCAACAAGAGGTTGGTAAGGATAAGTTAGCTGATAATGAAACTATTTATTCACTGGGTTTGGACTTACTAGGGTGTATTGTTTAACTTCTTACTATAACACCTTTGTGCGTTTCACCTTAAAACTTTGGCAATAAATTAGTCCCTAATTCAGTCAGTTCAACTCCAGCTTGATCCAAACTTGATCCAAACATACTAATATCCTTTGAATTCAGCAGATTTTTACATAGGCTCACAAAATATGTATACTTGCATGATACCTCTAGGAAATCATGTGAACACTGGGTGCTGTCTTCCAGACTGAAAGCGTGGAAAAAGAGAGATATTGTGTGATTTGGGGGAGCTCGAAGAATGATAGAACAATCCATATTATTGGGGTGATGACCAGGCCAGCCAGGACTCTTCAGGTAACCAAATGTCTGATTATACTCTCTGCTGCAACCTTGAGACAGAAAACCAGAAACATGTAAGGATTTCAGATCTCTGTATCGCATTTCAGTGTATGAAACAAAGAGAATAGTACATAGATTTTTTGGGACATTTCTTTAAGCTTACCTGTTGCTTGATAGGAAAATCTGACTCCGTTGTTAATCATATATTCATCTGACTTGAAAGTCACAATGGCAGTGCGATCATAAGAGTAAAATTCAGGGACTGGAAAAGTTTCAGTGCCACAGAATCTATGGACTGACCCTTGGCTCTCCTGGAATTTAATACATCACAAATAATTGCTATAATTCAATTTTATATGTACTGAACTTAAGGTAAACAAATCTCTCAACACTTTCTATACCAATTACAAAATTGCATTTTAAAGTTCTCCCAGAAATCACTTAATAAAATCTCAACATTTCATGTTGAATTATTATAAGAATCAAATAGAATATAAGAGGTATTCTCATGCCAAAATGAGAAATTATGAAGGAAGGTTTAGAATATGAGGGACATAAATATTGGGGTTTTTTTCTGGTGTTTTTTAACACTCTTCCTGGCTTGAGTATTCATTTTTATTATGGTTTTTGGATGTGAGGAAGGACAACGAAAACTTGCTGTGGGACAGTATTTTCTGCATCTTAAATTTGGCAGATTAACCACTGATACTTGGTTCAGCTGTGAAAAACTGTGTAACACTTGCCCAGGTCTAACTCGATGTGTGCACAGAGTGTTTCTGTGAGGTCTGTGTACAGTTCCCACACATTTATTGGGGCATGGTGAATAACACTTTGGATGTGCCCCTCACAGAGGATCATCAATGAATGTATTACCAAATAGTGGGTTTCTTCTCTCTTTCCAAAGAGTGAAGGGAGCTGAATAGGAATGGGGAATGGTATCCCCTGTAAATTTCTTACAGTTGGTGAATCCTGGAACTCTAGGTAGTTCTGAGAGCAGTCCTGGCTGGAATGGAGATGGAAGGCCTCTACCACCACCCTGACTTGCTGTTGTGGAGGGGCATCAATGACCCAAGTGCAGAGAGTAAATGGTGGATATTCATTTGGAAAATTAGGAGATGTTGCAGTCAGGGATGTAGAAGTTGCATTATAGATTCCTCCACACAGACCTGTGTAAAACAGTAGCAAGTGCATCATAGAGTGAAAACAGTAAAATTATATTTTGAACAAAACTCAAATGAAATTGAGTTTTGGATGGTATACTTTTGTGTTTGCCTTTGAGTCTCTAGAAGGAAAACAAAAAGCAAAATACATGGTAGTGCAGTCAATATATGTCACAGAACTCAAAGAAATGTTTGCTCCCTATTTGTTAACAATCTGTGAGCATTTCTGTTTAGTAATCCCAGACTGACAATCTCCTCCCAGCCAGCTAAGGCCAAAAAGAATTGTACTGCACTCAAGCTGCTTTCAGCTTGCCTAAAGATGCTGTACTACTGACTGTCTTTGCCCCTTCCTGAGGCTTATGTCTAGAACAAATTTTGAGTTATTATTTAAATATGAATTTCCATAAAAGAGTCATAACAATATATATGCATGCATATATATGTATACTTACGATCTACTATGGTGTAGGTGGCATTGAAACCAGCCCTTTCCACAGAACTGTCTGTGACAAATGTCACTGTCAAGAAATTACGGGTAGAAAGAAAAGGAGCTGGCACTGTAGATCCACAGAATGTGCCAGCTAAATTGGCATTTTCATTAGCTCCATCATAAAGCTGAAAGAAGCAAAATATATAAACCACTAATAGTTTAGGCACAACAAACAAATAAAGATAAATAAAATTCCCTGACCCTCCTTCCATTACAATTTCGTTTACTTTAAAGTCCAGTGTGTTCTCTTGTGCTTTAACAGGATGTTCTTGATTACCATAATAATTCACTGCCATATTAACTAAGTCTGTTGGACAGGGTAAATCTCATTATGGAACATTCTGGTCCCGTCTCAGCAAATTTATAAAAAATGATTACATTTTAATTTGGCACTCTCATTTCTTTATTATATGTAAACTCAAAGTGCCTTTCAGTGAGAAGACTGATTTTATTCATCAAAATGTAGAATGAATTCCTTGTTTCATTGAGTATCTCAAATGTTCAACAGGATCTATAACATTCCTTGGTGGAAGAATAAAAAATATGGAAATTTTTATTTTCAAAAATTATGAAAAATTTTATTAATTCTAGTCCTTTCAAGCAATTGCATGTGATAATGAATCTGCAAGTTTACTCTGAAGTTTTACTTTACACGTGTCTGAGTTTTGTTTTGTTTCTATTCTGTGAAATAAATACTCATTAAAGGAGCAGTCTAAGACCAGAAGCTTGTGTAATGTTAAAACTCTTACTGGTTTCCAGAAAGGCAAAATGACATCTGGAGTAGTAATCTAACCCAATGAAAAAATTTAATTATATTAAGGAATTTAATTTCTTCTTAAGATCATTTTCTATTAATTAAGTTAGCCTCATGGAGAAGATAATGGATTGTATCTCACTGATATTTTCTTGTTAAAATACTCAGCTGTCTTACTTTGACATAATCAAAGCGGCAACTCCGAACAGACTGTCCTTCAAGCTGAAATGAAGTGAAGGTGAGGTTGATCAGTTTGTTTGCAGGTGCAGTTATGATCCATACACAGTGCAGATTTTTCTCGTATCTTCTGGTCACATTGGAGACTGGAGGGCCAAAGGTAGAAGCTGAAGTTGACAAGTAACCACCACAGCCATTCTGAGGTCCTGTTGAAGAAACAGAAGCATTTTAACAGCAATTCCTGGCGTTTATTTAATCTTCAACTGTTTAATATTAAGCCAGGAGCTTTTTATCTGTGCTACAGTATTTTACTGTCCTGTCTTGCAAGGACTATCTGAGTGATTGAAAGACTTTCAACACAAAGAGAGACATGAATCACAATTAGATTTCATAAAGTGAATTAAGAAATGCTCATGTCTTTTGTTGAACATAAAAACAATATTTACTTTGAAAATGTATAAATAGAAGTTTTGAAAAGGGACTGTAAGAAGACGGAGGGCAGCAATGAAACAGAAAAGCATTGGTCTGAGGGCCTTTGAAATGGGATCCATGCTGGCTGCCGAGAATATTTAGTCAGTAGGGGGCACTGAGCTGTTGGCTTTGAAAATGTGATATAAAATCAAGTTGCTTATTTTGGCAATACAGCTGCATCCTAGAGGGATTGAATTTGGCAGCCTGACACCGTATTCACGAATCTAGCTAAAAGGGACATACTTCTGGAAGTGTTTTGCTTGGTGGGAACTTACAGCCCCTCTGAAATGCAGGCTGCTTTTCATTTGGTTCCCACAGACAGGGCTAAGTCCTTGACTTATTTACTGTGAAAATTTGAACCCAATTAAGTCAGTCACATTGAATGAAATTACCTTTGGGGAAAAGCAGTTATTTATCACATTGAATTCCAAACAAGCAAAACCCACAGATTATCTGAAAGGCTTGTGTGGTATTTTTGGTGGTTTTTTTGTTGTTTTTTTTGTTTGGTTGGTTGGGGTTTTTTTTGTTTTGTTTTGTTTTGTTTTTGTTTGTTTGTTTGTTTGTTAATAGTTTGATTTCCAGAGGTTGGACTGGGCTAGTAAATGTGATCATCAATTCATTTATTTCCTGCCCCAGACTCTACAAGGTCTTCTGGCCACTTAATTGAACTCCAGAATTTAAATAAAACATTGTTTTACTCTTGCCTTAGAATCTGAGGAAAGAGTTTTTGTAAACTGCACAGAGCAGAGGAGTAACTGCAAGCCTGTTGTCTCCTGCAGCAAATCCATTTATGAGCAGTCAATAACAAATGAAGCTACAGCTGTGGCTAAGCAACACGAGCAGTTTCAGAATTTAATCTGTGTGTGTAAAATACGCCTGTCTGGCACATTCAGTGACTTAACCTTGACACGCTGATACATTTCCAGACATATAAAACTAAATGTGCCTTACTTGAGCTACAGTATTGCAAAAGATCATGCTGGTAAGAAATCAGCATCCAAGCATCAGGATTGCATCAGTGACCCAGGGCTTGCAAGACTACAGTAGTTAAAGCAGAGTGACTAAGGCTGAAAGTCATCCAGCTCTACCAACAAAAGCCAGAAAAACCCCACCCTGTAAAGCAGTTTGCTTAAAACCAAAATCCTAATAACTTTGGATTTCAGATTTTTCTATAGTTAAAAATGAACAGAAGAAACATTACAAAGTGAAAAAGCCAGGAATTAATAGAGTATAGTCCAGCTTTTGTGGGCATTTAATGAAGTCAGAGACTTGGAAAAGTGTTAGCATTCATTCCAGTGTCACTGCAGAAGGCGAGAACAACAGCAGGGGAAATGTGAGCAATAAATTACATTCTCACAAATTGTCTAGGAAGGAGGAAAATGTCAGACAGGAGGGTGCCTGGGCCCTAAGAATGCAGTTTCCCTATATTTTTCTCTGCGTTCACCCTTCTGCGTGATTTATTCTGTTCCCCTGAAACAATCTTCTTGGGGCTGTCACCTGCAAGCATTTAAACATAACATTAGGCATATAAACGTCAGTCAAAGATCATAGTCTGACCATCCAGCCCTGCAATATTGAGTCTGGACTGATACATAGGTCAGACACTAACAGAGCACCCTTCCCCTTTTTCAAGGATAAAATTGCAGAGATACCAGTCAGACCATGGCAGCAAGAGTCAGGGAATTTCCATAGACCCGTGCAACAAGAAGGCTCTCAGTGCTGCAGGATCATCCTTTTTTTGAATATTAAATGTGTGGACCTTTGCAGTAGTGAAATTCACTGCTAACTGTGCAGCTATAAAGACAGCTCTAATGACAAAAGACACACATATGGGTAAGCTCTGTGTGTACAGCATATGAAAAGGACCTGACAGAGAGAGAAGCAGGCCAAATTCTCCTTATCAGAAAATTAATTCCAGCTAGTATAGTATAACCAGCAATATCATCTAAGGGGAGATAAAAAATAACTGAAAATGTGATTTATACTTAATAAAGATGAGACTTCACAATGCCTGGCTTGCTCAGCGGGGATAGAGTCAGATGCTTACAGGACAGTATATTATAAATAACTGCTAAACTGGAGGCTGACCAGATAGCAAGTAGTCCTACATCAAAGCCAAATAAAGAGCAGTCCTTGTTGAAAAATCCATCTATCTTGGTGCTTTTCAGTGCTGATCAATGTTACATCTCATTGCAGGCACTAGAAGTTACACAATAGTGGAACTGTAGAGATGAAGGAAACACCCACAAATAAATGAAGAACCAACTGCTTAACAGGAGGGAACTAAGAGAAGCACTCTCTCACTGCATTTTAGCCAGGACACAACACATTGCTTCAAAAATCAGCACTACTTCTGAACAGAAGGCCAAAGAGTAGCCATCCAGCCTGCAGGTGATTTTTAATGGAAAGATATTCATCACTGCCTAACACAGACAGAAACAAATGTAGCTAAAATCCAGGCAAAATCTGGGACTGAGAAGTCTCTTAATTTGTAGAATAGACTCTTAGAAATGAAAAGCTAAACTTGATTAAGAGAATGAGAAATGTACCTTACAGAACAATTTGTATGTCAGCAGATGGACCAACTACATGGCTGACTGTCTTTTTTCAGTCTTTGCTTTCTTATTTGAAACAAAAATCATAGGGTCATCATAAATCAGATGGCAATCTTGTTCTCATAAACAGCTTGCCAGAAAATGCAAATTATTAGAACTAGGGCACACACTGTCATCCCTAATTGCTTTCGGTGGGAAGCATTAGTAAAACTAAAAGGTACAAGGACCATTCAGAAAAGAAGGAATTGAAGGTTCCCTATGGCAAATAAAAATCATTGCAGCAGAGACCAAGCACATGTTTCTCTGTTAAGAGGTATGCCCTCTAGATATGGAATGAAGATGAAGATAAATCTTTGAAGCTTCCTGCCTTTGAAGTACAGCCAGGGGTAAGGTTCATTTATACAGGTATGGGTGCAATGAAAGGGTAACCTACTGAATAGTTTGAAATCCATCAGAATCAACTACACCACTGACATTTCAAAAGACAACAAAGCCATTTTGCTGTCTTTCCCTTCTTTTACAAATGAGCACCCTGAACAGCTATTAGAAGGCCGCAAAGCTAAAGAAATTGTCTAGTTCTGCTTAACAGTTATGAAAATTCCCTTCAAGACTTCTGACTCTTTTGCTTTCACCTAGAAGCATCCCTGGGAACTCTAGACTCCTCTCTAATCTGAACTAAAGATGAATATAAGCAAAGATTAATTCAATTAAGACTAATTCTTCTTTCTTGATGGGTCTTATTTCCAGTGCATAGGAGTGGCTGAACTTACTGTGGCTATAACAATTAACTCATAGTGTGTCTAGATCACAGCTTCAAACAGGCTCAGAAGGACAGGGCTGGAGTGAGGACTTGTACTCTTCTGCTTTGTTTCATGGCTGGTACTGAAAGTTGGTGAACCTTCTCAAGCTGGGCTGTTCCTGTGTTTGGCGGTCATTGCACCAACATCATGATTTTGTGAGGCTGCAGGCCCTGGCCACAGAGCCTGCAACATTTCGGAAGACCTCTGAAAGCACAAGGCCCTTTAGAGTCCTTAGCTAGGCTTCATGCAGAAAAGTTTTTGACTGGTTTGATGGCCTGGCAATGGTACTAGCAGTGATATTTAGGGCTGTAAAACCCCAGTATCCTGCTTTAGCCAGATTTCACAAATGCAGTCAGATGAAATTTGTATCCTTAAGGTTCTTTGGACTGATACCAGATATAACAGCTCAGACATGCTCTGTGCCAAGGCTGAAAAACTGTGATCTATGTACTGTCCTATCCATCTCCTTGATGCTTGTCTGGGAGACCAGAGGCTGACATGCAGTCTTGCCTAATTCCAATACTTACTAATACTGAATTAGTGTTCATATTTGGCACCACAGCTACTTAAGCCTTTTCAGATCTCTCTTGCAAATGAGAAATGTCTCCTTATCTCTTTTGTATGCACCAGAGGACGTATTTTCAGCTGAAGAAGTTGCCTTCTGACAAGCTAAGACACTTCATGCCAGCAGAGTTCACCCACAGTTTTGTGAAGTGCCATTAATCTGAATATCCCATCAGCTTTTAACCATTTAGTCACTACAAAGATATGCTATTACTGTGTCTGAAAATAAGTTTTCACCTCAATTTTTCAGATCAGATCAGACAGAAAATTCTTATTTTAATGTCTGCCTTTCTTCTTATCTGTCCAATTTGAGTATACAAGCACTTTCTTTTTATTTTGCTTTGGAAGTAGTTCTTCACTGAAGATATTCAAGCAGTGTTTGGATGCAATCCTATGCAATGTGCTCTAGGATGACCCTACAAGAGCAGGGAGGTGGGAGCAGATGACCCACTGTGGTCCTTTCCAACCTCACCCATTCTGTGACCCTATGATTAATTAACTGACATTTCTGAGAGGCATTTGTAGACTATCCCTTAGCTCAACAGTTGTATTCTTTTCAAAGACACCGAAGAGATATATTTCAACACTGCAAATGCTTTCTAAATTTAGTGATATTTCAAGCTGATGGATATTTTTATATTTGAGCCCCAAAATACATTTAGAAACAGTCTGGGAATTGTGACTTATGATCATATATTTTGATCTTGTCACGGATATTCTTATTTTCCTAGACTATCATAAGATCAAGAAAAGATATTATTAGCCACAATTTATTCAGTTCTTTTAATACATAAAACTAATCATAAGTTATCCATGACTATGTAATGAAATGTGTAATACTAATGGGTAATAAATTTGGCAAAAATTGTGTGAACTGAAAGCCCAAAGAAATTTCTGCCACAAGATTTGTGACATTCAGACAATTCTCAGCTAGACCCTCTGCAGCACCAGGATCTAAGTTCAGGTTGGATACCTTGAGATACTTGCCTGGAAAACAGTCCTTTATGGGATGTGAAATCTCTGCAAGCCACCGCTGCTTTTCCAAAGGCATGGGAAAATACAACAATATTCACATGCCACAGTCAAGGACACATCCTTCTACAATATTTTTGGTGCAGGAGGAAAAATTTGCAGGACTCAGCTGTGCTGAATGTTATGTACTTTCCACATATCAGGCCATAACTGCTGTTATCAGTACATCTATAGCAGGTGCCACCTACAGCAGGTGCCAACATTAATTACATGAATCAGTGCAATGAACTGTTTGGTGGTATGAGAATTTAAATATGACTCACAAAAGGAAACCTACACCTGGTCTACTATGCAATAGAATATCCAAACCAATATTTTGCACCTTATATTGATCATTCACAATTGTGAGGGGCTTTTTCAGCAATTCTGAACAACCCAAAAAGACTCTGCAGCAACTGTGTATGCTGAACACTGCTGAAAAAGTGCACCTAGAAACCAAACATAGAGTAAGCAATAGTTACAGTTTACAGGACAGAACATGAACTAGAACAAAATGAGGCTCTTTTTTTTGTTGTTGTTGATAAAATAAAATAGGATTAAAATGCTGTGAAAATTCTACTAGATCACTTTTTAAAAAGTAGACTGCAATTTCATTAGGCGAGAGTGTAACAGTAAACCTGTTAAGTGACAGGCTTTTAGTAATTCAATACACAGCAAATAGAATAAGAGAAGGCAGATACCTCAGTGTGATTTGTCAGGCAAGTTACAGATCATTTTATCAAGAAGAAAAGCATGTAGATTATAGTCTATTTCTATTTTATGCAAACTAGATTATTTCTGTAAATTACCTATTAATGCACTTTTCTGATATATCAGAGAAGATTAATTTTTCCAGCTATTTTTCTTCTAAATTCTACTTGCTTATGATTATTTTTCTCATGTAAAATGATTAATATTCATTCAATAGAAATGATGATTTGTATTAAAAGAATGGAGAAATCCTTGAGGGGAAAACTGAGCAAACTGAGGACAATGTAGAGGATGGGGAATTAACATTCCAACAGCCTAATGGTTGCCAAAGGTTATGGGGACATTTCTCCTGCCCCAGAGCTAGCAACACTAGTCTTCTCATTGTGGCTGCTCTATTCTTCTTGTCTGCCTATATTCATTGGGTTTTCTTCATCTTGTGTTTAAATCATAATCTTTTTGTGACATTGGACTTTTGCTTTATTCTGCCTGTGCAGTGCCTTTTGCAGTAGAATTGTGGCCCATGAGCTCATAAGCCCCAAAATAATGCAAACAAGGGACCACAATGGTATTAATCCAGTACACAATGCTCATCTTTCACAACGCATAAACTTGGATTTCTTCTGCATGCTCACAAAAGATAGTATAAAAAAGGGAGGGGAAAAAGCTGGTCACAGCTTGAAGTCAAGCAAAATTTAGGGCAGTAAAGAAAAACCAGGCAATCTTCCTCCCCTCCTCCACCCCACCTTCTCCACTGTCCCAACTGTTGCAGTCCTACTTCTCTTGTGTGAATAAAGTTCAGGAAGAGCCTTCTAACTCAACTCACTTACCTAATTATGTGCAACACTTTGCTTCTTATACGTTCATGTGAATTCCTTAGGAAGCCTCAGTGAGCAGACCTGCGTTTCAGAAGACTCCTCAATCCTTCTCTGATGGTTTAGAACATGAGGCATTTTTCATTACTGAGAAAATGGAGCTATGTACATGAGCAGAGAGCTTTCAAGGATAAATTATTCCCTGTTAATAAGGTCACAGCCACAGCTTCCAACAGGGATTTCTGACTCTTTAAACAAGAACAAACCCCAAATCTTTATGTCTTCTTAACTTTTGTATCATATGCCTCAGGGGATCACAAGTTCAGGTGAGAAGGTCACCCTATTAATGAATGGGAATAGGCAGAAGTTCCATTTGTCACCAAAGTGCTATTTGTGCTATTCCAGCAGGAATGGCAGAGGTATGTGCAGGCTCTGTCCCTGCCAGCCAGGGTCAGCTGAAAAGCTCAGATCTTCCCTTAGAGCTGAAGAGATAATCAGGAGATTTTTAGCCAAGTCACAAGCTCAGTACACGCAGACCTCATTCTTGGGGGAGAGATCTTAGCTTTCCTTCCTTTACAGAGACATCTCATGTAACCAAATCCCTTAAGCTGATATTGATTTCTATCTTCTCATCCTTTTATTGATTGTCTAGAGGAGCACATGCTCACTGTGGAAAAGAGCTATAATTCTCATTTTACACACTGAAAAGAAAGGCAGAAAAAAGGTCAGTGGTAACTAAGGTAAGAGGAGTCTGTCTTTCTACAAATCTAACACTTGGAGCAGGCTGGTATATTCCAGTCAGCCCAGCTCTCCAGCTCTGCCTGAGAGTATGTCCAAGTGATTCCAAAAACGAGGCTGGTAAGTGCCCAAACTGAGCAGCAGAAATAGTGAAAAGATAAACCCTCTGAACCACATCACAAAGGCCATATGTTCCCCTGCCTCAAACATACCATTTCACAGAGTTACAACAAGAAATGCTGCCTGTGAAATGTGCACTTTTTATTGCACAGGGTACGGAGAAGCACCAGGGAAGGAAAGTTTTCTGACAAGAAAGACGACGTTGCTAAATGGCCAAACTAGCACATTTCATACTTTCTTTTAGTGTCCTTTTTCTGTCTAGTGGTGGGGGGGACCCTGAATATCCAGTTGGGGGCAGGACCAGTGATGGAAAAAAATTGTTTTAATAAAAGCAAGGACGGTTTTCTACAGAAATTTCAGGGTTTAACTCTTTGAGCATCTGGATAAGTCTAGATTTAGGCAGTATTCCTGAAACAGCCTTATCGGGAAAGAAATTGGAAGAGCTTGTGGGGAAAGGAAATAGTTTCATTTACTACAAACAGAAACAACATACTGTTTCTGTTTGTTTCTTTCCAATACATAATCAGGGTCACTCACAACATGAAACAGAGAGCAGTAATTACGTTATTCACTTGTGTTTCCCTGGGGCAACTAGAGAATAATGTGTTCACTGTCATCCAACAGAGAATGAGGCTTCTTATTTCTCTACAGATACCATCTTCCTTATTCAAGAGATTTATCATTATGAATTGTCATCTGATTGCATTTGTACTCTTACAAAACCACATGGGTTTTATCATTTAACAGGCATGAGGGAGCTTCTCTAAAGCACCATGTAGAATAACAGGCTTTTAGATCTTCATGGTTTTATTCTCTTTTATTTGAAGCATAATCTCAGACCTCATAATACAAAGATGTGTCACACATTTTCCTGGCTCTGTTTTTTAGGCAAGCCAAACTGGAAACATTTATAGGATGTGACTCATGTTTTCCCTTTATTATATGCTTTTCTACTTTTTGGCTATTCTGTACTATCATGGGACTGCCAAGATCCTTGCTAATGGCTATGTGGTTTAGTCCCTGTGGCTTGCTTCCCACAGTGAAGAGAGAAGATCTACCATTAAGCAGCTCACCACCACAGGCTCTCACACAACCCATACCTCTGCCTGGGCATCTTTTATAACTTGCAACTCATGAGTAACCCATGCAACATCTTAACATTTTTTTCCTTGGGAGCCTCCAGAAATGTCCCTCCAAAGCATCAAAGAAATGTAAAAGCTTATTCATAAAAGTCTTCTCACTCCAGGAAATTATCAAGCATGGTACTGACTTGAAGAGCTTGGCTTGTGTTCTGTTGTGTGCTTAAGAAGAATATCTGGCAAGATGCACAAATAAATCTAAAGTCAGTGGCTAAAAAAAATTGATTAAATGCCAACAGGAAGAGGAAGAGCTTGGGGAGTCCTGATGATCTCACCCTGGAAATACAAACTCAGGCTGCAAGGGGATCTATAACAGCTGATACTTCAGGGTTTAAAGACAGCAAGAAGCAACATTAAGTTACCTGGAATACCATTCACAAGACTTAAAGACCATTCACAAGGTCTTAAGCATTCTTGTAGCAATTACTTTGAGTGAAGCAAAGGAAGAGTTAATAATAGTAATAACTATGAGGTTCTGTGAGAACATTTTTCTTGGCAAAGCCTGTAGAACCAGTTATTTTCGTTATCTGTAAATACTTTCTCAGACTATCAAATGAGAAAGTCACTGGCTTGGGACTAGGGAGGGGATTCAATGACTCAGCAGAAGACTATGTTTGTTCTGCCACAAAGGCCTTTCATTCTGATCTGTCTGAGTGCCAGCTTTGCAAGCTGGACAATTACTTCTTTCTAGACCACAAAAGACATGGAGTTAATTATGCAGGAAAGTAGTAGAGATGACATGAAATCAATTTGCATGTAATAATTATTTGTTGCTTACCATCCCTAAACAATTCAGATAAGAAAATAAAAATCTCCTTTTACACCTTGATCTTAAAAGTGGAGTACTGAATTTAAACAGTTTTTTAAGGTAATAATCAAGTTCTGCCCTTTATTCTTGCATCCATCAAAACAGAAGGCATCCAGTGCCTTGTCACTATGATCCTATTTATGTTATGGCCAGCCATCCAGAATGATCCCACAAATCAGTAGAAATCAGGACAGTGGTGCCTGGTGTGGAACCACATTCTTAACTGACCTCACCACATTAATTCTTTTGAAGGTGTGAGGGAAACTGAAGGAAATGGAAATTAAGCATAGATTGAAAGGAGGCATCTTCAGTACACCACCAGCCTTTGACTACAGAAGAATAAGAATTCTCAGGTGTTGCTGTATTTCCTCCAAAATAGAGGCCTGTGGGTGCTGCTAAGCCTTCAGTCACCCAAGAAATACTTACGCCTTCAGAGAGGCAGGGAAAGAGTAGCAAAGAATGAAGGGGATCAGTTCAGAACCAGACTGGAATGCAGGGATCCCATAAGCGTAGTGTTTAGCTTAGCTCACTCAAATTTCACAAAATCAGAAACATTCTTCTGCTTCACGCACCCCCAGAGAGAGAGGTCACAACTGCTCCTCACCAAAAGAAATTGCTTACCAGCAGATTAGGAGTCTGATAATACACTTACCTAAGGTCTCTCTGTAGGATGCTTTCCATCCCCTGTCCGCTCCATAAAAGTCAGTGCTAAACACCAGGAACAAGTTGTTACTGGAGCTCTTAATATTTGGAGGCAATTCTGAGCCACAGAATTTCCCAAGGAGAGGAGCATGAGTATCTGAGCCATCATACACTGCCACATAATCTTTGTAGCAGGAGGGAGATATTTCAAGCTGGAAGTTGTTGAATCTGTAAAACACAGTTGGAGCCTTAGGTATCACATTTTCAGTTCTTTTCCTGTGTTATTTGTGTTTTAGTGCTTGAAGAAAGGTCCAAGTACTACCATTAGCCAAAGCTATATACAGGCAAAACATGTCTCTCCTAATTCACAATCATATGAAGGGCAGACCAGTTTTTAATTTCTCAGTGGCAGGATTTTGTGGCAATAACATCTCTCTCTTAGGCAAGACAGCATACACTCAGAAATACACTATTTTGGGTGGGTATTATTACTTGGCTATAAAGTGATTACTACTCTTCTAAAAGAATTACTATTTTTCTTGTATAAACTTCTCAAAGGCTGACAGAATTTAACTAAAAAGCATGAGCTGCATTTTTACAATTTCTTAGTCTTGTCGGTAACCAAAGTAGGAACTTAAAATTGTGATTTTTTAACATAACAAGTTAAAAAGAAAGACGGAAGGGAGCCTGAGGCTGATAAAACTGAGCTGATAAAAGGGAGCCTGACTTCAGTAACCATTTCTTAGTTTAGTTTAGCTTTGACTTTGAAAAAGGAGAGTCACTGAAAATGCTGTCAATAATTGCAGCTTTAACTGGAATCAGAGACCTCCCTGTTCCCTTAATGATAAACTGAATTTGGATTACATACTTCAGGGCCACTGCTTTGCCATTTCCAACTGTGATGGAGTATGAGCAGTTCATGTTGTTGTGATAATCAAGAACTGAATGGGCTGGACTGCTGATAACACCACTAGAGCCATTGAAAATGCCACCACAAGCTGTAGAGGAAACAGAAAAAAGAGTGATTACTGTCTGAGTACTAGTTCAGTCCTAATTCTCATTTTTCTTTCAGGAGTTTACCCACAAGGAAAGAAAGACCCTTGATAAACTTGGAGCATTCTTCATTGTCATGCCTAGAACTATTAAATGTGAGATGTCTGTCAGGCTGTGCTCTGCAGTGGAAGACTAATGAGAATTGCAGAAACAGGTTGTTACCAATCTATACCAAGTCACACTGGCACTGTGCAGGAAAAGACTGAGACTTATTTCAAGTGTCCTGCAGTAGGTCCAGGGAGCAGCAGGGTGGGATGGGTGCCTCATGCAGCAGCATGAGTGAGAACAGCTCTGCACTCATTCTAGCTTGCCAAGAGAAACCTGGCTGATCCGTGGGCAAAGACATTCCTTCAGCCAGATTCTGCCCCCATGGATGCCTCTAATTAGCCACAACTGCTCTCATAGCCCTCATCTCTGACGTTTCTGGAATAAATGTATGCAGAGCCTCATAATCTGTCGATACCCTGTCAGGGCAGGGGCATTGCTGTAGCATTTGTTCTGCAAAGAAATGCATAGAGGAGTCTCCAGGTATCACTAATCCTGTTCCCCGCTGCACCCTGTGCTGGGACTCACCAGCAGTGTGGGGTGGCTGAGCTGGAGGTCTGAATATTTGCTTTCTGGCTGAAAAGCAAGTTAACTCTGCAGCTCTAAACTCAAGGTGCTGCTTGGCTTCTCAGGGTTTTTCATCATGGATGCAAATGAGGCCAGGATGTGGTTAATGTTTGCTCCCAGCTTCAGCACTTCAGGGAACAAGAACTCTAATCTCCATTGTTAGCTTCAGCCTTCATTTTATAATCTTAAACTTAGGGGGGGAAAAAAAGTTTCCCTGAGTCTCCCTGCATCCTGTTGATAAGCTCAGAGCCACACAGTTTTTCATGTTTTAGCGAAGACAACATTGCCATTGCACCACCTTAACAAAGACAGTCCCATACAGGGTGCTGCTGGATGCAGAGCCCCCGACAACTCAGGCTGGCAGCGTGGAGAACTGGCAGAAAAAGGATAGGAGTTGGAAAGATAAAGAATCAGCATTATTCTAAACTAGGAGGGGGGAGCCTTTTTTCATTTTTTTGCAGCAAACAATGCAGCTAGGGGGAAGAGGAATGTTAATTGGCAGAATCTGCTTTGTATACAACAACAAGCTAATAAAGCTCTAGTTATCCTTCTCAAATGTCAGAAGTCACAAGTCAGATAGCAGCAACTGACTTGAGTGAGTTATGAAGGTCTTTTCCATGAGTAACTGCACATTGTCATTTCTCAGTGCCAGTCCCTCTGTCTTATCTGTATGGGACCATTCATTTCACATAAAGAATTTAGCCTTACGCTTTTTTGCTGTGGCTCTGAACATGAGGAATGCATTAAGGGGAATACCAAAGTTAAATTCACACTTTCCTTTGCAGTTAGAAAATTATGCTTTTGAACATAAAAGTGGTCTCTACCAGTTAAACCTGGAAAATATTAAAATTGATTTTGCAAATAAAATCAGTCTTCTGAGATATTTATATTTGTGCAGATGTAAATTCTAAACTCAGTTGGAAATTTCTTTTTTGAATTCACATTTCCTCTTTAAAATTTAAGAGATCTCTTGTGAATGACAAAAGAGTTTTGGTGAAAATAGTTATTAAAAAGAAATCTATATCCCAAGTTTTATGTACATTAATTCCTGGCACTGAAAGAGGGTCATCAAATGGAGGCATATAGCTGTGAAAATTTACCCGTTCTGTTTCCCATATTGTATCATGTATCACATATCATGTACAATTTTAGTATAACTGAGAATTAGACCATTCTCCTGTAAGTGATAAAATCTTTTAAATTAACTCAGTTAAATAAACTAGTGATGTTTCTCCTGAGACAATGCACACAACAACCAACCAACTAGAACCTGCCAAAAATGGCTGCATTTCTTTTCTGTAGAAAAGGGAAAATATTTCAGTTTCTGACTTGGTCCCATGGAAAGTCTAGAAATGAGAATCATGAGGTAACACATCCTTCAGTGTGTTAATACACATCAAAGGGTGCCATGTCCTGGTCCTGAGAACTGTTTTTGAGCAAATGCAGAAAATGTACCATCTACACCCATCTAAGTTATTCCCAAAATGAGGTACAGCTTTCCTACATGGAACCATTATCCAGAATATTTCTACTATCTGAAATACAGAACAGTGTATACTCACCAATTGCTCTGTATCTCGCCTGGAATCCAAAGCCTACAATGTGGGAGTCAGTGTAAAAGTTGAGCAGCATTGGTCCAAAGACACTGATTGGGGCAGGGAGCTGATTGCCACAGAGAGTGATGAGAGAATGTGAGGCTGTGCTCTTCCCACTGAAGATGCTCACTCCATCATAAAGACAAATTCTGCTCAGGAGAGCTGGGGCTGCATGGACATAAGAGTGCAGAAGTGTTAGCAGCATATTTTACATGTGATTTACTGAGCAACAATTATATAGACCTAGTCCAGGGGAGAATTAAATTTTTTATTACTTTCCATTGCAGGGATCTCGGGATTTAATTTGCTTGCTGAGGAAGCAAATGTGAATTTTTAACATGCAGCAAAACTGTGGCAGAAAAAGGCAAGAGACCTTGTATGTAAGACATCAGATTTGTCTCATTCAACACATCCCATGATCTGGAAAAGGCCCCTTGAATTTGTCGAAGTTCACAGTTGAGTGAACACCATCTATGTAGAGATAAGAAGACCCAACAAAAGCATGGATGTCCTCTGCAGATAAAAGCAATGCACTCTTTGTTACAGGCAACTACCTACCTGGAATTTCTTTCCACTAATACAGAATTCAGCACTCAGTGCAGGGAATTTTAAACCATTAAGAGTAAGATTTTTGAAAAATCAAAAAGTAGTCCATACACTATCAAGTTTCAGAGCTGACATTTCTTCCTGATTTTCCTCAAACTTTGGAGTACCTAAACTCATGCTCTTCAGCTTGGCTCAAGAAAAAGTCAAAAGGAAATTTGATCTTGCAGTAATTTTCTAAAGCAATCTCTTTTGGGGGGAAAATCAGTGCAGATATTAGGCTGAGTGGAAAATAAGAAAACACAGAAATGGGGAGTTCAGCATTCTATTTTTTTTTCACAGTTTTAAACTTCTCATTCACTGTCAGGTTTCTGGAGGAACTGAAAAGTTTTACTCACAATCCTTTGTCAACCATCTTTTTTTTCCAATGCCAATATTGGGCCAATATGATTTGTGACTCATAAATCCTGGTAAGATTAATTATTTTTTGATCTCTATCCAGTAACTCATTCTCTTGTTTACACTTTTCTTAATTTCTCACCAATCTAAATGCATTTTTCTATAAATATTCCCCAGATTCGGATTCTCCTCATCTCATACTTTCAGCATCTAAACATACTCAGCACACCATCCGCAGTTCTTCTCTGTGGTTTATTTCCCCTGATCATATAATCTTAGATATTTTCTAGACCAATTCCTGTCCCTTACACTACAATGAAATAGCTTTCATGAGTCTCCAGAGATCTGCTCTTAGCCAGATGTCAGACCAACATCCTCTTTGAGCTGACAGGCACTTTCCACATAGCCAGCACTGCTTTTCTTCATAAAACCTTGTCTACTAAGAGCTTTTGCTCATCCTTCTGGAACTACTGTATCCTCTGTTCTGATTCATCCATGAGGATTCAATGAGATATCTTCTGTCTTGCGCTCCTTATCTCCACGTTAGCTCTGTATAATCTCATTTGCAAGAACAGATGCAACTGCCTCTCTCTCTGTTGATGACCCCGTAAGTGCCCAGTTACTATCTTTAAGATAAACTGTTTCCTATCCTTCCACTCTACCATTCATCCTTCTAGTCTTGACAATATTTCTTGCAAATACTTCTGGAGAGATCATTTATTTGGCCTGACATTATGAACATATCCCTATTTCTTTGAATTGCTGCATGCATTTGCTTTCAAGGCCTTTTGTTATCTATCTGCGCTCTATTTATCATCCCTTGGCACCATTCAGCATTGATACATTGACCCTTGTTTCCAAAGTTCACATGATGAGAGCTTCAGCTCTCCTTACATTACATTTTGAAATATTCCTTGGGTTGTTTCCTTTCCACTTTGCAGAAATTTCTGTCCAGTCTCATTATTGTCCATAAAATCATTTGTTTGATATGACGCCGGCACAAAAACCTTGACCAAATCTGGGCCCCTGACTATCTGATCACTAATATCAATGTGCAATATCGATGTCTTCTTTCTATCCCTCTGTCTTTAGCCATAGATTTTGTTTCATTTAGTATTGAGGCAGAACGTGTCTTTTTGTTTAAAGGCTTTAAAACTAAAAATAATGAGGCTTTTTTGTCACAACAGCAGCTTCTGATATAAATGGCAATACAATTAGAAATTACTAAAGTAGAAGTATTACCTAGAAATATATCACTGTGCAATATATCAACCAGCTCTGTAGCACAAGATATTGCTTTGAAAGCAAGGAAATAAAATTCTTCCTCATATATATTCTATTTCAAAATAATCTATTGCTAAACTTGTCTGTTTTCTGAATTGCCTAGTAACAGTTGAGAAAGCAGATAGAGCAGACTCCAAAACAAAGCTGTGACCCTATCCCAGATTGCAAAATTGCAGACATGCTTTTTTTAAAAGGTGAAATAAACAAGTTATTAAAACATTTTTCAGATCAACATGGTATAAACACAAAGCAGTTGTCTCGTATGGACAGAGTATAAATACGACAAAATTCTTAAAGCGGATACTGCAGGAAGCTTACATTTATTTTCCCTATTTTCCCATTACTTGGGACTTACTTTATTATGTGTTATACTCATACCTGAGGAGTATTACAGCCACTTAATAATACATTACTGTAGCTGTCCTAGATGAGAATTTGTCAGGATGTTCATCTGAATAAATCTAATGGACAAGAAATTAAATGGGATTAATTATTTCTTAGATAGTAAGTCCAACAAGAAAGACAATTAAGTGGTTTTTACTAATTCTGTGTGATTTTTGTAGACTTTTGACCCAAGGAGGGAGGGCAGATGGAAGATATTTATTACTGCAGAAGTTGGGCTGGAATAACAAACTCACCTCTATTTGTTTGGTTCTTTATAAAATAACCAAGCACAACAATGCAAGTGGTAGTACAAGGGCAAGTGGCAGCTTATGCAACTTCCTGAAACTGGCAAATCAAAAGAGGGGTTCTATGACCATATTCAATTTGGCACAGGAATAAACATCCTGAACACTGCAAGGAAATCACAGAAGCTAGGCCAAACTCCATTCAGGGGGTTAATCTTGCCTATGCTTTCCTGCCCAGATCTCAAGTATCTTGTGTAAGCTATTGTTTATGGCTTCCTGCAATAGTCAGTAGGTAAAGAGAGTGAGAGAGGCTTCCAGAAAGTAATTCACTTCACCTGCACTACACATTTGGTTCTGAGTTTAAAGACCTTCTCCACCACTAGGAGATAAATCTAGGTGAATATCTAAATTATATGTATATTTTCAGGGGCTCAAAGTGAGATAAAAATTGTTCTACCTACAAAGAAGCAGACTGTTTAGATTAAATTTCAATCACAAAATCAACAAATGCAGTTTCCCTGAGTTCTGTTTGTTGCTATATTTAGTGCTTAATATATATTTCATACTTAGTACATGCATGCCGTGTTTGGTTGGTTCCAGATACTGACAAAATCAGTGCTGTGGGTTACCAGCCTCAGTCATTCTTTACAATCAGAAGAGGCATCCCATCATAACTGGAAACATAACTACTATAGAGCAGAGATCTGTGGCTAACCCATTAAGTAATTCCATTTTGTAGCAATGTGTCACTGCACTATAGACTATTAACTTCTGCCTTCTAATTTTCTGGAGAAGATATCTCAACTTGTTCAAGTTGATGAGATATGCATGCTTCACAGGCATTATTTTAAATATTTCATTTCTTTACCTAACAACTATGGGGAAAAAGTCAGATTTCTTTTGAGAAGTCAAATAGTTAATAAATTATTTTAAATATTAATTAGACATGCAGCTAAACTTTACAACCCAATCTAGAACATCTGTAATAGCACAGTTAAAATTTTAAAGGCCTCACTCAGCAACAATCTAAGCAGGTGCAATGCTTCCTTGCATATGGAATAGCTGGAAATAATTTTAACAGATGCTGCCAAACATTGTCCTGCCTTTGCAAAAGAACTAATGGAGTTTACACTGGAAACCCTTAGGCACATATGCTAAATATGTTCAGTATGACTGCTGAGTAAGTTTATATTTCTGCAATGATAGTTTTCAAGATGGTGGTTTCAATCTTCTTCAATCTTCTTTACAGGCAATCTTTCTCTACTGCAGGGTTTTATTTTAAGATTTTGTGAAAAATATTAGTAACCAACTACTAGAGAGTGTCCTACGTCCTCTTTGCTAACCAGATGTCCATTAGCTCATATCCACAGTTCCTTCATGTGACTAAGGACTTTAGATTGGTGTAGCCTAAGGAAGCCTATAAAAATAAAGGAACAAAGTTGCCCTGCAAGAAACAGAGTATTTTTAGTATTTATTTAGATCTGTGTTTATTACTATGTCTGTATCACTTACCTCTCTGTTTTGACCCTCTTGATAATAAAAGCTTGGATCCATTTATAAATAAACTCAATGTACAGACAGAATGCAGAGTAGTAAATGTACTCAAAGAGTTGTCATAATTGGCACCATCTGATTCAGCCTAATGTTTAGTGTGTTTGCTGAATAACAGTTTCTTCTGTGTGAAGAAATGACATTATTTCTATGGTTTACATTTTATTTTTAAAAATTCTTAAAGCAGTGGTTTGTATTAGGGGATGAAAATAGTATTTCAGCTAAAATCGTAGTCAAAGCAAATTTTTATCTCAGACCTAAATTAAGTCTGAATCAGAATACTTTTGAATTCAAGACAGTCTGGAAACTTAAAAAGAAAAGATAATAATACTGTTTTATGGCTTTATTGTTGGGTCTGAAGAAAAATTCGAATCATGCAACCCACCTTAGTACAAAATTACTCAATATCTCTTTGTCTGGTGACTGCCAGATTAAGATGGCCTCAAACTACATGATGCCACTCAAGTAGTTTAGACATACTGATTCCTCTGTGTTATCATGGCACGTCCACACAAAAAAATATGATCTTACCAAGGTTGAGAAAGCTTTACCATTCACACCAATGTGGTCAGGATACTATACTTGTTATTTCTTGGCTAAACGCTGCCAAATTTGATAATCGCAGGAGGGACTTCAGTTACTGGAATATACAGGGTAATCACTTTTATGCATTTCCCACTGCTGTAGTCTTTCACCTAATTTCATATTTTTGTGTTCTTACATCCTTGTAAAACATCCGAGTATTTTTATATCTATTTTATCAGTTAAGGAACAGATGCAGTGAAAAGCAAAACAGCTGGCCTAAGATAAAAAAGATCGTAAGACTCAATGGCAAACAGACAAACAAACAAAAAGGCAGGCGGGAACAAAGACCCAGATTAGCCACAGTCACTTTTATATTCCAAGGAACTGGCAAATTCCCAAAATTATTGCTGCAAAACATTCAACAGGTGAAATCTCTCTTCATTCTTCTGGAAGACTTCAGTGACTCAAAACCTAACCCTGAAAACTATAAATGTTCATCTGTAAAAGATTTTCAGAATGGGCCATCAAATTGCACCATCAGTCATTTTCAATGATAGAAGACTTGTGTGTTTTCAAGTAAGACACTGCATTTCATAATACATACTGAAATTATGAAGAACCAGTTACCTTCCAAGTGAAAAGTCTCAAATTCTAGGATCACCAGTGACTGTGGTCCCTGATCTATAATATAATTGCAGTTCAGGTTGTTATCATATTGATTAGGGTAGTTTGGAGAAACAATACGACCTTCAGGCCTGGTGAAATTTACTCCGCATCCTGCAAACAAATAAATACAGCACAGCTCTAATCCAGATGATAATATTATTCTGTGTTTACAATAAGAAACTCAATAATGTGCACAAGGACCTCATCTCTCCTGGCAAAAAAAAAAAAAACAAAAACAACCCGGGGAGAGCATCATATACCATATGGCAAAATGGTATATGATACTCTCCCCGGGTTGTTTTTGGCAAAAAAACAAATGGCAAAAGCAGGTCTTACACATACCCAGAGCAGGGTTTTTGGGAAGCGTGGGGCCTTCCCACCTAGAGTGTCACACTCTTGGATAAGACCAGGCCATAGGCCCACAGCCCCTGACCAGAAGGACACAGCACTGCTGTTCTTGTGGGTGTGGAGCCTGCACATTTCAAAATCCCTTAGTACGTACAAATAAGTCTGAATTGGAGGGAGGGTTACTGGGGCACAGGAGCAGTTCAGCCTTATTTGAAAATGCCCACATTAGTGTAAGTGATGCCATTCTTGTTTCACGGCTGACATCCAAGAGAATGCAGTCTGCTGTAAGGCCACCTCTGGATTGCTTTGCTATATGCAGAGGCAGGAAAGGTTTACCACCCAGAAGTTTTCAGGCACACAGAACAGTTCATTTTCACAGAGCTCCTTCGGATCCTAATGACTTTGCATGGCCTTTGTTTCTCTTTTGTAAGATAAAAGCTTAAAAGAATGCAGTGCACAGTGAAATGCTGGTAGAAGATTAGGAAAGGCATATGAAGCCTGTGACTGTCTCCACTAAAAGATTGTTAGATGTTACTGACAAAGTCAGTGCAAATATTATATAAACAAAGTGGTTTCAATTCAGAATTCTATATGTTTCAGTGGTGTTTCCCTCAAAGCACTTCATTTCTTGCTGTTTTAATCTGAATGCCATGAAGGGCAAATAGTTTCCTTTGGCAGCATCCCACAAAAAACACCCAGCAACCAACAGGAGCTGAGCAGTACCTCTTCTGTTTCTGGTGGGTTTGATCATCACAAAGCACATGCCATGGTTAAAGAAGTGTCTTAAGAAAATTAAAGCTTTAGCTTTCATGTAGTTTAACTATGAATTTTTAAAATTTATTCATTCTTTTAAAATTTATTTTGTTCATTCTTTTCAGCGCACTGAAAAGGCAAAGGTGGCTGAGAATAACTACAAAATCAGAGCTGCATCTTGGGCAAGTCCAGCACTGGAGTTCATTGCATTCAGCATGGAAACTCTTGGTTTACAAATCTGGGCAGAGGCTTCAATGCCTTGTTGGACAGGGGTCTGAATTGCTACACACAGGTCAAACTAATCCCAAATGGACCAATTAAGCAACCATCTGGCTTTACTATTACTTACTGCTTGTGAAAGATGCGGAGAAACCTGGTGCAGGAGCATCCTGAGACTGAAATACTGTAGTTATCACATTGTTTGGAGCAACAACAGGATCAGGTGCTGAACTTCCACATCCTGTTGCTAACAAAGCTGCTGCCTCTTCATTATTTCCTCTCCACACCTGGCAAGGCCAGATTAGAAATGGTTTAGTACTTTCAAAGTCTAAGTAGCTTGTGGGAACCAAACAGGAATTACATGTACAATTTTTCTTTCCATAGACTTAGGGTAGGATTCATCTCACAGTGAATCTAAGAGTTCTAAATTGGAGCTAGTTATTACAGTCAGTGGAGACAAAAACATCCCTGCAAGGAGTGAGTCATGGTGAATAACTTAGGTTGCCAGGGACCTCTGAAGGGCATCTGGAGGTCATTTGCTTGAACCCTTGCTGGTAACAGAGCAAACATACATCAGGTCCAGGGGACAAGAAAAAAACATTTTATGCGTATCATTACCTGCTTCCATTTTGTCTCTGCTTAATTAACTCCATACAACCTATGAATATGCATATCTGTGTATACAAGGAATTATTACATGCAATCCTCATGTTATTCAGTAAATAAAAATCAAAGCTCTCATACTAGGGTAATATATATATGCATCAGATAATACCTAGTGTTGCTAATATTTTTTTTTATTTTTGCATTCAATTTTTCAATGACAAGTATCAAATCAAGTAAACAGTTACTAAAATAATAAAATAAAAATATATAATAAAGAAAAAAATCATGATGTTTTAAAGTATTACTTCAACTGTACCAATAGCCAGTTGAAGCTCAATCAAACCATGCATCCTAAAAAGCACATGCAGTTTTAGGTAGGTACTTAAATGAAATCTTACTCAAGTAATTACTTAAATATGTGCTTGAGGCTCACAGTTTAAATGCTGAATTTCAAGACACGTGTAAAATGAAACATAGGTATAAATGTTTCATGTTTCTAACCATTTAAATATTTTTCTTAATTGGGGTGTTGGTTGACAGGATTTAAAATGTCTGTTTAAATAATGAATTATTTACTCTAATAATAAAATTCTTTTTGTTAGTGTGTTTGAACAGTTTTTTACTGTAGTTTATACCAAAAATATATCATGTCTGATTTTTAAAATAATGTGTTTGAAGGAAATTGAGTTGAACTAGTACAACCACATGAAACTGATTTCTTCAAGCAACCATCCTAGAAAAGAAAGGGTTAGCCAAGGGTTAGTCTGTAAGTGTAAGCATATGAATCACCTCATTCATGTGACCAGGTGTTTGAGGCAATGGATGCTCAAAGGATTAATTTATACAGTCCAAAGCCTGGCCAAGGTTTTGCAAAGTCACTATTGATTTTGGATTACTCTCTTGGCTCAGTTTGGAATAAATGGAATAAACTTACATCGTTCTACAGCTTTTCAGACACCTTCGTACATTTCAAATTAGACATTTGGAAAAGGAAGTGGACATCAAAAATCTCAGATCTTCATGGAGAAAATCTCCAATTGACATAGTTTTGCTTATGTCATTCAGAGCAGTTTAGGAATTTAAAATTAAACACTTTTACTGAGTGGCATTAAGATTTTCATATTAGTGAAATGTAACATTGCATCAATTAATTCCTAGAGCAGGTTAAGAAAAGACAAATCTAATAGCTGTGGGGTTTTTTTCACAGCCTTAAAAAATGAGTACAACTGATTTGTAAGTTGGTTGGTATAGATCAGATGTACAGCTGCTCAAGTCTTCCTACATGCTATAAAATTATGTTTGCCCTTTACTTCAAGTGGGAGTTGTATTGCTGGGGAGAAAATGAGCAAAAAACCACTGAACATATGCCAAATGCCTGAGAAAAAAATGACACTGAAAAATTCAAGACATGTCCACTCTGGTCTATTGGTTTGAAAACAATGGCTCTTGACAACATATGAAAGATCAGATTGTTATCTTCCTTTCTGAAAAAAAAAAAAAAAAAAAAAAGACCTGGACAGTCTATATACTTATAAAGAAGTTTTGTAGAATTATTGTGTAAAATTCATGTTTTTTTTCTTCACTGGAGTAATTGAAAAGAACTTTTTTTTATGCTTTATTTTCTCATTATTTTCTGGTTCTGAAATAATATATGCCTTTTTCATTTTTGGGAATGCATGTAGGCTGATGAGACCTTGCTGGAGGTGGAACCTCAAGAACCAACGAAAATTAAAATTTTATACAGGCCAGTTCACAAAGTATGCAGAAAACAGAACTGTATGATACAAGGGCTTTAGTTTACTTTTCCCAAATTTTGTGCCTTGACAGTCCAAACCATAACAAATGCAAAACAGGATTCTGAAATCATGCCTTCTTAAAGTACTGCTTAAGTTCATAAAGCACACTTAAAGCTCTGCTGATCTAACTTCAACAATTATTTTACCTTCACATAACTGGTCTGGCAGCTTCCATTGCTATCTGGAATCTGGAAGTTACTGTGGAAGTTCATCTCCAAGTGTTTGCTTTCATGCGTAATGATGGTCCATGTGCATCTGCTGTTCATGGGAAAGTTTTGAGGCCAATGAGGGGACTTGATTGTACCATTATCTGAATGAATGATTCCACCACAGCCTGGAAAAAAATAGTAACAGATGGGAGAAATGTTCAAATATGTTTGAGTGGTGTTCAGCTTTGAATGGTTGTTTGCTTCTGTGGCTGCAAAAGTGAGAGAGGAAAGCCTTAATACTCATTGAAGCTTAATTCACCCCTCTTGATTTTCGTTCTCCCACCCCTGCAGCGGGGAGGTAGTCACACTCAAGAGGTGTCTCTGTACTTCACTTTATTTTCTTCACAAGCTCATTCTTGCCACTTCATAGCCATTTGCAAGGTCCATCTATATAATCCTGGCAATTTGAAGTGAATATTGCTTTGAAAGAGTGCAGGGGTCAGGAATACATCTGAGACTGTGCTGGTTCCTCCCCACACCCCACAGCATGCACATTGTGACAGACAGCCATTCAGAAAAGCACTCTAGGGGGAAAAAAAAAAGTTTACTGATATATCCTTTTTTTCTTCTCACTCTGCAACATGCAAATATTGTAGTTCCACATGTGAATCTATTCAAGCTACATCCGTTTACCCAGGGCAAAATGCTGACTTCCCTGGCCTAGGCAGCTCTGCGGATTTCAGTGGAACTATGGGATGGGCTGAAAAACATGCCTTTCAAAATTGCTAACAGATTCATTTATAAAGGGGAATAGCTGATCACGGCTCTGTGGCAGCTCATGATTTTACACAGAATAAGTTTAGTTAATTTGAAACATATTGCAAATACCACGCCAAGAATAATTTATTAGGGCTATGCGTACAGTACTAGCAAGCCCTTATTATTTCAGATACAGTGCAGTCAAAGGATGAATAGAGAAAAAAAGGTTTGTAACATGCTACTTTTTTCCTCTTAATTTAAAAAATATGTAATAGCTTTAAAAGGAAGATGTTACTTTTCATTCTTCTCTGTTAGAAATGGCAATTGTGTTTAGGAGGGTGTGAAGCCAAGTTTTGGTCACACATACAGAATGCAGACCTGGAGATTCTCAGTGAACAAATGAGAAGAAAGCTGAAGAAAGTATACTAGGTATATACAGAAATGAAAACTTCCACAGAGAATACTGCCTATGCACATGGCACGTGTAGGCTAATGTCCCCTAAAGCATTGAAGAGTGGGCTTCATTGCACATGGAATCTCATGGACAATAGGGAACAATGTCCAAAACTTGCTAAAATGACAGTGTATATTCATGCAAGCACAGACTATTGATATGTTTAAGAAGACACTCCATCAACTAACTGTGTGAATACAGCTACATCATCAGTGGACAGAAAGATGCTGAGGATCAGCCAGAAGGTTTGCAGCTGGAAGTGACACTAGAAAGCATATGCCAGCTCTGTACTAAAACAAAAAGGCACAGTAATTTCTGCCCTGCCACCATCTACCACATTTACATTTACCTTTAGTCTTTTAATGACTTCCTGAATTACACTGCACAAATGGTGAGCTACAGATTGATGATAATTTCATAAGAAGGAAGGCAGCTTTGAGAAATGCACTATTCAATCCTACATGTATACCACCTTCAAAAGTGTACCAACAACTCCATCACAGTGCAAGAGTTCTAGGCTGTTGTCACATGTGCTCTTTGAGATGTTCTGTCTGCCTCTCTGTTTTGGAACTCACTTTGTTCTAGTTTGAAGTGTTTAAACCAAATCAAACAGTGAAACAATAGTTATTCATGAAGTGAAATATCTCATAGTCCTTGACAATAGATACAACTGCTGGGAGGGTAATGCTGATGGTATCAATTTACAGCCATCAAGAAACTGCCAGTAGGAGGTTTTAAAAGTGCAAAATCAATCCAAATTTGAATTCATTGTGTAAAATCACAAAGCACTGGATTAATACTTCATTTTTTTACTACTGTCTTCTTTCAAGGATCCTGAAGACGATGGCATGCCTTTCTTTTGTTCTTTAATTCAAACTTACCTAAAGATTCTGCTGTCCATGTTGCATAAAAGCCACCTCCTTGAACTGAGTGATCAGAATTAAAGATGATGACTAGCTTGTTGGAACCAGACCGAATAGTCCCAGGTGAGGTGTTTCCACAATACTTTCCTATGACAGGAGACCCTGGAGATCCACCATTCAGGATAGTAACAGAATCCCACTTACAAAGTGAATGACTTTCAGTGTGGAATGCTGTAAAAGTAAGCTGCAACACACAAAGGTGACATTCAGGTGCTAAAACCAGTCACTCCAGGGGACAGTTTAGAACAATTCCAGACAGACAAGTCCTGTAGCCATCGTGGCACAATGATTTGTGGGTACACTCAGAAATCTGACCCTCACTTCATGATGCTTTCCTGCAAATATTGATTGGAATCTTGCCACCATAAGTAACAGCAGCTACTTAGCTTGAAGATAGAGGTGGAAGACGAATTTATAGGTTGAAAACTGGCATCATTGTGTCTGAACTATATTTTGAAACAATGTGCATCAAAACAGTGTTGAATATACACAGGTGTTGAACCACTTTCCTGCACTCAACATTTCTGTTCATGAGATATAACAAGCTATGGAAGCAGAAAGCCTGGGATTTTTTTTTCCTTCCTTTTATTTTGAATCAATACATTTACAGTTGCTAAAAATAATATTTTTTTTCCACCAAAACAGAAACAATTCTTTGGTCCATTCCTTTGGGCCTGAATGCATCACATTAACATACCAGGCTGGACAGGCAGCTCCCGACCCTGTCTCCCTCCCACACCAATGCCACTTGTCCTTGGAGATATATGCTCACACATGGAATTTCCAGTTCAAACATTTAGATTGCTGATCCTGTAGGCTCCTGCATTTGTTGATGCTGAAGTATTGATGAACACTAGTTAATGCCTAGCCCCATTTCCATCAGTTTGGGGATTTTTTAAACTAGTTTCATGAGCAGGATCTTTGTAGAAAAATTTAGTAAACACACAGGATTTTTTCCAGTACCTTTTGTGCGTCATTTCCAAAAGAACCTGTCTAAGACTAAATACAAATTTAGCTGTAATAGTTTAAATTCAGAACTTTGCCAGCAACTGAAACTGGCAGCTTATACTGGAAAAAATTAGTCTGCCTTCACCGAGCATGCTGCTACTCAGTCCTTTCAAAACAGAAATCTCCTTCCTTCTGATTAAAATTAGTTCTGCTTTAAACTAATTTGTGGATTAAATGGAAATCTTGTGTTCAACTAAAATAATCCCGTATCCCCCGAAATAAGTACATAGGCAGTGGCCAGAATAAAATGTAGCAGAAGAATTAGGACTATGGGTTTGCATTTCTAACCTTTGTAGTTGTAAGCAAGGAAAACATGATAGGGAAATTATTGAAAGACATTATATATGAAAAATCTGCAATGTGTTCCCACAAAGCTGCTTTTCAAATATTCTTACCCAAACCATAAATGTTACTGATTGTATCTGTGCTTGAAAGAACCAGTCAAATAATTCAGTGAATTAAGTTTTGTACTGCTTGGTCAAAAATGTGCTTAAGTTGTTCTGTCAGGAGTTTGACTCAAGAAAGAATCACCTCAGGCAGACTTCTAATACTTATTGGGAAATTAGAGCAACGTTTCCGTGATGTACCAGAAATAGTATTATGTTCCAGACTAACCAGTAAGACACAAAAGTAACTTTCTAATGGCTTGAAACTTTCCGGCAGAGAAGGAAAATCTTCAGCTTCATGTTTATTCTCATGATAGTGAGAATATCTATGAAAAATCTAATTAAATTATTTATTTCAGTTTTGTAAACATAGAAAGTTGTTGTTTCAAGGAGAAGTCAGAATTATGTTTTGAAGTCAAGTTATAGTAGGATCCTTCATATTTTCAGAAAGGACAATCTTCGAACAGTTTTGTTGTGTTATCTTCATTCCCTCTTTTAGGTAAAATCAATGGGAAGATGTGTAATTATTCAAAATTTCTGATTTTCCAAATTGTCTCAAATCTATTCTCAAAACTCAGAAGGTACTTCTCACACTTTTTGCTATGCACACAATTGTGATATGTTACTCACAGTGATGGTATCACCTTCAGGGGCTTCCAACACCCAGGAGCAGCGATTCAGATTGCTATAAGGCTCTGGGTAGTTAGGGCTTGAGATAATGCCCCTTTCACCTGACTGTACACCACCACAGGCTGCAGAAAAAAAAGTAACATTTCAATACATTTTCAGAACAGAACACTATAATCAAATGAATGGAAGATTATTCATCTTGTAATAGTAATAATATATATTTAAGATGTACTTGACAGAGTTAAAGATGAACAATTTGTCTGGGAAATTCCAAGTTTTAAAATCTTTGTCATTGAGTAAAAGGATGCAATGAAACTTTGCATGTATTCTGATACTTAATATAACTCTGCAAAACCTTAGCCAGCTGACATCTGCCTCTTCCACCTTATCGTCTGTTTATCTCACTCTTAAGCAAACCAGTGCCATCCTTGGACCAACTCAATGAAGTAAAAAAAGTTTTGTGACGTGTCTAGATAAGCCCCAAGGCTAAATTCAGCTGTGACAAGAAGAGAAGTTGTTCTGGCACATAAATGGCAAAGGGGTGTAATTTGCACTGATACATCTTCAAGTGGATTTCAAAATGAGTGCAAAGGTTCAAGCAGCAGAATGCATTTCAGCTCTGCTAGCACTCCAGAGACATATCTGAAGTAAGTCAAACTTGGCTGGTATTACCTGTTATGTCGCTATTCCCAAGAGCAACCAGCTGCTCTGACTGTTGCAAAATCTCAAATACAGTTTGGGGAATGCCAACACTGAGGCAGAAAATAAATCTGAGAGTTCAACTGCTAGCACATGCTTGCTGTAGAAGATATAAATAGCAGCTAGCACTGTGTAACTTTTGAAGACCTCTTTGAGAGTTGATCCCATCATGACTATTCTCTGTATCACCAAATCACTAGCAATATTCCCCAGAAGTGCCTCAGTCAGCCAAGGCAGCAGTGTACTGAGCCATTTACCTTCAAACGTGTAATGGGCCAAGAATCCTTTATCTTCTGTGTTTTCATCACTGACAAACTGTACCCACACCTGGGGGGCAGCTATAACTAGTGGCACAGATGGTGCAGCCTGACCACAAAGTCTGGCTATTAGCTCTCCATCAGCATCCCCTAAGCAAAGAAAGGGAAAAATAAACAAAACACAGCACTTTTGAGTCCTAAAAGAGCTACAATAACATAAAGGAATAGCACAAACATGCAATTCATTTTTTGACAAGGAAACAGAGAAGAGTACATTTCACATGTAGTAACTGATTATTTCTTATGTAAATAAGCAGAGTGTTGCAGTTTATTGTTGGGATTTAAATCTTGGCAACAAGAAAGTTCTTTCCAAAGCTACATCAATGATCCTTTTAATACTCTGGGCTCCTTTTCTCCCCTTCCTACCATCCTGCACACTTTCATTTGTCATATCAGATATATCAGACACACCAACCCCTCACTGTTCTGCTCCGAAACTACAGACCTTTTGGGGCAGAACAGTGGAAAGAGACAGCCTAAGGACCACATGGACACCTATTGAACCTTTTTTTGTTTGTGACATCCTCATTAAAGTCAGCAGGGATTCTGAGTTTTCTACAGTATAGGGATGTGCACCATCCATGAACAAACTGTCATCACTGTATTAATAGTGGGCATCTCTTTCCCAGGGAACTCAACATATTGTTCTCTGTATGGCAAAAAACCCCAAACCAAACCAAACCAAAAAAAAACCCCAAAAAACCCCCAACAAAACAAAACAAAAAACCCAACCCCCCCCCCCCCCCGCCCCCAAACCAGCTTTCGCTGAAATCCTTGAAGCCTAAAAGGAAAGCATAACACAGGCCACTGTATTTGAGTGACACTGAATGTTTGCTCAAGTTGGTGGGCTCTTATCCATCACATTACTAAAAGCATAGTTTCTAATTATTACTGATAAATTCCCAAGAGAAAGAAAGTAAGTGTAATAGCATTCCTCATGACATCCAGGCAATGCCATTCCTAAGTTCACTTCTCTAATAATAGCAGGTTGCTGGTCTTAAAAGTCTCCATTCAAAAGCAACTCCCAGCTCTGTGCAAAGTGGCAGGCCAGTCTTGTGAAGAAGGCAATAGAGCAAGAGGGGAAAATTTTGGGTGCTCTTCAAAGCCTTTTCAGAGTTATTCCAAGTCATGGGTTGGTTGAGTAACTTCATGTTTCTGTCATATGCAAGTGACACAGCCACCATTTGAAATGCCTTGAAGCACAAGGATGAAAAAGGACATATAATAAAATTATATCATGAAAATTACACAGAGAAATGGTACAAACTGTCTTAATAACATGCACTCAAAATTATATTGAGCTGTACAAGGCGAAGACATTAATGATAAATTGTGTTTCAGGAAAAAGTAGTAATAACTACTTTTAGCATTAGTATGTGAAATACATTTTCTTTTTTGTACATTTTTGAGGTGATTGACTATGTGACAGATGTCACCCAGATTACTCAGTCTCTACAGTGTGAAAAGTGACACCAATCATTGCTTTCATGGATGGCCAGCTGGCCAGAGATCTAGCCTGTTGATAAACAGAAAAAGAACACAGAAATATTGTGCTGTTACATTTCATTAAAACTGAAGGGAATGGCCTGAAAGACAAAATGAAGAGTTTTCCACAAAAGCCAAAAGTTAGGAGTATATTTCATTGTAGCAATATGCTCACCTGTATTACCACGTACAACCTACATGCACGTGCATGATAATTTAATAACTTAATACCTTACCCTAAAAACCAGAAATATTTGTTTTATCTATTTAGCTCAAATATTAGACAGTGTATTACAGTCAATTCTCCTTTAGATATTTTTTTTTTATTTGAGTACCATGAAGTGTGTTGTATGGGCATCATGACAGAATTTTGTACACCTCAGCTCCATTTGGGGTCTCATGGGTAACTTAAAGTAGAATTGGACCCTTCCCTAAATGTGCATCTGCTGTGTCAAGAGTCTTAAACAGCACCTGCCTGAGTTTAGTGATATTCTGCGCTACTGCATCTCAGTGCTCATTAAATGTTACTTGTCAGCAGACTCAGATGAATGGGGGGCATTCTGCTTTTGACACCAGGCTAGCTGTGAAATTGGAGGTTCATTAGTAGTGCTAAAATGGACACTGCTGTTTTGATGACAGAACTGTGTAGAACAAAGCAAGACTACACTTCCTTCCCTTTTCTTTGATTGTATTGCCTGGAGGCCTGAGGTTCATGATAAAGTGAGAGTAGCAGGAATGGATGAGTAACAAAGCAAATATATTTTACTGTTTTTCTCTGAGTTTTTTCCTATTATTTCCCAACTCCAATGCATACATGGGAGAGAACTTCCAGGCTACAGAGCTGTGCAGGGTCTGGCTCTACATGGGACAAACCAATGTCATACCACCAAAAGCTCTTACTCAAATGAGCGCAAATGAGGATGTGACAGATTCCTGCCCTCAACCTTTTCACATGTTTCAGAAAGCGTTTCCTGGTAAATTAAAATCAGCTCTCTCTGGGACTCACAGGTACAGCCTTTCTGTGAAGAAGACAGCTGCAGCTTTCATACTACACTTGGCATTAGCTGAGTGACTTTCATATGACATTTCCAGCTGCTTGCTATTGCCGATGAAGATGCTCAAATATGCAGGGATATCGCTGGTGCATTAATCCTGTGGGGTTTTGTTTTTTTTTTTTTTCCTTTAAAATGCTTTAGTCTGTGTTTTGCAATGTATTCTCACTGGAAATATGGATTTCCTTATGGAGAATCATCTTATAGAATGCAAAAATGGATCTGAAGTGGGCGTGCAGTCCAGAGGCTATGAATAATTAAAACATTTTTTACTCCATTCCTGCTGTCCCTGGAGATATTTCAGGACCAGGCAGAGAATGGGGAGTGGACCAAATAAATTGTTTTGATGACTGTAAATGCCATCTCTCAAGGCAGACAAAGTGAAATTCATATTGTCTCTTGTAAAGAGAGAGTCAGATGAGTATTGCAAACAGCAAAACTATTTATACCCCGAAGATATCTATCCATTTTTCTATTTTCTCCCCTGAAAGAACAGGTGACCAAATCCGTGCATCCATTTCTCTGGTAGTGAAATCCCACTTCTGATCATGGAATAGAATGGAAGGCATGATGTAAACACTCTCAAATGTACAGATTCTACAACAGCCATTCCCTGCAAATATATATGAATGAGACTTGGCACAAACAAACTTGTACAACCAGAATCTTGACAGGCTTTATCCATTCTCCTGCTGAACATACGAACCTATTCGTAGCTCTAGGTAGTCATATTGGCAGTTCTGGTGATGTTCTAAGTGGAAATCCTCAAAAGATATATAAATGGATGAATTATAGTGAGAGGGATTTTCAATGATCCATTCACAGTTCAGGTTGCTTGTGTAATTCGTGATGCCATCATAACCAGGAGAAGAGAAATTCCCACCTGCATATGCCATCAGGGTTCCACCACAAACTGCAGAAACAAAATATGGTTTATTTAAAAGTAGTAATAATTCTTTTATGAGGAGAAATCTTGCCCATCTTTATTCAGGTATGCTCACATCAGAAAGCACGTTCTGATTAGATCAAAACATTTTCCATCTTCCTATATTTTTTTATAATTTACTCCTGTGTACAAGAGAATTCTTGCCTGGTGCCCTGAAATTTATTGGCAAGTCTTTAAAAACACACATATAAAGCAAAGAACAATTACTTACAGTATCAAATAAAATATTTCAGCAGCACTATCAATACAACAAGCATTATTTAATATTGTAATAAAATCTTACTACAGCTTCAGTTCAGTATTGCTCAGACTTACTCATTACCTAATTCTAGGCTCAAGAGAAAAATTTTCATGGAAGATCCTCTCATGCCATAATAGGGTGCTTGGGGTGGGAGTTGGAAAATAAGTTCAAAAGACTCAAGGCTGTAGTAGTAAGACTCTGCCAGCTGCCCCGTCTCTGGAGGCTGAGCTTGCAAAAGTAGGTTAGCTGCACTCTTTCACAAGCTACAATAAATTAATTACCCCCCTGAGTAAAAAGGAAGCACTTGAATTATTCAATTTGTCTATGGCACTATGCTTTTTAAAATTTTTCATGGAATAAGGCCACTTTGGGCCATCTCTTACTCAAGACGAAGTACAAAAAAATAAGACAGTAGGGACAACAGGGACTGTGATCCATACAGAGGCACATGAAGTCTATTACTCATGGAGATTCTCCTTTTTTTCAAGTTCTTTCATCTAATTAAATGTAAATATCTATTCCCATCCACAAAGGAAAGGGAAAAACAGTATCAGAGATTTGTTACCTGTTTAGGTAATTTTTTATACGTGCCAGTACTCTTGCTATGAAATGACTCACCAGAGATCATTTACTTAAGTCAAAAACATACAGTACCTGCATCTTCACTAGAGGTATATGAGACACTGAAGCCCCTGGCTGCATGAGACATATCTGTCACCAAAATGACTTTCATTGTGTTCCCAGTGGATTTCACCTCAGTGCCTGGATTTACCTCCCCACACAGCTTGGCCAGCTGGCGAGAGTTTTTCCCAAGGCCATTGTAAACCTGTGGAGTCAAAATAAACTCTTATGACACCAATATACATTCTTACGAGCATTTCCTGTATCATTTAAGTGTGTTTACCATCTTTAATACAAAATTCACTGATGTCCCTCACAAGGGGTTAGTTCTCAAATCTACCCAAACGTTGGAACAAACTTTCATTGCCTTGAGTGGATGAGGCCCTGAAGTAAACACCAAAAATAACTTGCTTATTTTAGTGAAACACAAACATATCCTCTCCCTCTCTCTCTCTCCTTTTTCAAAAAGAAATTGATATTTTTATTGAGAAGAACACTGTGTTTTAGCTCAATATTTATATATTCAATCACTTAATAATGCCAGCTACTAATAATATTAATTTCATTTCAAATCGTTGTCTTTGTATTCTTGTTAAAGCCAACATCAGCTTTATCAAATTCTTCTCCAACATACTGAGTGTTGGTGGGCATTTCTGATGATTTCAAACATTTCACTTTTTGATAATCCAGAGATATTTTGCTCTGTTTCCTTCATACACCCTTTAGCCTAGGAATTAATTTCCTTCTTTCTACTCGGCAGTGCAAGCAAGGCAGAAATTATGTTTCCCAGTGAGACTTGGAATATATTAGAGTATTGAAGGCTTGAAAGCTGGCAGGAAAAAAATTCCCTTAAGAGATCATTAACTGATAAAAAGCCAGCTCCTAAAGGTTTGTCTAAAGCATCTGTGGAGAAAAACCAAGGAAAACCTCATCTACAAACCCCAAGGGATGAATAGCTACTTCAGCCCCCCATGCTTGTGCATGGATTGGCTTCTGATCATCCTACAGTTAATTCCTGTTAATTACAGCTAACTCTACCTCACCTTCCTGCAATTTCAGAGAGGAATCATACTTTTAAGGCATTTGTACATCAGACCAGGTCCAGGTATATGTGCCAGGCTTGAATTTTTTTTCACAAAATAACCAGAAATCAAAACCAAACATGATAAAATAACCAATATCTACCTTTTTTTTGAGATGGATAGTGATATACAAGTAAGTTTCCTGGGGTTTTCCTATCTTTAGTTCAGAGTAGCCATTTGCTGCAATCTCTGTGGTTTTCTTTTTCTTCTTTTTTTTTTTTTAATTGACAGCCAAAAGTAACAGCAGCAGCTGATACTTCCAAAATCAATAAAAATTGAAACTAACTGATGGATCTTGTTTGCACAGAAAAGAGACATTGAAAACTTTCAAAAACCCTAGAGGTTTTTGTTTTGTTTTTTTCTTTTTTGTAATTGATTAAAAGACAACTCCAGTGATTCCTTTAAGTCTTCTACTCTGCCTAGGACACAATTTCAAAATTTCCATACTTACTCCAAAACAAGGAGATGAGTTTAGATGTTCTACAGAGGTAACTTCCTCTCATTTATCTGCATCCCCCAGATTAAATTATGATTTGTCTTAAAACCATATATAGACCTATAAGTGATTTTTCAGCTTTATTACATCCATTAACTCTCTATAAAGGGATTAGGAAGAGCAGTTTCTGACTCTACACCCAATACTCACAGCCACATAATCTGATGAGCAGCTCCAATGCTCTTCAGTTCTCATGTCATTAAAGGTTAGGGTCACACGTCGGCCTTCTTCCACTGTGATCCTCCATTCACACACTCGGTTATGTGGGTATAGGTTGGGATAGTTGGGTGAAGTAAATGTTCCAACAGGTGCAGTAAGATCCCCACCACATTCTGAAATATCCAAATATTGGTACACTTCTCAGAGCAAAGCATTGCTTATAGAATTACACCAAAAAAAAAAAAAGAATGTTGTAAGAAAAAGAAATCCTGAGAGGTTGATTTGATCAGCCTACCCTGTCCATATGTTTGTCTAAACAGCAAAGTTCCTGCCAGTCTTTATCTCTCAGTCATAAAAGCAGTTGAGTATTAACTGACCATAGCAACTCCTTTTAGTCTAATTGTTAATATTTCTTGCTCTGAAGGACTCATCCCGGGCTTCAGAAGCCTGGGTGACCCACACCCAGGATCACCTTGTACCATAGGATACAAGCCTGTCATTGTGGCAAGACTGAGACATTTCTGACTTTCAGAGGACTCAGCAGAGCTACACAGAACCAGAACGGTCTTAAAGTGGCTAATGATGGAGGATGTATTTTTCCTATTCTGATTAACAGAGGTAGAGAAAAAGCTTTTAGGTATTTTGAGCAACACTTTTCAGTACAGTTATTTTTGCTTTTCCTATCTTTCTTATGAATATCAAGCTGTGCTGTGAGGAAGGAACAATGAGGTTCTTGGATACAGAGTGCATTTTTTCTGAAACTTACAATAGAATTTTACCAGTTTTTCCTCAGTTTCTTTTTAAAATAGAGAGATATTGTTTAATGCTGTGTAGTGAAAGTCCCTTTCCTCACACTCACAGATTCTGCAGAATAGTGAGATCTCTGCATCCACCTGCATTAAATTTTTTGGTAATAGAGTTTCTATTCTAAGTTGGCATAATAGGATTCTAGGAGCGGAATAATGTTCTTTTGGAGTTTGTTTACCCTTTTGTTGTTTTATTGCAGAATCAAACATGAAGAAAGCTTTCAGCTGAACTTTTAAATGAGCCGGAAGGAGTTAAGAAGAGTTGGCAGGAGATTTTTCAACATGACTATTGCAAAGAATTTCTAAAAAAGTAGCCACATTTTGGTAGGACACACATTGCATGGACATTGAAGACTGTGAAAGAAGTGTGAAGCAGGAGTAGGTCTATGTTCTCAGTCCTGATTAGAGCAGCTTTTTGAAGTCATTGTGCTCAGGAAAAGGGGCAATTGGCACAAATTGAAACACATGAAATTTCACTTGAACATATGAGAAAACTTCTCCTGTGAGGGTCATTGAATACCAGAATAAGTTGATCTTACTTATCAAGAGGGTATGTTAGGACATCCCTTGACTCACTGTTGAAAAAAAAAAGGTGTAGAAGAGTGTGCTTCCTTGTGCCACTGATGGCAACATCCATTATAGCAGGAGATTGCTTGCTTCACCAAGTTGCAGCTCAGTTCAGCTAAGTTGTTGCCAGAGAGCTCTATTCATACTTCCCCCAAGTTTAAATTTAAGAGCAAATGCATACCACTCCAAGAACAAGTGATCTACAATATAAGCTATTATATTGTAAAAATAATATTAATAATATTAATAATAATAATAATAATAATAATAATAATAATAATAATATAGTGCAATCATGGTCTAAGTTGCTTCCTGAGAGTATATTTCAACCTTAAAAATCCAACCTTCAGTACTGGAATCAAAGCGCAGTCTGAATCCCCGGGCATTGACTGATCCATCAGTGACAAACTTGACATAAGCAAAACTGTCAGAGGTGTCCACAGCATCAGGGAGAGTATTACCACAGTACCTGCCCAACAAATTTCCTGCAAAAATCACAGAGAGAAAGAGAAATTTATATCAATACATAATTTATATTTTCATTTATATTAAAATTTATATTTGTATTTATATTTATATTGAAGGGTCACTTTCCAATTTAACTGGACAGGCAGGAGTAAACTATTGGAATCAAGTTATTGCTGGCAAATAGAAGGGGTTTGTTTGCCTTACTTTGCATCAGCAAGCAAGGCAGGCACAAGCAAGGCACTACACATTGAAAAGGCTCACTTTGTACCCAAAGTGAAATGCTTTATGAAACTTCTGGTGAGGTTTCATAGTAGGACTAGGGAGGGGAAGACAAACACTGAAATAATTCTCAGACCAGAAGCGTTGTATTCTCGGATCTCCACAAAGTCATTTGCGCACTCAGAGGAGTTTTGAATATCTAGGCCTTCTAGTCTGATGGTGAGATAGTGGCCCCTGGGACCCTGCAGAAACCATTCACACAGCAGGTTGTCTTGATAATGAAGGTCAGGATACCCCGTGCTTTCAACGATACCAGTTTGTCCTATCACTGTCCCACCACAGGGAGCTGCAAAAGGAAGAATATCATTTGGTTGACTAAAGAACCTCAGAGACATGATCTTTCTCCTAAATAAAACTTAAAGGTAAGGTAAAATTGACTTGTTCTTTAACTGTGGTAATATGACCGGAATTGCCTTCCAATTAAAAATCTTCCACGTTTTCAATCTAATTCAATCAGTCCTGGTTGCTGTTTTGCTTTTTTTTTCACACCCCCCACGCCCACACACACCCTGCCATTGCAAACATCCCCTCCACTCTTTCATATCTCCTATAATTTGAATGAACTCACAGTTTTCAATCTAATCTCTATCTATGTCCATATTCACCAGAAAACCTTGCAAAGATTTAACAGGTAAACTAAAAAGAAACGAAATTTGCTAAGTGTGGATCTCAGTTTTTATGACAGACAGAAGTTGACTTCTGGTTTGGGTCAACAGCTATAGTTCAGACTCCTTTTTTCTTTCATCCCTTCCCATTCACTCCTTGTGATGCCTTAGTGAGTAATCACTGTACAGTGTGTAAAACAGCTATTAATTTCTAATTTTCTCTTTCTGAACACTCATTTCTCTGCAGTACCTGCAAACATAAATTTGTAGTAGTAAGGCGTACAGCTAACATGTGCTTACAGGCACATGGTGTGAATCTTGGGGTGGTCATGTGTAGGTCCAGGAGTTGGACCCTGATTATCCTTGTGATTCCATTCCAAATCAGGATTTTCTATGATTCTATGGAACAATAATCCCAGGTGGAATTTATTGGATTTTTTTTTTGTAGTGGATTTGGTGTCTATTACAATCGTTCCATAGCAGTAACAGTTGTGTTCATACTGTCAGTTCCATGAGTCATCATCAGTGCTTTGTTACAGGATGACTGGCATTCAGCTAAGATAAATATATGTATATATGCAAGTTTCTTCAGTTTTCACATTCAGAAATATGATAGCACTCTATTTTGGTTTTAGTGTATCAGACCTAATGCAATGAGCAAAATTCTGGATAAAACAATATAGTTCACTACTTTGAGAAATTAACAGTCCTAGACTTTCCTATATAAGTGATACTAACATAATGGCTGTTATTCTTTGAAGATTATGAACATTATCAAACCCAAAAAAGTAGCATAGTTCTGAATCTGATCAAGGATTTTTTTTCTTGAATTTTAATTTTTTAAGTGCTTTCCAGCCCTGTTTTTGCAGCTTGAGAAAAGTAACTAAAGTAGTTCTTTCCCAAATGGCAAATAATGGCTCATTCCTTTTCTAAGCCATTATTATGCTGCCCCTGTTTGTCTAGCAGCTTTATTATAGATTAATTTACATTTACATAGAGAAGCTCCTAATTTGTTCTTCTGCTGCCAATTCTCAACTGATATTCACATTCCCCTTCAGAAACTTGCTCATGAAAGTGACACTAACTTAGCCTGCTGAAAATCAAACCATGACTCTATCCACACTGACCATTTTTCTACTGCTCCTTTTACAACTGGCTTTGACAAGAGGTTATCCAGTAGTTGTTTCTCCTGCTGCTGGTCTATGAGTTCCTTCCTATTAATATTTCCCTAATTTTCAGCTCTTGCTAGGTGCAGAACATGCTAATATTCTGATGCCTTAGCTCTAACACTCACTCAAAGAGGCATGTTCCTGTCAGCCCACCCCACAGGTCTAGTTTAAGCCCAATTACAAAAGTCTAACACTTGAGACCAAAATCTTCTTTAAAATCATAGAAACTGATAAATGCAAGCATTACCAATGGAGTATTTAGCATTGAATCCCACGTATGTGGCACTGCTGCCAGACCTGAACCTCAGGTACATGACAGCTCCTGAGGATCTGTGTGAGCCTGGCATCAAACCTCCACAAAGCTTGGCAATGAGGGGGGCACTGGAGTCAGCACCGCTGTGCAGCTCGAGGTAACTGGAAGTGCAGCTGGAAGAGGAGACAATTTTCTTTTCAATGTATGGCAGTAGTGGTTCAAAATCATTCCAGTATGTGCACAAAGCCATGAAGCTCTAGTGAATTAGATTGGTTTCCATGCAGTGTGACCAGGACAGAATCAACAAGATCATAATCCATTGCAGTTATGTAATAATTGAATCAAAAGAAGTGCTAGAAACGTTGAGAAAAATTAATCTAAAACTCAGTCTATGACCAGATCAGATCTGACAGGAGCAAATTCTGGGTAGGGATATGAACAGCACTGGCAAAAAAAAAGAAAAAAAAAACCACCATTTTTTTGGCAGGATTCAGATTCAGCAGATAATTCCCTACTAAACCTCACTGCAAAGTGTTGAATTAAGGGCCAACAAGAAGACAGATTAAGGGAATAAAAAAATCAGTTCTTGAGTCTAATTAGATGGGAATACAAAGACCCAAAATAACTATAAACTTTGTCTTCAGAAAGCTGCAATGTTCTGGAAGCAAGAAAGGACACCTTTGGAATTCTCCACCCTTCGCTATTTTTCCTGGACATGGTTTCACAGGCTTACCTTTGCCTTACAGTGGTCCACCCCCTATCAATGAAGCTACATCAGCTGGAAAAGAGCCTTTTTTATGCTTCAGGCAGGGGGTGCAAAATGTGTACACCCATTACAAACCAGGCAACGGAGGTGGGAGGCAAAGTGTCACGGTGGCAATCCATTGGCTTTAAAAGCACCCAAAAGTACAAATTACTGAAAACCTGAATATGAAAGGACTACAGGGTGCAGATTTTACAGAAAGAACCTTTCTATCATGGATGTTTCCACATTTTCTGTCATACTAATTTCTGTTATGCATTGCAATGTCCTAGGAATGTAAACCAGTGACCTGATAGCTCCAGTGATCTCTCAAAAATTTCTTAACCCTATTTGGTTTTAAATATAGAAGTTTTTGTTCTCTGAGAGGAATCACAGAAAGTAACAGAGAAAGAAAAATCAGAATGGAGTCTCTGAAGAAAAATAGGCAAAATAATGCGGATATATACTTTGGCGAAGATTCAATGTAAAACTGATCTTCAAATTGCAGCTCTACTGCATGTCCATTGGGAGCAGTTATGGTCCAGACACAGTCAGCATGCGGAGGGTAATTGCTTGGATAGTTGGGGGAAGATGTATATCCACTGGGGTTGAAATCATTGATATAAATGTTCCCTCCACAGGCTGGGAAAGAAAAGATTGCAGGTAAAAAAACATGAAAAGGAAATGGGTGAGGCATCAAAAATATGATTGCTATATTCCAACACAGTTTCCTTTTGATGTCATATAGTCACATCAAATAAAAAAAAACCAAACCAAAACCCACAAACAAATGCATTCTATTGCTTTCTGTGGAAAAACATTTTAATGAAGTAGAATCCTACATTCCTGTGCTCCTGCTTACCTAGTCCTCCTCATTTCCAAATGTTCAGGGTCCTGAATTAAACTGATATTACTTCTTCCTTGGATTGTTTATAAAACAAGCAGAAAACATATTTCTTGCCTTGTTCCTATGCCAATTCCTAAGAGCTAGAAAGTCCACAAGTCAGACCCATCAATATTCCTGTGATTCATTCCCAACTTCTTCTTTCAAGAACCAAAATGTCTGTTTCAGATAATAATGAATGTAAGGAATGTGAGGAATGCCAGTCAGAGAAAACATGAGGGTTTGTTCAGGTCCTTTACCTGAGAAAAACATCTTTGTTTTGACCAGAACCTTTCTGTCCCAAACCCCCTCTATATTATAGCAATACTGGTTTAAACCGGGGCTTTACTCAAGTTCCATAAATGGAAGGGGTAGAAATGCTATTGTACAGCTTCACCTAATCCCCTCATGAATACTCTGAAGTAATGCTAATTCTTTGTGGCAGCAGGGAAAATAGGCAGAAATAAAGCACTTAAAGATTTGAGCTGATTGGCAGGTTGCCCTAGTTGTTTAGATATACTGTTTAACAGGTCTTCAGGTGTGCCAAGTGGCTCTGTTATGAACGCAGTGGGATAACTGCAAATGCCAAGTTTGTGGTTTCCTCCTGGGAGCTGGGTCTTCATTTTGTTCCTTCTTTCAAAGAAGTTAGCTTTGGCAATTAATGTTATTTTGTCAGTTGGGAGTAAAACTTGTGAGAAATGTTGTCACCTTTCTAGACACACTACCCTGAAAAGTTCCTAACTTTATTTAGCGCTTGCACTGGGTACTAAATGTTCAAAATAGAGTTCATGTTTCCATGAGTTTTTTCCTTTCCCATATGAATTTTTAACATCTCTTCCTAACTGTAGATGCTACTTCCCTACTAAAGGATTTTTTTTTTAAATCTATCTTTAGTATCTTCAGGTTCCGTGACCTGAGCCTGACACTCTTTAAAAAGGAGAAATGTGAGTGTCAGATTAGAAGTCATGCACTATAGGACATTTTTGCAGACATCCAATTTTACCAGGGTTGGGACTTAGAAAAAAAACATCCTTTAAGAGGACAAACTCCATGTTACATTTGTGTAAGTTGCAGAATTTGTTACCTAGACTTACCTAGACTCTTAGCCTCATATTTCAGTTTGAATCCTTGCCCCTCATTCCTGCTGTCAGAAGTGAAGTGGACAAACAGCTGATTGTCTGTGGTGTACATGGTAGAGATGGGGCTGCTTCCACAAAACCGTCCATTCCCTCTTGCAGACACCAAAGGTGGGGCAGCATTATCTAACCCATTCTTCAGCTAAAACAGAAATTGCTAATGTTACTCAAGCAAGGAGCCCTGGAACATAAACTTTGTGCACACACAATCCTAATGCTTCCAGCCACATGGAAAATTAATAAGCTAGTGATTAATTAATGCACTATAATAAAAAAGAGAGAGAGATAGAGAATATCATCTTCAGTATTTCTCTTTGGTGTTTTCACCCCATGACATCTTGAGCTGCTTTACTGACTCTGAAATCTGTAAGATTCAATAGCTTTAATAGCTTTGAGGATTTAGTGACTCGGCCAATAACCTCACCTCTATGTAATCTCCACGGATGCAGGAAGTATCCTCGCTCTTAATCTGGAAAGGCTGTTCAAAATGAACAGCAATGATAAATCCAGTGGTTACCACTACATGCCAGGAACAATTTAGATTAGGAGAATAGTTTTGAGGGTAGTTGGGGGATGTTATCACACCCCTGCTTGTGTGCAAATAGCCTCCACAACCTAAAAAAAAACAAAAAAACAAAAACAAAAACAAAAAAAAGACAAAAGTTGAAGCAAGGACAAAAACCCAAAAGCATCAAATATTCACCTATTCATTTTGAGGAAAACCCTGTCTCCTAAAAGATGTGATGAGTTAAAATAAATGTTGAAATGAGTGTATGAAGAGCTGAGGGGCATATAGCTATGCACATGATGAATGATCTCCCAAAATGCAAGTTTATAGATTTCAAGATGACACACACCAAAATTCCTGATCATGAGACTCTTCTCAGACTTAGCAGATGAATAAGCAGTCTGCAATGTCAAGGACCTCCATGGCATGAGCTTATCATTACCCCCCTGTCTGAGGACATTGCTTCTAACCAGGAACCAAAACACTGCCATCTACTCCAGCTGCCAGTCAGAAAAACTTCCCCTTATTGTCACTGTTGCCCTAACACTTTCTTGGTGCCTCAGCCCATTCAGGAATCTGTCATCATTCCTGAGTTCACGTGGGAGGACTGTTGCTGGAAATTGCTGACATTCCTGCTCGAATTTATACAGCTTTCTGCATTTGTCTCTTTCTGCTTTGAGTGATTTATTTTCTTCTCTTAGTTGAGCATTCTTTCGCCCTTCAGCTGAGCTATTATAAACTTAGGCATACCCTTTTCTTCTGAGAAGTGGCTGGTTGGGTTGAATCATGCTTTGTTGCATTACGTTGCTGGGAAAATAGAGAATTTTACCTTTGTAGAGTCAGACATTTATTAAAACATATTCATGAGAGGTGAATAATTTGAGGTGTGTGTGATTAATTAAATTGTACACAGCTCTTAACAACGCCAGAGTCTCTTACCCCATTGTTAGGAGCAAGGCAGACATTTATCTGAGGGAGAAAAGAAATGAGTCTTACTTTTATGGTAAGAGGCATTAAACCCAGCTCCAGTGACACTTGCATCCGACATGAAGTGGATGAACATTGCATCTCCAGTTGATCTGATTGGCCCAGGAGGTTCTCGTCCACACAGAGTAGCCAGTACTGGGGAAAGACTATTGTCTCCTGAGATGAAAAGAACACATTAGTGTTAAAATTGAATCAGTCCACAGCTGCCTGTTTGTTGCTGTGGCTCACACTTTCAGGAAGGTGCCTTTCAAGACCTTTAACCCCTTACATATTTAGAAATATTTTTATAGATCACCAAATATTTTGCTAGACTTTGTTAATTTTATTTTAACTAGCAGAATGTCTCAGAATAGAGGAAGTGTACTGTTTTAAGGCATGTTCCCACTGCTATCTAGGTTGCTTAAGCTCAGTGGAGATGAGAATTTGAGATATTTGGACCTTGGGTCTCTACTGCATCTTGTCAGGGTAGGACAAGACTGGCTTCTCACCATCTTTGATAATAAGTTTGTCATAGTTGCATGAGCTGTGAGATTCTATGTCTAGTGCCAGGATATTGAATTCCACAGTGGATCCAGGAGCTCTGATAAGCCACATACAGTCCTCAAGATTTCTGTAATTCATTGGCCAGCTTGGTGAGAAGAGGAATGAAGGTGTCTCTTCAGTTGTTACAGCCCCTCCACATGCACCTGTCATGGACAAGAAGACAAAAAAAAGAAAGCATCCTCTTTTTAAACCAAGTAAACCCCTCATGTAAGATTAGATGACAGTCCTATAATAACTAATAGTGATAATGTGTGCAGTTACAGTAATGCAGCAATTCTTCAACTTCAGTTTGGATTGGAAGTATAAAACTTGAAAATCCTTATCTCTAAGGATGTTCTTGTGCCACCTGCTGCAGCAATGATGTAACTTATTTTATCTTGAGGGATATCTAACAAAATACCTAAGAGCATCTACCACAGTAACATAAGTTATTGTGCACGTTTCGTGTCACAATGGCCAATGATTTAGAATGTTTTTCCAAGAGGGATAATTTTCCATGAAAGCATAACAAATATTTAGATTTAATTAAATACCTGTGTAATGAAAAATTATCCTCTAGCAACATGCTAATTTTCAGAACACTGTAAATTAGTATATCTAAGAATCTTTAGAAATTCTTTTTAAAAGATTGTAAAATGCTTCATTAAATGTCGGCGAAAGCTTTGCCTCATTAATAATTTGGGCTTTCTCTAGTGGGGAAGTTGGTTTGGAATTCTTTAAGCAAAGGTGAGTGTATTACAGCCTGTGCCACTTGTAACTGTGCAACTCACTGAAAACCCACCTCTAGCAATGGTCTGTGTAACAGCAGAAGCGTCCACTGCATACCACTCCAAAAGAAAGCCTTTTCCAGTCACAGATGAATCTGACTGGAACTGGATTGTCATTGAACTGCCAGAGGATGCAAAGGAAGCAGGGTCTGCACCACAGTATGTTGCAATAAGACGAGAATGAACTGTGGGCCCATCATACACCTGCAGAGAGAAGAACAGTGCTGTTCCTCACAAAGCCAGATTTTTATCTGCCCCATACTCAGCAAATTTCCAAGGAGAAAATTACCCTTTTTAAATGAGTGAGGGATCTTTCAACAAATCCAAGTTAGAGACAAATCTCTCTAAGGGAACAAAATTTCCCTTTCAACTATATGCTGTTAAAAGTGAAGCTTTCACAGAAGAAAGATCTGAATGGAAGTCATCAAATTCACCTCATTCCCTATCACAGGGCTGCTCTTTGGGGATGTAGTATGACATCCCTCTTTAATAAAAAGTCCACAGGTACATTTTTTTATCCTTGATGGGAAAAAAGACCCCACGATATGCAAGGAAAAGAAAAGGAATTACTTTTCTCTTTTTCCTTTTTCTTTCTTCCCCCAGTGAGGAGCATATGTATTTTGAGTTCTATCAGATAAATATGCAGAAATATTTTTTTCATTGTATTTATTTATAACCAAAAATATTGGCTGGTTACAAGATGTTTCTCTTTTGCCACCTTTCAAGCTTATTTTGTTCTTCTCATCTACCACCCAGTAAAAATGTCCAGTAGAGAAAGATAGAAATTATTAAATAAACATTAACATTACATTAATGATCTGATCCTTGAGTCAGGTTAAAGGTCAGGCTGATTTACACTCACTAAATGTCTAGCTGGTTTAAGAAACTCATTTTGCTTTCAGAGGGACAAAAAAGGCAGTCTGAGGTTGGAGAAAAAAATGCTGTTGATATATGGCATGAGATGAAAGAAAAAGTTTTATTTCCTTTTTGAACTAATAACGCATTTGAATATCAGTCAATAATGAACTGAAAATATTGAACTAGTATTAACTTTCTCAAATATAAAAAAGGATAATTGATGAATTAACTGCTTTTAAAAAAAAGAAAGCAAGAAGAGATTTACCTTTTAAAAATGGCTATGTTAGCTAAGTTCAGAAAGAAATTGTGTTCTCTATTGTTAATTTTTCTTAGCACCATGAGTGCTGTATTTAAGAAGCCCCTACTTATTGCTGGGGGGTGGGACTAGACCTGTAAAAGGCTCCTTCCAACTTCAAACTATTCCACTATTCTATTTTTTAACCTGACTAGATTGTATTATAGAGGGGTACAGAAAAACAATGAAACTGAAAGAAAGAGACACCTTTCTATGGCAAGCAGCCAAATTACTGATGCAGAGAGCTAAGAAGGTTCAAGTAAAGAATGGTTTATTGTAGTATTTTAAAACAACCTTATTTTTAGAAACATTGAGATGTTACGATCATTGTTGTCCTTAACTGAACCAGCAAGGAGCAAATTTCAGTCTGATACCTGAAATTCTTGAATAGTAATATTCAGGATTGTACCACTGCAGACTTATTTTTAGCAAATTTCAAACTTACAGATTGGAAATATCTGTTAGGGAGCCAAAGAGTACATAACTCTTCCTATAAATAATAATTACTGAAAGGACAACAACACAGCAGAAACAATAAGCCACACCAGATCCTCAGAAATGCTTCCCATTCATCTTGTAGGTTTCTCTATTCATCCATTTTACTAAAGTTGATTGAAAGAACTTCTCAGAATGAAATCACCTTTAGATTGTCATACTGGCAGCTGTAATGGTTTTCGATATCCATCTGCAGGATACGGCCATGGATAACTTGGGAAGCATTAACGCTTATCCGCCACTGGTAGTCAGAGTTGTGAGGATAACTTCTGGGCCACTGTGGTGAAGCTATTTGTCCTCTGTCTCCCACAATGTCATTTCCATACACTGAAAAACAAGAAAGAGACAACTAATTCCTCTAATTCAAGTAGAGTAAAAGAAACACTGGGGGGACCATCTGACTTAATTTACTAGGACTAGACAGTGTTGTAAGGCTGTAATGTCTCAGGCAGTTCTAAGATGCACATCTAATTGTTTTCTTGTTTTGAGAGATGCAGTGTTCCCTTTTCTGAAGGAAATTACGCATTTGAGCCATGTGGGTCTACCTGTAGGAGATGCAGAAAGGCAACATATCTAAACTCCTCCCTGACTGTGACTACTTTATGTTCATTTTGACCCAAAATCATTAAAGAATTTTTTTTAAAATGCCTGTGTGTGTTCTGGTGAAAAATGGTTCTGACTTCATTGAGGTCTGAGCTATTCACAATTCATTTTGAAAAGGAGTTATATCTCAAAAAAAGGAAAATTATTAGAAGTTTAGCTTGCATAATCAAAATGGTTGTGGATTTTTAGCTTCAGCTGTCTGTTCATGCAGCCAGTCAGATTGATTTTGGCAGTGGTCCCTTGAAATTTTGAATCTATAAATTGGCATAATTTCCTTTTTTCTAATGCCATTCCCTGGTTGATGGCATCTAGATCCAAACCAGAAGACAGACACTGTCACACTCAAAAAGCAAAATGGAAAGCTGGAAAAGAAATACTTTTTTCTTAATTTGCCAACTGCCTAATAAATATGATATATTTACATGCAGATGAATTTTGTTCTGGCAATTTTAAGAGCACCCCTTTACACTCAGCAGATAATCTACAAAATATTTTTAAGTGAATTTACAGACTTTTTGACATCAGCAAATATTTTCTAATAGACTTTAGAGGGCCAAACAATTGCTTTTTGGAATAATTTCAGAAGTACTATGAAAGAACAATAGTTTTCAATGAAATTCCATCTACTTACAGTGAGAGAAGGTGGCCCTGAAGCCAACATGCGTGCCTGAACCGTCTGAGACAAATTTGACCCACAGGATATGTCCAACAGTTGATGTATAATTTGAAGGCAAGGAGTTCCCACAGAATCGTCCTGCCAGCGTGCCTGTATCACTCCCTTCACGAATCTCCAGGTAATCTTTGGTGCAGCCAGTACTACGCTCCACCTGAAATGCTCTGTTTCAACAGCAGTAGAAGAGCATTAGCATGCATATGACTGGCACATACTTCAGAGTGTGGCCTGCCAGGCCATTAATCCCACTGTAGATGGTATCCTACGGTAAGACTTAAGAAAAGGGCAGCAACAAAACCCTCAGCACCTGCTAAGGCCACCAGTTCAGAGCACTCACTTTCCACCCCCTTATTTTATAACAGAGCTTCAGTGTTGCACATTTTAAAGACTACTCAAACCTTTTTAAAATTTCTTGGTTCTCCAAGAACCATGAAACTCAGAAAGCCCTGAGATATAACCCAGATTTTTAATGTAAATCCAGTGAGTGTTGGGTGCAAAGAATATTTTAACCCCTTCATATGTGTATTATTTCAGCACACTCTGTGGTGAGAAAACAACTACTAATTTCATTGTAGTTAAGACCTCAGAGGTCAGAAACCCCTTAGCAGTTTCTCCAGAACTACAAAATACTACTGTTTCTCTGACCTCCCTGACTTTTACATATCTGGGTGTGCAAAATAATAAGGATTGTTATCATCTCTTCTAAACTACTTTTTACCATAGAAAAGGAATGAGATACAGTAATCAAATTATAAGTTCTTAATTACTGCACTAAGCAGTAATGCTTATATTCTAAAAATTATCTGTTATTCTTACTGAAATGCTTTTATACAAGGCAACATGGTTTTCAGAAGCAGACTATGAATATATAGCAAAGATTCCAGAGAATGCCTCTAATAACCAATGCCTTAAATATTCATGCCTTCTGATACACTGGTAACAACTTCTCCCTTTCATTTTTGACTATAGCCCTGTGTGTTCAGCATACCATGCTGTGAAATGGTTCCAACCACTCATCTGGATATATTTCAGAGCAATTTAAACCTAACCCTCACACTGCAAGATAGACATTTCAGTTCAGACTGAGCTGAAGAAAATTAATGCGTCATGCCAGCAAAACTTTATAACCCCCAAACATTAAAATAAACAAAACAAATAATGCTTTCTAACACAATTACTCCATCCTTTCCAGTATTTTCAGTTTCCCTTTCAGCTATGTGCAACTGAAGAAAAAGAATTAACATCTACTCAGTGTCACTTTATATAAGTGAATGTATGTTCCACTGTAAGTTTCTGCTTCACACTAGAATTTTGGGTTGTTTCTGAAAGGTTACTGCTTATTTTGTAGCCTTTTGAAAAATGTTTTCAGGCTTTTGGAAAACATTTTGGAAAATGTTTTCAGACTGTAGTGCTTTTTCTCTGCTTCAGTGAGTTGTGGAGGAATAGAATGTCCTTTTTATTGCATTAGTGAATCAGCACATGCCTAACAAGTTGTGCCTTATGCAGTCAGCGTGTTACCAGAAAAATTTTCCTTTTGTTCTGATTAACTGCAAATGCAGGTTTCAGAGTTAGTTTTCTTTTTCTGCTCATTCTTGGTAAGCTTTGCTAAAGGTCAGTGCTCTCTTTCTTGGCAGCAGCCAGTTTGATGCCCGGAAACGGGGAGGGTCAGAAATCTACCTCATGGGTAAAGAATGACATAACGGCCCTGCTAAAGGACTCCACATTATTCTCCACGTGACTTTCTTCTCAGAACTGTTCAAAGGAAAATTAGTTTACTGAAGGAAAAACAGAATTCCATCACATATTCTTCTGATTCCTGTTATAGCTCCTCTGCTTTAACAGTTTGAGAAATTTTGAAGAGTTTAACATCAATTTTAGAATCTCAAAATAGAATCATAGAATGTTTTGAGTTGGAAGGGACCTTAATGATCAAGTAGTTTTCCAAACCCCCTGCCATGGACAGGGACACCTTTCACTAGACTAGGTTGCCCAGAGCCCCATCCAATCTAGCCTTGAACACTGCCAGGTTTGGGGCATTCACAACTTCTCTGGGCAACCTTTTCCAGTGCCTCATCACTCTCACAGTAAAGAATTTTTTTCTAACATCTAATCCAAACCTGTCTGTTTTCATTTTGAAGCTATTTACCTTTGTCCTGTCACTACAGTTCCTGATGAAGAGTCCCTTTCCATCTTCCCTGTATGCCCCCTTCAGATACTGGAAGGTTGCTAAGAGGTCTCCACACAGCCTTCTCCTCTCTAGCCTGAAGAGCCCAAACTTTCTCAGCCCATCTTCACAAGGGAGGTGCTCCAGTCCCCTCTTCAGCTTTGCGGCTTCCATGTCTTTCTTGCATTGGGGCAACATAACCATATGAGGAGCTCTGGGTGAGATCTCAGGAGAGCAGAATCCTCCCTCGACCTGCTGGCCATAATCCTTTGGATGCAGCCCAGGATTCCTTTGGCTTTCTGGGATGTGAGTGCACATTGCCGGCTCATGTTGAGATTATCATCAACCAACACCTCCAAGTCCTTCTCTATAGGGCTGTCCTCAATCACTTCTCTGCCCAACCTGTGGGCATATCTGGGATTGCCCTGACCCGGGTTTAGGACCTGGCACTTGATTTTGTTGAATTTCATGAGGTTTGCCTCAGCCCACCTCATAAATGCATCAAGAACCCTCCAGAGGCATAACCCTACAATGTGTGGAATATCTAGGCCCTTTATACTAATCATCTATATAACAAACACTAAAATGAATCTTTACAATGTAGGAATTTCCTTTGTAAAGAAAAGGCAGAGTGATGCTAAATTTCCTCTTCTTGTTTATAAGTGAGTAATAACTGGCTTCTTCAGCATCCCATGCTGCTCAAATAATAAACCACCTATTTATATAATGCTGTACCTGCCTTAATATAAGCAATGACTAAGACGGGGTAACACTGATTGCAAGCTGCCACGGACCCCTGCTGTGTTCTCTTTCCAAGTTACTCTAAAAATATGTTTCAGCTTTATCATTCGGTAATTGCATTTCCTAATAAACACAGAGCATCCTTCCTTCAGGTCTGTTAAAGGCTGAATAATAACCCCTGGCAATGCACTTACATGAAGGACAGCTGGAGCCGGTTGCCAGGGGAGCTGAGGATTGTCCAGACACACTCGCTGTTGTGCGGATATGGCTCAGGATAGCCAGGGCTGTTGAAAGCTCCTCTGTCCATGTGGAAAGTACCCCCACAGGCTGCAACAAGAAAGAGACAGCAGAGGCTTGGAAAGGATGGCATTAAATAAAAAAAAAAACAACAAAAAAGCTTGACAGAGACAGAGAACTTGCTAATCAAGAAAACATTTCTCCTCATCTCCTTTGTTCTTTAGCTTGTTGATGTACTTGCTGAGACCTTGGCCAAAAAGACAGAAGGCTACAGAGGTGGTTCAAAAATTGAGTGGCAGAGAGAAAAAGAGGTAAAGGATCTCTTTGTTTTCTGAAAAGCCAGAGGCATAAGGAAGTAGCACCTGTCTTGTGGACTTACATGATGACGATGCAGCATAGGTTGCATGGAAGCCCCTGGCAGTAATGTTGTTGTTGGAGATGAAATTCACCACCAAGGCATTACCAAAAGAAGTGATAGGATGTGGCATAGTAGTGCCACAGTAATGGCCTGAAAGAGAGCAGACCAGAGAGGGAAAAAAATGAGTGCTCAGCATGTAACTGTTACTGCTAATTTAACATTTGGAGTTAGTGCCTGAGAACAAGAAGGAGTAACATTTGTTGCTTACAATTGCAGTTTTCAATTCAATCTACATAAAAAAGAAATATTCCGTTACATTTGCATAAAACTCAACTCTTGTGGCAATACTTTTTAACAGAAAAGGACCTCCTGCACTCCAGACACCCTCATCCCTGGCTATTCTGTCACTAAGTCCCCTCAATGAATATGAAAAAAATGAGGAATTACTGCCTAATTGGAAATAAACCCCAACAAACCCTATCAAATATATCTGACAGCAGTTTCCATTTCACTCAATTGGTTTATGATGAAAAAATAAAAAACAACTGAAAAATAACAGACTATTTCTCTTGTGATGAATTGTAACATGGAGATTAGGAATATGAGTCATGACCTGTCAAAAAGCCATCTGACAGTGAAAAGAAAGATAACAACTAGTATCATAGAACCATGGAATACTTTGGGTTGGAAGGAACCTTTTAAGGGCATCTAGTCCAACCACCCTGCAATGAGCAGGGTCATCTTCATCTAGATCAGATTGCTCAGAACCTCATCCAGCCTGACCTTGAATGTTTCCAGGGCATCTACCAATTCTCCGGACAACTCACTGCAGTATTTCACCACCCTCATTTTATTTTTTTTTCTTTATATCTAGTTGAAATCTACCTTCTTTTAGCTTAAAACCATGACAATCTCAACATGCCTTTCTAAAATGTTTTTTCCCATCTTTCTTACATGTCCCTTTTAAGTACTAAAAAGTCCTTTTGGCAAGTGAAAGCCAAGGATAGGAGACAAAAATGAATTCTGCTCTTAGTTACAAACCATTTAAATTTACTGTAGCCCTACTCCCAACAAAGAAGCATGTACAAAAGTAGAGTAAGATTCGGAATTTTCTAGCAAAGAATTCGAGGCAGGCCTAAGGATACAAGGGGAGTTGAGACCACCCTGTGGCCTGGGCTCTGAATTTTGCTGCTTCAGGGTGCTCCTGGCACTTGAAGGGAATGATACCATCCAGAGAAGTCAGAAGAAAGCTGTAGAAAAGTCAGGAAAGACCAGAAAAATTTGGCTTTCCACGGCTTGATGAAAAACCATTTTCTGCTCCCAGAAATCTGCAGCTTCCTTACGTGTGTTTAGCATGGACTGCACTTACTTGCTATGCTTGTGAGTTATATGTTTTTGTGCAGTTAACTGGAAATTTGATTTCAACGGAATTGCTTGGTTCCCAGGATTGTTCAGCTGAGGAGGATGGAAAAGGCAGCTGGAGTCAACACCAAGCTGCAGGTTAATAGGAGCATAGTCAGAGCCTGGGAGGACTCTGCCATTCACACTGAAGACTAATTCTCCATTCTCAATTTCCTCTGGGTAGAGAGGCCAAGGAGATTCTGTTATCAAAGAAAATCCATGAAGCAGGAAACCATGAACAGAAAACCTTCTCCTGCTTACCTTGAGTGTAGTTCTATATAGAAGAAATACACGAGGGAAAGATACTGTACCTTGAAGAGGAGCCTCATAGTTATTCCCATCCAAAATCTCCACAAAATCCGTTGTACAGTTTTGTCTGTTGTTTTCAATGTCAAAGTCAGTGAATGAAAGTGTGACGTGGTTGACTGGCAATAGCAAAGAGTAAAAATTTAGGAAGAAGTTGGTAATTTCACAGACAATTACATGTAAACAAATGTTCTTCTTTTTCCCTGAAGTCAATCAGTCCCCATAAAGTATATCATCTGAAGTAGGTTTTTAAAATTATATATTGAATGAATTTGATGTAAGTGCATTAACCTTTAATGCAAAGGTCCTGGTAAGTCTCTTCAGTACCTTTCAGTACTTTCTAGTTCAATCAACATTAGAAGGACAGGATTTAACATATACACATGGATCTAAGTTTCCTTGTTTCTGGACAGCTTCATTATATACTGAAAGCATTGGCAAATAAAACATGGAAAATCTACAGACATTCAGAAACAAAACTTATTTCTACACACCCATGACCTGCTGTCCCTTTGCGATCTATACCATAGATCTGGACAAATGTGCCCTGCTCCAGGCTTAGAAAGAGCCGCATCTTTCATCATATTGCAACATTCCATATTCATCAATTGGACTGGTCAAAGGATCATTAACTACCCTCAGCTATACTTGTACAGAATTGGATTTTCCACACTCCTGGACTGCAGGCTATAATGAAAAAGAGGATTTCTGATTCAGGGTATTTTTGATTCTCCTACTACTCTTGCTTGTCTGCTATAAATGAAGGTGAAGTCACAGCTGGCAGAAGAGAAACTGTCCTTGACACTAGTCTGGGACATTAGTTACTACTGGCTTTACGGTTCCATGCAGTTTGAGTGGTTCAGAAAGTGTCTCATGATTTAGATGATAACTAAGTTTTCTCCCACACAGACCAAGCTGAATTTAACACAAATATTTTGCTTCTCACTGAGCCCCAGTTAATTGGCTTGAATAAGCTGAAATGACAGACATGGAGCCCAGGCTGCATTCAGCAGGGTGCCGCTGACTGGCATTCAGCTGCATATGCATGTTCTGCACTCCTTTGTGTCCTGTCTGGTCAGACAATTACAACTATCCATGCAGGTCCTCAGGATACACAGCAAAAAGGAAAAACACACTGGGTGGCCAGAGCAGGAGACTTGTTGGCCTTCCCAGTAAAAGCAGAGCAGGAACTCTGCTGTGGCCTGCCATTGGCTAAATCTATTGGACATGGGTATGCAATGCAATGTATGTATGCTATTTATTTATGTAATGCCACGTGATGGCATAATGAAGCCACATGGAGCTGTAACATGAGGCATGGGGTGGTCCTGCTAGTAAGTGGAGGAAGTCACTACTTCTTATACAGTATTTCTGTGGTCTCTCATACTCATGTAATTCAGGAGACAGCAGTCATGTATTAGTTTTCAATATGAATCCAGGGAAAGTTTGTCTTTAAAAATAGACATTGTATAGGTGATGAACAGCTCAGATGATGTCCTTTTCATGGACATCCTATTTGTATAAGTAAGTATGCTAAAAAAGAATTGCTTATCTCCTGATTTATGTTATGGCATTTTCTTGGCAAATTGATATTTGTTTTATAAACTAACAAAATAAACTTATAAACATGATTGAAACATTCTAGGATTTTAATGCCATCTAAATATAATAGGCACAACTGAAGTAGAATAATTGCAATTTAAAATTAGGGTACCAGGACACTATTATAGGATTTAACACAGACAAATTATTTTTAGGAATCTTATACAATCTAAAGGTAATAGAGGTTACTAAAGGCAGTAGCAGTATCTGATTGAAAATATTTGGTGTTTTATGATAAATCATAAATCTGTGTAAAATTATGATAAATCATAAATCTGTGTAAAATTATGAATAGCTGAGAGTGTATCTATGCATATGAAAAGAGTTTATTTATATATAAAAATATATATATAAATATCTTTGTTTCTATTTTAAATCAAAATTTCTGTGTACCTTTTCTCATTATTTAATGTAAATTTTTTTCATGTTAACAGCATAGATTTAATGTAACACAACTCCAGCTTGAAAACTCCGGACCAGAGTAACGTCAGCTAAATACAAGTGCCTTAATTATATAAAAACCCATAGATTTTCTCATGATTCCAACTTTACATAGTATTCAACACCTCATTTATAATTTTAACACTTGGGTCACAGTAAATTGGCTAAGATGACAAAATTGTAAATTGTTTTTCTCACTATGCACTAAATCTTCTACAGTGAAATCTGACTAGTGACAGACTGGGAGGGCCACACTCACCAACTACCAGGATGCAGAACTTCCTAAAGAAATAAAGGGGGAACTTTGCATTGTTATTACAGAAAAGAAGATGAGGATATTAGTCATCCCAACTAACTATAAAAGATGTTTTTACTTACATGGTTCCTGAGCCTGAATAATCCAGCTGCAGTTCTGATTGTTTGGGTATTTGGCAGGATACAGAGGAGAGGAAATTGCTGCCCCAACTGAATCCGACTCTATGAAACTTCCACATGCTTTAAACACAAAGATTTAGATACATACATACATTTTTATATATACAAATCACCTTGCTTAGATTCTGTAGTGAAAATGAATGCATGAAGTGTGACATGGCACATCAGCATGAAATGAGAATAGAATTTGCAATAGTATTTAATCAGAAGAAGAGACTTAAGGATTAGTTCTCAGCACTGGCTGCTCTTTCTTGGCCTGGATCCACATGCCATGCTGCACCTGGCTGACCATCTGCAAGAAACCAGAGTGACTTTAGACCTGATAGTTTTCATCTCTTCATAGCCCAGAAGAGATATTTTGGAGCCAAAATAACTTGGTTTCAGGTTAGTGCAATACACCCATTTCTCTGGTCATTTGTCTATGTTGGCAGCTAGGAAGAAAAAAATCACAAGTAACTGTCCACAACCTTCCAGCAGCCAAGGGTGGCCTCACATTTCATTGGCAGGATCCTCTTGTGAGCTGTGTCAGCAAAACTGCAATTGTGTGAGGTGTTGCACACACACTAGAGCTTGACTGCCTGCAGAACATTGGCTGACAGTGCTGAGTGCTGCTGTGCCTCATTGCTAAGCTCACTGGCTGCTCATAAACTTCCCAGGTCAGAGTTTAACACACACCTGCTTTAAACTGCAGGGTGAGGAGATGGGTACCGAAGAGTGAGGTTCATTTATTGTGTTGTGCTGCCTAAAATACCAAACAGAAGATGTGACTTAAGTTAACTGAGTTTTATCAGGAAGAAGGAAGCTGGCTTGCTAACATCCTAGGCAGGGAGCATTCACTCATCAGACATGGCTTGTGCAGTACTGAATCCAGTAAACATGTTCTGAGAAAGCTGAACAGTTTAGGCTCTCATAGCTGTTAGCCAGAAATGCCTAATTGTACCTAACTAGTACCTCAGTAAATGAGGTTTCTGAGATTTTTGCTGATACAAATCCCTCCTTTTCTTCATAATTTTTCACAATATTTTCAAAGAAAGAAACATTTCTGGGAAAAGCAATAATTTATAGTGAAAAGAATCCTGAGAGGAAAATGAGAGAAACTGATTTTCTCTGCAAAAATTAAATGTCTGTATCTTGGGCAAAAACTGTTTCCTAAATTATTGACAAAATGCAAAAGCAAATCACCAGGTATCAAATAATATGTAACTTCATGAAAAAATATGCCCAGTTGGTGTCATTTGTCATTAAAAAGGAAACCATGTAAAATACCAATTAGTCTGCCACAAATTGGATAGTTGATGTTTGGCAGGGCACGCAGGCCTGAATCCATGGACTTCATCAACAGCACCACACAGAATTCTTTTATAGCTTTTCAGATTCATGCGCATGGATGGACATATAAAATGTTATTTTGTCACTAGGTCTGTGGAAACTGCCAGTTGCATATTTTTCTCAGGACAGTTATGGACAGCTAACCCTCTAGGGAGGAAGAATGAGAGGTAGTTGGTGTCTGCTAGATGCCTTGCGACAAAAAGTATGATTTCTTTCTTCCCAATTAAAGAATCTAAGTTGATCCTCGGACTTTAAAGTCTTTCATCCATAATTTGGAAAAAATAAATGTTCCTGGTAAAGATACACACTGGTGTGCTGCATGGGTAGAAATGACACTTTCCATTATCAGCTGTGCTAAAAGACTGTGTCTGATACCAAGTGGTGATGAGATAAATATGCATTAATGTAAATGATGAAATTACCCTCGGTGAAGTGAGCACTGAAGCCCCTGTGCTGGATGGTTGTGTCGGAGTGCAGTCGGACATACATCTGATTCTTGGAGGATGTGATAGGAGGAGGATGCTGTGTTCCACAGAGTTTTCTAAGAAGTGGTGCTTCATTGTTAGGACCATCAAACACCTGTTATGAAAAGATCAAATGAAGTATTTGGTCTCAATGGGAGTACTGAGAAGACTTTTATTTCATTTCCTCTCTTATGTTTCATATATTTTGATCATGATATAGTCCTGCTACGGGCAGTGCAAACAAACTGTACATTGCTTATCCTAAGTGGCAATTTCCCAAAAATGCATATATTTCAGGTTGAAGCTACTGTGACCCTTGTAACAGAAATGCCCCAAGTAAACATCCTCTTTCGTGCGTATTGGGCATTGAAGCAACTCTCCTTTAACAATCCTGATGTCCCCATATTTTTGTTGTTTTCTGTTAATGGCTAACACGAGCTCCTGTGTAGCTTTCATTCAGTTAAACCCTACATCTTGTCTCAGTAAAGATTTCCAGACTGACCCTAACAAGCAACTGGTGCACCAGTGAGAGCTATGACTCTGGATAAAAGGTCAGTAGGATTATGGTTTTTAGATTTGGCATCACGGATCGGAGTCTTATATCTATATTTTATAACAGGTTTGAGTGCTGAATTATGCACATATACATGAAGTGCTATTTAAGCAGAGGGTAAAGAAAAGTGAAAAATTAAAAGAAGGAAGAAAGTAGATAGGTTTACAAAACTTCACTTTTAATTTTACCACAAATGGCTTCCTTCTCTTTTTTCCCCCCTACAGCTGATAATTTTGTTCCCTTCCTGTTTCACAATCAGGAAAAGAAGGACAGAGAAGTTAGAACCAATGAGTTCTTAACTTAAGAAACATCAAAATTTTGACAAGAGAAAGTACAAAGAAAAATGGCCAGAGCCTGTCTCCCATTAATGCTTCCTAGCACTCCAGCAGAAGTGATTTGTTGCTGCTGTGTTTGGAGCCAAGGGACAGTCTCAGAAGTGCCTGCCTTCAGCAGTAAGGAGAGCTGGAGCCCCCAGCACAGTTGCATGACTGTGCACAGAGGAAGAACCTTTGGGTTGCAACAGTAGTTGAATTCAGTTCCTGTTTCAGCATTAACATCCTGCCCTTCCATGGGCACATCATTTAATATAATGGAGAAAAATATAGATTAAAATGTGTATAGGTGTACACAAAAATGGAGCCAGGACTGTAACAGCTATATAAAAGCTATCCAACTGCCATCAGATTAGAAGACATGTACTTTTAGTGAGAATGTCTTCCTTTACTTCAAAACGCCTCACATTCTAGCAAGATTGTGCAAGGCATCACCAATTAATTGGAATTTTTTAACTAGACTGTGTAACACAATGCAATGTTTCTGCCTCCAGTATTCAAAGTCTTTTGAACACACTAGTGAAAAAAAAAAACTAATAAAACCCCAGCAGCTGAGAGAAAGATGACCTGTCTCAAATAAACCTCAGAGCTAAGAAACAAGGGACAAAACTCCTGCTTAATCCCCTGACATATCCTACATAGTCAATGCCGTACTCATGAATTAAACATTTGCCTATGATTCTGTGAACACTAGCTAGCTGTGTGGGATCTTGTGATGGAGTATTAAGTCTGCAACGCCTGTTAAAATGAGTACCTGGTAAAGACACCCAAAAACATCCATCCATTCAACCTTTTCTTCTCTCTTGGCAGCCTGCCACAATCAGCCCTCTAATACACAGTGTGCAGTGTTTATACTTCCTCTGCACATATATTCTGTATATAAATCAAACTGCCTGGAGTTAAAAACCACAAACCATGGAATGTGGGGGGAAAAAATAACCCTTAGGAATTAAGGCAGTGTCTTTCCCTAGACAGCAGTGAGAAGATTTTATCTGAATGCTGGAACTGAGAAGAAGCATTGCATTGACAGGGCATTGAGAGAGGGCCTGACTACTCCTGGTAAAATGCTGGCTTTGATCTGCATGCCTCTGCCCAGCTGAGGACACGACCAGGAGGATTTCAGGCTTGCAGTTAGATCAGAAACCGCAATATTCACACAATAGTTCAGGAAAGAGTTGAGTGTCTGCAGTTTCTTAAAGTTATTTTTAAAGCATCTGAGAAACGCATTTTTGTGGCTGAATGACTAAGGAAAACCAATGCATCTGCTCACTTAAAAGCCAAGTTTTTAGTTGCATTGCGCATAGCAACAATTCCCTTTCCATAGTGAACATAACTGAGTGACTCATTGCCTTCTTCTTCAAATGTGTCCTGAATTTTGCACAAACACATGACAAAAAGATGTCAATTTTTGCCTTCTAAGCAAAAAACCCCTCCACATATTTCTAACTGTTCTCTCTTGAGAGATTCTCTTTGCCAGCACCTGGAATAAATGAAGTTGTACCTCCTCTCTATTTCCCAGAAGCTTACCTTTCTACATTCCTGTTTTTTACTTGTTATACTGCAACAGGAAAGAAAAATAATATTTACCTAATCAAACACTGGATAGAATAAGCTATTTCTCGCTCCCCTTTCCAAGACCTTGTGCTACAAGCACTGTCTTCTGAGCCATGTCCTCCTCCAGTCTCCAAATACTTGAAACTCTTGCTGACCTGAGCTCCTGGCATAGCATCAGATACATTATTGGTTAAATATGGTCCAAAAATTCAGCAAATGGTGCATTGACAATTTCTTTCCCTCCATTTTCCTTCAAATGAACAAATTTTTTGTGAGTCACACTCTCCTGACAGAAGTACACAGATGTTTGTACACAGAGGAATTAAAAATTTACTCAAGTATGTTGACAATGACAACAGAAAACTCTTCTCAAAGATTTTATACTTTCTACATAATGTAATTGAGTTAGACCTGAGATTAGAGAAAGGATATATACCCTCCTTTAACAGATGAAGAGATGGTCATCTGTTCTGAGAACAAATAAGAAAGAAAACTAAGGTGCAGAAACAGAGGACTCAGCTAAATTTAGAAAGCTAAACAAATGAAAAATGTGCTCTCTGCACTCCCTCCATTGGCTCTAGAGGGAGTTCAGGGCAGTTATCCCATGATTTACCATCACAGGTTCAGAATACATTTTGCTGTACCTAGACCAGTGCTCAGATTCATATCTGAAATCACTAAGCAGAACTGAAAAATGCAACAGGCTTTATGAAGTTGCAGTATAGCCAAGAAGCAGCAGACACAAATATTTTCCCTCCTCCCCCTTTGCTCACATAACACACGTGCAATGGAAAACTTTACAGGAAAAAAATACATTTTCATGTGTTCCCCATAGAAAGGAATTTATGGTAGAAATATTTGAAAAAAAAAAATCTTGAGTCATAATGCAGAGAAAAAGGAAAGGATCTAGAAGGGGGTGGGTGAATAAAAAGACTATTAGTTCACTCAAGGGTGGAGGGAAGCCCCAAGAGAACTCACAGCACAAATAAAATTCACACAGATAAGTGAAAATTCAAGAAACAGAAAAGGGTGGAACCTCTGTGCTACTCATACATGGTAGTTATTCCTATATTAGGGAGAGAAAAACAACCCACCTGCTTCCTTAGCTGACTGTATTTTCCATTTACACAGCTTTTGGAATGCAATTCCAAAACCATTCAGTCAGACATTTACTTATATTTTCCAGCTACTCTCTGTCCCCTCACTCTCTTCTCCTACATGCAAGGCAAATAGCAAGTCTTGAAACGAGATGAACACAAATCACATCTAGGTGTTGGTAACAAGTGATTCCTCTATTATTGGCATACCAGAAATGAAAGAAACTTCATTTACTCCTTTCTTGCCCTACTGGTTCCCCCACATGAGCACTGAAAAACTCTACCTCATACACCAAGGCCTCAGAGCCCTTTATTATCTTTTGGCTTCAAACCAGCATTCTCTTATCAATTTTCAAACCACACTCTACTGGGTGGGCAGTGATTGATGTCTGCATCAAATTTAAATCTCCACTTGTGTTTGCACAGCTGGGGCTAATAGGCAACTTCCTTCTTCAGCACCCCCAAAAAACCAAAAAGCAAACAGCAAAAGAAGCAAACAGATACTCCTATAGCTTTGGAGGACAAGGGGTGTCACTGCACAGGGTCTACAGACTGTGTTCACATGAAGAGCTTTGGCACAGCCATCTCCCCTGCCCACCAAGGGAATGATTCTTTTCAATGATTCAAAACTCAGCGTCCTATCCAGCCTGTAAAGGTATTGGGAGGCTAGTTCTTGTAGCTGCAAGGGGCTCATGGAACTGAGTACTCCACAAAGTGTTAAGATACATGCAAACATCCCTTGGCATCAGGTCTAGAAGAGAAACTAGTATATCAGGCCTTTTCAGAATTTCAGAATTTAGCCTTTAATTTGTGAATGGTTTACTTGCATCAGTAGAAATACTACAAAATCTCAGATAGCCTGTTTTTCTGTCAGGCACTTTGACTTTCAACTCCTGTGTCTTAGCACAGAAGATCTGAAAGTTTCTTTTCAAAGGTCCCCTGATGCAGCTAATAATTTAAACAAAAAGACATGACCATATTTCCTTATTCTTCATAACCAGAAAAAAAAAAAAAAAAGGAACAGTCATTGTACAAAGACGCTTTGTGGGCAAATGAAATCTTCAGTTCTGCTCAGCAAAATGGGGACACATTTCCCTTTTTTCTAGTTCAGTACAAAAAAGCTTTACGAGGCAATGTTGTTAAAACTGATGCTGTTTTCAAAAGAGTCGCAGCTCCTGCCAAATTGAGTTCTTTGTGAATGACAGTTTATCAAGGAGAGGAAAGCTGGATTTTGGGCTACAGCCACTGTGCTTTATCTGACTAGTACTGATCACACATGCCTTTGTACTGAGTGAAGTGCAATCTGACATCGAGGGTCAGGATTTCATGTCCCTGCTCCCAAAAGGCCAAGAGGAGACTTGGAGAGTTTTTCGCCGTTGTGCACTGATTGAGCAGCAATTTGAGTTTCTGTGACACAAACAAAAGTTCACAAACCAGCAGCAATGGGAAGCTTTAAAGAGAGCAGTGGGTCTAATGAAGCAATTAAACAGACAGCTGCAGAGCACCTGAATAAACAGTGCATACATAAAGAAAATTAGCCAGCAACAATTCCGTCTGGATGCAGACTCCCTCTCTCCTGAGTTTAGCAGAGCATGGGTAATCTGCTATATATGCCAGCAGTTCATCCTATGGCTGGAGCAAGCTGTGGCACTATAAATGGGATGGGGTGTCATCATAACAGTCACCATGCACGAGGTTATTTTGCAAGCATTTCACCAGACTAATGAAGGAAACTTTTGAAATTTCTTTTGTTACTTACTTCAACATTGTCATAGTTACATGAATGGTGATTTTCAATGTCAAAATCAGTGAAATTCAATAGGACTCTGTGGCCATAGTCAACTTGGATAACCCAGGAACAATCTGTGTTGTTATTATACGGTTGAGGATAGTTCGGAGAATGGATTTCCCCACTGGTAGCTTGGAAAATACCACCACAGCCTGAAAAAGACACAATCAGTTTTAATTACAAGCTCTTTTCTTTTATGCTTAGTGAGAATCCACCTCTATTTTAAACTAAGAACACCTCCTTTTTTGTATTTCCTACATTAAGCTTTTGTAAGATGAGTGCTACAACTGTTGCAGTGTGCAACAAAAATGAATGGAAATTCCTTTTTGGAGAGTATAACATTATAATTGTAATTGAATATGCAACAACACTGCTCGGAATAATGTAGCCCCAAGCTGGTAGTAGATGTTGTAAAGGCTGAAGCGTTAGTGCTGGTATTCCTCTATCCTAGATACTGTAAAAGCAATCCAAAATACTGTTCACATGAATGCCAGAGACCTGGCATACTGAGAAAGTAATAACTAGGCCTAGCTGAGCATAGGGTGAGAAAATTACTTCTTTACTGAGAGAACCGGGAGCTCCTCATTGCTCATGGGCAGTGCAGCAATTGCAAACTTCACATTTTTACTTCTCTACCCATGAAGTTGAGGGCTTCCTAAGGACTCTACCCTCAGACACTTCCGGTTGGAACAGATCTGGTGCTCACGGATATCTAAATAGCCTGGAATGATGGATTCTGTGTGGGAAGTTCCAGGGATTTCAACAGGACTAACACGAATGAACTTTTATATCTTAAGAAGAGATGGAGGAAGGAGAAAGAAAGAGACTAGGATTGCTGTAGGTGGAGGCAGCCTGCTGGAAGCATAAAAGACCTGTACTGTTATTGCATTCTGGTGAGTGGGTATTTTAGAGGCTAGAGGGGGTTGGAGTAGAGCAGGAAAGACATTGTAAAGGGATAAGAAAGCTTCAGGGGGCCTAAGCAGAAAAGTAAGCCGCCAGATCTCAGAAGGGGATTAATTCAAAGGACTATTGTAGACTTCTTTTATTGAGAAAAAAACCTTGTGCCTCTCTCATAAAACTTGTGAGAGAGAAGTATAAACCTTGACAAATTAATGAATCGGTGTGCTTAATCAAGCAAAACTGCAAGAATTAAGATTTGCCTCTCATCACTTTTCATTGCAATTATTTTCCGATAATTGGTCTTTTTATAAGGACTCCCATGTAGAGATGCGGTTGAGTATTTTAAGCATATCTCTTCTTTTACTGATTATCAATAAGGCTATGAACAAATAATCACATTGGGGGATGGATGAACCTTAGAGAGATCAAGTATTCAGTAATCACTCCGAGTATTTTTGGGGCCCAGTCTACTGAGTTCTTCAAGTTAAGCCATGTTCTCAGCTATTTTTCACTTTACCATTTAAAACTGAAAGCATCATTCAGTGAATAAAGGACTCTGTATGGGTAAGTGGGTGGGAAGAAGTGGTAACATGCAAAATCCTTTGCTGATTGCAGGAATGACTTCATTAATTATATAGAAAAGAAACCTAAACAAAATACATAAATAGGCCTAGATTTCACATAATTAGACAATTTTTAACTCTTGTGTGTTTTGCAGCATCTCTAAGTGTTACCAAATTCAGTATCACCCAAATTCTCTTTCAGCTTTCAGTCCTGTGCTGTTTGGCTACTTTGAATGCTTGCATGGCTGATTGTCAATTCTCAGACTTCCTGAATTTCTCATGCTATTAATCAGTATACTCACCACCTGGATTTTCTTGCCAGGAGGCATTAAAACCTCTCCCTGTCACTGCTGCATCTGTCTCGAAACGGACAATGGCTGAATTGCCAGTGGTGGAGACTTGCAGTGGGTTCTGTGCTGATCTTGAAACACACAGCTGGGCTAGCCTAGGAGAGAGGAAATCTGGGCCACCAAAGACCTAGAAGTGGAAGAAATATTGTCAAAGTTTTCTCAAAGAGAGTACGTCAGGTAGAGTACATAAGAACGGTTTAGTTTTTAGGAGGAAAAAACCCCAAACATCTTTAAGTATTGAAAATTATTCAAAATTTTAAAATGTAAAGCAGTTGATAGAGTAATTTTCTCTGCAAACTTACTTGGTATCTGAACCACCTGTACAAACCAAGTTTAAAATTCTAGATGATTTGAGAACAGCCTTGCATTAAATAGAATTTTCTGTTTGGGTACTTGGCCGGATTCTTCTTCCCTTTCCCTCCAGAATTAGCACCTTGTTTTCTGGGTATATAAACCCAGAGGTTTTTTTCATGCTTGTGCAAACTAACTTCTTCTTTTTGCAGGAACCTGCGCTGATGATTTGCACCATTGATATTTAGAGGCATACTTAAAGATGATTTTTAAATTGGGGGAAGATTTCATAATTCCTTCTGATAAAACAAAAAAAAAAAAGCATTGCAACTTTATTTACTTCAAGGGCAGCATATATATCCAAAATACTGGGTTTGGGTCAAATAAACTACATTTTAATAATGTTCTTTGGAAGCAAGGATATATAGCATACATATTTGCCACAAAAGATGGGGTTTGGCTTTTAAGAATAATTATTTCCTACTCAGAAGACTGTGTCTAAGGCAGCCATAAACCAGAGAACCACCACTCCCTGAAGCATCACAACAGTATTATGTACTTACAATGCATTTTTAAATCAAGTGAAGTAAATTAGGTAGAAGTGCTGAAGCCTTGTTAACCCTCTTTCTTGTTTACCAGAAGGGATGTAGGATTTTAGTTTGAACACATTTGTAACTGGTGGAAGTGACTCACCTTCCCGAGTCTCCCCTCTCAAAGCTGAAGAAAACACACATGCTCAGTGCAATTTCCAATTGACATGTGATTTGGGTGCCTAGAGCCCTCAATGATTGGATTTTCTTGGCTTCCTGTGTGCTAATGAAATAGCAGCTGATACTAACAGTCTACCACCTTCCACTGTATGTCCCTGGTAGGACTGCAGCTGCAAAAGTCAGCTTGGCAGCAACCTCAGATGTGAAAACTATAAAAGAGGTACACCAAATAAAGAATGTGCTGCTGTCTTTCAGCAACTGAACAAGTAATTGAAAGATTCTAATTCTATAAGCATAAATTATGTATAAATCTCAAAACTAAACTAGATAACAAGTTCTAACAACAACAAATAAAAACCTCAACAACCCAAAACAGTAACAAAATCATACAAACAAACAAAAAAAAAAAACAACCCCAAAAGCAGAGAATAGGAATATAAGGCAACAAATCCCATCAGAATTTTCCAACAGTAGCACCTCAAGTACACTCCAAAAATTAATAGTTTGGTAAACACCAAAAGAGTTACAAGAAGTTGTCTATGCATCCCTCTCAGAAAGTGACAGTACTGTTAGAAACAGCTTTGTATGTGTCCTTTTTTCCTATGATCACTTCAAGATGAGGGGAAACTCAATATTTTAATAAGCCATGTACAACACTTTTAAACCCCAGAAGTAGTTTGGGTTCTGTCCAAGCTAAATATCTGAGCAAGCCTAACAAAGAGCTGAGCTAGTCCCCCCACATCCAGGGCTAAATGTACTGCATTGTCACATCATTTGATTAATTGTGTTCTCACTAACTACTCAGAGGGCCTGACACTGCTCTGATGTTAGAGATATAAGAGAAATATTTTGGTTTTAACTGGAAAAAAAATTCAATGACTCCAGGTTAATGTGAGACCTCAGGAACTGAGGCTTGCATCCCCAGAAGAAATAAGGAATTAATTTTTTTATAAACATCATAGTCTGTTAGATGTTCAAAAGACAGTATTTTGCTTTGGTGGCTGATAATACAGGCTTAATAGCTTAAACATTTTTATTTTGACCGAGACAGCACTTTTTTGCATTCTGCAGGGAGGCTGCGTGACTTGAATGGATAATGGTTCCTCTGTCCAATCCATCGTCTCAAGGCATTCAAAAGAAGTCAGGATGGATGAAATCACAGCTTGGATTCAGAATCTGTAATGAAGCTGTCACGGTCTGGGGAAGAAGCCTGTTTGTCCGCTGGAAGCTCAGTGTCTTCAGAAAACTCTTACTGCTTGGCTGCTTGTGAGGCCCAGTGACTTCTGCATTTGTCAGAAGGCTGTTCAAATGTGAATTTTAAAATGTGTTTGTGGTACATTCCTTGAGTCAGAGTCACAGCATGAGATCTAGCTGGAACACATGCTCTCAATCATCTAAACCAGCCTAGGGAAGCTATGTGGCAGAGGAAACAGCAGGAGTTTCTAATATGCATCTAATAAGTCTCATGGAGCAGCCTCTCATATCATCCCTGGTGCTCCCTGGGGCTCTCTGCACTCCATGGGCAAGGGAACCAAACCCAGCTCTGACATAAACCCTGCTGATTTCTGCAGCATTACCTCAGAAATTAACTTGGCCCAAGCTGAACACTTTGAATTGACCTGTTGGGAAAGAATTAAGGATGGGGAAGAAATACTGATGGAAATCTGAACTTTCTGGGTCTCCTTTACATTGTTAACTGTTCAGCAACAGCTTCTGCACAGTTTCAAAACAAAAAGCAGTCAGAGGCCTGTCCCTTATAGGTATGAGTGTATTTTCTTTTCTTCTTTAGTCTAGTTCAGTTAATCAGATGCTTTTATAAGGGCTGGACCAAAAACAAGTTTGAGTGTTTCCATGACAAAAAACAATAAAATATTATATTTGGCTACAAAGAGAAAAAACAAGAGTTACCACATTAAAAAAAAAAAAAAAGAGGAAAAAGGGAATGGATGGAAAGAATGAATTCAAGGGTGTGGTTCATAAAGAGTGATAGGATGTCTAAGCTGAAAGAAAATAAAAATATAAACATCTAGTATGACCAGAGTACCTGATCCCAAGATAAAGTGGTACTGGATGGCATAGCAGGGCTGCAGAACACTGCCATAAAGCCCATGGTTTTAATCTGTTCTTATCATTTGCTTCTGCCCCGTTAGCTCCATTTAATATTAACAATCAGCATTCCAGAGTTATGAGCAACAGAAAGCTGTTTTTAGTTGGTCACCCTCATGACACAGATTTTCTGGGAATAACACTGATCCTTGCTCAGATATAACTTCCAGCAAAGAGAGAGCCTGGCTTTGACAGAGCATTGAGAACAGTGTTAATACCTGGTGTTTCTTTATATTTAAATGAGAAGGCCAGAGCATCTGACTTGGAAGCGCAATAGGTTAACAGTCTTCCTTCCTTTCCAGCTCAGTGCTACATCTTGCTGAGGCAGAATATATTTATAGCTTGTAAAAGTCTGCTCCGTGCTAAAGGAGAAGATGTCATAACTTATGTGTCACAATTTATTCAAAGCAGACATGGTAGTTTTCCTTTATGAATGTATTTTCAATAGAAGCCATTTTAAAATTATTTCAATTCTTTCAGTGTGTCCAAAAGAATGTCTTCAATTTCCATTAAACATTTCTAGAAAATATCTGTAAGAACAATTTAAATTTGCTTCTGGATGTTTATAAATGGAATGGAATTTGATGGGAAAGAAAAGAGAGATTGCAACAGTGTCATAAAAGAAACAGGGAGAAAGATTAAAGAAGAATGCATCAGACACTTGAGCCATGGGGATAACCTGAGGATTTCTCATGAAAAAAAATTAATGTAACTATTATTGCACAGTTTTGGTGAAACATATGGCAGTCCTGGGATACTGACATGGAAATGAGAACTTGTTTAAGCGGCATTGTGAAAGGAAAGGGAAGGGATACACTGCCTTTTACAAGAACAAATATGCTTCAGACAAATGTGCAAGGGTGAAATATTCTAGAAATTGTGTATAAAAATAAAGTTAGCAACAAAGGTGTTGCAATGAGAAATATCTCTTAGAACTTTCCTAAATTCACTGCCAGGTCAAAGGGATGAGGGTGTTCCTAAGCAAAAGCTAAATGCATCCAGGACAGCAAGTTTTGTGATTGCTGGGAAATATTTATTACAGGACATCTTATTTCAGGTAGCAGACTGAATGGGACACGGAGGGACAGCATAGTGCAGATCTACTTCAGTACTGATTTTGAATTCCTATTAAAACTGGAAAATTGTTTGATGTGAAAGAAAGCGGGAAGCGGTAGAAATTACTACTCAGAGATAAGGCAAACATGAAATCAGGAGACTAACCATGTGAAAAATTAAACTTCAAACCCCAAAGATACTTAGACAGGATACTTCTGGGAAGATAATGTGAGAGTGAAAGACCTTTGGAACCTTAGTGATCACTGAAACACACAGTCTCAAAAGCTTTTTTTTTTTTTTTTTTTTTTAAACACTGCAAACTTAAATGCATGTGTGGTTTTCAGCTTGGACATACATAGACAACTACAGGAAAGAAGGTGACAAAGCAGCTTCTGAAAATGGCTAGCCATGTTCTTTTTTTTTCCCCCCTAAATCTGAGTCAGCCCTTGTTCTGCTCAGACTAGGTCAATCATGGTATGAATGAATTTTACAACAATAGCAAGAAAATATGTATGTGGCAAGGCCACAAACTGCCTACAGTTTGGCAGGGGAAGCTCTATGCTGCCAGGCAGGACCTTTGATCACGCACTAAGACATGCACTAAGCCAATTCACCCCTGTAAACTGATTTCTGTAAGATTATCTGCCAGCAGATCAGAGACAGGTGTTGGGAACTGGACGAACCACGGTCAGGAGACAAGTAACTAGAAGTACGCCAATTCTGAGAGCAGGAAGACAGGGAAGTTCAAGCAGCAAGGTGAGCATCTGTGCAGATGAATCAGTATGGTTGCAAAGAAGCAAAACATAACAACTAAGCTGCAAATGGCAAAGAAAGGAAACCTGTAACCTAAGGTGAATACCTTGCTCAGGAACACAGAGCAGCAGACTGCAGGGTCCTGTTAAACAGTGTCTTTAAGCAGTTGGTGTCTGGCAACCCACTCAATTTGGTTTAGGTCAGCTGCCTTCCCAGTCAAAAAGTTCTCAAACAAATGGTTGCCAGCCATCTTTAATCTTGCTGGATCATGATAGCTCCTGAGCAACCATCTGCAGATGTAGGTATTGTCCTTGGACTATTCAAGAAATGGTTTTCCACAGCAAGTTTAGATTTGGAGGTTGTTTAATGGATTCCTCTGGGCAACAGAGGCATAATGGAAGTTTATAGGCAGATTACTTTCAATCTAGTAATTCTGGGCACAAAGAACAATGAAGATGCAATTCAACAGACTTCATCAATACCCAAACCAGCCAGTACAAGTCACCTACTAACAGTCTCTGGTGTCAGCAATGCGACATACAGGTATACTTGCCAGTGCTACTGATGGAGAATTCATGGAACAACTTCCTTACACCCAGATCCTACAGAAATCAGAATGTGGGAATGGGCAACAAAGCATATGTGTGGATGTTGGACAGAAAGTTGTCTAACTGTATGCTGCATCACATCACTCAGGAGAAGACGAGAAGAAAGGCTGCAGCAGAGTGGTACAAGTTCTCTTAATCAATCTTTTGCATTCATTACAAAAACGATAAAAAGTCATCCATGTAATAACATTGACAAAAAGTCACAACAAGTGTACCTCCATTAATGATCTCAAATGTCTCTAGTGAGAACAGTTGAGAAAGTCTGTAATTCTAAATGAGTTCTTCCTGAAACTATTTCCTGTTCCTTCTTCCTGTACTGGAAGTCTATTCAACTCTGTTAACTGAGATTGGTCACCTGGTTTCTTACTAACATGACTGAAAAGATGTCATATATACCAGGGTTATCCAGTCTTGTGGATCTCTTAAAGGTCAGAACATCCTTACAGAGGCCCCTTTTCTCCTTTTTCCACCACCCTAAGATAACTAGGATATTGCCTCTTCTTTAATTTTTTTTTTTTCTGAGTGCAAAGATTCTTCATAATTTTCATCATCCAGGGTTATAAATCTCCCCACATCCTTGGAGGGCCCTACACAAGGTCCCACCTGAGTTATCCCCCACAGTGACCCATCATCTTCCTTTACATCAGGATATTATCTTCATGGCACAGCACCCTACACTTAGTTTTTCATAAAAGGGTGGGGGTTTTAAGACTAAGTTTTTCAATGCAGTTTTGTCTCTTGTTTGGAAGCATGCAGTGCATAACATCATAATTGACAAAGGTATACAGTCATCAAAGACATAAAAGCAAAAAATAGTAAGAACATTGTGCCGTCTGTGATAATACCTGTTGAATATAACTTTAGCCACAGCAGAAATGGGATAGTATGGTAGAATTGTTTGTTCTGCATCTGCAGTTTATGGGATTATCTGTTCCAGACAGAAATGAATATAACTTGTGAATTTTAGAGGATTAAAACTAACACTCTTACCTCCAAAACATCATAGCTGCAGTTGGGATGATACTCAATGTCGAATTCATGAATGGTGAGTTGAATGCTGCTACCAGGTGCTGTGTGGATGTACCAGATGCATTCCCTATTGCTTGGGTATCTGCTGGGGTAGCCAGGACTGTGAAATGAACCAGAAGGGCCAGAGAGTTCTTCTCCACAACCTGACAACAAAGCAAAGCAGCCTGTCAGCGAGGAGGTCTGGAAAAACTCACTGACAACTCTGATAAGGACAGGCAGTAGCTCCCACTGACAAATGTGTACGCTGGGCTGGAAGGTCTTCTCTGTCACAAGGAACCCAGGAAGAGAATGGCAGGCTGCAGCTGTTTGCACTGCCTGTGCAAGAAGCACTTCACCTCCTGTTTCGGTACCTTTCGTACCAAACCTTAGCCTCGGCTCTGACTGGTGAGACACAGAGAAAAAGAAGTGAAATTTTTTTTATTGGCTTCTAACTTTATCAGTTCAAAAAAGTTGATAAATCAGATCCATTCTCAGCTCTTGCTAACTTCAAATAATACACAAGCTAAGATGTCACAGGGAGGTCTTTCTATTGTTGTAAAAATGCCACTTCCCACTGCTTTAGAAATCATAAAATTCAAGACAATGCAATTTGCCTCAGCCTACTGAGCATGATTAAAAGCTGCCAGATCACAGTGGATAAACCAGCTTTCTGACACTTGCTGGTTTAATGTTCTCTTTTTTTTACACAATTGTAACAGTGCAATTGTAAAACAAGCCATGTTTGAAAAGTTATGTATTTTCTTTTCAGATAAGAAAGTATTGTCCTAACACCACTCCCCAGATCCTGGGGTGACTAAGTTCTTACATACTATGAGCTAGGAAAAAAAAAAAATAAAACCAACAAAACCAACAGTAACAAAACAATGGATGAAATGCAGGCTCCGGTTTAACAGGACAAAGCAGCTGAACATCTGAGACTAGTTTTATCATTGCTTTATGGAGATGTGCAAAGTGTAGCACTAGCCTCTCTTTAATGAATTCCTGGGAAGATGCTATTCCTGACTCAGTCCCCAAGTTCAGGCATAAAGAGGGTAGGAAGGCACAGCAGCCCTCCCAGTACCAGGGCAGATTTAGATCAGCTACATTTATAGTGAACCTTACCTTTAGAAAAGCCAGTAGGATGGCTATGTACCTGTCACATGCAGAAAGAAAAAGGATTCTGTGTTTGATCTGATTTTGTGAGTGCCACTTTGCCTTCCAGCAGCATTTTTTTTTTTTTTTTGCTCTTTACATTATAAGGCCCCAAGTGTTTCATTTAAGCACTAATCTTCTGCTTGCACAGAATTTATGGGGTCACTTGAGCTTTGTAATGCCCACACTCCATCAATCTCTTTGGCTTCATCTCCAGAGGAAAATTCACTGCCAGGGTGAAGGAACCTTTCACAGAGGAAAGGTTCTGTCACATTGCAAAGCCTCAAAATACTTAATAAAATCATCTAACAAACTGTGAGCTCTATATTCCCAGAGGCAAATACTGTGGTATCTCAGAAGTGATAAACAGCATCTGAAACAGGGTCTTTACTTATAGATTTTTTATAACATAAACCAAATAAACTACCCCTTCGATCTGCTCAACATATGCACACAGATGCGTAAAACTCATCCAATCTCTGTTAAATCTAAGAATAATTTGCAATTTGAACAAGGTGTCTTTGGCCTTTGCTCTGCTTTACTCCATGTTTTCAGGAAGCTGTAGATCAAGATCTTCAATTAAGAAGATATTTTCCTTAATGTCTTTCATGCCAAACTTGTGGCTGCTAAGTCCCTGAAGCATTTAGCATCATCTCTATCATGAGGTCTTTTAGCTTCACACAGAAAACCTGACTTTGACTTCCTCATAGTTGGCTATAAGACTTCTAGGACTGCAAAACACAAATCTATGAGGGGAAAGAGCAACAGGCCTGAAAGGGAGCAAAGCTATAAGAATCTATTTTAAGCTAAAAAGGAGACATCTAAATACAGATGTGAAGCCATGCCAGCTATGTGACACTGATCTCTCTCAGTCCATCATACAGCATCCACCAGAAAAGCACCTTTAAAACAAAAGAATTCCCACTAATCCAGGTAAACGTTTACATAGCTGAAGCTGTCTCTCAGATGAATTGGCCCAGGCTTAGCTCTTCTCCCTTTTCCCCACCCTACCGCACATGGAGCAGCCAGAGGTGGCTTGCCCTGCAGTCGCAAAGTTACATTGTCAAGCTACTGGGTATCTCAATTTTGGAACTGAAGAAGTTTTTAAGTGTATTTTAAACCAATCTTGCCTTCGATCCCTATGGAGAAAAAGGCAGTGCACTTCCTTCCCCGAAGCTGTCAGCACGGGTAAATCTTAAGCCCCCTGGAACTTTGATATCCGTGCGCATTTCATCAGACGGAGAGGAAGAAAGCTTCAGTGTAAACCACCATCCTTCTTTTCTCCCAGTGCCATTAGAAGATGGCCTGTTTTTCCTCTAAAGAAACCAGGTTACTGAGGTTTTACAACTGGAGAAAAAAAGGTGTTGATGTCGGGGAAGCCTTAGAGTGGGATTTGCAGAGTTTCTTTCCCCTCAGCAGCCGGAATTACACAGCCACTAAGGACAGACCTCCGGAGGAAAAAGCCGCTTCCCCAGCTTGGGAAACAGAAAAATTTTTCAACAAACAGACTTAATGTCTCGGCTCCTGAGGGGGTGGGAACAGGGATCAGGGGAGTTTCAGCAGCCGAAACAAAGCCAATTGCTATTTATCTCAGCCCAAAGAAAGCTGGGAACATTTTAAAACTTAACAGGCAGTTATGACTCAGCTTCTCCTACTAAGAGTTTCCTGACAGCCACAAAAGACGTTTTTTATTTAAACCTGAAATGCCTCAGAGGAATGGAAAGCTTGTGTGCTCTTCTTTGAGGCACAGAGCTTTCTTCCATGCAAACCTTGCAGGTAGCATTCAATTACTCACACTCCCTCTCCAGAGAGGTTTATATTTCCTCTGAGCTCAATCAACATTCACTGGCAGCACATGAGCAAGAAGGTCAAACTGTTTTTAATGTCCCATTTCTTTTCTTCCAACTGAAAAGTTTCCCAGAAAGGCTTTTTTTCTTTTTTTTTTTCCTTTTTTTTTTTTTCTTTTTTTTTTTCTCTAATGGAGTGATTTTTTTGAAGTGCTCCAGTAAAATGGAGTTAAAGTTTAGGTCTTTGAGATTAATTTGTTTGCAAAAAGATCAGAATTACTTGAGTTTATCCCTAAGCATTCACTGACTAATAGCTGTAAAAAGAGCTCACTGATCTTTGCAAATACGTGAACTTCACACTCGAATTTTTTTGACTGACCAGCATATGCCACAAGAAACCTCCACATCAGAGCAGAAGCACTATCTCTGAACTCTCTGGCCAGCTGCCAGGAAGTCTGTGCATGATGTTTCTGTTCTTTTCAAGGATGAGGTAAGAGTCAATTCTCTTGTGCCGCACTGAAAATATAGATGCTAGTTGATTTTAAAAAATATTTACCTAAATACTAAAGAAATTAAAACATATGTTCCCAATTTAAACTCACTTGCTGTATTACAATGCCAAAAAGAGAAAACTCAAATAATGAACTTTTTGAAATGCTTATGAAACTTTGATTACAAAGTTACATGAATAATTAGTTACATGAATACAAACCTTCTCCCAATGTTTGTATTTGTCAGCAAACATCAAATAAAATTTTGATTCTATTCAAATAAATAGAAATTTCTGGGTATACCAACAAAGTAAAAAAAAAATGGTCTTTAGGGATAAATAAAAATGCAGAAGCAGAACCTATAAATAGCTGCATTACTTCACCTCTCACTGAAATCATAGGGAATAATACCAAGCCATTCTGCTCCTAGTGAAACATCTTTAAAAGTTGTTCTCAGCACAGAGATACATGGTCTTGCTGTGTGCTGTGAAATGCAGACAGCTGCACTGTGGAAAAGTTGCTTGCAGCTGAACTGCATACAGCATATGACCAGTTTGTGCCAACCTCCTTGCAGTAATTATGGACATTTCAGCCCTGCAGTTAAACAGAGGGAAAAAAAAATAAAAAAGGGGAGATACTCTTTTAGTAGTGTAAAGGTCCTGGAATTCCCTTGAAAAATGCTGAAAACTACTACCTACTCTGGTGTCAGTTGCTAGGAAATCAGACAACAAACAGAAAACTTAGGAAACATATATTTGGTGGTTTTGCTTTCCTCTGACTAAAACCTACGTATTCATTGAAGATTGTGCAAGGGATGATTTACAGATATTTCCATATTACTGCCTGTCTGGTTAGCAGATGGTGGTCATTAACCAAAGAAGGATCTCTATTCTCATAAATAATTATAGCTGAACAGAAATGTTGTAATCTGTGGAAAACTCTATTATTTGCTAGGTTTTCAGATTTATTCATGGGTATGTTTTAGCCACATGCTAGAAAAATCCCATCCATAAAGGTTAAAGAGAACTGGCACTGTTCCTGTAAAATCAAAGTTAGGGAAATGAAAGGATACAGAATTTTCCAGTTGTGGTACTCATGGTGAAACATTTCAGTAAGCGTAAGCTGACTCTAACTGCAAGGAGCATGTACTATAAACATTTGCCTGTATTACAACAATACTTGTGTGAAGTATAATTTGGATTTGATGCTGAAGATTTTTGCTCTCTTGGGTAGGTTTGGTTATAGGATATTGTCCAATGGATGAAGTAGAATAATTTACGTGATAAGGATTTTTGCAAGAGAGTAAAAACTCAAGTGAGATACTGTTTCAGGTTTTTTCTGCTTTCTGATTTATTAATATCAGACCTTGCTCACCCTTAGACTTAATGTGACAGAAAGACACTGAAAAGGAATAGTCACTTTTGGAAACTGAAAAAATGGCAACTTGGCAAAGGTTACACAAGAGACAAGCAACAGAACTATGATTCAGGCTTAGAAAATCTGGACCTCAGCTCCCTTGCTGACCTGCAGGGTGATATTCTGTTCAGCAATCCTAATGGATGCCTGACAAATGTTTCCAGTGAATGGCTTCTGCATCTTCATCTAACCTCTGTTTCTGTAGTGCTTCTCTGAAGAACTAACAAACTATTTAACATTTGACCTGACACATATACTGACAACGTGAAACAGAAGGCAGAATAGTTGGTGCAAATTTGGACTATGCTGAGAAGAGACAATTAAGTTTAAAAGGTCTGTTGACAATCAATCAGCAAAATGAGTGAGCTCCCAATGAAATTCATATGTATAGATAAAGCAGTGAGGCCCTACATGCATGTTGTTGCTTAATAAGGTAAGTGACGGGTCTAGGAAATATGTGTCTTCTCAGATATGACAGTTGTCACTGGTGTAATTTTGCACTGAGAGACCTTTGCCCTTCTGGCCCTCTGAATTTTTTTTTAGGGAAAGCAATTTGATTGGCATTCCATCTTTGCAATATCCAGACTGTTACCACAAGTTTGTTCTTTCTCAAAGGGCCAATATTTGTTCCGTATATATTTGCCTATATTAATCTTCTTAAAACTGAGTGAAAGTAGAATGAGCACCTTGCAGATTCAAGCTTTCCCCTGGTAAATAATCCTTTTGAGGCCTTGACTGCAGAAGAAAACATTAGTGATTTAGCCAAATCAATACAAAATCCATCCTCATCAGTGAAAGCCCCTTAGAAGAATAGTATTATTTTAGAACCACAATAATTTTTAAATTAACTTCTCTGTTAAGCACTAGAGCTTTCTATCCAAGTTAAAATTACATAGGACACTTTTAAGCATAAATAACAGCATTCTCCTAAGATCAGTTACTAATTCTGTCTTTGTGAAAGCCTGTGTGTTCTTTGAAAAAAAAAACCTTTTAAAGCACTTTTTAAAGCACGTTTCCTCAGCAGCTGGAAAGATCAGATGCAAATGTTTAAAATCAAAGCAGTTTTGTTTCATCTATGGCAGGAGGGGCTATTCAAATCAGCTATCAATGAGGTAAGCTTTTGTCTTTTTTTGACCACCTTACAACTGTGAAAAAAGCTGCTGGGAAGAGTGTCTGAAGCAAACTGCATCAGGAACATGACAAATGTAAATGCTGCTCTCTTTACCATCGAAACATGTGAAGGTCCTTGATATATATCTCATAGAGGCTTCACAACTGCTAGTTAAGGAGCACACGGGCAGCCTGAGAAATAGTTCACAGCAGCTTGAACTCTAGAGCACACATTTGTCACTTGAGCAGAAATAAAAGCTCTTCTCTCAGCAGTATATGTAGCTCTGTTATTTTCTTGTCAGGTGAGATGTTACCAGATCTGGGTGTAGACTCCCCCCTCCAGGAATTTGCCCTCAGGAAAGAAGGGACCCAAATGCTTCACTCTGAAATACCAAACTCAAAGGCTGCAGCTCCTGATCAGTTCCCCTAGACAAGGAGACTTTTTCCAGTGAATTTTTTTTTGGAATTTTCAAGATTTTCAGAAGGGAAAGATAAGTATACTACCCCAACCATAGGGGCATATCTAATTTATCCACTCTCAGGCAACCAAGAAATGTAGCCACGAAGAGTAAGAGGAATAGCTGTATTTGTGCATGACACCAACGGAGAAAAGAAAAAGATTTTTGGAATGAACGAAAAGATGACAACTGTGGTCAGCTCTGGAGGAACTTGCACTCACATTACAAGCTGTCAGAAGTCACAGCTGTGACGTTCTGAGCCAGCAATGACATTCCCCAAGAGCCAGGCCTATCTGACCCCACAGCTCCTGGTCTGCTGCTTAGACACAGCCCCACATTAGCAGTCTGGCCCTATGCAGCATTAGGGTGGAGCTTAGTGTCCAGGAATTAACAGAAGGGCAGTGCTGTCTGACGGAGAAATTCATGTCAGTGCAGCAAAGGACGGCAGAGGGGTGGGAAAGGAGGGAAAGCACAAGAGTGTTTACCATGCAGGCAGATTCTGGAAAGCTTTGAGAGCTTTAGAAAAGCAAGTTAACCCAGCACCATGGCTACTGTATGGAACTGATGTCATCTGGCTGTGCATAAAAGCCTCTGCTTTTTCTTCTTTTGTGCAGCTCCAGAATGACATCACCCCAAAGCACAAGAAGGTACTTTTGTGCTGCGGCCCTTCCCCTGCTGGCTCTGGCTACACATCCCACTCCCGGAGTGTGTCCCTCCCCTACCCAGAAACGCTCCTTCAGTCACCCTGCTGAATGCAAGGCACCTCTGTGGGGTCGGCAGAGCCCTTTGGGAGCCTGCAAACTCCAGCAGGCTGGGTAGGAGTAATGAGTTTCATTCAAACCGTGTTCAGCACGCCCTACACTTCAGTAACCCACAGTGGGGCCTCTGCAGCCCACTTCAGCTGCTTCGCAATGCTGTCAAACCTGAATGCTGCGGACTGATGAAACAGGCAGGGCAACTGGGGCAATTTAATTATTTTCAAATTTGGAACCCCTTTGGTGGGGTGTACAACGCCACACGATTTAACCTTGTTACAGTTCACAATTGCTGTTAAATAGAGTGAAAAATACTACATTTGTAGCCTCACTTATGAAGAAACTCCAAACACTGTTTGCCTTCGTGCAATCGTTAACAGATTTGTTTATAGCTGGCGTGCATGCTTGCCTGTTTAATAAGGCTCGGGACAGTTTTCATGACATGCAAGAACAAGAGAACAAACACCTAAAGCACAACCTGGCCAATGTTATTTCATGAAGAGAAGTGAGGCAGGGGCAGCTGGAAGTGAACACTACCAAACGAAACAAGTACCACTAAATTGGACAAGAGAAGCCTGCAAAACAGAAGTCTATAGAAATGGGGAAAACTGAGGGCTGAATGTTCCCATTAAAAGCCCAGGTCACTCACAATTACCCGTGACAGCATCTGTCTCCTGTTCAGTACAGAAATTCTGGACACGCCCCTCATCCCTGTGCCTACTCCTGGAAATGAAAGCACATTTCACTAATAGCTCTTGATCTCCAGTCAGCTGATCTTTGACGCTGTACATGTGCAGAAACAGCCACTGGGAAATTATATGAAGAATTATGAGGAAATGCAATGGATTTAGAGCTGTAATGGGTTATTTCTATTTAGACGGCATAGAGTGGCATAAGCTGGAACTCCATTACATATACAGGGAAGGAAACCTGGCCAACTTACCATTAACATGCCATAGCATCTGGAACCCAGTTCTAGCATTCAGTCCATCAGAGTAAAACTCCACATGAAGGCTGGTCCCTGTGGTGCTCCCTGCCAGTGGAAGAGACTGTCCACAGAAAGTGCCTATCAGATTGGCTTGTGCATCAGGCCCATCATAGAGCTGAAATGAAATAAAAAATATGCCAGTGACTAAAAAGAAGCTCCCCAATTCAGCAGCTCCCCAGTGACACTTCTCCCACTGGCCACCCTTTCATAGCAATTTGAGTCTGGGCAGTGTGGAAAGATTTGAGTAAAATGATGAGTAAATACAATGCCAATATGTCTTTAAACCTGGCTGCACACTGTGTGCAGTAGGAAGGGTTTGCTGTTTCTGTTTTGGTGTGTATTGGGGGTTGCTGGGGAAGAAGATAAAGGGCAAGTGGCAATGAACTGAAACAGAAAGAAAAAGAGAGCATCGTGGGTCTGATTTGCCCATGTGCCTAACATGCAGAGTGCCTCCAAACCCCTTGGTGACAACTCTGTTTACATCTTCATCTGTTTAAGACTGCACTAAGGTGATATGAGGACTGCCTGGGCTTCTGATGGAGAGAATCAAGCAGTCAGCATCACAACAGCCTCTCAGAGTAGTGAGGACAAACTGAAAACCAGAAGTAAAGTAAATCTTCAAAAACACCAAGAGATTTCATACGTGTTTTTTTATGGTTTCATAATCTCATGCTAAAGCCTTGCTTTGGAGAAAAACTGTACTGAGCCATGCTTCTGAAATTTGATTTCCTTGTCATACTCTATGTGCCAGTATTTAGACAATCAGTGTGTTGGCAGATGTAGCCAGCCTGAAAACCTATTTGTTTTCCAAATACAGACGAGGAATCCTCCATCCCACTCTTAAAACATTGCCGCTCTTAAAAAAAATCCAAAATCAACCAAACAATCAAAACAACAAAATTCTAGGAAAATATTTCTGTATTTAAATTATGTCTGAAGGCAGTCATATACTCACAATTAAACGAAAACACTTAATACACATTTTGATGGGGTGATAGTAGATGCTTAGAGCTTTTTAACTTCTTTAAATTTGTTGTCTCCAGACAGGTTTAAGTGGTCTTTCAAATTCTAGTTTTGTGAGTTTTTTCAAGTCCAGCAAATCACACTGAACATACCTCTGTTCTCACCATGTCCCAGTGTCATTTTTCAGGTGTGAGGAATGTAATGTTTGCAAAGCTAGTAAAAATGAAACATTTTAGCGAGACTGCCTTTGATTTGCAATATCGAATTGCTGGTTATTTTCAAGTTAGGACTTGCTTTATCATTTCTACCTTGGTTACTATGATTCTTGAAGTTTAGGAAAACAGCAACTCTTGTCCTTTGTTATCACTTTGCAACAGTTGATCTGATGTTCTGTCTCACAAAGCATATCTTCCTAACACAACCCAGAAAATTACTGGCACAGAAATCTTGTCTGAACATTCTCATCGTGCATTTTTGCCTTGCTTCCTTTCAGAATTTCAATAAAAACTTTCTCTCTTCTGAAGCCATTACTGTAAAGTTGTCTCCATGCAAAGAATAAAATCTATGATCTCTAGAAAAACAGCGAAGTCTTTGCTCTCCATTCAAATCTCTTTTCCAGAAATCTGTGATTCCACTAAGAATTCTGCTGCGTTCAGTACTGTATTACTCATACTATGGAAATAGGACATTTCAGCAAATATTGATTGACCATGCTAGCTACTAATTTTCGCACATATTTTCTGGCAGAATCACATATGAGAATAAGTCATTAGCTCCCAGCCTTTCTGTTGAAAATGCTGGTCTTGCAGAATCTTCAGAAATCTTGCTGTTCATTTAAAACATAGTTGGGACCAAGAAATCACCTCAAATGGTTTCAAATCCGCTACCAGACAGTTCGGTTTAAATGTTTTTGTTTGTTTTTTAATTAATAAAAAAAATTGAGTTAGTTCTGCCAGAAGTTAGGGGCAAATTGCAGGAATAATTCCATGGTAATATTTCATGGCCTATTTCATAACTAGTAACCACCAGGCCAATACAATGAAAAGCTCAAAGGAAGCTAAGTGTATTGCAAATTGAGAATTGTCATTCTATTTGGTTTGGTTCTCTTGGTGAAATCAGAAAAGATTGAAAGTTTCTAATAGCAGACACATTGCTGGTAGTGATCAGATATGTTTGAGAATAAATATGAAATTGCCCTAAATATTAGATGGCAATATGTTGAATATCAATCTGGATTCTTTCCACATGTAAAATTTGAAGGAGCATTTGATAGACAGACGAGCTGTCCCAGGCCCAGCATTACAGTTATGACCATCTTCCAAGCCAGGGTAAGAGATATACAAATTCTTTAAAGGCATAAGTTCAGCAAAATGAAATCAAGCCAGATCCAATTAGACTTTTTAATAGTACTTCCTTTGACAAATCTGTAGTGTATACTACTCATATTTCTATGGCTTCAAACCATGGAAATCTTACACCAGAAAAATATGAATGGTGAAGAAGGAATCGATGTGCAGATCACTCTGAATAGTAGCTAAAACTATGTCAAAACACATATTCACAATGTACTATTAGTTCTAGTGATTACAAATAGTTTAAAGAACTAATAGTTTAACTATTAAACTATCTTTAATAGTTTAAAGAACTATGGACTAAATCATACCTAGAAACTTTCAAATCCAAACAACAATAAAAAAAGCTTCATGCATCTCCTGCAATTTGATTCATCAAGGGGGTGGTATTTTTATCTAAGACAGCGAATGTCATTTCCTCTGAAAACAGTCCGTCAGTTTTTCTAGACACAAAGCACGGTTACTATGGCAATCCCTTCATGCCATGCTGCCCCGTGGGTTTGAGTTCAGAGCTGCGTTTTGCAGAGAATTTGAGTGCCTGACCAGCTGTAACTCATTGAGAGAGGCAGAACCACGACTGCTAGAATTACAGCTGGGTTTTTTTGAGCTGTCTTTCATTTCTAAATGAAGGGAACAGCTGTGTGTTTTCACAGGGCATTTTGAACTTCTCAAACGAACTTTTGCTCTCACACAAACACAGGCATGTGAAACTGAAGCTGAACACAGCTCTCATGAGCCATAATTTCTCTCCTGATCTCTGAGATAATGTTTCTTGTGTCAGGTCCTGCTTTGTCAGCTGTGTTATCTTAAACTGCTGCAAATCAAGGGAAGGTTCTTCTGCAGTCTGTGTGAGGCAAGATACTCCTTAAGATTGTGCAAGACAGTTGGGTTTTGGGGCGCTATATTAGTCACTCCTGCACTACAGGAACTGGTGATTTGACTCCCTTCCAGCTCCCCATTGGGAAGAAAGTGCTTGTTCCCCTTCTGTGTGTATATTGGTTTTGTAATATATTTATTTGTTCAGACCTTTTAGCCTCCACCAGAAAAATCCAAGTGCTTCATAATTTGATTTTGGCAGACAATTCAACAATTCAAACATGGAAACACCTGCAAGTTCAGATCCTTAGCCTCTCCTTTGTAGCCAAAGCAATTGTCCAGCAGCAAGTAGAATGCTCCATTTCATCGGCCTGCATCCCAGCACTGGGTCCAGCTGGGGATGTGCTATGTTCAAATGAATTATTAGGCACAGCTCAATAACTGTTAGAAGAAATGCCTTACCAGGCTCGCTAGGAGCAAGTGTATAGATTGATACGAAGGTAAAAAGAGGAGGTACCAGCTCTCTAAGGGATGAATCAAGCTGTGTGACTGCCCCACAGTGAAGTGGCAGCTGAAAACCATCTGCTGTACACTAGAACGGGGTTGGGAAAGCAGGACTAGCAAAAGCTGCAGGAAGGGTTCAGCTTGGGTAGCTCTCCTGGGGGGACACCATGGTCACCAGTATTGCATTTTGGCTTTTCTGACTCTTCAGCCTGGAAATATGTCACTAACACCAATAATGATGCCCTGGAGGCCACAGCTGTTCACTTCTCTTTGGAGGAGCAAAGCAAAAGGGCATGACCTGTGTTACAGAAAAGCTCATTACCAGAACTGGAGCAGGGGTTCAAAGACTGAGCTGACTGGAAAATGAGGTTTCCTCTACTTGGAAGAAATAAAGGTCTACAAAAAATGGGGAAATGAAACTTGGAATGTGTTCCATTTGGACAAACTCGAGGTAGGGACAATTTTCTAGCCGAGTGCCTTGTCAAGCTTATTCTGTCTTGCAAAAGTGAGCCTTTCAGACTGGTAGTAAGACTCCATCTGTTCAGTTTTCCTGGCAGAAAACTCGGGGGTGGGGAGCAGGCGGGCATGGGGGAGGGAGGGATTGTTAGGGCAAAATATCAGTTTCCTCCTGGAGAATGTTACTTCTATGAAAAGGCATGAATTTTTTTTTTTTTTTCCATCAGGAAAAATATTGCAGAGGAAAAGCCCATGCCTTATCAGCTCTGGAAAAAAGGTGCTTACATACACTAGTTAGTCATAACACATAGTCTTGATCAAGAGGTGATAGTCTTCAAAAACAAACTTTCAGTTTAAATGAGGGAAAAATCTATTCTATGAATACTGACAGTTCTTTTATTGTTCTGTAAAAACCACTGTCATCAGATGTCATGAATTCATCATAATAATGAGCAATTATATTAATAATTGTCTCCAACTGAGTCTTGAAACAAACTATTTGCTGTCAGAAAACCTTTATACAGGGACCAGCAGCAACAGTCCTGGGCTGTATTTGCAGAACTCAGGAAAGGAGGCGTTGCCTTGGATCAGACCAACAAAGCCATGAGTGTCCCACCCATGGTCAGAGCCTCTAGGACAGTCTGACACACACAAGTATCCCTTTCCTCTTAGAAGTGGGATTATATATATATAAACTTATATGGGATTGTTTGGGTCTAAACGCCAGAGGCAGTGATTACAGGTTTCTGAATAGCTCTTCCTGAAAGGAAATGAAAAGAAATTTTGGAAAGGAAATTTTGATGGCATTGCTGCAAATCTATTACCAGAAAACAAAAAGAAGCAAAAACCAGACAATATAATACTCATCCAAATAACAGAATTCACTTAAAGAGAGACCACCATTAATTGTTAAAACAATAATTAACACAAACAAAAATAATTAATTTCCAAGCAACACATTTCTTTCCAGAAGGGATAGAGTGCCAACTTAAGAACCTGCAGGTCAGTCAGCCAGAGGAAAACCCAAACAAATTAAAGCTCCAGGATGTGGCCCAATGTGCTAGCTAAGCACCACAGTGCCATTGTTTCACAGAAACAAAGGCAGCTTAAGACTTTGAGTGACTGACTGCACAGAGCCTTGACACTTCTGCACAAACAGAAGAAAAAAATAAGGTTATGTTTGTGCTTGGATGATAAGAGTTTGCAATCACCACTAAAAAGAGGCCCTCCTTAAGAACTCATTCTAATTAATATTTTAATATGATTATTTAAATGTGTTAATGCCCTAGGTGACTATGATAAAAGTCTGACCACCATAGGCACCTTTCTTGTCTCCAGACTTTCACTAATGAACCACTAATTCACTTTATTCTATAGTACAATGGAATTTGACGTCAGGCATCACTTAGACATGTAGGCATACTAGTTAATCTTCCTGGGATTTATCTAACATATGGCAATAAAGAAATGTCTAGTTTTTTAATAGTAAGAATTTTATCTGAGTCTGTGTTTTGTCTTGTTACTTAAGCCTAAAACAATCAGAACCCCTTGAAAATTTCTAGCAATGTTGAAGTCCACATTACGTTGGAGTGATTTTTTTAAAAATAATTTTTCACCTTGTGAATTAGCACTTACTTCCTTCTCAAAGAAAACAGTGATTTTTAACTACAGTTATATCTGCTCATTTGTGTCTTTCTAAGGAAGGTTTATTTCTTCAAATTATATGAAACCAACATTTTTTGTTAGTGATGACTAAATTAAAAGAATGTAAAAAATGCAGGGTGTATCTTTCGATTAAATTTTTAAATTGTTTTAGAGGCAGGAGTAGGAAATAACCACTGCTGAAGAAAGGAATGCCTGGGAGACATCCACCTAGTCGGTACATCCCAAGATCTGCAATAAAAATATTATTTGTTCAGCATGCCATTCTAAATCTCCAAAGCTCTATCAGGAAGGCACCTCCTCCTAATCCACATGCTGTGGTGGACAGAATCCAGATGGGTCCCTAAAGTGCCTCTGCAGTTTTTGCTGACCAAGGGACTGCCTGGGGATCCATGCCTTTGTAATAGTGGGATGATGTTCCTGGCAATGAGGCTGTTGCTATTTTGGTAGAGTTCTGCTGTCCTCAAAGCAGAAATTGAGGTGGTTCCTCTGCAGGGAGAATCCACTCATGGTGGAGGGAACAGGACTGCTTTTGAGCTTGGGACAGTAATATTTCCAAAGTTATTCTTCAGCAGAAATCTGTGTGAAAAGCTCCTTACAAAGGGAGGGGCTGTGCCTAAGGGGGTGGAGAAGTGTGCCTTCTCTGGAAAGCCCAGTGTGGTCTGAGCAGTTTGCAGTGCTGATGACTTGTGCCCAGGGCTGTGCTTCTGCCCCTGTGCTTTGCCAGCCCAGATGAACTGAACTTTAAGTGGAAGAAACATCACACTGATATCATAAAGGGCCAGAGAGGGCAGGAAGGGTTCTGGGATTTCCCTTTTATTCAAGAAAATTTGCATCATGCACATCTATGGACACTACAGAGAACTGCAGCTTGGTCTCAGCAAATGGAGACAGAAGAAAAGGGAAATATTCCTGCCTCTTAGGATTTCAGGTTTGCTTATGGAAACAATGTAGGGGGTACACATGACCTTCCTCAAAGTCCAGTGTGTTTTTTTCTGAGCTGTTTGGGGTCTTCCCTTTGATGAGGGGAAGTTTTGACTGATTTAAATGGAGTTTCTCCATTAAATCAATCTCCATCTCCATCTCAGCCACAATGTAACTTTTTATTGCGACACCTATGCTGAGTGTGATAAGCAGTCTCACAGATAATGGCCAGGCTTTCCAGCAAAATCTAGAATACAGAAGAGGAATCAAAAATCCAGCTGCAAATAGATGAGTCCCAAATATTCTTTCTCCAACAAGGGCCATGCACACTATCATCATGTGGTGATATTTCACAGTCATTTGATTGTACTATGCTTTTTTTCTGAAGGAACAGGCTAAGTCACATTGCTATGAGCTGGAAGGGTGTGGAAAATGCCAAGTCCATGAAGATCTGACTCATTTTGTGAGTCTAAAAGAGGAGTCAGCGCTGGCTTCACTTGTGCTTCTTGTCATCTGTGTTTCTGTAGGCAGCAGACAACCATGTCATCACTACAAATTTAGTGATTATGAGGGGTCAGGGGTTTTGTGTGCATTTGTAATTTTGCTTCAACGTAACCTTTCAAACAGCAAAGCCAAAGTGTACTTTGATTCTGGCAATGCAGGCAATTAGAAAAACAAAAAAAACAGAGTCCTAAGCTGGTCTTGTTTAGGGTGGACAGCTTTTTGTCCTGACACTCTCCTTTTAAATACCCACATCTCCCACTGAAAATCAGTGCATGGGCTAAGATTTTGCTGTAATACCAGTGTATATACTATGCTGCCAGGTGAAGCCTGGCACAGAAACCTGAGAATTGTCACTTTGATCCTTACACTCTTACACTGAAGGATTTCTTGTGGAGGCCCATAACCTCCTGAAGGAATCCAGGGATATGATGTTGTGTTGCCAGCTTGCATGATAATATGTTAATGGACACTACTGCAGTCTGGCCAGCAGACTGTGATTTGATGTCTGGGAGCAGGACCTGGGTGGGTACATTTCATACATCATGTGCTTCTCCAGGGAGATGTACTACCAGTGACATTTTGTACATCAATGCATGGCCATAAGAAAAGACATTCCCTGTGCTTGAAGAATTCCTGCAGCACTTTAGAAAGACACACTCATAAATAAAATGTAATAATGGTAATCTCCTAATATAGTTTAAGCATATTTACTAATTGCAAGAGGGAGTAAAACTAGAAACAGGGTAAGATATTTTTATGCTAAGCTAATAATAAAAGAGGATGACCAGATGAGTGCAAGCAACAGTTATCTAATGCAGTATTCCCAGATGGAGAAAAAGGATATTATAGCACATCCCTGGAATGCTACTGTGGTTTAAAAAAGTGGGGGGAACAGACATATCCTGCTACCACCAGAAGGAAATGAAACAGTTCTCAGGAGCAGATGCCATATTAATTACTGTATTCATTCGATAATATTCCTCATAGAATCATGCAATGGTATTTTAGCCACTTTGAGCCGAGCTGCTGAAAGAGTCTGGGCTGCTTAAGCACACTGACAGTAAGCAAGCAAGGCAGTGATGCAGCAAGGCTTTGGTCCAAAGTGGAACTCTGTCCTGGCCTTTAGCAGAAGAAAGACATTTGTTGTTATCAGGCAGTTGTTTGCCTTCATCAGATGTTCTTTTGCATTAACCCAATGATAAGTCCAACACTGACAGTAGATGCACAGACCAAAGGGGTGAAACTTGGACCAAGAGCTCTGAAACTTGTCTTGCTGCCTGACACAATTTTGCTATCTGCTTATCAGGCTGCTGGCATCTTGCAAAAGAAGGGTCTCCTTCTGGCCTAGAAAACCTGGATGAGGGAGCTGTCTGGTATTGTCAATTACAGTTTGGGGTGGTTTTTATTACAGTTTGGCCTGTATGAATAATTTCTTTTCTTATACCCTCTGTCATTAGTATTGTTGCTGATACTGTTAATTTTCTTATCTCAACCCTTCATCTTTGCCTTTTGTGCCTCCAGTTAGAGGGAGAAAGGGGAGCGGTGCATGGCTTTAGTGGGAGTTCTAAATTGGAGAATATCATTCCTAAACCATGACATCCCTGTAATTAAGAAAAGCAGATGTTAAGACTGGACATTAAGGGATGGTAGTACTTTCTGAGCAGAAGAACACAGAGGGACATTGTCACTGAAAGACAGAAGGATTAGTGATTTTCAAATAATATTTTTCTTGTATAAGGAAGGAGTATATGTCAGTTCTACAGCAGGACTGAACTTCAGGGAAAAAACATGACATTCTCCCCACTTTGCCTTTGGAGATTATGTTCTGCCATACCGAATAAGAAGGCAATTCATCATTAAGAATGGGGAGTTAAATATATGCTTGTTCAGCTAATAATCTGATGAATGTTGAGGAAAGAATGACATTTCTATGTCATTGCCTGCAATATCTCACTAGTTATAGCCCCATGACTCCTCTAGAAAGACTAATGTCAGGTTATTTAGCCAAGGCACATCAAGCAATAGAAGTTAAAGACCATCCAATCTAATTACAGCTAGTATAGCATCACCAGTAAACAGTCTGCTGTTTCATATGCCTTGTATCTTATTATTGTCACTTCTGTACGTCTTTATCAGAAGCAATTAATCTCATAGTCTTGCAACTTCACTGCAAAACTCCTTCCAAAATGTCACACATCCTATGAGCATTACTAGCAATGAGCCAACATCCTCTGACAGGACATGAGACACTGCACAGTGCTCATTTGCTGGCAAAGTGCTCATATAAGATTCATGCTAGAGACTGGCATAATAAAAACTGCAGTTTTGCTTCCCTCCCACATTGCCCCTTCTCAGTTTCTGACACCTACACACAGAGGCAGAGAATTGCCACAAAGTCAGAAGAGCAGAGTTTTTTCCTTCCTACTTGACACAGGTATGAATAGCTGTATATGCTAAAGTGGTGGAGATGCAAGTCCTGCCCAGACCAGACCAAGCTGGAGTCACCCAGTTCTCCCTGCAGAGAGAGAATGCTGCTCACCATGAGTAACACCTGTCAGCTGGTGGAATGGTAGCCTAGCTGACAAGAAGCATCCCATTATCAAAGGAGAAATACACAACTGACTTCTCATTGTACAGATGTGACTGAATTTCAGTCTGGAAGAACCACGCACTGTACTTTTACTTACTCATACTCACTGGATATCTGATTATGTTTTTCCTGCCCTTAATGTTAAACAGTTATTTGCTCTATGGCATGATGATATCTTTGGTAACTGAAAATCAGTAGGAATACCTGTGTGTAGAAACTTTTGGTTTTGACATTACATGTATAACTTCTGACTCATACGTGGACTAAGCCAGGGAGCAAACAGCTTATTAACTGTGTATATCTGACTGAATTAGTCATGAGGCAAAATGCTCTTTTTATGTGGGTTTGGGTCAGTGTCAGTCATAATTAAACACAAAGCTGAAGAATAGGCCCCTTTCCAGTATGGAGACTGGGACCAAAACCATTGTGTCCAGCAGGCAAGGTCCAGCAGTACACAGGAAAACAGCTTGCTCAGTCTAACTGTCCCCACCCCACCAAGCACCAGGATTTTCCCTTTGAGAATTCAGAAAGATTTCAAAAAAATTAGAGCTTTAGTTTGACACTATAAGAATATGTCCACATGTCCATAAATCTGTTTCTCACACTAACTTTTGAAAAAGGCTTTACTACTTTTGGGGGTTTTTTGCAACTGCCATTTCTTGACTGTCATTTGCTAAGGCAGGTCATGTCTCTGCCCTAACACCTCTGCAACATTTAGTCTTGTCCTTTTGCATCATATACCACTTTTCCTTACTCCTTCTGTCTCTAAAACTCTGATCACCACCTAATCCAACCTAACAGCTAACTCTTGTCCTTCCTGTCTCCAGCCTCCCAGCAAGTAGGAGGAAATAATGCCACCAAGCCCGCCATCTGCTAGCTGCCACAGAGCTAAGAAGACAAAGAGAGTGTTGCTGTCTGCTGTAAGGGCCTGAGGTGGGAGAGCTGCTGCCACAAACCCAAAACAAGATGAGAGAAGGGACATTTAAAACCTCCCAGGGAAAAGAGCACTTGATCAGCACCAGTGGCCACTCTGGTTCATGAGCTACATGGAAAGTGTCTGAGCAGCAGCTTCCCATTTCGTTCCAGAAAATGGTGAGGGACTCTAGTGAATGGTCCCTGCATCACCTACTTAGACTACAATGAACAAGTTTATGTCTCTATTATACTCAATGAGAGCATCAGATCTTTTCCCTCTTAGACCTTGCTGCAATAAAGGAATCTCGAAACTGACATGTGGCAGAAAAGTAATTTATTTTAGCTGAATGGATATGAGGTTTCTTTTAATTATCTTTTTTTCCCAATTTGCAGCAGTGTCAGACTCCACATGGATTTCGAACAGAAAAGTCCCAAATAGCTGCAGTCTGCTTAGAAAGTGAACTGTATACTGGTTCCAGATGATTCCCCCTTTCCCCTACACCACAGCACATTCTCAGCCTTGCCAATATGCTCCCCTTTCGCAAGATGCAGGGTGGGAGCAAACACTATTCAACTCCCTGGCTAGTTCAACCTCGTTCTCTTTTTACACTATGGCACATATTTGTGCAGCATGCAACAACCAAATGAGAACATCTTTTCCAAGTGGTATTTCTTAATGGCATTGGAGAAAGATTTGTAAGTAACCTTACATGAATTGCAAATAAAAGCCTCCTTAACACACTTCCATGACTTTATTTTCCCCTTGTTTTTTCTTTTTTATACCACTTTCAGTCTCTATTTTCTTTGATTGAAAGCACTGAAAAATTGTTAAACAAAGAGTGCCCCTGTCTCCTCACTCTCTCCAATATGTTTTATTTCTGTTCTTTTAAGTGCTTTGGATCAGGTCCTTGCCCCTGGCACTATTCCTCCATCCTTGACTTATGTCTAGAATAGTGTTTTCTGGCAAGTTTCTTGCTCCTCACAGGCTGGCTACTGCGTTCAGGGCTCCTGCTTTCCATGGGTCAAGGCCTTGGGCATCTTGAGATTAGCACTGGCTTCTTCACTTGGCTCAAATGTTTCTTTTTCAGCCTCCTCACAAAAACAAACCAGGGCTTAATAGTTCTCAGTACAGTTCTCCTTTGCTTATTTTCTTGTCTATTATTTCTTTCCATTCCTGGCCACAAAGAGACAAAAGCTGGAAGAACATTACTTTTGCCAATTTACTACCAATTTTGAGCTGTGAAAGCTGCCAGAGGGAGTGAAGGAGGACATCTAGAAGGAACAGATTGGGCCATCAACTGGTCTGTTGCTGAGCCTTCTGCACAACTCAGGTGTAAATATCCCCAGAAACACAGATCCTATTCCATAGTCCTCTCCATGGCTCTAAGTAGTCTTCGCTAAGATTTCTCTAAAATTCAGTTCCTCTTGTGCAAAAACCTAAGTAGAGCACGGGGGCTACATGCTGGCATCCTGTACAAGGATGAGATCTGAAGGATGAATTAGTCCACCAAAACAGCAAAATTGTAGGCAGAATATTGTGATCCACAGTACAGAGTGATCATGACTACCCTCTACATCCTACAGTACTAAGTACAAAGTTGAGAGAAAATAGCTTTTCACTTTTCCTAGAGAATTTTGAGAAAACACTTTTTTCGTCCTTGAAATATTTTTTTTGAGGAAATGAACACATAGGGTACTTGGCTTCAGATTGACTCTGTGGTTTCATTTGCCTAAACATGTCACGTTTTGGTTGTGGATGCATTCATTTTCTTTTAGTCCCTTTAAAGATGCACATGAATTATGAAAAGTATAAACAGGAGACACAGCAACCCTCCCTTTAAAAATGTAGACATTTATCAAAGTTTTTGAACATTCCTCGCTCCTTCTCAGATAAAAACAAGAGAAATAATTGATCTCACTGCCTTTTGCAATCCATTTACTAATCTCAGGATTTCCCCTTTGCATGAAGCTGGAATCACAACATCTCACTTCACCCATAAAAGCCACTGCATCTAATCTAAGGTGGAAGTTAGACTGTACCAAACCTAGGCACCTGCAGAGCGATTCATCCTCTGAGAGGAACACGCCTGTCTTAAGGTAGCAATGCTTCACGCCTTACTGATCACTGAGGAAACAGGGTTAAATAGTTTGGATTTAATATTTGAGCTTTAATGGTTAAATTTAAATAAGATAATTTTTTCCTTGCTCTTCTGCAATCTTATTATTTTTCTTTATTGTTAAAGACTTGATTTTCCTTGTTTCTAGAATCAGGGCACATACCTTCAAGAAGTCACGATCACAGTCAGATCCATCTTCTATATCAAAGGCTGTGAAGCTATAGTTGAGAGTGTTCCCCTTGGTGGTTTGGATAGTCCAGCTGCAGTGCTCATTTAATGGGTAATTATTTGGATAATTTAAACTTTCCAATATGCCATGGCTACGATTAACAGTCAGTACTTCATGGCAAACTGAAAAACAAGTGGTAATAGATTAGTTTTGTACAGTGTTATTAATCAATATCTCAAAAATTACTAACCGAAGTTACTTTTTGCATTACAAGATGAGAAATATTTTTATTCAGATTAGAGAAGCCATGCAGAAAGAGAATGGTGACCTAATGAAGAACTTATTTTATATGTTTCAACCAAAATTCCAACTATTCAAACTTGAATTTTTCAGCATTATCATGACCTTCTTTTCTTACAATTTCAGACCCATCAGTATATATAGTACATACATATTTTTTCGGCAGTCTTCTTTAAATCTAAATACATGGGTATTCATGAAACACATTTTCTTTCTTTTCTTTTTTTTTTTTTTTTAACTAGTCATAGAAATGTGCCCTGTCATTTCAAACAATTTGGGGAGGTGCTCAACAAATATTGACTAATAGATAAAAGTAGTTAGTTCATTATGATTCCTGGCTAAAACAACCAATGAAGAGAACACTACTAGTATTGGGCTTTCTAGCCCCAGGAAGAGAATGTGATAATGAAATTTTTTGAAAAGAAGCCATGATTTTCCTTGTGAGACATTCAATAGCATCCTAGCATAAGAACTGGACACTCACCTGGAATAGTAAGAGCTTTCCTTGAAGTGCAGAGAAAATGAAAATAAACTAAACTAGATTAAGAACAAAATTACAATTATGGCATTAAGTCAGTGAGTCTCATTTTCCTGTATCCACCTTTCCCTAAAAACAAAAAATACCAGTGTGGGCAATCCCTTGTCTGGAGAGGACATATAGTGTGTATTGGGAGCAGGGAAGTGGGCAGGAGGCAGGGAGCAGACCAGGCTGTTTGGTTCGTGCAGCAAATCTGCAGTGTTTGAACAGCAGAAATAGCTGAGATTCACTTGTATAACTGTTCTATTGTCTGTCACCACAGATAGTACACCTACCTCCTGCACATTTTTTTATTCTATCCAAACGATTTAAAGGTCCGTGTTTTCAGTATTTCAAAATGCTTGGGATACAGCTGAAGGTCAGGTCAGGTGCAGTGGAGTGGAGCTTGCCTGCAAAGCTACACTGAAGCACCTGACTTTTTGAAAGGGCAGGACAAAGAGCACAAAATGGGTTTTGAAGAATGCAAGACGGGTAAAATCTGCTACCCCCTGCCATCAGGATTTTATTAGAAACATATCAGGCACAAAGGTGCCTTTGAATGGTAACTTGATACCATCTTTTCCTTTGCAACATTTTCCAATTAATCATTAAATTTCTTTCATGTACATGTAAATGTATCTGGTATCTAAGCATCCTTATTTTACAACATACTAGCTACATAATTTCAACCTTTGGGCAAGCCATTAAAAGCTTCCTCTGATGCACCTTCAGGAATTAAATATGAATGTAAATCGCATTATCTGATAGCTCAGGTTCTACATCTGAGTGCTTTGAAAGTGCTCTTTCTGTTTAATTAATGGAAGGCAAGGAGAACCTTTTCTAATATATCCTCTTGACACTGCAGTCTGAAAAAAACATGGTAGATGAATGTGCAGTGATATCTGTAAGGAATGAGGGAGCCAAGGCTCCCTCCCTCTTCTAATTACTCTGTGTGTCATGTATGGATGAATAGGTCTGTTTTTTCATAATCCATTTACTATTGTCCAAACCTAGGACAACTTCATGTCTCTAAAACTACAACAATCCTTGTCACTTGGGCACGTCATATTAAGAGGACACAAAGATGCTTGCAAATCACTTTGTACGTGATGAATTTACCTATCTTTCCATGTGCATTTAACTGTAAAAAAATATAAAGTGTATAAAGAGAAAAAGAAACATCAGGACTATATTCAAGATTATGACTGGGAATAAAATAACTGTCATATGTCTTCTTGTATATTTCTCCAAATGCTATTATTCTGATATTTCTAGGGTAGTACTATTTTACAAAAAAATGTTTGCAAGAGAAGTATTATCCTTTCCACAAGATAGAAAAAAAAATGAAACTTTTAAAAACGTTCCTGATAGGCTAAATTATTCTAAGTACCCACAACGATGCAGTCTGGCTGGCAGAAACTCAATTATCCTTTGTCAGCCTGCCTCAAAAGCAGCTCTAAGATCAGAGACTCTTGCTGTATCTGCCTTCTCTTTTAAAAATTTAGGAGCCTGAAGGAGCAGAAGAGCAAGAACAGTCAAATCCACCCTTTTATGGACTTCCAGCACTTGTTTTTCTGAGTAAATCTGGAGTGGTAAGTGCCACTGGTGCAGGTAGTAGAAACAGAGCCACCTTACTAGCTTTCTCCTAAGGAAGAGATAATCTCCATCACAGGTAGATGGGCAGATAATTTTTAGCTCTCTGTGTTCTGTAACTGTACCAGACTAGAAAATCTGGGTCCTCGGTATGCTGTATACATTTTACTGTGCTGATAAATATGTAAGACATGGGCTGAAAGCAGTTTCACAGACAACACGAGCCGTAGAAACATCTCATCTTCCTTTACTTACCCTGTTTGTATTTGGCTAAGAAACCTCCACCTTGCAGACTGCTGTCTGTCCTTAGTTTTACATACACAGTCTCTCCACCGGAATGGATTGTTTGTGGTATCTGATCCCCACAAAATTTACCTAGCTGTCTAGCATTGCTGCTGTTGCCATCATATATCTAAAAAAACCCAAAAAATAAAAAAGAAAAATTAAAACATAATAAAGTTGATGACATTAAAAATCCAGTTAAGTTCCCCCTGACAAATGTCTGCTTAGGGAAATGTTACCGGGTATACAAGAGGTTAAATTCCATTTCTGCTTAGAGGAAGCCTGGCAGGCATTTCAGAAATAAGCAAAAACAGGAAGCCAGTAAGTGAATACTAGTGGGTTTTTAGGGGCTTAGTCACCAAGAGTGGAACACAGCATTCCACCTCAATTTTATTAAAAATATTCAAATAATTTATGCAACAATTCAAATCTGAAATTTGGGATTAACAATATTATTGTTATTGACACCCTTGTGCTCTGTTCCATGCAATTTACTAAGAAAGCATACTAAGGCCTTGGTTCAAAACACAGAAAATTTAAAAGATACAGGCAGATTTTTGTTTCTATCTATCAGATTCTTTCTATCTAGACATAAATGCTTTTCTCAGCAGCAGCTACACAGACACTGCTGCCTTGCCTCTCATGGCTCTGTGAGATGAAGGTAGCATATCAACATGGAGCTTTCCTAATCTGAGTCTGTTCACTTAGAAGCATTTGAAAACCAGGGCCCTGTGTTTCTCCTGGCCTTTATACTCAGCATACTCATCTGCCTCCTGTGAAGCAAAGTGTCATAGGGCACCTACCGCAAGGTAATCAAAGCGGCACTTCTGGTGATATTCTAGATGGAACTGCTCAAACTGGATTTCAAATGGACTTCCTTGGTTTCCTTTGAGCAGCCAGTAGCACTCTGAATTGTGGTAATATGGCATAGGGTAATTGGGAGACATGAAGATGCCAGAAGATGTTGTGAAAGTCCCACCACAACCTGAAGATAGCAGAGAAAGCAAACCAACATTTAACAACTAGAAGAGCAGAGAATTAAACCTGGTGTGAGCAATTCTCACTACTGAGCTCCTTGACATGCCCTGAACATCTTCAGTAATGGCCCAAAAATCTGCATCCAGCCATCAATGTTGTAAGCAGAAGAGAGTCCATAGCAAATAGAAGTATTAACTATCTGATTTGAAGGGTAATTCTGAGCGAGAAGAATTAGTAATCAGAAACCTCTTCATTAAATTCTTAATTTCTGCTCTCTTAAACATTAGAGAAAATTGAAGCTACTTTATGTCTAGGGAATAGTATGCGGTAAAAGAGAAATAGTCTGTGGTAAAAGAGAAAACCCAAGGATCAAGAAATATCCTTGATCTTAACAACATGCATACATGCACACATATAATTAGCAGACAGACTTTAGAAATTGGAAGCAGAAAAATTGTGGGGAAAACGGTGAGAAATTAAATACAAACAAAAGATCAAAAATAAGATGTGTAAAATAGTTCTATACTTGATGCAGTCATTTTACCTGCTGAGGTACCATCCCACTCTGCTGAAAATCCCTTTCTTGTGCCAAATACATCACTTACAAACTTTATCCACAGCTTGTTACCATGAGAGATTATAACAGGAGGCAGGTCTGTACCACAGTATTTTCCAAGAGGAGGAGAAGTTTCAAAGCCTCCATCTCTAGAATGGTAAAAAAGAAAAATTTTTGGTCAAAGAGAGATACCATGAGCAATGCTAGCAAATCAAAAATCTTATGATTCTTTTGGGCCTGGGAAAGACTAATCCTGGTTTTTAATCTTCAACAGAAATACTCCCACCAAATATTGAGGCTTGCTACTTGCAGTAATAAGCCCTACCACAAACACCTGCGTGCTGGGTATGTCACTCTCTCATCTCAGCATCCTGAGAGTGTGTCAACACAATAACAAGCTTGAGAAGTGTCTAGGTAGTATAGGTAGACTATATTCTCTGTATTCTACAAGGTGACTATCATTGGGGCAACCAATGGTAATCTTCTAATTTGAAGTAGTAATTTTCTCATTACTCACTGTTTAGCCTGGTGCAAACCTAGATGAGCTGATTTACTTAAAAAAAAACCCCAACATGTTTATTTGCCATCACACAGATGGGAATTAATTTCTGAATTCATTCCACTGAAGTGATGCATGTTTTGAAATATTTTCTTAGTCTTCAGAATTGGTTCTACAACCACTTATTTTCCTGTTTTTAAATTAAGTAATTTTTCCAATAACATTTTTTAATACTGTAATCAGGATTCACAGCTAATATTCTGTTTTTTCGCCTGCACATGCCTTATGGGAATAAACAAGAGGGTGACAACCTGCTTATCAATTGCTTCCTGACCTTGTCTTTAAGCACTTTCATACTACAAACAACCTACAGGTCAGTAGGAAAAGAACAGATAATTTATAATCTGTATATGGGTGTGATGTTACTATGATGCTTTTTAAGTGGACAGTAATAATTTCTATTGCATATTCACAGGTTTACAGCTGCTTTTGAGAAAAATTTCTACTTAGCCTTTGCCACTCTTCTCAGTTTAAACCGCTTGCTGCTGTCTCATGTTACTGGCAGTTGAAGAAATGTGCCAGTCTCCCCTCACTTGCATCTTGGCCTCTGCAGCTGTGGTCAGATGAACAGCTTTCTTAGTTGACTTTATGCAATTTATCAGAAGACAAGAAATGAGAGTGGCACTTCACCTAAGTCTTGTGTAGCTACCCTATTTAACAGTATCAGGTTTGAAGAGACATTCTATAAATCCAGTTATGGCAGCAGGAACGTGCTGAGTTGCACTTACAAAGTTCTGTCCATATCTTAAAGCCTGTTAAATGCTGCTGAACTCTTCACAGTGAAAACAGAGTTAGATTTATGCTATAAATTATGTTTTCAGTTCCTAAGGTGAAAAAGTGAAAAAAAATCACCCCATTTATAATTTGGGTCACCCCAAATTAAATTCTTAATTGTTAAAATAAAGTTAGATTAAATTTAATCTCAGATTGTTTTTCTAAAAAGAAAAGAAAAGAAAATGAAATGCTTTACTTAGAAAATATTGAGAAAGCTTTACAGGTTTTCACAACTTTCTCCAGTTGGTATGTACAGCTGAAAGACCCAGCTAATTCAGATGGAATTCAGAATCTCAATACTGCAACTTCAGCAAGCAGACTTTTGCTTGGTTTTAAAAAGAAGATACTATTTACCAAGGAATAACCCGTACAAAATATCTGGTATAACATTCAGGATGAGATGTATCATGCTGCTCAGTGAGGTAATGGAAACTCTTAGCACGCCCAGACTGAAAAAACACACTGCATTCTTCAGATATGGTTCACCCAGAGAGCTGGCTCATGAGGACAGGAATGGCTGCACCAACACTGCAAAGTGCAAATCCATTTGCAGCCACACAACAGAAAGGATATGTGCTTGGTGCTGCTGTACTCTAACCAGGTATCCTTCCTGCAAATATTATTTTCTTCTATTTGTCTCTGTCCTGCAAAATTTCCTAGAAATCACTAGGTTAGTATGCTAAGTTTAATGGTGATGAAGTATAGAAAAATACAGCAGATTATTTACATGGTCCTCTTGTTACCTCCTTGAGCAGCTGCGGTCTAAAGACTAGAAACATAGAATATAGAATATAGAGTATAGAATATAGAATATACAATATACAATATACAATATGGAATAGTTTGGGTTGGAAGGGGCATTTAAGTGTCACCTATGCCACCCAACTCTGCAAGGACCAGGGACATCTTCAAATAGATCAGGTTGCTCAGAGCCTCGTCCAGCCTGACCTTGAACATTTCCAGGGATGGGACATCAGCTATGTCTGTGGGCAACCTGTTCCAGTACCTTACTACTCTCATTGTAAAAAGTTTCATCTGAACAATCCAAACTGTCTCAGCCTGTCTTCATATGAGAGCGCTCTGATTGTCTTCATGGTGCTCCTTTGAAGTTGCTCCAAGAGGTCCATGTCCTTACACTAGGGGCCCCAGAGCTGGATGCAGCATTCCAGGTGGGGTTTCTCTCACCAGGGCAGAGCACAAAGGCAGAATCACCTCCCTTGGCCTGCTGGCCACGCTGCTTTTGTTGCAGCCCAGGACACAGCTGGCTTTCTGGGCTGCAAGGGCACATTGCCAGATCCTCTCTGATTTTTCATCCACCAGCATCCTCAAGTCCTTCTCCACTGGGCTGCTCTTGATCTGTTCACTTCCTAGACTGTATTGGTACTGAGAGTTTCTCCAAACCAGGAGCAGGACCTTATACTTGGCCTTGTTGAACCTCATGAGGTTCACATGGGCCAATTGGTCAAGCTTACCCAGGTCCCTCTGGATGGCATCCTGTCCTTCAGGTGTGTCAGCTGCACCACTCAGCTTGGTGTCATCTGCACACTTGCTGAGGGTGCACTATGTCATTAATGAAGATATTAAATAACACTGATCCCAGTACAGACCCCTAAGGGATCACTTGTCAGAGATCTCCATCTTCACATCAAGCCATTGACCACTACCCTCTGGATGTGACAATCCAATCAGTTCCTCATCTTCCAAACCATCTATCCATCCAATCTATCTCTCTCCAATTTTGTGAGAAGAATGTTGTGGAGGACAGTGTAAAAAGCTTTACAGAAGTCCACACAGATGACATCTGTAGCTGTTCACTCATCCACTGATGTAGTCATTCCATAACAAAAAGCCACTGGGTTGGTCAAGAATGCCCTTGGTGAAGTCATGCTTGCTGCCTCCAGCCACCCCCCTGTCTTCCATGTGTCTTAGCAGAGTTTCTAGGAGGATCTGTTCCATGATATTCCCAGGCACAGAGGTCAGGCATACAGGTAAATAGTTCCCAGGGTCCTCTTTTCTACCCTTTTTAAGAATGGGTACAATGTTTCCCCTTTTCCAGTCACCTGGAACTTCACCTGACTGCCACGACTTTTCAAATAGGGAGAACATGTCACAAAACAAACAATGAAACTCTTTCTTTCTGCAACCATCGAGCTCAAGTGCATGGGAACACAGTCCACACGGTGCACTTGCTCTCAGAAATGAAATTTATCAAGTGGGAAAGCTGACAACAGAGCAGGATGAGGGAAGGAAAAGGTAGCCTTTAAAGCTCTCTAGTAAATCCTTTTCCCACATTGACAGCAAAGTGTATTAGTTAAAACTAAAGATTCTGTACATGCTTAAGAGGGTTTGGACAATGTACATGGTAATCAGTACTAAGGACAAGAGAAATAATTATCCTTGCCTGATTTCTACATAATCCTCTGTGCAGCGTTTGTTCCCTTCCAAGATGAAGTCGGTGAAGTTCAGCACAATCCGTCTGTTTATTCCCACTGTGATGGTGTAAATGCACTCTGTCCGGACAGGGTAGTTACTGGGGTAGTTTGGAGATGTTAGGATGCCAGTTTCAGCAGTGTAGTTCTGCGAGCAAACTTTAAAAAGAAAAGGAACAAAGATGAATTAATGTCATATGCCTGCTAAATTAACAGGAAATTTCTATTTTCAACAGGCAGAGGAGCAAACATCCTGTGTTCCTGTGCATTATAACTCTTCCTGGACACATCTTACTGCTGAATGTCAACAGTATAAACTAAAACCAGAATCCAGCTGTTTCATGGGATTTTTTACATTTGAATTGATTTGTTCAGCTTTTACCAGAACACTGTGTCTGTAATAAATAGGCAACATAAAAGCAGTTTCAGCTGCCTAGATGGCTTTGTCCAAAAGCCCAAGCAAGCAGAGAAAGGAAACTGAAAGGGATGTCTTGCTGAACATGAAAGGTAGGACTCCTGAATTTCTGAAAAGTAGGGATGATGGAAACTAAATATAGTTTCTAGCTATGAGGAGAAACTACAATGTTTTCAGGATTCCCCATGGTCAAACCTGTTGGAGGGAATTTTATATCTAAATTTCTTTTCCTATTTTCTGGGCCATAAGTGACAATAAGTCAGAAAGTGGTATAATTCCTAGAATTTGAGAACACAAGAGTTTTACTTAAGGTCTTATATTTAAGTGAACTACATTTTTTTTCAGGAGCAAGGTAAGAGCTGGGAAGAAGAAAATAGTGTGGACTAATGCTGAGGTAAAACCTAAGCAGTAATTAAAAATAAGCTCTTTTCGGAGCACAGACAGAAGCACTAGGAATAAAAATATTTGCTATAAAAAGTATGAAACTAGAAGAATTGTTGTCTATTAGTTGATCACAGTCAATGAGTAAAGTTTGTGATAAGGCTTCAAAAAGGGCAAGAAGAAATGTGAACTGTGCCAGCTGTTTTCAGGCAAAACAGGAAATCCTAATGCCACTGCACAAGGCAATGGTGACATGTCACCTGGACAAACGTGGATAACCATGGCCACTGATGTTCTGAAAATCAAATGAGAACAAGTAAGACAGAGGTTGTGGAGATAGCAGGAAATTAGTAGATTGGTAGGCAAGAGACACTAGAAGAGCTCAACTTGTTTGCCTTAGCAAGTGCAGATAAACATCAAGAAACAAAAAGAAAGGAAAAATAAATATTCTCAATGGCAAGACAAGTTCTGAAGTTTAAAAACGTCCATGAGTACAGATACATAGAAATAAGGACAAAGTTTCTATTAGAAAATAAGTTTCTAGAGCAATGATCCAATCAGCATAACAGATGCAAAAAGGAGGAAACAGTCCACTGGTTCTTAAGATACAGTTTGATTAATTTAAGGAGGGGTCCACATTATGTAGATTTTAGAAAAAAAAAAAAAAAGGACCGGGGGAATGGCATAAAATTGTGGACTGGATTTGATGACCCTGGGGACTCATTCTGGTCCTCCATTTCCCCATTTCAGGTCCTACAGGTTGCAAATATAAGAAATTAAATTTTTCCTACCAAATAGGCAGGTTTAGACTAATTATAAACAGAACTGAGAGAGTGAGCAAAATATTGTGTTCAACTACACTCATTTAAGCTGGTTGCCACAGATCTCTGAGATCTGCTTTCTAACACAGCACAGTTGCAGTGTAGCAATGTTTATGCTTAACTCTTTAATTGCATAACAATTTAGGGGGAAGGGATGGAGCTAAACTCCAGACTCTTCATGTCTAGGGTTGGTCATTTCCATGTCTGTTCTCTAGCCATTGTAACTACTAAAACACATTTTGCTTTCAATGGTGAATTTTTAATAGTGTTTTTTCGCATTCTGGGTCACCTGGAAGGCCTCTGTTGCAAACATTTTCTGTGAGATAAATACTCCCAAGTCTAGCTCCCAGACTCATGTTCCTAATTCATCATGGGGAGAACAGAGAAACAGGACACAGCAAAAGGTCAATAATTTTCTGCTATTGGCTTGTGCTTTGGTATTGACAAATCAAAAAGGTTTCATACGCTAGTTTACCTAAAATCGTTATCTGTGGAAGTCTTTATCTAGAATTTTAGTAATTTATGTGTTCCATCACAGATACACTTTAATGTAAACATGTAACAAACAGGTTAGTTTGGTCCCCATAAGACTCTTGTGCTGCTTTGTAAATCTTTATAATGCCCTGGCCGTGCTGCCAGCCCCCATGCTGTTTTGTGATATGTAGGGTTTATCATCAAATCTCAGATCCTCAAGTCACAGGTTTTCTTGAGAATGCTGACTGAAGGGTTAGAAATCTGACTTAGAAATGTGACCCAAGTTTTCCTAACAGACCACTACAGAAAAAGCACTAAAAGATTAAAAAGAAAATGTGTGTATATTTATTAGGTTACTTAGTTTTAACTAATTATTTCCTCCTGCTTTTGGAGAGATAGATGTCTGACTTGTGCATACTTAATGATTAAAACTCTTGCAATGCTGCCATTACTTACTTTCTCAGAGGATGAGACAAAGAATATCAGCTTTCAACCTGTAGAATATTAAAACTGGTGTACTAGATAAGAACCTTTGCAGTGAAATTAGCACTACAGAAGCCAATTTTTTTTTTTTATCTGCCCTTTTAATAACAATTTCCAGAGTATTGTCCAGGTTCCCTCCCTCACCAAAGTTTTTCTTCCTGGGAGGAGCCCAGAGAGAAACTTATCCCAAGTGTGCTGTTTTAAACTGGATGCTCTGTACTGCTTTATATTTCACTTCATAATCTTCTTTATGAGCTAAGGGATAATAAATACAAAAGATGGAACAGGGCCTGCCTTATAAATGTTAGACTTCTGGTTACAGTGAAATAAATCCAAGTATAGGTGGAGTATGCTGGCTGCTATGAGGATATAGAAAAGCATAGATGAACCCATATTTTTTGACAGCCAACTCTTTTCTGGTAACTGGATTAATTCATCATGATCTACTTTCAGCAGGAGAGCTAGCACTCCCCTTTAGCACTCACCTCACTAACAACATTTGGGGGTGTGCTCGGGCAACAACAGACCCTTCAGTGAACACTTAGAAAAGTTAGCAGGAAAAAAAGTACTTGGACTCTTTTGCCAAAGTTCAGAATGCAGTCTAATAGTATACATGATTATTATATGTCTGGAAAAAAACATTAATTCAGTTCAGTTGGAAGACACTTACTACAGCTCATGAAAAACAGAAAGAGGCAGTTGTTGAGGACAATCACACATCTTGCTTTGCCCAGAGTATGAGGTTTTGAAAGCTATTCAATCTGCCTTCTGATTTAGTACTGAATGTGTTAGCTTTTCTGAAAAGCCATAAATGGCAGTAACCCACTGTAATAGCCAATAGCAGAGGAAAAATGGCAGCTTTTGTACTACTCACTTATGCAATCATGCATAATGTAGAAAATTGCATCCATGTTTTCTGTCCTAAAGATATACCAATCAGTTCCCACAATCCCAGTTAATCAAAAATCAAGCAATAGTTCAGTATGCAACATGGAATTTTCTTTCAATCTCACTGTACCAAAGGAAAACTGGGATCCCTAACTATTCACTCCTTAGGTAGTACCATGCTTGTTTAGGAAAAAAACCAAGAAACTATCACATGAAATATATGCCCCTCCACAGGCAGTGTGAAAGCACATCTGCACTTCAGGGCCTTCCGTTACTGCTGCTGGCAAATGCTAACCGGCTTGATTTTTACCAAGGAGGCACACAACGGTCTTTCGTAGCATGTTAGACCCAAACTCCCTCAAAATACTGGGTACAATAGTTCAAAAAGAATCTTTGTCTGCCTTCTGCTGATTTACACCTAAACACATATCCTGTGGAGTTGTACGCACATATTTTGGCTTTTATAGGCAGACTAACACCCTGATCAAACACTGCCAAGTTACAGCAGTCTAAGAAGTTGTCAGGTGGCAGCCAGTCTCTTTTTTCTGAGCCTTGGGGTGAGCTGAGCAGGTGCCCAAGACACATATGGGACATCAGCTTTATTTTCTGTCTTAGGTCAACCTCATTTAACCATCCTCTGCGCATCTCTGCACACACTTATTTGCCAGACATTGCTTTCCATTCTCGTCAGTGCTCGTTCAGCTGAAGACCAAAGCCAGGCATCATAATCCTAATAATTACTAGGTTCAGTCAGGAAGATGGGAATGAAGACCTCAACTTGTACTCAGCTACCAAGGAAGAAAGCACACAAATCTATACCACTTTCAGGTGGACTTTTAAGTTCAAGGATTCACAGATGTTTTTCTCTTTCCTCATCCATCTCAAACTCTGGCTTCTCCAAATAGTCATTGTAACTAAGATATAATCCACAATGAAGCTATTTAAAACCAGATTACCCATCCTGATAAATAATATTCAGACTTCAGGATGATAATGAGGAAAATTATCTTTCACCAAGCCAGAGACAGGCCAGGAATAAAAAGTCTATCAGGAAGGCAATCTGCTAAAAGCCTTGTTATGGTTAACTTTTCCCAGCAGAATGACTGAAATGAAGCATCTCTAAAGAAATAAATTTTTAAAACCCCAAAAAACCAGAAAACCAACCAACAAACCAACCAAACACACTGCCAAAACCCCGACTAGAAGTAAAACAGACAAATTCCCACTTATTTGTGAAGAAGCTGAGGGAAAAAAAATTAATAGCACTGACTCCAGTAGCATTCCTATGGGAAAATTGCAGCCTGTATCTATCAAGATCCTGCACAAAAGTTCCAGGAAAAACTAAACCCTTTCAAAGGATTTTTGATATTTTTACATGGGTTGTTTGTGATGTGGTCAGCCAAAATTGACAGAAGACAACCCTAAAATCTACCATAACACTTACATGGCTTTTGTGACATTCATCTGTTTAGTAGTTGAGATCTGGACCCTTCAAAACAAATCAAAATATTACCTTGCATTCCATGTGACTTTCCGTTTTATAAGAGAGAAGGATGGCAACTAAGAAACCAAGGTACCTACAGCTGAAGTGGGTGATACACATTTTAAAATGAGTATCATGTGGGCATGTCTGACTGAAGGATTTCCATCTGTATTGCTGCTACACAACCTATTCACAGCTACTAGCTGGCAGAATGCTAAAACAATTGTTTGCACTTTATGGGCCATGGCCATGGCTGCATCTTGTGGCACTCAGTTTTATTTTTTTTTTAATTTTTTTTTTTCAGGAAATATAGCTTTGCCTTTTATTCTTTTCAGGCTACTTTTCAAGTGTTTAATATATCACAGATAAGCCATGCTAACAAAAACATTGTTTACCAAGATGCATGGAGAAGAAAATAAATTTCATTTTGCATTAAAAAAATCCCCTCCTACATATCCTTCTTTTTTTAACTCAAATTTATTTGGCGGGGGGGGGGGAGGGACAATCTTATCCATGTTTTCAACAGCTCCTTCTCTCTGAAACAACTCCAGACAAAAGACTATTGAAATGTGTAATTTGAACCAGAACATCTTTGACAGGTTCTGATACTGGTTATGCTCTAGCTGGCTAAGAAAACACAGCTGAATAATATGAAGAATTCTTATTGCACAAGAAACATTATTAGAACCACATTTCTTTAGCAGAAAAAAATCTAAATTAGCAGCAGATGTAAAGAAAAAGAAATCATAGTTTTAGTATATCTCTCAGACATTATTATGCTTAGCAATTTGCTACCTTAATGTAACTGGATATACATGAGACGAAGATCAGACCTAAACGTCTCACAGTGGGAAAATTAAACTCTGTATGATTGCAGGGAAGTGAGGAGTTTCTTCTCATAGCAAAATCCACATACACATATGTGTTTACCTTCTCTCAGGCCACAGAAGTTTCAAAACACTTTATTCTTAAAAAAAAAAAAAAAAGAATTTTATGTCTCTGGTATTTATGAAAACTTTATGGTACTGCTATGCTTGTACTGGACCAAAAGAAACAAATCTTTGTAAAAAAACCAAGTCATAGTTTCAGCCTCTCTGTAAGTTTATAACTCTCAGTTTCAGTAGCTATCTCCCACTTTGCCATATTTATACAAGCTGTAGTGGTTGAAATTAAAAAGCATTTATTCTAGAGATTGTTCCAAGAGTGAAAATAAATTGAGAGTTAGTTCAGATTGGCTGAAGAGCAGTAAAGATATTTGTGTTCATTACGGGAAAAGAAAATTCTAGGTGTTCTATAGAGTTTGGATTAAGATATTACATAGCACTCATTTCATATAAACATATTCTATAGTTGTTAAAAGCATTGAAGAGACAGCAGATTTTTAAGGCATTTTTTGAAAACATTCCAGGGACAGCATTGGTGCAGTTGGAACTCCACTTGACACATATTGCAGTGCTTTGGATGAAAGATGAGAAAAGCTAATCACCATGGTAGTGGTAAGCGGGGGCGGGGGGTGGGGGATACAGAAGAGAAGAGGCAGAACTGTGAAACTGGACAGCATTGACATGACTAACAGACACACAGAAAGAGATATGGTTACAACAGAGACAGAAACACAGATTAATGTTGAGTAAAGAATACTTTGATCTTGATGGACTCTGAGAAAAGCTGCTGTAGGAATATTTAGGAAGGAATCAATCCACCCATGAAATAGTAATCTGAGCTGAGTTAAAAAGAAAAAATATCACATTAAAAAGCAACAATGATATTTACAGAAGGTTTAGTTTGCACTTGCAAACAAAGGCTCAAAAAAAGACTTTATAAGGATAGTAGTCTTTCTCACTAGTAAGAATTCAGATTTCAAACTACAGAGTTTTCCTGGAAAGATTTTTAAAAGTAAAACTTGTTAAAACTTGGGTCTTTTGCATATTGCTTTCTAAGAAATAGAAATTTCCTCTTTGAAATAGTTCCCGTTAAATCTTAATTGTTTCTACTGGCTTTTTGTTTTCAATGCCAGATAACTCAAATATAAATTAAGGCAGCTAAGGAAATTGTTTCTTTACATTTGTAAGTTATCTGGTAGTGAATAAAACCACAGTAGCAAAATCTGTACTGGTACCACCTATACACAAGATTCACAGACAAAATAATGGCCAATTTTACCAAGATGTCACCAAGAAAGCAGTAGGAATTGGAAAAATTGCTGCTTTAAGCAGGTTGAATAAATTCAAGAATTAGGAAAATTAAAGAAACTAAGAGCACAAAATGAACAGTCATTGGTAGTTTATGGCTGCATAGATGAATACTATGAATTTCTGATATTCATCTAACAAATCCCTCGTAGTCTGCACTCACACGCAGAAACAACATAGAAACTGGTTAGTGATGGATAACAAACATCCCAGCTACAAACATATTCTCATTTTTACTTTTTTTTCCCTTGTGCCACTCTGCCTCTTCTGTGGTTTAGTTCTGCTAGGCAGACCCTGTCCCTCTACCTTTCAAAGCACTAAGTGCTGTGTCCAGTTGTTTCTTGAACACATCCAGGGATGGTGACTCCACCACCTACCTGGGCAGTCCATTCTAAAGTTTCACCACCCTTTCTGTGACTAAAACTCCTCCTAATGTCCAAAAGAGAAGATTAGAGAGAGAATGAGCAGTCATTCTTCCTTTACCTCACTGATACAAGTCTTAGCCCTTTAGAAAATACTTAAAGAAGGGATTTAATGCATAACAGGAGCCCTGAACTCTGGTGGAGACAGAAAGGTTGCACTTTGTTTTAATGAAGAAATCGTTTGTGCTTTCAGGTTCTTTTGCTGCTTTATCAAATGTCATTCTAATTGATCTTTTTCTACCTACCATAATATTGGACCTTACAGAGACTAAATAATTTTTTTATGGCACCCAAGAGTCTCCCATTCAAGTGAGTTGTCCATGATCACTAAGTTTCCTACATCACATATACTCAGCTCAGAATGGACAAAGAAATTTCTGAAAATACTTTTCCTAAATAATTCATGCAGTTCTGCCATGTCAGCTCTTACTGACATTTTAAAGAAAGCAACGATGCTGCTTGCAGAAATTGCTTTCCGCTTTCCTAGGGAGTAAAAAGCTTTTGAATAAAGCAGAATGAATAAGAAGGAGTAGAAGAGGCACCAGGCAGTCTTCTGGCAACATAGAAAATAATGTCTCTGTTTCTTGTAGTGGTTATTTACAATGACAGCTGAAAACATTTAATTTGCATAATGAACAGACTGATATATTACCTTTGGATGCATTCAGGGAGATATAATTAGCTGAGAAGCCTTCAGTTGCAATGCTGTGATCTGTCATGAAGGACAATGTCATCATATTGCCACCACTAGTGAGAGATGGTGGAATTGATCTTCCACAGTACCTGCAGCAAAAGGATACCCCAAACTGAATGGCAGTACTTTATAAAGCATCTGTATCACTGGAAGAGAATTCAGCTTTCCTGTGAAGTTTGAATATCTAAACAATTCTCTCCTTTGGATGATACAGGTCCCAGGCATATACCCTGTATCATGGGACTAAATAGCATACTACATGTACAAGGGTACAAATCTAAAGCCTGGCAAAATCAGAGAAGAAACTCTGACTTACATCAAGTTGTCAAATTCTTATTGAATTTATACTGTCCTGTACCTACAATATACTCTGTTCTTTTGTAGGAGTCAGAGTGGCTGGCCAAACACCAAGATTGCAAAATGCTCTCCATTATGAGAGTCGTTTGCTCCTTATTTTACAAAAACCTGCCGTGTCAGCCAACTATTTTACAGTGTATAGCTGCAGCTGGATACTGTTTCCAAGTAATTCAAATGTTCTTGAATTCTAGGGCAGCAAGAAAACCTCGTGCATACACAAATTGGAGAACTGGAATAGAAGGAAATAATCTTCCCTAAGATAAAATCAGGAGAAAGTGAAAATTAAATCCCATAAAATGGAGGTTGTGGTCTAGTTTTTGCAGAGATCCAAATGCACAGCCTCTTAAGTAATCTGTCTTTCACTTCTGCAAGTTTTTAAAATCATGTCTTTTCTGGGCAGAGATATATTAATGCTTTTCAATTTATTTTCCATAAATCAAAATTTTAATGGAGCTGGACAAAGCCAGCTATTGAAACCTGTCCTTGAAAGCTATCCTTTTGATACAACTTAGTTTCTCCCAATATATTATTTTTTTAAATGTGCTTTTCATTCCATGGTCAAGGAAAGCAAGCTATCCTAGCAGAAAAATTGCAACTACTGTTTCTGTGATGAAGAGAAAATAGTCTATACACAAAACGGAAGGAAGAAAATTGAATGTCGAGACCTGCAGAACAGTGCTCACTCCACAGTAATACAGTTCTGCAGGGTAATGGACATATTTACCTTCCCAATTTTTGCATAGTGCTGTTGTCATATATTTCAAGATAATCCGTTTTGCAACCATAATCAAAGGCCAAGTTAAATGAAGTGAATGTCAGGCGGACAAGGTAGCCAGGCTGAACGTTGATAATCCAGGTACAGTTAATCCCATGTGGGTACACATCTGGATAACCAGGACTTGTAATGGTTCCTGATGGTCCAGTGAAAGTCTCTCCACATACTGCAGAGATTTAAAACATCAGTTTAAATTATACATTTATAAAAAAAGAGTTAGACACTTATAAAATTGCTTACTTTTCTTTCTGGAATTTCATAGTCTTTCTTCCTTGATGCATACTACACAGTAACTGATTCAGAATATATCTCCCATTACACCATCATAAAACTTGATTGCCAATTGTTTTCCGTTTGCAGGAAAATTTGGAAAGTCCCAACACTCTACACAGAAAACAGCAAAACAGTCCTTACCTGTATCTAATGGCCAGTACTGAGCTCTGAAGCCAAGGTTGGTAAGTGAGGAAGCTCTGAATTTGATATAGAGATTGTTCCGTGTGGATTGCACTCTAGAGGGTACAGCTGTACCACAGTATTTCCCCAAAAGAGGAGAATCTCCACTGTTGCCATCTCTGACCTGAAGAACAGTGTATTCAAAATATCACATAGAAATTTTTATTACACTCAAGTATTAAGCTTAAAGTAATTAATAAGAACTATATAAAAGAGATCCTTAGTCAACCCTACTATTTCTTCAGTGTGGTTTTACTACAGGCACATAAAATACAACCTTATGCCTATCAGAGAAACACTGTCCCCCACAAAGCATGTCAGACAGAAAAAAGATGAGATCTTACACCCTCAGCAGTAAATACCACATAAACCTCCCAAATCAGGCCTACCTGTTTAAAGAAACCTGATACTTTTCTCTGATTTTAAAAACAGTCAACGTCTTTGGAGAACCAAGAAAAGCTTTGGGATCCCATTATGAACCTGGAACAGCTATTGTGACTGCTGGAAGGAGTGCTCGTCTGTCGAGAACTTCTGCTTTGGTGGAGATTAGTACAAGAAGGAACTTGCAGATACACATCTACTATTCATAGCATATGTGTATTGTTCTTTACCTCAATGTAGTCAGAATCACAAGTGGTTGCATTTCGAATGTCAAAGTCTGTAAAGTTTAGAATGACCACTTTGGTAGCTGGCTGGGAGATGATCCACTCACAGGTCTTTGGGTGAGGGGATGTCCTGGGGTAATAAGGTGAATGGATTGTGCCTGCTCCAGACAAGGAACCTCCACAGGCTGTCAAGAGACACCAAGAATCAGAACTTGTAATGAATGATTTCAAGGAATGTATCATAAGGTTGATGTATCAAGTATGTATCTATGAAATTAGAAGAAAACCATCCCTAAACCCTAAACTATCTTATTACAGCAGTTTTTACAGATCACTCAAGTAGTATTCACAGCATATTTAAAAGAACAGTTTACTATAGGTATAGCATAAACATGCTTGTACAGAAGACCAAACTGTGCCCATGAAAACTAATTGGACTCTTTTGTTTCACAGACACAGAAAGACTTGTTGGTGGTTAAGAACTTAAAGACAGGCAAAATTAAAGTAAAAAGATTTAGGCAGAATTGAAGCTATAACAGCTTTGGTATGTCAGCATCAGGTGATAAATCATTGATAAACCACATCACAGAATCATTAATATCATATCACAGAATATTCTGCATTGGAAGGGACCCACAAGGATCATCGAGTCCAACTCTTAAATGAATGGCCCATATGAGGATCAAACCCACAACTTTGCTGTTATTAGTACCATCCTCTAACCATCTGAGGTAATTTCATGGTCAGAAGCAACAAAGGACACATTTCCGAGCGTGCTAGGAGTGCCTACAGCAAACCTACTGCAGACATCTTTTAAATAAATAGACTGTTTTTTCTTTCCTTTCTTTGGAAGTTTGTGTTTAACCTATTATATGAATAAGATGGGATAGAAATGACAAAAATGTCCAAATTACACGTAAGTTCATTGTGCAAATGACCAGTTCCTCTTACCAACTTGATAAACAGCCCTGAAGCTAGTTCTTTGCACAGAAGCATCAGACTTGAATTTGATCCAGAGACTATTGCTGGTAGAAGTGATTGGAGACATGAGTGTATTATGACAGATCTTTATAATAAGAGGAGATATCTCACTGTCACCGTCTCGAACCTAGTCATCAAAAAGAGGAAAGAAAACTGTTAGATCATAAAAGCGCTGGGATCTGATAGCCAGATAAAATTATAATCTCCCAAGAGCTGCTACATAACAAAAGGAGTAACTTTTTTACATATTTATGAGAGGGGCAAAGAGCCATCACAGTAACTGGAATGAGCACAGGATTTATGAGAGCTTAAAAGAGCAATCAGATGATCAGCACAGAAGACACTAAAACATGCTGCTGTCACAGGACATTAGGATGAAATTATATTCTCTATGAACCACAGTTTCAGCACTATTTGGGTCTATGCTTCCAAAAGTGACACCTTTAGTATGAAAGAGACAGGTAGGGTTCTCAACAATGATAGCCGTGAAATTTTTCCCAGCACTAAAATCTGCTGGGGATGAAAAGGGTATTTTTGATTTTCTTTTTCTGGCTATGAAGTTTACAGTGATTTTTCAATGGCACTTCTCCAGAACAAGCATCTGTCCCATCACACCCATACATCAATGCAGGCAGACAGTTGCAGGAGATGCCACTCCAAGTCCCTAACGCAGTAAAGAGGCACACTGACATCTTTTCACTCCTTTATCTGAAGGGTTCAATGCATGATACTGGCAATGAGGCTATATCAGGAAATCCAGCTTCTACCTTCTGCACTGCCTTTTTACTGACCTCAATCAATTTGCTTATCAAAGGAGAAATGTATCTTATATATTTTCCCTAAAGTTGATTATAAATGCTGGTTATCAAGGGGAGTAGATGGGAAAAAGGTATTAGAACCTCAAAACTTCACACTCTGAATCCATATTCCATGAGTAAGAATAGCTACAACAAGGGAACCAGGCAGAGCCCTGGTATACCTCTGAGGTGCCCATCTCATTTCAAGTGAGCAACAACAACCTGAGGTCCAAAAGACAGGTCCTCTGCTCTCGGCCCAAGCAAAAAAATACAGTTTTTGTCCCAAAGAATCTCCCAAAAACAAAACGCTTTTTGTTTTCTGCTGTAAAAGTGGTCCTAGTTAATGCAGATGGAACTGCTTTTAAAACTATAAATTCTATATTAAAACATAGAAAATAGAAATATTTTAATATAAAATATAAATAAATATAAATATTTAAAATAGAATATATTCTATATTCTATTTTAAAATTGTATATGCTGTCAAAGCCAAGAAATCATTCCAGTGAATTCACTGGCAAACCAGGAACATCCAGCCTTCAGGTCCCCTCTCATTACCAGTTCTTTCTTCCTCAGCTGTATTCATTCATGGGCTGAGACAGAAGGTAAGGAACCCTTATGAGCCTGGTGAACAGGGAGTGGTTGTCCTGCTTGCCTAGCTTTGCAGTCTAAAGCTGATGAGATGGCTTTCTGACTAACAGATATTTTCAATTTCCCTGGAATTTGAGTTTAAGGTGACAGAATTATTCTGGATTTACAGTAGAGCAGCTGACATAAGAATTTGTGCCAAAATATTTAGTCAATATTTTTAGAAAGCAGTGAAAACTTCCAAAATATTATTTCACAGGAGTTTACATGTTTTTCTTGAGCTGATTTTCCTTACATTTTTTGTTTATATAGACCAGTGAGTAGTGATAAAAATAACAGGTTCTCTAAGCCATGTAAGTGACTAATGTCTTCATTGCTGGTTAGAAGGATGGCATGGAAAAGGGACTGCCTTGGCTAGTATCTTACCTCTGCACCATCATGTCACAGCCTTTCTCAAATAAGCTTTATTGTCTCTATTTTCTTGTTGCAGATCCCTTCCTTAGCAAGAAAATAAACATCCTTCCCTGAGCAAGTGCTGTGAGCTGTGTCTGGTCCCTGTGGAAAGTCTACAGATTTCCTGGTATAGCCAGGGAATGGAATAATCTGCACCATTCCAAAGTGACAACAGAGTTGTTGGAGAATGACTTTTAAAGTAACTTAAACACCCAAAAGTTATCTCCCTAGATGAACCAGTGGGATAGTATTTTACAAAAGCACACGTGAAAAAATCAGGCCTTAATAAAGAGCGCAGTACTTCGGTTTTACTGACTGTCCCAGCCAGAAAATGTCAGTCCAATTTCTCTGCTCTGGACTGAGCCACAGAGTAAGAGGGCAGGAAGAAGAGGAGAGCAGAAGCACATGAAAACTGAAGGGCTTGTGACTGAGCAGCAAACAGTGAGGTAAATGCCTTGCTGAACTAATACAAACCGATGGTGTTCAACAGAAATGGTTTTGTTTCTCTGGCTGCTGTGAATTTAGCTGCTGTTTTGCCAGCAATTAGGCAAGAGGAGTAGCAGGCCAAACAAACAAAAGCTGTCTGTTTTCATTAAACACTCTTCCCCTCCCATTTCAGAAACTAATTACGTTTCATTCCAACCTAGGCCTTTGAATTACGGGAGAGAAGGGAACAATGTCAACACAATAACATCTTTTAAAAATAGACCAACAGCATAAAGCTCACAGGGGCCTGTTCCTCACTGGTCAAGAAGAGATTAAATACAAAACCAAACCTCTGCTGCCACTGAGCTGCATGGCTGGCAGTACTGGACCCCTCTCCTGGGCCACAGGGATGGCTCCCGCCTGCTTCAGCTGCGGTGGCACCTTCACAAATCAACCACTGACTGTACCCTGTTTGTTTTCCTTCTGTTTAGCTCTGCACAGCACAGGCACAGTTTTCTACAGGGCTGTGGTACCCAGCAGCCATCCCATGTGGGATGAGGTGTTTATGACTGTACGGAGAAATACAAGCTGGGTATGGCAGCAGAGGCCTTGAGACATGACGAGCAGGGCATGATGCAAAGAACAGGGATGCCATGGTAGGAGAAGGGGCATCAACACAGAGAGCTTGTCAGGCTCTGAGGGCACCACCACGACTCACTGGGGCCAGCCTTGCCTCCACCAGGGCCCTGTCACTGTCCAGGACCCATGTCAGACCCTCAGGGCTGTCAGTCCCTGCCCCAGCAAATCTGCAGCCTGGTAAGTCTCCATCTCCCCACAGCTCTGCCCTGCCTGGCCACGGACTCTGCTGAGCCAGGTTTCCCTGTACTTCCCTTATCCTGGCCTGCCCCAGTCCATGCCCAGCCCAGCAGGTGCCCACATCCCAGGGCTGCCCTGCTCCCTGGCCAGAGCAGTGGGACAAGCCCTGTCCCCAGCCTGTACAGCACTGCACCAGACCTCACCTGCGGCCAGATGAAGGATGCACACCAGCAGCTGGACAAAACTGGGCTTAGGGATGACAAAGGAAAGGAAAACATGGTGTCTCATGTACTTAAAAGGCACCCTACAGCTGTAAATTTGTATGTAACACAACATTGTGAACCAGTGAAGAGAGAGTTAGGAGTAAAAGCAAAAGTAAAAGTCACCTCAAGTGGATTGTACTAAGTACTGACATTAGCTCTACATTAATATTACATTTTCCATATAGAAACATTCTAACTGTACCATTTTGCTTTCCTTGACAATTAGATTTAGACTAATAACAATTCTTGAATTAGACTTATAAGATTTCAGTTATGGCAACAATTAACTCCCAGCTTTACATATGTATATAGAATCATAGAATCATTAAAGTTGGAAAGGACCAATCTTAGAGTCTAACTGTAAACTGAGCTTGGCCAAGCCCACCACTAAATCATGTCCCTAAGAGCCACTTCTACACATCTTGTAAATACTCCATGAATGGTAATTCAGCCACTTCCCTGGGAATGTGTGTATAAATGTTTATATGGTGTGCTTTTTTTTAGTTTCAGACCAAGATCTTCCATATACTTTGAGTCCAGAAAATGCTGCATGGCAGCTATGGCATTAATTCTATTTTTCTTGCAGTTGATATACATTTACCAAATGTCCAAACTCCCCCTTAATCATGTACAGACTATTAAGAATTAGTGTTAAGCTAGACAATTTTTCTCATTCTCTTATCTTTGCTTCACTCCAAATGCACCATCCTGCTCTTTCAGCCCCTGTGACTTTTGGACCCTAGTAAATTCGTATACTTAGTTGTTTGATTAACACCTATTTCTGCAGTGGCCCTTGGGACAGAAGTTATACATGCTCTTGTACACACAGGCAATCAAACTTTCATATCAACTGATTATGGGAATCACCTCTATATAATTTGCGGAACAACCGCTATGACTCTCCAGCTCCATATGGGTGAAGTTGAGGAATATTTTTTCATCCTCTGGCTGTTGGATAATGTAGACACATTGTCGGCTGTTGATATAAGGGTTAGGCCAGAAAGGAGATGTGATAACCCCTTCACTCTCTGTGAAATTTCCTCCACAACTTGGATCTGCTATATTAAGAAAAAAAAAATTAATAAGTACAGTAACTCCTTTTAAGGCTGCCTCTGTACAATGCCTGCAAATCAAAATGAATTACTATATTATTTAAGAGCAAGTGTTAATTGCCTCCTTTCATGTGTTGTTGGCTCTATCTCGAGAATGTCACAGACCAAACTTTAATCCTGAGTATTTTACTTACCAGGAGATGTTGTATAGACAATATGGAAGCCTTTATCAGTAATTAAGTCATCAGAGTGGAAGTGAATAAATGCATATGGACCAGTGGTTTGGAGTGGGGGTGGAGATCCAGTGCTACAGTATTTACCAAGGACAGGGTCTTGTGGAAGAAGACCGTCTCGAATCTAGACAGAACGACAGATCAACATTTAGGATTATCATATGTGTGCCACTTGTGAACTGTACCAACACTCTGTAAGTTATCTCAGAGGCCCCAGAGGTATTGTGCATGGTACATGGAGGGAAACCAAGAAACAGATCCATCAGTAGAGCTGTGATGCTGCCGCCAGGAGTCATCAAGGGTTTTGTGAAAGGGAAAGAAAGTGTCAGGAGATCTACTGTTGAACCATTTTCTTGAAATCATGCTCTGCATTGGACACAACATACTATTCCAAACTGACTTCTCATTTCCATGAAAATGTATTGGCAAATTCCATAAACATTATGTCACACTTGACAAAAAGCCCTAAGCTCATATGTCAAATTGTGGACGGCTGTGTGAGTTACGATATGAATCTATTAGTCTTAGATCCCTTTCCTGAATAGTTTCCAATAGGCTCATGAATTCTCTGTGGGTGGACATTTGACAAGGAGTTTGGAGACCAAACTTTGTGAGAAAGTGAAAGCTTCCCCTCATGTATTTGGCCTGAATCCTACCCTTTTTGTCACAGGATTTCCACTGACTTCAGTGAAGCAGGTTCTCGTCCCCTTTCTGTCCTATTGTCTCTGATTGTGAATGGATGGCTGGAATATGTAAATAAAAAGGAGCATTTCAATCCAGGATTAAATTTTCAAACAGCCCCCTTCTGTACATAAAAAAGTTTTGAAATATCTTGTTTTGCAATAACATATCCACAAAATGTTGTCGTAAGTCACAATTACACTTTACCTCTAAATAGTCATAACTGCAGGTTTCATGGTGTTCCAGGCTCAGTGTGCCAAAAGCAAACATGATGAGGAGGCCGGGACTGGTTGAGATGGTCCAGAAACAATTTCTGTTTACAGGATAGTTACCAGGATATCCTGGAGAGCTTATCGAGCCATAAGTACCTGTCAGTTCACCACCGCATTCTAACAAAAAGAGACATGGAACGACAGAGTCTTTATCACTGCATGTCGGGTCAGAAGATGAATTGTCCTCTAGTGTCAAAGCTAGCTACCACTTTGGGGTCAGAATAAATTTTAAAACAAATACTAAGCCAAACAAACCAGCCAAGATTCTTCTTTCTTTAAATTTTGCAGTTAATTCTGCAACTCAATTTCAAAAGGAGAACTCCAAGTATTTCTTGATTTACACAGTAAAAGAAAGATTCTTACCCAGTTATGATGAATATGCCTTAAGAAGAATAATCAGAAGCACTGTGTATGGATTGGAATTACAAAATTATTCTGAATTTCTGTACTTGGTAAATATTTTTTTAAAAAAAAAACTATTCCATTTTTTATCCTATCACAAGACGGTTTCCATTAAAAGGGGGGGGAAAAAAGGAAGTTTAATTACAGGTAAGGCTGTTTTATATACCTGTAATAAAATAATATCAGTTCTACAGTTGGGAATGGGAGGGGTATATCATGTGTTATACCTCAGGAATAGCTAGTTTAATCTCATCTATACTGCTCTCTTTGCTTTTTTTTTTTTTTTTTTTTTTTTTTTTTTTTTTTTTTGGTTTTTCAGTGCTCTTTTTTCCTCCAAAATATCTGCTTTCACTTTTCAGTACTCGTATTTGTTAATTAGTAATTATCAATCTAATAATGACAATTCAAAGAAAAAAAACCACTAAAAATAATATTAAAAGCATTTCAAGAAATATTTCTAGAAAGAATGAAATGGCTTTTTTTACTTTATGGTTCGTTCAAGACTCAACCCAATGCACTATTTTCTTTCTAGATAATATACTGAACTGAAGTGACCCTAATGTTATGTGAGATGATTTGAAGTCAATCTCTGGAGATGCATTGCCAGACCGTCTGGAACAATCACCCAATTAGCATTACCAAGAATTCAGGCAGAAATGAACAACAAATCATACCAAAAACCTCACACATTCTTTAAAATCCAATTCCCTAAAATCTATTATGTTTGGAACATTTAGGCTATTGTAAATCGTCAGTGGCAAAACAAACCATTAACTTGCTTGCTTGAAGTACTAGATACTTCTGCGAAAAACGCGAACTGACTAAATGAATCCCCAGAAACACATGCTCTTTAGGGGATTCCTCACAGGAGGTGTAAAGCTGCCTTAAAAAACAGCAGAAAGCTATTAATAAAGCAGCCTAGAGCTTGAGTTTGAAAATATCTTCAAGTGATATATATGTCTACATTTCAGCCTCACTCACTTGAAAAACACTGTCCTTCTGTTCCTAATGTTTCCTAATCAAAGGAAGTAAGTAATTCATTTTACTCCAAAGCCATAAAGATGCTTGACATTTCATCAACTTACCAGGATCATGAGATTCCCAATGAACAGTAAAACCTCCAGTAATGGTGTGGTTTGAGTATAACCAAAAATACAGAGAGTTGTGGGAGCTGAAAAGCTCTGCAGGACCTGGGAAGCCACAGTATTTTCCTAGCATGAACATTGATGCTGAAGGCCCATCATGGATTTGAAGGAATTCAGAGTTACATTCATTACTTGTCTCCAGTTGGAAAAGTGGGAAAGTAATACGCAGAATCTAATAGAAGCAAGAAAACAAGAAGTCTCTTTTTTTTCCATTTGCTGAGACACTTTCTATGCAGAAACTTTATAGAGCAGACATATGTATTCATGCACCTGTGAGAATCTATGAACTTCAGAGCCATTATGTCATTTCCTGAAATACTCCAGGACAAAAAGGAATATTGAAGAATCTTAAGCATCAAAAGGAAAGAGAGAAGATAGACAGATAAGAATTTAGTCAGTGAAGTTTTCTGGAAAGAGTATTATTTCTATAAACTAATAATTGAGACCATTTGCCTGTGTGTGTGGTATGTGCAAAATATATATATGAGTAAATTTCAAGCCATGTGAAAAGCTTAAAACACAGTATAAAATACCTTATTCCACGTTTCTCTTGGCAGTTTTTTTCATCAGATAATTAGCAGTTTTCACCCTTGCTATGGTTGAAAGTGTTGTAATGGGAGTTAAAAGACTCAATGATTTTGTTTCACACATATAAAATCACTGTCTCTAAAGCCAATTCTGGATACTTAGTGACATGCAGAGCTTTAAGTTTGTTCAGATTCTTCACTGATGTGCTGTAATATGCTCTGCTGAAGACAGTAGTGGCTTCAGGCTTAAGGCTGAGGACATGTCACATACATATATATATATGTAATGCCGTATAAACCACTGTTAAGCACTGGTTTATAAAATGACAATTAATTCCACAAAATGTCAAAAATACATGAAATACTTAGATCCCAAGTAAGAAATTTCATGATAAATTATGAAGTAACATATTTCTAGTTGTTATTTATAACACAATGCATTTGTGTGCAACACTTAAAAATTAATCCTTAAAAAAATGAAATGCTTTTTTTTTTGTTATTACACAAAGCCTTTGACAATATGAATTAAGCATTCTATATTTCTGCACTCAGACATCAGAAACATGAAATTGTTTGGGGATCACAGAATAGTCTGAGCTGGAAGGGACCCAGAAGGATCACCGAGTCAAACTCTTAAATGAAGAGCTGGCACATGAGGGGATCAAACCCACAGCCTTGGTGTTGTTAGCACCAGGCTCTGACCAACTCACTCAGCTCAGGAACCCCCTGTGCAGTCCACCAGAGCAGAGCTTTTCTCATGCAGCTATTCACAGATCACATTCTAAGGCAATGTGGAACAGTTCCCTTTGGTAGCTGGAGGTACGCTAATAAACGTTAACCCTCAGCTGCTTAGAAAAAGCCTGAAAAATCTAACCCAAGCAAATCCTTAGGCTAAGGAGCCTAAAGGTTTGTAAGGATCTAAAATTTATTCTTTTGAAAAACTTTTTTTTCCGAGGGGATTGGATCACAACATAGGAACATGTGTAGCATGAAGATAGTCATGTTTGCTCTGATAAGCCGAGGGATCCTGCAGACTGAGGATTTCTTTAACCTGAACTCTATTTTACCTTGTTGGGACTAGTTTGAATAACCCAAGCACAGCTGACCCCACTGTTGTACCACTGGCTGTTTGGGTTGTTAGGGTAACTGAAAGTCCCGCTCAAGCCTGTGAGGTATCCTCCACAAACTGCAAAAAGAGAGAAAATTAAACAGATTTTGTGCTATTACTGTACAAACTAAAACAAACAAAACCTTTTTTTTTTTGCATAGCTTTTTCTACTTGACCATTTAAAACAATGTTGAAAAACACTTCAATAAAAGGATCTTTAGGACTTCCTCTCAAGTTGAATGACATCTCGAAAAAAGCACAAATTCCCTGAAAGAAAAATAGTTCTTGGAAAAAGAACAAAGAATACCAGTTGGAACATGTAGGTACTGCCAAAAGATATTGACTCTGTCTGATGGTAGTGTCCATAAACTGCTTTGCTTCCAGAAGGATATCTACAGATTGAATCTCTAAATTTTCCCCTTCAATGAAATAACATTTTGCATTTTGAAGTTAACATTCTTTCTCAGTAATGGTACATCATAGAAGTTATCTTGAAGAGGTTGTATTGTTCTATTTACTCTTTTTGGTCAGATTTCTGGGCCTGATAATCCTGCTCATGATATACCATGATCTCCTTTCTCACTGAACCATTCAATGCAAGGGAACTGAGAACTGAGAACCCCAAATAGCTACAGAAAAACATGTCTGTAAAGCAGCCAAAATATAATGCACATATAGCTACAGTGCACAGCAAGCACCTGTAGTTTAACACTGAACTGATTCTAAATAGCCAATTCCCACCAAACTGTTTTGTTTCAAAAAGTGGTAAAAAGAATACAATTTTATTTGAAATGTCTGTCTAAAACATCTCACCTTTTTTCAACCAGATTCAAAATGATCATGTTAGAAAACACATTTTTCATTGATTAGAAACTAAAAGAACAGGTGGTACAGTATGATTCCTTACTGCATAAAAACTGCTTTTCTTTCCCTTCATTATGAATGCCTAAATTTTTTTTTCCCCTGTGGACTTAATAATAAAACATTACTAGTTAGATACTTCAAGAAAATAGAAAAAAGCCTAAAATAGTTCTAAAATAGAGAGGTTTTCACAGGGGATCAGTGGAAGTTTTACATTCTGTATTACATTAAAATGTAATTTGCTTTCTTCTCAGCAATCTGCAATAAAAAATGAGCCACTTCTGTTGCCACAGGGACATGGGACTCACTGGAATGCTATCCTTACCTTGTTTAATTAATATTAATGCAAAAAAAGTCCTCCAACAAGTAGAAGAAATGATATTAGGAGGAAAAGTGAGAACCTTGCAGCCAGTATAAAGCTGAGAGTCCCTCATTTTCATGCTAACATTTCTTTCATTAAATTTCTGTTTGAAAACCTTTTCTGGCTTTTCCTCTTGACTAAGAATATCAGGACCTTTCAGCTTCGTAACAGATGAAATAATATGCACAAAAGAGAAACATCAATATATTCTCTTGTTCTCCTCATACTAGATCCTCTTTCCCGACGAGATTTCCAGACCACTTTCTCGGGAACAGAGATCTGATTTTAGGATGTCTGGCATCTAGCCAAGCCCAGTAGGCCTGCAGATCAACTTCATTGTTTCTTTCCTACTGCTAAACAAAACAGCTATAAACAAAGCCCATGGAAAACTCTGACTTGAAGGGAATTAGGGTTGGGACTTCTAATCCACCAAACACAGGGTTGTTTTTCACATCATAACTCAGTCCTTATTCATGTCCCATGCACCAAGCATCTACTCGCTGAAGCCTGCTGTCCCATTTCCCAGGAGGGGAGGGGGAGGTTCTGTCTGTACCTTGCTGGGCAGTCTGGCACTGTGGTCCTGTCCAGGTGCTGGTGCACTCGCAGGAGTAGCCGTTGACCCCATCGGTGCAGGTGCCCCCATTCTGACACGGGTTGCTGACACATTCATCAATGTTCTCTGTACAATTAGGGCCTGTCCAGCCCGCATTACACAGGCAGAAATAGCCAGAGATCGTTGCCTACAGATACAAACAAACCAAATAAACTGTGAGCATGGATCACCTAAAGAAATCTATGGAGTCAGCAGAAAGACTGATGTTTACACTTAATAAATGAGGAGATATTGGAGTAAAGAAATAAAACCTTTGAATTTTTATGGCCTTGATGGTCACTGGTAAATACCAAAATAAACACAAAGCCTAATTAGATTATCTATCTCTTTGTGGTTTTTTTTTTTAATTAAGTTATTTCTTAGCAGACCTCTTTCAAATTACTGTCTTAAAAATCAAAATCTGTACCCTTTTAGCCATTCAGAAAACTGTTTGTTTGGTTTTGGAATGATCACGCTGTTTGCTTGGTTTTGGAATGATCACACTAGAACCAAGTCAATCATATTACCTAAACCTTATAAATAGCAAGGCAAGATAACTGGTTTATAAGTCATTTCACTGAAGGCCTTTCTCCAGGAAGTCTGCACAGCAGTTATGAGGGCTGTTAACTTTCATTTTCATCCTGAGGAATGTTAAAGTGGAACAATTTCATCACCTTTTCAGCTTTATTCCTTATTCTGTATGTCTCTTTTCCATTTCTGTTGTTGCAACCTGTACTACTTCTCCGTATAATCAAGTCTTTCCACATCCGTAACTGTTTTAATTTCATATGTTCTCTTGTTTTATAGACACAATCTTTAAAGGTAAAGCAGAACATGGTCCCAGGTACAGGCTACTATCTCATCTTTGATGACATACAATCAGTGTATTGCATTCTCTATTTGCTTTTTCATTATCTAGTCATGTCCTCTGTGTCCCAAAGAGATCTTTCAGTATGATGGAAGAGGGTTTTGATGTGTTTTTAGGGCACTGAATGTTGTTTTAAAAGGTGTTTCCTGATCTGTGTTGCCTGATTCTTAATTGACATATTTCCACTCTCATTATGCTGGCCAAATATAGCTCTGTTGTTTCTCTATTTTATTAGATGCTTCTGTAGTCCCATTACTTAAATATCTGTGTTATTATCTTCAGGTCGCAGTTTGTAGCCATGATTGCCTCCTGTTGAATGTTAGGATATATTTAGGGGAAGATTTCGTATCTTTTAATAGATTGAATAAAATGAACTGAATAGTCAGAAAAAGTATATAATATCTGGGCACAAAGGGTCGTATAAATATCTTTAAATATGAGGGAAGACACAGTAGATACCTACAGAAGAGAGAGCAAGGAATGCTGGTAAGGAGTGGGGTGTAATTGAGAGGACCATTTCACACAGAAAATGGAAAAACAAGAGGTAATACACCACAGAATCATAGAAACATTTAGCTTGGAAAAGACCCTTAAGATCATCAAATCCAGCTGTTAATCTAACACTGCCAAATCCATATCTCATGTCTCATCTTCCCTGTGCCTCCAGGGACAACCAAAAGGGGGATATCTGCAGCCTAATGGGGATAAATGGGAAAAGACTCTACTGGAAGAAAAAATTTTTAGCATTTGTGAATGTTTTGGCAAAATCACCATTGTCAATATCCTCCACAACAAAATCCCCAGGTTTGCAGCATGGACTTGCCAGGGCACAGCACTCCTCACAAAGGAAGCCAAAAAAGCCTTTACAGGGCCCATGAGGACAAACTAAATGTTCACTGTGCATGAGAATTAATTCGTACTACCAATCAATTTAGGTCCAAAAGACTTGGTTACCATCAGTGCAAGAAATTCCCTTCAAACACCCTTTCCATGTTCATAAAACAGCCTGAGACTCCAGGAGTCGGATCAGACTAGGAACTCATAACTAACTCTGCTAGATATTAAGTCTGAAGGTCAGCAGGTACTGGTTCTGTTATCATGGATAATTCCTCCATGACCCAGGGTGGTAAATTACTTTCCTGTGCCACCAAGTGCAGTCCTCTCCCATCAGCATTCCACTGGCTAGTGTGGGCTACTGAACACAACTTCTCCAGCCATTAGTGCCAAGATTGGCACGACTTCACACACAAAGAAATGGCTTGTGTACCCTGAAACTCACTTTGCTTTCCTCAGGTATATCCTTTGATCTTGCAATCCCCACTGACTTTGCCTCATTTCCGGTAGTATGTCTGCACTCAGCCTTCAGTCTCACCAAGTCTCTCTGACTGGTTATAACCTCACAATGTTGTCACTATGTGTGAGGAGCCAAGTACTTACCAAGCACTGCCCATTTGCACAAGGGTTTTGCAGCTGACAGATATCACTGAGAGGAGAGCACCCATTTGGCCCATATCCACTTCCAGTGTACCCAGATTGGCAGGAACAAAGTGCCATGGGCCCTTGGGAGATAAGACAAGATACAGAATGTAGTTTTGTTACAATGACAATACCAATGTCTGTAAATGTCCTTGACATTTTGAAGCAGAGTCTTAATATAATTCTAACTTACTTGATCTTTTGACACCTTCCCTGGTCAGTGCCCAGCTCTTCCATGGAAAGAGCCCTAGTGTTGTTTTGCTATGGGTACCTGAGAGTCCAAGGTCACCTTCATGGGGAGTAGTGGGGTAGTCGAAGGCTGTTTATGGGAAGGGGAATAGCAAAAGCAGCCGTATAATTGGAAAACTGCATCAGAGAGAAATGGTGAACATCTCCACTGTTTCAAGATAAAATCTTCTTTTTGGTGGAGCCTAAATCTACTTCTGTCAGTGTTTGTGCAAAAGTCTGCTGCTTTAGCTAGCCTGCCTGTAAAATCCCGTGCATGAGGCAAAACTGACTGTGGCAAAGGGGCTGCAATCTAGATATGTTACTATGAAGTGGATTCATCCTAACCAGATCCTCCTTGACATTCACACTGATATTAACTTACAGTCTTTAAGAAAGCATCATACCTGGAGCTGAGGTACAAGTAGCCAAAGGATGGCACCCTCCATTATTTATTGAGCAGATATCAACCTGGGTACATGTTTGTCCATCTCCCTCATAACCTGTTCAGGGGTAAATCTCAGTTAGTCTGTAACAAACAATTTCCTTTAAAAATTTACAGTAAAACAATCAATTGGTGAGCAAAACACTAATTCATGGTGTAGAATCATAGTCTTCTGCTGTTAAAAAGAAAGAATTGAGATAGCTGCTGAAGTTAAACCTGGCATATTTATTGTGGCTCTTTCATTGAAGAGATGGATTCTGACTGCAAATAAATCCTTCCATAGATGCGGAAAAAAGATATATTAGTGTATGCCAAATACAGGTAAAGTCAGTGAGGCCATAGAAGCCCATATCTCTCAGCCACCGTGCGTTGCCCTCCCTACACATCTGCACCCAGTCAGCCCTAACCACACACAGATTTTTTCCACCTGCACACAAGAGCAGCTCTTGGATCTCAAACACAGCACCCAGATCCTCTCAGGACATTCAGGAGGACCAAAGCGCTGCAGCCCAACTCCTTATGGCCAGAGCTGACATCATCAAGATTTGTCTGATGCCACATTTCCAGAATGGTGATACCCACTCACTAACTGGGAGTCTTCACTACCTGCAGTCTATTGCCATTTAAATAGCAATCAAAAAGTCAATTAGAAAGACTTTTTCCTGCTATATTTCTAGTATCGATACCTTGCATTTCACAAAGCATTTTAAATTATAAACCTTAAATTATAAAGACCTAAGTTGCAACTTCCACTGCTTGGGCTGTTCTGTGGCAGAAACATTGCCTCCTCAGACAGCATTCAGAGCGTGACAATTATCAAGGCTTTTTTTTTTACTGCAGACAATACAGTCTGTGATTTATGGCACACAGGATACTCCTTCAATTAATACAGACAACAAAATTACTACCATGATTATGCAATCCTTGTTTCCCATTAATGATCTTGTAAAGGAAGTACTTCACCAAATAAAGGTTATAACACTGAAAATACCCACCTAGTACAGGAGAAACATATTTCAGAGGACCATCTTTAGAGGCATACTCTATACAATGTTCATTAATAGCTGAAGCAGTTTGAATATACTTGGACTCTGCATTCTGTTCTGCAGTATTGTGTATGTGACATTTCTTTATATAAAAACAATTTTCAGCTTCTTAAATCTACCCCAAAACAGGCTCAATTGTGTTGAATCTTCATCTTTTAAGCCCTTCCACAGTATTACCAACAAGGAATGCATTTTACCTGGTGGACAGAGCCCACAGCGAAATGATCCAACTGTGTTGATACATTGGACCATCGGTACTGTTGAGCAGCCTCCGTTATTACTTGCACATTCATCAATGTCTTGGCAAGTGTAGCCATTTCCTCGCCAGCCTAAAAAGCAGCGCAGAAAAGACATCAGAAAGAAAATGCCTGGCCTTTTTGGTTTCTTCTTTGACTAAATCTTTTCATAGAGGACAACTGAATTGCACTTCATTAGCACAAGAATAGACCTGTCTCTCTCATAACTGATTAAAATTAATGCTGGTCTGAAAATTAGGTTTCAAACACAACTGGGTGGACATGTGTTTACAAGAATTATTTTAACTGTATTCTGGATATTTTTGATTCAAACACACTTTTACCTAAAGAGGATGCAGTTCTGGTCTAGTGCATGTATGTATATTTTGCAGCAAAGATTTATTACAACTTCAATTAAACACTTTAAAAACTTCTCCCATAGACACCATCTGCCCAGCTCAGGAAGCGTAATCATAGGTTATATGGTCTGAGGGAATAATCAGATTTTATATTGCCTTAGGGCAGGAAACATACAGATGTGAAAGTACTGCAGACCTCTTACGTGAAGGTGATTGGACATGATGAACGTGAAGGTACTGTGGACATGAGACCTATTTAGATGCTCAGTTTAGAATGAGATAAATTGTGTATTAGACTTCACTGCCTGAGCGACCTTTATAAAACACAACTTGTATTTATTCCCTAGAACACAGACTAAAGCATTTCATGGAGTTCCTCTCATTTGCATCCTGTGTCTGTGTTTATGATACACAGGCAGTAGTACCTCTGCCACCCCATCCAACCTGAGAGCATGGAAGGACGAGATACCTGTGGGACAGGGACCACATCTGTAGGAGCCTGGAGTGTTGTGGCACTGCACAAGGGGATCCTGTGAACATGGAGGATCAGGGAGGCTGCATTCATCTATATCAGCACTGCAGGCAGGGCTGTCAGAAGGGGACATCCAGCCAGCCTCACAGATACAGTGGTACTTGGGCTGCCACAGAAAACACCACATTGCATATTTAAGACATTTGCAATAGTCAAGAAAAAGGCAGGAGGAGTTAATTTCACAAAATGACTTTCCAACTATAGCAAGAAAGCTTTCAGAGCATTACATGCCTTTCACATTTTGTTTGGTAAGTTGCTTCAATAGTTTTCTCAGTCTATTTCTTCCTCTGAATTTACTTATTCAGATTATGGAAGCAACTCAGGCTCATTCATTATGTTCATTAAAAAAATCTGTAATTTACCCCAAAGCTCCCAGAGAAGATAAGATCAATTATGAGCTGTACATAAACATAATTAAAAGTCATCAACTTGCTTTTAACCAGGGCAAAGAGATCACTGTAAGCAACCTGAAATCATCTTGGCTGTTTTCTTTTAATCAAATTATTCAGTAGTCTATTCAATGTGCATCATTGACATTAAATTGCGAATACATGTTTTCCTTTAGGAAAACAGTTTTCTCTCTAGTAAACTTTACTAATGGCTGGATTTCAGCATTTATCTAGCTTTGGTCCAATTAAAGCTAATGGGAGATTTATTGTTGATTGTCACAGGAGCAGACACTGCTAAGCCAACACTGAGCCCTTTTGAAAAGCTTTCTCAACAAAAAGTGGGCAGAAAATAAGTGGTGAGTTGTGAAACTTCTAAAAATTAAGCAAAGAAATTATTTTATAGCAAAGCACAAAAAATATGTGCTGTGACTAGAATGGTGCATGGGTGTATAGGAATATTAAGGAGCACAAGCTTGGCTGGGTGGTTTTGGAGGGCTGCTCTGAGTGGAAAGAGCCAAAGCTGGCATGGCCCATCTGTCCCTTTGGAGTGAACACCCTGTACTCAGATTCTTGCCCAAATGGAATGAGCTGGCTTGCTCCTGAAGAGCCCTCAAGTGTGTGCTAGCATCCACCCAGAGCAGATGCTTGGAAAGATTTGGCCTGGAGTCAGACACCACATCCAGCTGACACTGAGGAGCACCAAAGATGAGCAGCAGTCACCCAGTCACCATGTAGCCCTGGCAGCTGCCAGGCCCCTGGCAGTAAGGTGCTGCTGGTATGCTTTTTCCCAAGAAAAATAAGATTCATGACTTTTGGCCTTCTTAATCATTTAAGCAGTAAAATATTCTAGCAAATTAATTCTCCCCAAATAATGAACAGTAAGAATATTATATTTCACATAAGACTTTAACTTCTAAAAAATATATTCCCAAGCTTCCTATGGATGTAGTAGTAGATCTAATACTGTAACAAGTACCTCTAACAAGGCATAAGACATTTTTGATGCTTTCTGCCACCCCTGGTACAACAGAGAGGCTGTTATGTTGTACAGTGACCTTTCTTCTTGTTTTTCAGCAGCAGTTCATGCTAGGCAGTTTTGTCATGCCCAGCAGTATTTGTTGCTTATTCATGCTGTACTCTATGATGAAGTTTATACATTGTTCCTTACCCTATTGGGCTGATCCCTTTCTTCATCTATGCAGAGGCCATGCTCACAGAGTGTCTCAGATCCTTCCTGGCAGTCATCAAACTTTGAGGCACAGTGAGGCCCATAGGTTTCTGGAGTACAGGAGCAGCTAATAGTGAAAGTGGAAAGAAAAATCAAAATTTTGTCCTTCTACCACTATTAAAGATTGTTCATTGCCACTCTCCACTTTATGGGGTGTTTCTTACAAAAGACATCTATTTACCTATATTGCCAATCCTGCTAATAATCAGGCAGGGAGGCAAATCTCCTGTTCAGCAGAGACTCCAGAATCATTTGAGATTTGTGAATATTCATGACTGACTGGCCCTATGAAAGAATCTACAGCCTTTTGTTAATTCACAAGCACAAATCCAGAAAAAGAAAAGTCTAACCTAAGACTTAACCAGAATATAAGCATGGAAACCCCCACTTCAGTCAAAGAGCACCTAAAATTCCTCTTTCAGTTATGACCATCATATGATGCTAGGTGACTAAAACCCTACCTCTAGCAATATGCAGAAATGCCATGTCTGGCCTGTCCTAGAGAGTGGGGTTCTTTCATCCCCACATCACAACAATGGGCAGCTGCTGTCTCAGCAGCACCTCAGCTTTTAGGGATGTGTGGTGGGCAAGGGGTGGCATTTGTGGTTGGTGGGGGGAGAAGAACAAAGTAGTGGATTGAAAGAAGGCATTTTACTGGGAGGATCTGGTTTGAAAGCTGCCACATGCATCACACAGTTATTTATAGGGCAGAGCTTAGTTACAGCATTATACATATGTGGTGGAACTGAAATTGGGAACTTCTAACCTATCGGATAATACTTCCCATTTCTCTGGCTCTTTATTTCCACATAGACAAAATGTGAGGCTCTGAAATACAACTGAAAAAGATAAAAATGTACAAAAAACCTGCTATCAGATCACTAGATTCTTAATAAACTCACAGTGACACTCACATTTGGATTCAAGTTACATGCTGCAATGTCTTGCAGCTTGCAGAGACATATGGAAGGTACACACCCTTCTTGGATTGCTTTTAAGCTGCCTAATGAAAAAGGCTCTGTAAAAGCATTTCTCTGAAGAATTGGAATCAGGGTATTCCAGTGCAGCTGACCTGGACCTTGGAGCAATTTATATAAAAAAAGCTGCTGCTGTCCCTTCCACTGTGTCACATGCTCAGCTGAAATAGCAGTTTGATAAGCCAATTGCAGGTAACTAAACAGTGCACCCAGGACAAGCAACCCACATGACCTTAGGCTTCAAAAACCCACTACAGCTTAATGCTTAACTGCAGTCTGCAGTGCAGGACAGCGTGTTCATTATTGTAAGAGACAGAAAGCAGAACAACACCTTCCCATCAGTGCAGCAGCTCATCCTGGGCAAGCACAGAGGCAACAGGTGACCAGATGAGTTTTTTTTGTCTAAGGTACATTCAGAGCTCTGTGTTCAACTTCAAAGGACACAATAAGGCAATCTGACCATCTCTAAAGGAGGAGAACAATGGCACTGTCTCCTGTCTACTCTGGCAAAGATTAATCTGCTACCCATCTGAAGTTTCTCAGAGAAGAGCTTCAAAGAAGTAGGTCACACTGCAAGGCACTTCAGCCAAATTGTGATGCACTGCTGCTTGGCACTGCCGTGGTTCTCTCACATGACTCATGGCATGCTGTGATGAGGCCCCTGCTACTTTGGTTGTGACATGGAAGTCTGATAGACATGGGGACTTTCACAGCCTTTCATCCAATGTCCCCTTAAAATTCTGATTGAGGAAGGTGTTTCTGGATACCTGCTCTTTTTCCTCATATTTCAGCTTTTCTGAGTTACAGGAAAAGCACGCAGATACAGAATAGGAACAAGGGGTGAAGACTGCATTATGTTCCATTTCATGGTGCATAATCCATCACCTGGCATTATATCTAAAGGCTTTGGAAAGTCAATTATTACCCTTTTCTTTCCCTGCAGTCCACAGTGGTGTATATAGCTATACCAAAGCATAAGTGGGGTGACCTGGGCTGTTGAGACCAGGAAGATGAGCAGCAAGGTCCTCATAGCTGCTGAAAAGTGATGGAATGCTCTGTGTGGGGATGGATTTAGCATTTGGGGAGCACTCAGAAATAAGGAAGACAATTTGTGAAGTGAGACTGGCGATAGTACAATGGACTTGGGGAAGGGACTATATAATAATCCTGAGTGTGTCATGCAAAAGCAGTAATATTAAGGTGTCGATGACTCAAGAAGAGGTCTTAGTTCATCTCATGAAGCATTGATTCAGCAAGTACCAAGGAGGGCAAGGGGTACACCAGGGAAGAAACTGGGGAATCATTACTGTGCTAACACAATGAAAATGCTTGCGAGAACAGCAGACCTTAAACCTTGATTTAGTCACACACCTGTAATTCTCTGAGCACAACAAGAAACAAATAAAGGCAGATTGCTTTGTGTGTTGTTGTCCTAGACAAATGTCTGTTGCAGACAAGCTAGAAACGCCCTTTAAAATCAAAGTGAAGCTTACAGGAAGCATCATGCACCAGTGACACCTCTGCAGACTCTATTAATGCTGAAGCATGAGGAGCACTACAGGAGAATTTCCTTTGTTTGAGGTTCTTCCAAGAACTGACAAAGCACTAGAAGCCAGTGTTACATCAAATAAATATTTGTGGGGGCTAAGATTTCCATGCTGAAGCAGGACACAAAATGCTTTGCAGAAAGCTGTGGCAGGCTCTCCAGCGTGCTTGTTCCCATTGCACAGGGATAGCTTTGTATTATATGTTATTTATTTATATTTTTATTTATATATTTATTATAAGTTATTTATTTACCAGATTATTTGACATTTTGGAGAATGAGACACAAAATGTTCAGGCTGGCTTGCCCTGTAAGCAAGAGGGCAACGTTTCCTGAGGAGCTGGGCACAGCCAGAGAAGAATATGCTCCAAGGGCCTCATGTGTGTGGGGCCCAGCACACAGGCAGCCCAGGAGCCCCCTTGGTCAGAAGGCTGCAGACAGCACTTCTCCTCCCTTTCTACCTGGCAGCACTGTGCATTCCTTGCTTTGCTGCTGTCTCAGCAGTGCCTGTGTTTTTGGAGGAGATGAAGGCATTTCACAGAACTGTTTCTGTTTTCACAGAATACCCTGAGTCAGAAGGGACCCACAAGGATCATCAAGTCCAAGCTTTAGTGAATGCCCTGCAGGGGATTGAAACCGGGATCCTGGGGTTATTAGCACCCTGCTCTGACCAAAAGAGTGTGCTGGGAATGCCAGTGATCAAGGGTGATCACCTCCTTCATCTTCTCACTCCCTTTGATCTCGAGGGGTGGGTGATAGCAGAAGTATGGTAACGTGGCTGTGCTTTGTGGGCACGTTGGTGAGTGCTGGTTACAGACCAGCATGAGCCTCTCACTGCCCCAGCTACATCCCATGGTGCAGGAAATTGCCATTAAAGCAGCTGCACCTACAGCAGGAAGGAGGGCCACTGGAGCCAGTCTTCAATTTGCAGCCTTCTCCCCTGGCAGGGCTGTGAGATGGAGCTGGTTCCTGCTGCTCTTCTTGTGTCCAAGCAGGCAAAGGCTTTGGAGGCCTTTCTGTGTCTGTGGTGGGCTCAGTGTACAGTGCAGTAAGGATTTTATATGTTTCCAGACTGCAAGGGGTTATAGTGCATACATATTAAACAGACTTATTTCTAGAACTTGGGCTGCAGGCGTGATATGGAATACAAATATAGCAGAGTATTCTACAGGGGATATTTGTGTCTAGTTTTGAGAAGTTACCTGTAGCTGCCTGGTGTGTTCACACAAGTAGCTCCATTCTGGCAGCCTAATTCTGTTCCAGCAAAAATCTGGCATTCATTAACATCCACTGAGCATAGGGGGCCCTAGGATGAAATGGAAAACCAGTTTATTTTTCAAATAACTGAGAAATGAAGCAAACCATGGACCCAATGTTTAATATAGTTTTCAAAGATATACAAACCTTGAGCTGTTATCAACACAGTTTCCCTTATGAAACACAATAACAAAACTTTATTTTTCAGCTGTGTTTCTGTGACCCTTGCTATCAGTCAGATGGGGATAAAATATCTCAGCTGTAGAAAGCATATGAACAGCACATTTTTGTCATCCCCTCCATTTCCAACTAGAAAAAGACTCAGAGAATTTTCTTATAAACTGTTTCTCTCAGGAAAGCATGTCAATTTTGACCCAAATCTTGCTGGTATAACTTTTAAGTTTAAATCTTTTGAGAAGAAGATATAACACTTCCATCTCTGGTGCACGTAATAGCACCATTAAAGCATTTGCTAGTAAAGTCTCTGGATTAAAAAAATTCAGAATGGCACTGATTATTTACACTCTGTTTGTCTTATTTGTTTAAGACTGAATAAATCTCCATCCCTTCCCCCAGTCTCTGTCAATCCTTGTGTAAGTTCAACAGCAAGGCATGCAGTTCAGTTCAGTGCTCAGCAAAAACCAGACTAATTCCCTGCTGTGGGAACTGCCAAAGATCACTGACTTCATGGGCCATCGCCTGCGTGTAACAGCTCAGGGGTTGGCCCAATGCTTTGGGCTTCTTTTTTTTTTACACATATATATTGATATTGTTGAGAAGCAAACGTGGCGCTCCAACCAATGAGTGATACTGCTGCTCTGCTGTTCAGTGTACCTCACCCTGTCCTGAGCAACTCTAAATGATGCACTTCGTGGCAATCACCCTGACCTAGATGCAGTCTCACAGTTGAAATACACACTCTGTAGTCAAGGAGGCTAAAGACTCACCTGCCAGTTGTTTGTACAGAGGCAAAAGAAACCATCCAGTGAGTTAACACAGGTCCCTGAGTTCTTACAGGGGTTACTACTGCAGGCTCTCCTCTGGATATCCTGAAATGCCAGAAAAGAGTAGAAAATGAGGTTTCTGCTTAGCTGGTGTTCTAATAACATTTATTTTCAAGACAAACCTTCTTTCCCCTTTTTTTTCCCCAAATTATTTTTTGAATTCCCCCTCCACTTTTTTTTTCAGCAAGGTTGATTTGTAAAAGTTTTGAGCTATTTCACTCATCCCTGTACAAAATAACAATGCTGTGATTGCTCATACACAGAATGGCCAAGCACCAGGATGAGAAAAGCCATGTAAAAAGTAAATATTAATAGAGACTGTTCTTCAGCAGCACACTGGGAGTCTAGATGAAGGGTTATCTTGTCTTTTTGACTCCATGGGTATTTCATCTGCTAATTGTTTTTACTGGCACCTGTAGATGTGGATTGTCTCAAGCTCACAGGAGAAGCAGGCGACAGCTGAAACTTACTTAGTTCCAGCACAATAAATTCCAGTTTGAGTTTCTGGTCTTTATCTTGACAGACCAGGGAAGGAAAAGTTTACTTCTCCTTGTATCGACTTGTTGTTCTTGAATGTACAACTGTTTTTCCATTAAGAATAGCAGGCTCCTACACAGTTTATATTTTGTAAGAAGGCATATCACCTCCTCCACAAATCTTGGTGCTTTTTTTTTACCTTCTGTTACCAAAAAAAGGTTTCCTGAGGAATGCCTGAGAGGAAAGAAATCATTTAGCTGTTTAATCATTGAAACCTCACTTTATTTACTTGGGGCTGAGATTTTCTTTTCTGATCTCTAGTTTGCTTCTCATTTACTTACCTGCTGTAAGCTTTGAAGTTTGTTATCGAGATTCAGGATCTGAAAAAAAAAAAAAAAGAGAGAATTACATTGTGTTTAGTATGAGAGTGATCACAGAGGTATTTGCTGGATGCTGGTAAACTCACAAAATATTTTCCTTTGAGAACAGAGAATAGCCAGTATGTGAAACCAGGTGACAGTCAGATCTAAATGAGGCCCCATTCACTGAGATTTTGGTGGGTTTCGCAGTTCAAAAAATGACAGCTTAAATATGTCCCAGCTTGGATCCACAAGGCAAGACTCAGTCTTGCAAAGATGTATTCAGGTGCTGAAAACCGAGAATGTGAGTATTCCTGTGGGACTGTTTGGGTCCTCACATGGGTGACAAGCATGGAGGTCTGGGACAGAGCACCCAAAGCTAAGAAAAGGGTCTTCACATCTCAGTGGGTTGTAACCACAAACAGCAAGCCGACACTGAACCACAGAATGTGATGGATACATATTAAAACAATTTCCCTAAAGGAAGGTGTCCCTTACACTATAAAATATTTTCCTATAAGGCACGTGTGGAAACACTGTAACAAAAGACACTCAAATCAGGCAGTCTTTAAAAATTTTCTCATGGAAAAAAAATTTAAGGAGCAGGGAAGTGACAAAACTACTGCATCAGTCTTTTCTTTCCACTGCAAACCCCTATAGCCCATTCCATTCATAGAATGGGATGTCTGTGTAAACATATATGCAAACATATATGGTCCATTTCCAGAATTTATCCATAAATACTAGAGGATATCGGCAATACTGATGCTGACAATGAACAAAGAAGAATCACAGTAACTGGAAATTTTGGGGGGATTTACAGAAATATTTCCATTGTCTACAGAGTTACTGAATCAGTATCTCAAAATTAAACACAGACTCCAAGCTGATATTAAATAGGGACTCTGCTTCAGCCCCCTAAACTGGGTCCAGAAATACTAAAATGAATCAGGTTGTTTAATATTAGTGGGAGGAATGGAAACCTGGGAATGCTGGAGGAGGATAACATGAAGGTGTGACTCACCTTGGAGGTCAGCAGAGAAATCTGCTGAGATACATTCTGCAAGGCACCATTGGCTTTTTTAAGTTCTTGAATCTCTGTGCTACTCTCTCTAACCTAAAGTTAAACAACAGAGGTAATGTGAAACAAACTTTGACTTTTCAAAAGCTTAGGAAAGTTTAGTTCTTGCATAACTTTACTATTATAAAGTCCACTTAAATACAGAGAGCTCTACTACACACACAATTTATCTTTCCATTATCTTTTGTGATGATATGATTACTTTACAAGTCTGCAATGGCTTACTTTCATATTAGACTGCTGATATACATAATATAAAATAAAATACAAAACACATCAAACACTTGTGATAACAATTTAACTCTTAATATGTAGAACTGAAAATGAAAATATATTAAGGGAAAATAACTGTATCACCTGACTAAAAAGTTCTGCAAGGTCTTCTCCATTAATTTTTACTTTCCCCAGTGGTCCAGTTCGAAATTCAATATTTTTGCTGGAGCCAGCATGGAACACTAAATTACCCTGCTCAGAGGATAAACGAGGCCTGTTGTGTATTGGAAAAAAAAATAATAATAAAGAGAACATTTAGTTACAGATATCTGCCAAAGAGTACATAAAATAGAGATGTAGCAAAGCCATTCTGCTCCCATTACCAGCACTTAGACGCCACCGCATCAACAAATGTATTTGCAAGCAATGGTACTTACTGCTCGTCATAAGTGGCTCTTTTCTGCCTCTTTTTTTCATGGTGGTTTTGGTCACAGCTCAATCCAGTAAGTAATAATAACACAACTACAAGCCCAGGAGCAGGAGAAGCCCAAAGCATTGCTCTCCTCCAGCTGTCCTGCGCTTGAAGTGAAAGCTCCAGTGCTGGACTGGGCTGTTGTGAGCCCAGATGCCCTTTGCTCTCACACAGCTCTTTGTTCACAAGGTGCCCATTCTGCTGTCTTGTCTTGCAAGGGTGAACTTTATCTCGGATACCTAATTAAAGATTGACAGCATGCAAATCCCCTAGACATTAAATGCATTTTTCTCCCTTTGTCTTTTGGATTCATGAGCTTTGAGAGATCATTGAATGGAATCTGCCTGTATTTTATCACTATGTCTTTGCCCTTTGTACAGCTGAGCACCCCTGTGTCCCTGAGAAGCTTGTAATCTGCAGAAAGTGCTCTCCCACATGCTGCACCACAGGGGCGAAGGAAAGATAGGTTATTTGGCAGCACTAAAGGACCTAAATTGTTATAAAAAAATCCCCAACCCCAAATGTAAAACCCACAGTGGCTGGCAAGGAACATTTGTATTGAAAGAGAAGCTTCCAGTCAGTAATTTACTGGGCAGATGACACAAACAAGTCAGCAGTACTGAACAGCATCCCATGGATTACAGCAGGAAAGTACAATTTTACCTGAATATGGTTACTCTGTCTCAAGGGTGACTCAGTCCCCAGATGCTGAGGCTCAGGCTGTTGCTACTGAAAGCCATGAGAGATTCCACATCTCACCTCCCCTTTGTTTTTGCCGGATTCTCCATATTCCCCTTGCACAAGACTTTGCTGTGCTTTTCTCTTCCTGACATCCAGGTCCACTACCATACTTTTTGATTTTTTTTTTTTTTGTTTAGTAGACATCTTATTCAGGCTGCTCACATTTCAAAACTCAACTGAGAAGAATAACAACAGTTGTAGCTGCTCTTGCTCATAGGTAACACCAGCATCCTTTAAGCCCCAGACTTCCCTGGAAGTCATGGAGCTCCTGCAACTCCTAATCCTGCCCAGTCTTTCTTTCTGCTCCAGTTTGTACTTGCCACCTACAGATAACCCATAGATATGTGGAACCTGCCCTGGAGCTGGAGGATTGAATGAACTCTGCAACTCTCACAGATGGAAGCATTATAAGCTCAAAACAACCTGGGAAGAAATTGAATGTGGTGACAAAAAATGCTATTGTCATCTCAAAAAGAGACAGATGCACACTGAGTATATGAATGTGAAGTCAGGGCAGCTAATGTTTGTGGTGCTGCCACAGATAATGTGATCTTCCCTGTGAATACCATAGTGTCTTAGGCTGTATCAGATATATCCCACCATTTTTCCAAAAACTAGATTTGTATTATATTTTATTAACTGTGTTTTCATAAACTTACCTTGGAATTCAGAACAGCACCAGCCTGCTGACCACAACCCTTGTGCTCCCACTGGCTGTGATTGCAGGTAACCCAACAGTCACTGCTGCTGCCGAGGGATCTGGAAGGGCGGCAGTGAAGCTCCTCCTGAACCCAGGGAAGACAGCCCCATCCCATGAACCTACTGGTGAGGTGGAAGGAGGACAGTTCTCTGGATGTTCGCCTGCTCTGCAGCAGGGAGTCTACCAGCTGTTTCTGCCAGAACAGAGAAACAAGGAGAATTTTCCATGTGTTGTCCTTTACCAACGTGAGGGGTAATATTTCCATAAAAATACAGAATTGTGTCCCTAGTTGTTGGAAATATGACTGCTCCGTTCAATCCACATGAGCTATGTTTTTTTTATATCAACTGAGAATTTGTACCTGCACCTTTTTTATATTTACTATTATGCTTTTTGCTCTGAAACCTCTGTTCAGTAATAGGTCAACATACACAAATTATCAATGTTTCTGTCTAGTCAACAGGACACCTTCTGCCTCTGGGTATCCTGGTACTGTCCATTAAACTGGTGCTCATTAACATTCTTCCTGTCGATTTTGAAGTCTGTCTGGTGGGGATTTTTTTCTCTTTAGGTTTTGATTTTCTTTTTGTTTCAACAGTTTACTGAGTTTGTGTAACTGTCAGTTGGATGTTAACTTGGACAAACTCCGGGCCAACTACACTCGCACTCCATAGCAGGCTGCCTGAATGTCTGTGTACTCCAGGAACTTACTTCCACAAAGTCCATTGTATGCTGACAGTTTCCATCCTGGCCTTCAGCTGTGGCCCACCAAGTCTTTCCTTCCCTCTATTCATTTCTTTTGCATGCGGAGTATGCACTGCTCCTCTCTGCTGCCTGTCAGCCTTCGATACGGGCTTTCCTTTCCAACTAATTAACTCCAATAAACCAATAACCAGTGAGCAATAAACCATAAAGGATGAAGACAAGGCTGGTAATGCAAGGAACAGGAAGAAATTCACCCTCTCTTCCTGTAGGCTTTATAACTTAGAAAATAGTTGGCCTGAGAAACAGCTCATTTTGACTATACACTGATTATAGGACGGAAAAAGAGGGCTGGACATCCACCTATTTGCATGACACACTATTCTCCATTTCATTAGACCTTCCAGATTTTAGTTAATTTAGTCTTTATTCCTAGTGAATGCACCTTAGGCTGGCCAAATTGAGAAATCTATAAACCTTCTTAGGGAGAGAAATAGGTCCACACCTTCTAATTTTACTGTAATATATTGGATGGAGACATCATTTTTGGAGGAACATAATGGAAAACATACAAATGTCTGGCACAAAGATAGGGGTTGTTCTTTCTAACAAGGAGAGCTGGCATGAACCTCGCCTCCTGGGACAGGTCATTAATTACCTGCCTAAGATGAAGGCTCAGAAAACAGCTCTAAAGAGCATAGGTTGTGTGCAGATTTGGCAAGAGTAATGGAGTGTTTGTCTCTAATTCTGGTTGAAGTTCATCCTGTACGAGCAGGGACTACAATTTACCACCATCTTGTATAGCTGTGTGAAATGAAATGGTGGTATTCCTCTATTTCTCCAGCAGTACGTGCCTGCAATGCAGACACTGTGTAGAAGATAAGATTTGACTCAAATCATGGCCAAAAATTCAATACACACATTAATTACTTCTGGGAAATAGCTCAAATGCATGGACATGAGTTTTTGACAATATTATCTGTTTAAATGGAGGAAGAACAGCAACTGGTGTGAATCCAAACCTGCCTAGTTTTTAATGGAAGACTAAAAAATAATCCTTTTCTTTTTCCCTACAGATGCAATTTAAAAAAAAGAATCCCTGCTATTCAATGTTATCACTTTAAATACTTGCAAATAATTATAAATCCAGTCCACTGCTGGTTAAATACCAAGTAGAGCACAAGCTTTCCCTCAGCTGAGCTCGTATTTCCCAGTACTTCTATCTTCACTTCCCTGTATCTGCCTTCATCTTTCCTCTTTTTAATTATACTCTAGTGTTCAAAAGTGACACAACATATGAAGTTATACTGTTACCTCCATATAACTGAGCAAATTCATGGTGTAAACCATGCTCCATATTGAACTCAACATTTCCTGTGTGTCCCTACAGCTCGGAGACAATCAAGCACTAACCTGGTAACAGGTCCTGTGCAACGGATCAGCAGCCATGGGGTTTACATCAAACATGGGTGAAAAGTAACATCCCCCTTGCTGTGCCTTACCTATAAGCACCTATGATCAGTTCCTTCCCACTCTTCACGAGTGTCTGGAGAGTTTTATGGCCACAGCACCTACCCCAGGGGCAGCAGTTGCTGCAAGACTAAATTTCCCACACCCCTCCTCAAGGATTTCTCTTTTTTTCAACATTCTGCCCTCTGACACCTGTTTAAGATTATGCTTCCTCAACACAGTTGATGAAGTTCATAAGTTACCTGCTAAGGAAGTTAAACTACCTGGTCAGGAAATTGAGTTTTTCAGTTTTTAATAGCAAGTGACAAAGATAAGGGTCTTGATTTAGTTAACCACTTAAGCTGAAATTGATCTACTGTCCAAATTTTCCCTGGATTCCTTTATCAGAAGTAAGATTTAACATATTAGCTTTTACTTTCCTTATGAGACTCTTATTTTAGTTCTTCTGTCTTTCTGGTTTGTCTTCCTACACATTGTTGTTTCTGTAAACCACTAACCACTTTGATACTTCCTATTCTCCATTTCATTCTTTTTTGCAATTAGCATTTTCATTTGCAAATGAAAAGCTTCCAGTCAGTTGTATTGGCTTTGCTCTTTCCGATTGATTATTCCAGTCCCTTTAACACATTCCAGTCGCTTTAACATACACTGGAGTTATTTTTAGGGACTTCCATTTGCACCCTTCTTCACTAATAACCCTAAAGCCATGAATGGACCTGGCTGCACAGCCTCCCTCAGACTGATGCTATTCTGTCCTGCTGGCTTTTACCAAGAAGCTCAGTCCGAGCTATGTCTGCAAAGCGTTTCCTGTGTGTTGATGCCCTGGTTACAAGTACTGCCATTCAGCCACCATAGAATATAAGCAGTAAGAGTCATCATCCTGGGCTAGAAAAGATCTGTGCAGGTCAGTGGATCATCTAAGTCACTCTCCAAAAGTGGCCAAAAGCAAATAGGAAATGAAGGGGACATGAAGGGATGAGCACATACAGTACCTCCCCCAGGTACTCTCTTGGCCTCCAGTTATTTACAGCTTTGGAACTTCTTCAGCCAGAAATATACTTTGTACTCTCAAAGGATTTTTCATACACGAACTTCTCCAGTCTTCTCCACAAGCTTTCCCTTATAACACATGTGCAAAAAATGAGTAATGCCATAGGTCAATTGTGGTGAATATAAAGTGAAAATGCCAACAAAAAATACTGATTCTGAAAAGAATTCCATTTTAAGTGTATTATTTATAAACAGAATGAGATTAGTTTATTTTTTTAAATATATACAGGTAAACATCTGAACTAGTAAAAACTACTTATTGCTATCTACATATGAGAAAATACATCAGTACCATCAACATGCTTTGCTTCCAAATGCCAGGTGGCGATTTAAAATTATCTGAATTAAAACAGCCCAGTGCATGGACAAAAGCACAAGATAAACATGCTCTCACTGAAGCTGGGATTTCAGGATATATTCCTGCATCCAGAATCAGAGACATTCCTCCCTGGAGGAGATTTTAGGAACTTTTTTACTGCAGTTTCCCAAATCCTAGTGAAAGGCATCCAACCAGAGTGGCCATCTGACATTCGATCCAACAACTCTCTCAACTAAAAGTGGTGTGTTCCAGCCGACTTAAACCTTTCCAACTCTTTTTCTTGTTTCACCAGAGCTCTTACCAGAAGATTCCTCGTCCAACTTACTCCCACTGTCAACAGAACCAGGCAGAGGAAAGTCAAAGAGAACAATCCAGTTGTCTTGCCTTCACAGACAGCTGCCTGACCCTCTTGGGCCACTATTTATTTTCTTTAACAGCTATATAAATTCCCCAAACCTTACGATCAACTAAAGACAAAAAACCATAAATCTTGTCCTGCTCTTTGTAATTACATTTAAATTGACATACTATCACTACTCAGTATTTCAGAAACTTCCCCTAATGAGGTTGTAACACTGCAATACTCATATTTGCACAGGAAAAAGGAAAATGGCTACTGGAATGAATTTTGGGCTTAGTGTCTACTTTATTATGGTTTCACACTATTTTCCTTGGATATTTCTTTGATCAGTTCAATTTTATACAATATTTACATAGGGCTGTTCAGAAATGCCTAGTGTTTTCTACCAATTATTACTTCATCTCCTCCAAATCCTTACTAATATGTCACGTTCTTTAAACACCATGCAGAAAAAAATACAACACTAAAGTGGTTGTAAACACTTAGGAGACAATATATATTAAACTGCTAAGGAAAATAAATATAATTCAGTATTTATACAAGAATTCAAGTGTTAAACTTACTCTGAACAGCAAGCAAATAGAGGAGCCAAAGGAAGAGCTGAGAATTGAATAGTTCATCCTTGAGATGTAACAAATATTTTCTAAATTTTCCATTTATTTTAGAAATGTCTGAAAACTGCTAAAACAGAATTGTAGAGTCATTGAAGCACTGGGCTTGTTCAGATTTCTATTGAAATATCTCTGTCAAAACCAAAATGGGCTTTCCCTTGTCTAAATTTAAGAAATAGTTATCACCAATCAATGTTTTACCAGACTGTAATACAGAGCTTCCTGAAAATCCTTGTAATTCCCCTAGGAGGAATCAGTAAAAAGTGAGGTAAAAAAGTCTCTGGGCAGAAGCCTGACATTCACAGCATGGAAGGACGCACCTCCACTTCAAGCATCAAAAGATACTCAAACTCACTACATTAAAAAAAAATGATATTCTAGTAATTTTGCTGCTAGACAGGTTTCTTCATGAGTATAGGGAAACCCCAGATCAAGTCAGATACAAACTAGCTGGTATAGGGAAGATTTCTGTAAGTCAATCTGCAAGCTTCAAAAATAACTACATAAATAGAACACCACCAAATATGACACCCTTTTTCTCAGTGGAAATTCTCAAATTTCAGGGAACACAACCACATCACCTCACTCAGATAATGAAATGTAATTAAGATGTGCAAATGAATTGGGTACAAAATCAAAAATCAGATTCTGGAAATCTCCCTCCCTTTCCAAAGGCTGTTTTCCAGATTTCCCTTCTTCACCTTTCAGGTGCTTTGGTAATCAGATTTCATTGCTGTGAAAATGCTTAAGCTGAAGTTGCAAAGTACAGCAATGATGTGGGCTGCAAAGTACTCAGGATTAGGGGACTGCTTGGAAAAGGAAGCAACATGATAATCAAGTGGGGTCAAGCAGGTACAACCCAACAGAACCCAGTAAACCAGTCTATTAATGACAAACCAAGGGGATAAGCAGCAGTCACCCAATTTAGCAGCACCAGTATGACAGGGTTAGTAGGGGTAAAACACAAATATGCATTTACAACTCTGAATTCTTTCAATTTTCTTTTCCTTCAGAAACAGCTCAAATTAGTAAACAGATTTCAGTCTTCACAATCATATTGGATTAAAATTCACTGTCAATATGGAACACGGTCTGTATTACTATACCAGTTTTACGTGCAGCTAGACGTTTCAATTTACACTTCCACACTGCTAACTTACAAGTGGCATATAAAGCATTAGGATATGTTCTACACATAAAAGAATTGAAAATTAATTGTTAATAGTAATATTTTTCCAAATATTACTACAGTGAAGCAGAATGAATAAACTATTTACATGGTTTAGCAGAAGGAATTCAATTTATACATCAAATTAATATTGTTTTCATACCAATGTTTGGAACATATTAGATAGCGATAGATCTTCATACTACCACATTTCTCCCAAGAACAAAACCATACAGCTACTAGTTATTGATCTGGCTGATAAATCTACACAATAACCATTATGTGCATAGGTAACCATGGTTCACTGTCAAAACCACACCCGCTCTTTGCAGTTTAGTAGCCAGCACAGCAGTACTTTTTAACCATTTCAGCACAAGTGACCAGGTGAGGACAGAGGCCAGCCTCATCCTTCTCTAGGGCTTTGTCCAGAGCACTTTCAGGAGAAACCATTTCCATTTCTCTTTTACAACTGGAACAGCCCGAGTGGTCAGCATGCTGCTGGAGAATCAGACAGGTTGAAGTAGGTCAACCCAAACTTTTCCTGGTTTACCAGTCCACAAGTAACATGCAAATCAAGACTGAAGAAGAAATAAGCAGGAGTCAGAAGAAAAAGCTGTGTGAATTTATCTACATAAATTCATTCTGAAATTGTTTTCAGGACTACAGTGGATGAAAGTAGCTGCAGTATGTCTACAGCTGCTCTGTTCTCTATGGTCTTCACTTCCTCCTGCACTACCAAGCCCAGATGGAACATACCATGACTGTTCCTGTGTCACCCCTTGGGTGGCAGGAAGAGGGGGAAGAAAACTCATTCATTTTCAGGATTGGCACCTTAAACTTACTGCTTAGGTGCACAAGAACTATGATCAACAACAAAACCCTTCTGTCTTCTAGCACATAATCTCCTTAAGGATGCTTACTAAGTATCATCTCACCTCTTCCTCACTCAAACTGTTTTTATCTAGATACCAATGCGAAAATCCCAAGGAAAGACAACAACTAGAGCACATGCTTCTTTAGAGGGCTTTCAGTTTTCCCATCATTTTCTCTTTATTTCAGAGGTACTGAACTCACAAGATTTCATTACAAACCCACTGAATTCAGCTTTATGAGGCACTGTGCAGCGGTGGCACTCGGGATGGCCACATGCAGTGATTTCACCTCAACATACACTCCTAACCCCCAGTTCCCAACTCTAGCAAGATCTGTGAAGAAATTTTAAGAAGAAGCCCATATAGTTTTTCTCCAGTTCTTATGTCACAGGAACCTAAACATGAAGCTTTAAAATTTTTTTTATGTCTTTCACATGTAGGTCTTGGGTAAGGAGCAATGATCTTATCCTGAAAAATATGAGAAGAGAAACAGGAAAGTTTTATCAGGCCTGTGATAATTTCGCAGTATTTTGATTCAGCTGCACCTAAACAAATCATTCCAGACAAATATAGTTGGGTTACAGAATCCCATGAGACAACCATGAAGAACAACATTATGTCTAAAAAATTGTATATAAAATACTGAATTTATTAGTTTCATGAGCTACAAAAATCATATCAAAATTTCAGATCATATATACAGTGTATCTTTTCAGAATGCATCACTTACATTTAAAGATGAAGACATTTTACATGTAGAACTTGGCCTCTGCACCTAATTAAAACAGCTCTGACACAGTTTCACACAATACAGAGAAAATGGTTTTAAGATTAAAAAATAAAATAAAATAATCTTATCCCTTCTAGCTGAAGTATTTGCATATGTTGCTATTTTTTATTCTGCAAACTAAAAAAAAAAAAAAAAAAAACCAAACCATTTAAATAAAGCAAGTAAGTCCTGTAAACTGCCGTTTAAATAAAACACCTATACAGTTCAAATCCATCATGAATGTGAGTTATTAAAAATATATCTAAACTGTTCAGCAAAATGTCTGGACGAATATCTTGGCTAGCTCTGATTTTTGTCCAGGTTCCATCAGCTTTCTTCTAAATGATGAGAGTACTTTCTGTCACCAGTCCACATGCATCAGTTTCAGGTTCTAAATTATTCAAGTAGAATGGAGATCAATTTTGACACCACACGTACATTGAGGCTGTTTCCCAGAAGACGATAGCATTGTTTTACTGTTACCTTTTCAGGAAAACCTAAAACAAAAACATATAGTGCAACATCACTAGTCTGAATTTGTTCCTACTTTTAAGGGGTTTTTTTCAGTGAACATTTCTTAGTGCAGTTATCATAGATTGCAGAAGGATTTACCCTCCCTCCAGGCCCCCCACAAAAATTCACAAGGTTACAAAACCAATTCACAACCAATTGATTGGATTTGCATCAGTTCTTCTATTACCAGTACTGGTTTCACAAGAAGCTTCAAAACATTCCCCTATTGTGTAACTACTGCTGATCCACCTTCCCTTCAGAGAGCTCAAAACATCTAGCAGTCTCAGGGAGGGGCAGCAGTACTAAATCCCTGCAAAACTGCTACTCTAGATAACATCCACAGAAGAACACAGCCACAGCAGAAAGACAGTGTGACATTTCTGCAGATGGACTAAACTGCACTTCTCAATAAGCTTTATACTATACTTCCCATATGATCCCCTCTAACAGCTCAAGCAAATCACAAGTCTCTCAGTGCAATATATCACCCATGCAGATTAAATGATGAGCAAGACTTGTTTAGTGACTGATCAAGCAGATGAACAATTTTCCATGTAATTCAATGCCAACCCCATTAAACACACTCAGAAATACAGACAGCATGAGAAATGTCCTTCACATAGTAAGTGCATGGCCTGGCAGAAAGAAGGGAGAGCCACTAAAAATGACACTAGCCCAGGTATTGTGAAAGGGCTGTGTTGTGTACTGACTACCAAGCTCCTGAGAGTGAAGCAGTTTCGAGCAGCCAGCTGGTCTGCTCTGTCCTTGCTTGCACTCTTACCTTACTCCAACTGTGAGGTAAAGTACATTTGCTTCAACCTGAGCGAAAGAGGAACAGCAGTGGTGACTTAATTTTTAGGGTCATATAGTAAACTGCTGAAACTTGGCCACATTCAATTATTTCATCATTCCCTAAGAAGAAAAGCCTTTGACTCAGAGGTCAACACTACCCCATTAGCTCAGATGCACAAGCACACTGTGAGTCCAAGTAGTGATTTGTACACTCTGAAATTTTCACAACTCTTCAGAAAAAAATTGTCTTCCAGAGAGAGCTCAGGAGAGAACATGGTTGGACAGTTACTGAGCCAAAGGAGGCTCTGAGGAGGAGGTGGTGTCTGGGAGGAGTCGTTCCATCCTTCTCTGCCAGTTATTAATGCCTCGAATGTGGACTGCTTTGGTAAACACATCTTCTGCCAGCTCCATCCACTCTGCCCAGCTTCCTGGCACTCACATTTGGGCAACCGTTCTTCTGTCTTTGGAACAATCACTTGCACTCCCACACACATTTCCTTAGATGGAGTTTTCACATTCCATCGATGAATAAGGTACAGAACAAAAGGATTTTAAAAGCATACATGAAAATAAATATGTATTTTTGCATACACACACATGCACTTACAGCCCAAGAAGCCTACCTGAATCTTGAAAATGTCAGAATTTCTCCTACCTTTTGGCAACAGAAAGCCAAGAATGAATTTTAAGAACTCACGGTTTCCTTCATCCCAAGCCTCCTCCTTCTGACTGTTAACATTGTCTTTCAATGTTACAACACTTCCTATCTTCTTGGCTTCAGAGTGGCCTACATCAAAAGGTCAGATTCAACAACTCCCAGTATGCTGGCACTTACTGCACAGCTCTCACTGTAGCATTTATGTCACACACAGTATCTGATGACACTGAGGTCTTAACAGCACGTACTTCCCCACCATGCTGGCTTTTGTTTCCTAAAAGCTTGCACACATTGCTAATAAGAAAAATGGAAAACACATCCTAACACCACTCTCATGAAAGCAGGTCACAGGTGCAAGAATGCTCTGTTCACTTTTAATGATATTGCTGTGGGACCCACCAGAGTGACTAAGACAAATGACTGCAGTATTTCATTGAACTATAGTCCAATTACTATTTATACATTTAGAGGTTAAAAGCACAAATAAATCTGGTCATGTTAAGAATGAACAATGACTTTAACTCTGGACCTTACATATTAGAAAAGGCCATCTACTTCTTAAAATGCAGAACCATTTAGACAACCACATTTCTTCTGATGATACTATAGCTGCACTAGTAACAGCATCTGTTACAAAGCTTCTTACAGTCTGCTCACAGTTTTCAGCTTATAGTTTCCTCATTCTTCAGTTTCTTGGACCAATAACATATTTGCAGTGGGTGCAATTCCAAGTTTCCTGGTTTTGAAAATTTTGGCCTAAATGTTGCTGTCACTACGGATCACAGTAGCAGAGAACTTATAACACATTTGCTCTGAAAATACCATATCTCACTACAATTCCTTGAAGTTTAGCATGGGAGAAATGCTGTCAGGGCAACACCCCGTGCTGCAGCCATAAATACATCCACTTTCAAAAAAAAAAAAAAGAAAAAAATCCAGAGTTTGCAAATTCTCAAAGGAAACTGAGATTACAGTACCTGAATTCACTAAAGATTCCTATCAGCCTGGAGTGGAGTAACATTTTTTAAGCAAAAAGTGGGAGAAGTTTTAAACACAAAGAAATGTCAGACTTGTGACTCAGTGCAGGGGGAAATGCATGTTCTGCCTATGACTCAGGAGTATATTTGAGAGGAAACCACTGAATGAGAGGCTTGCTTTATGTGTCATGAAAGTTGGAAAAGCAGTATAGAGAGGGAACTGCAAGAACTGTAAAACAGTTATAATACTAACTGCCATAATTATGGTGAAAGGGTACTCTCCTCTAAGAGGTGGAATCCCAACCAACAAAAGACAGGCCTCCTAAATGAACACATTGTTACATAGTGATGATCTGGATGATCCTCAAATTCAGAAGCCCGACCTGTCTTCAGAGCTCAGTTCTGATTTGCAAAAATATTAAACCTCACAGGTGTCTCTGCAGATGAGCTATGAACAGAAAGGACGGTATCACTCCAAGCACTATGAAATTATAGAAGTCATGTTTTGCAAACTGCTCACCCCAAAGTAATGGAGTCTTCCAAATATAAATTTCTCCATTGTCTCAGTTCTCCCTTTGTAAAATACAAGCAACATTAACCCTATTGCACCTCTCAGTAATGTTGCAGAGACTGATTTAACAGTACAAAAACTTCAGCTGTATTTTAAAAAAAAGAGAAAATGGGCAATTTTGTGCTCAAAAGAGCCCTTGAGCAGCATGATAAGCCTATACAAGCCCAATCCAGCTCTGTTAAGTTCAAGTATCTTGACATCAGCCTACATGAATATGGAACAGAGCTGTGCTAAAAGGCTGTCTGCAAATAGAACAGATCCATTAAAGAAGTGGGGCTATGAAAAAACATTGCATGTTGGTATGTTACAACACAGCACACACTTGCAAATACTCATGAACACATAAGCTTAGTGCTGGCAACTCCAGTTTCACTGTGCAACCTTGATAATGTTCTCTAAATGCAGCAATTTCAAATCTAACAAGTAATAAATGAAATAACAAACTAAAACTGTGAAATAAATACATAGAAACAAGCCACATTTCTCAGAACTCTAAGTCACCAAGGAAGTTAAAGCAAAATATAACCAATTATTCAAGGTCAGTGCCGTCTTATTCTTTGAGCAATCTGGTCTAGTGGAAGGGGGTTGGAAACAGATGATCTTTAAGGTCTCTTCAAACACAAACTCCTCCCATGATTCCATGGATGCTTTTGTTGCTGAGTGACAATAAATTGATCTGATGTGATGTCGGCAGGACAGTTTCTTAGCAGATAGTAACAGCTACATTTTCCTCATTGCCCCTTTTTACAAGGAGAATTCTGATGAATTTACTTCAGGTTTAATTCTTGTTGATATGTATCCAGCATACTGATACTGCTGAGTCTTGTTCCTTGACTCCTTCAAAAAACAAAACCACTTACAAAATTAAGTGACTGCCCAAGGGCTGCCTTGCCTAGAAAATAGAGATTGCTTAATAGATTCTTCTATTGCTTAATAGATCAACAAAGAACTATCTGTATCATCTGAAATTCCCTATCAACAGCTGTAAATGTGTGGAAGGGAGAAAGCAAGCAGCTCAAACACTGACAATCACAGACAGCCTTCCTAAGCTGGCAGGATAGGTTGATTTAACACAGTTGTGAGTAACACCGGCTGCTGAGTAAATAGTTTCAACTTTAAACAAAGGTATTCCTTTACTGCACTTCACTAACAGAGCATTTTGTATGCCAAAACCTTCTTCTTAGCTTATGCAGATAAACCTCACCACAGAGGCTGGCTATTACAAGACATGAAAAAATCTAGTGGAAATTCAGATAAATTCAAAGTTAGCCAAACAACAAGAATCAATCAATCATAAGAAATTAGTGGCCTGAAAAAAATGCAATATAAAAAGATTGGATTAGTCCCAGTTAAAAAAAAAAAATACATTGGCATTTCTGAAGAATAATGTAGAAGTGGGTATTTTGCAGCACATACCAAATTCCAAAGGGAATCCATGAAGATTTGCTATTTCTCTTGGGGTAAAGTACCTCAGTTTTAATGTTGACAATTTCATAAGCTTCTCGTCCTCTGGTAACTCGTCAATGTGTTTAAACACTGATTCAAGCTATGAAGAATATCAAAACCAAGAAATATGACTGATGCAGACCAAATACGCAAAATTTACAGTCACATCTTAATAGAATATTTCTTTAATTATCAAAGTGACAAAGACAATAGAATGTTCTGCTTGAAAGTGTCATTTGCATTCTGTTTTTGCAGCCAACATCTCAACACGTGGACTTGCAAGAAAGAAATCAATGTTGCCATGAGGACATTCATGATTTCTTCCTCCAGTTCCAAGCTATACCAATACTTAATGGGGCAATCAAAGAATAAACATTTGTTAATGACAAAAGACAGTGACTCAATATAACTCAATAACAGACCATTCATATAAATTAAGCTGTGTGGATGCAGCTGTTTTAATACGCTCACTTTGAGATTATTCTGAATTCTAGAGCTGCATACCTCTTATGCTTAGAAATGCCCTATAATATTAGTGAACAGCACGGAAGTGCAGGAGGAAGGGCTTGTGTACAGCACAATATTTCATTCAAAATTTTTGACAAAGTACAGCTTGTGTCCTTTTTTGTGAAAAGTATCTTTGAATACTGATTAACTAGTACATTTATTACCTTCCTCAATGTCTCAATACCACTTGGTCATGAACTTAGTATCAAAAGTAGAACTTCTCAAAATACTCTTCACAGATAAACAGTAATTTTGAAATTCAAACATGTTAAACATCTGACAACATATACCAAATTATATGTGTAAAAAAACAGCCCTTGATTCATAGCTCTGTACTGCAGGTTATCCATAGAACTAGCAATTTTTAAGGTTTTCGCATACCCTACTGAAGCCTCTGTATTATGACATGACAGGTAACAAGACAATAGCAACTCATATTCTCCTCACAGAGAGACACAGATATAATTTTAGTCTAAACAAACTGCTGTCTAGGAACACAAAGTAAACCAATTTGAAACTCAGTTGCCACAAAATGTGCATTTTAAAGATGTTTTTCTTATAATATTTAGAATAACAGAGGAGGAGGAGAAAAAAACCAAGCTTTGAAACAAGTCTTGAGTTTTAAAACAAGTCATTCTAATATGTTAGACTACACACTTACCTGTACATCTACTGCTGTCTGCAGAACTGAGCCGGTGCCTTCTACATAGTGTCCATACCTTAACAATAATAATAACAACCTTAAATTAATATTTTCACTGGATTTCATTGTACTGATAACTGCAAAGATGCTGGGAAGTTTCTTAGGTTCCTTTCCCTTGATGAACAAACAGCCTCCTGGACAGATAAAGCAGAAGGTCTTGTTATAAACTCTGCTCACCCCTGGAGTGCAGTACCCTCTGAATGTGCTCTCTGAGGGTGAGTCTGCCCTCAGTGCTCAAGGGTTTATCCACACGAGTGTCTTATACATGGCAACCACACAAAGCCAAGGAATTCAAGCATAGGACCACCAAAAATAACCATCTACATTGCCTAAGCCAATTTTACATTAAGGCAAAATGTGTTGAAGGTCAAATGGTCCCAGGGGTTCAAATTAGCTCTCCTTATTAAAAGGAGGACCACTAGTGTCAGCATCCAGCTTCCATGTCAAAGCATTAGGAACAAAGTGGTTCAGTCAGGTTTAACTTCTGTTTACTTGTGAATTTTCCACTGAAGGAAGGGCAATGGCCAGGCATCTATGCAGAGCAGTAGATGAAAGAAAGAAAGAAGAAAATAAAATTAAACCCAAGTAAACAGTAAGTAAATTTGCATTCTGAAACTTATGATAGCTGTTCTGCATGCTTTGTGGTTGATTGCATAACATGTTTACTCTCTAGTCTCTTCAAGACTGTAATTTAAATATAATTATGGGCTTTCAGAAACATGCTTTGTTGGTCTAACTATGGCAGTTTGAACATTCTGAACAGAAAAAGAGTGAGCCAAGACAACAGATGGCTTTGTCCTGTGGAAGAACTTCAGAAGATCCCCTGTGTTAGAGGGATGTGGTCTGCATCAATTGTTAACGGACACCCTTCTCTAGTTTTATCTGTACAACTGTAAAGACAATTACAAAGGTCTTTTGTTCCACTTGGGACCCACTTCTAAAGCATGGCACCAGTTATGTTTTAAACCTAATTCCACAGTGAATAAAAGAATACTCTCCCTTCAGCACAGACAGCAATGACCTAGCATGGCTCAATCTTGGGTATTTCATACTCAGCTAAAAAAGCTACAATTACCTCTGCCAATAACAGCCAGAGCAGCACTCATTTTTAAACGAAGCACTCATTTTTAAATCTTCCTCAGAATCAGAAGACCTAAACACTATTACAGATTAAATACATGTGGAATCTGTTTTATAAATACATCATCTTTGATTGGTTAATTGCATTCTGCATATTCCTTAACACAAAGTTTAATGATGTAACACACACAACACTAAGGAATCCTCATCCTCTTATATAGCATCTGGTAATATTTCAGTTTAATATAACTGAGCCAAAAGAAACAAATGAAGGACAATTCAAAGTAGTACTGAAGAGTTTTATTGGGAGAAATAAATACTCCTGTCTAAACAACTGGCAATAGAGTACAGAACTCCTCCCATTCCATTAAAAAAAATCCAGTTGGTGTCCATGTGCTTTGATGGCCATGCTCTGTGTGTGTGTGTTGGTTTTATAATACAAATGTGGGCATATGGCTACTGTAATGCTAGCTGGATTCTTATTAATTATTATTGAAGCTGCTGACTACAGAAAAGTTAACATTGCTACCTTAGACCCAGAACATAATTAAATTTTATCACGGGGGAAAAAAATGAAGTATTGATTTTTTTGACATTTCATTACAAGTTATAATGAAAGAAGTTGGCTTAAAAAATTACAGTCTTTAATTTTCATCTGATTCAAGATTCCCTCTCTCTTTTATTTCTGTAAGCTTTAAAAAAAATCTTTTCATTTCATACATGTATTTTTTCTAGGTATATTGTGTCGTTTATTATGACTGACAAAAAGTAATTTCCACAAAGTGAGAAAGCTCTTCTGTAATTGATATTTGCACTATTTTGAAAGGTATCACTTCTCTTGTCAATAGCATATCAAAAATTTGAAGTATGTCCAGAACAACTATTTCCTTTCAAAACTTCAGCCACCCCAAGCATACTCCAAAGAGAAACCATGGTGTTGGCGGTTGTCTCACAGAACTCAGCAATCATTCACTATGTGCCCAGGAATTCAGTGTCAGAAGGGCACACAAAATTACCTGCTTGATCTCTCACACATTACATTTTGCAGCATACTCTGCCAAAGCCTTTCAAGGGACATACTGGTAAAGCGAAAATCACTGAACTATCAGCATTTGAGGTCCCTGAATTAGCAAGGACTAGAGAAGGCATAGCCAGATTATTTCTATCACATGAACCTTGCTAGAAATACCTGAAAACCAAAAGAGAAAAAGGGAAATTTTTCTCCCACTCTCAAAGCTGATGGTCAGTGTGACTTACAAGAAGGACACTAGACAAGCACAGCAGCAGAGGGATTCTCTGTACTACCTGGAGTGCTGTTCCAGCCCATTCAGGGGTCTTTTTCCTAGATCTCATGCTTCAGAGAAATACAAAAACAGAACTTCTGAAACAGATACAGCAGGGACTTATTCTTGGCTTCAGAAAGTGACTTAAAGGGGATGTAATTATAAACCTTCTCTTAATGCAGAGCTGTAAATGAGATGATTACGCTGAGAACCACGTTGACAACCTTCCTTCCCAAAGGCTCTTGAAAAACACAACAAAGATGATAAATCAGACAGAACTACCACCACAAGTACCTCCATATCAGCAGAGGAATAAGAGTCATGTTCCCCTGGTGTCAGATTTCCCACTACCACATACAGAGACTTGGTATTAACTTCTCAGGAGCCTCCTTCAGAGTGATTTTGATAAACATGACCACAAGTAACATGATGTATTCTAGTGAAACCACAAGGGGCCAATTACCTTCAATGACACCTAAGGCTTACTTAAGACACATCAGACACCATTCTGGCTAAGGGCTTTTTTGGACTATTCTAGTTAAGAAAGAGATTCCACAAGATGCTGACTCTCTCTCAACTCAAAAGAGTGAAGTCAGAAAAGACACACACATATATATCAATGAGAGCTGAGTGAAGGCCTTTCCTATTGCACAAATTTCAAACTTATGAAATTCTTTTTCTTCTTTATTATCTAGAAGTTAAAAATGAAAAAAATCTGCAGGAATTCTGTCAATCTGGCAGTCTAATTTCTACTAATTAAAAAAAGTTACAATTAGCTTTAACTCATCATCCAAGCCATTTTATTGAAACACTCAGCAATTCAAAAAACCAATCCAATCAGAAAAAATTATCAGTATTAAAAATTCCCACAAAATTGAAGGCTCCAACTGGAATATTTCAGAACAACTCAATTCACTGGAAAAGCTCCTCACCAGTTGTCCACAGAGTTTCAGAACACTCACCAACTTCTAGAAGTCAAACTTAAAATTGCAAGGTACAAATCAGGAAACTGCTAGACAGAAAAGCACCAGTGTTCTGCTCCTTCAAATATGAATTGTAACGCAGCAACCTAACCGGTTTCATGACAATCCACAGCTATTCTGATCTACATAGCTGAAAAATCCAAGGAATCAATGAAATGTACAGTGGAGACACATTTAATGAGGAATGGATCTGTCATGCATGACACTTTGTAACTTCATTGAGCAATATAAAGAAATTCATTAATGAATCAGCACTATAGTGGTTCCAGTCTGCTGGAACCATATTTCCGCAGGGGTAATTAAGCTTCTGTGAAGGTCAACAACAAATGGCAACTGTCTTTTGTGAATGCCTTTTTGGAGTGGGCACATGATGTTCTGCCAGACAGATTCACACGCGGGCACTCCACTGGACCAGCATGCATACTATACAAGGAGATTTCTTTCAAAGGCCAAGGATTTTTTCACGAAACACCTCTCTGTGATTTTACAGGACACAAGTGAGAAAATGCACTTAAAATTCCAGGACATGATTTAGCAAGACGTTTTCTTGGCAACTTACCCTTTTGTAAAGCACGTGGATCTCCGGCAGGTGGGTTTAACAATGTCTAACAAGAAAGCATAGCGCAGTAAGGACTTTGGTGATAAGAAATACGGACTCATGTCTTTGTTTTCCTCTTCCAAGAAGTCTTTTAGCATTTGAATAGAGGAATCATTATCCTGATTATGTTTCCTTTCCATTTCTTCTACTGTTTCAAGCTTAAATAGAAAGGCCCCTTTTGGTAAACTCTTCTTGCTGCTGCAGTCTGGACTAATGCTTGGATCCAGATCCTTCTCCTCAGAGGACAAAGAAGAACTGGTTTCACCCACTTTGTTGGCGACTTTTTCCTTGAGTAGATCTTCTGGATCCTGATCTGGGAATCTTGTCAATATCTAAGTGGAAATTGTGACAAAAATAAAATTAAAGAATTGTATTTTATAAAAAACTTGACAGCCAATCATATAGTGAGTAAGAATTCCTTCAGAGGTGCTCAGAATAAAGGAAGTAACCTTCCGAAGTTATTTTCATGAAGATTTCAAAAGCATTAGCATTGAGATTAGTTGACCTATTGGCAAAGATGCCAGAACACCTCAAATAACTGCCTTTGCAAAAAGACCTTTCCAAGTGTGAAAACAATGTAGCAGTGTGACATATTTTCTAGCCCACTATCAGGCTAGAAAACACATCTCCCAACGCATTAAAGCCATCTAATGCACAGACATGCACATAAGTCCTTACAAAGCTCAGTATATCCAGGCTGAAAGAAGGAGACAGAATTTAACTTTTCTGTTGGAATCACTTCTTCTCCATTCATCAACACACACAACTAAACTGAAAATTTAACCCTCAATCTTCATGAAATGAAGCAAATTCAAGTAATATAAACAGACTCACTTGACCAGGAGCTTGAAAGGAAAATGGTTCTTGGTGAAGTTTCGCAATTAGAAAATACCGCAGCCTAGAATTGGGAATGCCAAGCTGTAATCAAAATTCAGGAGCCTTTAGTCCATGTGATAGTAGAGAAAAAGTGGCCTATAGCATCATACAAGTTATCTGCCATTATATGCAGTAACAGGACTATGACATACTAACATATTTTGTGCCTTCAGAGATATCAGTATTCACAGAATCAGATATTCATATAATGGTTTGTGTTGGAAGGGACCTTGCAGGCCACCTAGTTCCAAGCCTCCTGCCATGGGCAGGGACACCTTCCACTAGACCAGGTTGCTCAGAGCCCCATCCAACCTGGTCTTGAACACTTCCAGGGATAGGGTATCCACAACTCCTCTGAGCAACCTGTTCCAGTGCATAACCATCCTCATCACAAAGAACTAACTTCTTCCTGATTCTAATTTAAAATTACTCTTTAAGTTTAAATCCATTCTCCCTTGTCCTATCACTACAGACTCTTGTAAAAAGTCCCTCTCTGTATTTCTTGTAATCTCTCATCAGGTACTGGAAGGCTGCAATTAGGTCACCCTGAAGCCTCCTTTTTCCAGGGTATTCTCTAGGTATTAGTTGGTAATACCTACACACTTGTAACTTCCATACCTAGGTACTTCCAAAGAACCAAGCAAGCAATTATTCTTTGTATCTCATAGTTTTGACTTCTCTGTAAACGAATATGAATGTAAACAAAATTTTATGTGATGCAAAAAGAAAAAATTACATGCCTCATGATTTCTTGGGACAGGTACTATCTGTTTTCTGTTAAAAGCAAAAAAGTCTCTCTTTGCCTCTTTAAACAAGGAATTATAAGACACCTAACAATTAAATAAATATATCACAATTGGTTTTCAAGCTACACTCTATTAGCTTCTCTCAAATAGTTATACTTCACTGATTCGTTAGTCTTGCACAATCTGAAATCTCTCTCAAACTTTTTTTCAGTTGCCAGGGTAACATGGAAACAAAGCACCTCCTCCCACAAGAAACAGTCACATTTTCTGTGCTGGGAAATCCAGAGGCACAACGCTCCTGAAGCAATGAGGCTCCTACAGGGAAAACCACCTTCGTGGTTACAGTGTAAATTCATGCCTCCTTAAAAATATGAAATGGCAGCAAAGCAACAGGGATCTGAACACAAACAGCAATACAGTTATGCTCTATGAGAAAGAATGAAGTACACGGTATGAGAAATCAGAAGTCATGTCAGTTGGTTTTCTCACTCAAGTGTATCCACCATTGGGCATGACTCTCTTTTCTAATACAAAAGAGAATTTTCAAACATTAGTGGACTCAGTGCACTTTGAACTAATAAATAATATTAGAGCAATTTTAGTACTCACACATGTTGGAGACAAGAGAAATTCCTGATATTTAAATCCACATGTTGCTAGTGTTTGCAAAAGTTCATTTCTGAAAGGAATCAAAAAGCAATTACTCCCTTCACATAGTCTTTGCCCCTTTTTTAATCCTAAATAAAAACAGATTAATTCAACAACGTATTTACCAAAGCATTCATTGCAATAACTGGACAGCAAATTATTGATGTGTCATCCATTACTGAATTTGAGATACAACTTACGAAGTTCAGTGTTAGAGACTATTACACATTCAAAGGCACCTCGCTCTTACTACAGTGCAAATGCCTCTTCAAAAAACATCCCAGCTCTAGGAGAGTAATTGTAGTGTGTCAACACGGAAAGTTAATCAGAGGGCAAGATACTCTCTTTATTGGGAATCATAAAACAGGAGATTAAAACCACTACGAATAGCTCAGTACTTCTGCTCACATACACAGCACCAGCTAAGCCTAACAAAAAGGCTAAATCGAGGGATGACAAATACCAGTGGCTTTGATTATAAAAGTCAGATAGGGCTGTGGTTTACAAACAATGGAAAAAGACTGTAAGGGAAATAATCTTAGAAAGACTTTTCTTCTGTATTCCATGCAGACTGCACTAGGCTGGAACTATACAAAAGGCAGGAGCTGTGACCTGTACCCAGTATTCTATGTGAGATTGCATCCCCGGTGTTGTAAGAGAAAACAAGTCTCCTAGCCTGGGGTGTTTTCTGAAGGACAGCTTGTCCCAAGCACTGGCCATCAAGGCACAGCCTAGGGAATCCCAGGGTCTACAAGAGGGGACCATGAACGCTGAACCAGTGAGAGAGCTGAGCATGTCTCCCAGCTGCCTGCCACATTCATTACGAGCATGGTACGCAGGGTGGCTGTTGGTGCTTTAAGGAGTGCATGGAAAGATCCCACTCTATTCCAGCAAGAACTGAGAAGATTGCAACTCACTCACTCCTGCTTTGGTCACAAGAGAGGAGTGTGCTCCTGCTGTCATTAGGTAACTGTAGGGACACCTCTCCTCTTCCACATTTCAGACCAAGACTAAATATGACCTTCTTACTGTATCTCTGAACCATTTGATGGTAGCCCTGAGTCAGGGATAATCTACTCTCAACAAAGGTACTCAAGAAAGCCCCTGTACGTTCTGTGACCATAACACAAGATACCATGGGATCCTGTCATGAATAAGCCCCTGAAACCTCTGAGTGTTACATCTATTGTTATTTTTCTTTGAAAACTAATTCTGACCTTTTCCAAAGAAAACATGATCATCAAATCAAATCAAATACTCATCAAATAAAATTGAAATAAAATACTGTTGTATTTTATCTGCTTAGACACATAACCAGTTATCTAACAAGTCCTTTTCACAACCTAAGATTTTAGTTCCTGTCCCATCTCAAGCTATTTTGTTAACTCTGATTCTAGGAAATAAAAATCCCTTCTAAAGAATAAATCTCTTCTCCTCCTAAAGAATATATCCTTATTGCAAACTAAACCCTGCCTATATCAATTAGAGTTTACCTTGCAGAAGAGGATTCAAATCCTTTAACGTTTTCTAAAAGTAGGTATTTTGGAAGCTTCTGAAGTCTACAAGGAAAAAAAAAAGCAAATCAGAGTAACAAGATGTAAAGTACATTATATTCATCCACAGATCTGTTTAGCTAGCAGAAAGATCAAAGTATTTCCACATCATGCTAGCTGTTAAAGTTTAGTATCCTCAAAAAACCCAACTGGATTAAAAATGTGGACTGCTGGTTAAAAACCACAAAGCCCATTTATGTTTGGATGAACAGTTGTACCCTCTTGTACTCCATGCATGTACTTTTGAAAATGTTTATCACTGTTCATTTCCTAAAGCACAATAATATTATTCAACCAATTCAGTGTATAATAGGAAATATAATTGTTGGGGGAACACCAATTGCTACTTCACCATAAAACTGTTGTTTTCAAGTCCTTGTACCTGAAATCAATGTCAAAAGGTCACATAAACCTTACTGATAACATATCGGAACGAGTATTCATTTAACTGATTTCAGAAACACAACATATTTAGAGTTCAAACTGAAGATATTCTCAATTTTCTAAACCTGACTTTTTTTATTTTGATGGGAGGAAGGGAAGGAGGTGTCTCAGCTTTAGCAAGATCAGTGCAAAGGCCTGGAAACAGGTGCATTCCAAAACCAGCATATTAAATCTCTGGAGAAATGAATATGCCCCAACTGTGCTAGGGGCTGTTTCAACAGTTTAGAAGCATAGACAATTCAGATTCAAGTCTCTGGGAACGTTCTGTAGCACTGTAATAATAATACCAATGTAGACACAGAATGTCTGTCACACACACTGGGATCTCAGAAAAACATACAGAAGTAGGATATTAATGCCCCCAGACAGCAGCTTCATGCTTATTGAAGTTAGTGACTTTGGACTTCCACTGGAACAAATCACAGCAGAATTTGTTTCAGCACATTTTTAATTACCACCAATTAAAGACATCACATAATTAAAAGAAACAATGCATCTCACAAGAAACAAGAAAACGTACAAGAAACTACATCAAATCTAATATATCCTAAAAATAATAGTGAAAAAATAATACTAAGGTGAAAAAAGCAGCATCAGCCGAATTCCTTGCAGAGGAATGGAGAATATATCTGCTAGTATGTCTACCCACACTCATCATCATTAACTACTGTGAAACTTCTTTTTCAGCAATGAATCCAGAGCACAGCCTGAAATGCAAGCACTCATGGAGGATCGACAGATCACAAGGCAAGTAATCACTGTACAAAGAGGAAGTGTTAAGTATTTAGCAGATATTAACATTAAAAATGTTTCTGTAAGAGCAGCACTTTGATGTTTTAGCATTGGATTTCATCAGATTGTGGCTAGGACACGATAAACAGATAGTATCTCGACCATTTGGATTGGACTTTGTTTGCTGGCTAGGTGCTCCAAGGATTTTCAAGGTCTTTCCAGGTCTTCAAATTGTCCTTTCCATTATCTCTAATATTTGTCATTCCAGGCTACCTCTGAGCCTCATTTCAGCAATATTTCATTACAAAAGGCTGAACAAAAGCTAAGTATATCCAAGGGATGAGAAATTATTTTACACTTTTCACAAACTGCATGCATACCATATCAATTTGGAATGTAATGGGATAATTCCTGTATTAAGAATTTCCCTTTTTGGGGCTGAAGTACTCCATACTCAATGTCCCACAAATGTATCATATTCAAAAAACACATAAGCGCTATCTTAGTAAAACACAAATCCACTGGAATTGAGAAATTCTACAGAAGCCATCATGTTGAACCTTCTAGTGGCTACTTAGAGTAGGTGCTGCTTCAAGAACCCTCCCCAAGGAGATAAGGGACATTAGCAGTGTCTCCTGGGGTGTTGAGATAAAAGTGAGACAGCCAAGCCCAGGTCCTTTGCATCGTCATGATAAAAACACAGGTCCTGGAGTGTCTAAAGCTTTGGTTTTGAGAAGGAAAAGCTTCTGCTGTTTATCCAGGTAAGCCCACAGCAACTGGGAAGCAGCATTTCCATATAAATGCACTATAATGTCCAAAAGCAGCCAGCCTCCTAACCAAGTCTCAGTTTAATGGAAAGGAATCCCTAGGTCAGGATGCCGTTAAGGATATAGAAGGTACTGTTATTCTGAAAAATTATTAACTTACTCAGTATCTGCCAGGTTTTATTTATCATTTTAACAGATCAGTTAAAAACCTGTGTTACATTTCTTGTTCCACAAAAGACATCCTTTGCAACTTCTGAACAACTCGTGTTCCCTCCCTAACTTTGTGTCTCTGGCAGAAGCAGGGGAGTAGTAATAACCATTATTTTTACCTAGGAATTGTCTAACTTAGTGGGCAACAGAATCTGTGTTTTATTCTGTGTTCTGTACCACAGATTTTTAAAGTATGGCCCTGCCAAGCCACACAGCCCTTCTGAGTCATTGTTCTCTCTCTGCCCATGACAAGGGCAAAGACACAGTTCTTAATGTTGTTGGCTGCATGAAGTTTCTAGAACAAGGATGAAGACCCTTTTCTCCCAGTGCTAAAAGCAGTTTAAAAGAATTGCTTTTTGGTACTGGCTTCCTTCTGTGTTGAAAGCATTCATTAAAAAAAAAAAAAAAAAAAAAAAAAAAAAAAAAAAAAAAAAAAAAAAAGAGACACCAAACATTCATCTGTTCTTCTCCAATCCTGACAGCAAGATGAACTAATGAAGGAATATATAGGGAACAGCTGTCCTAGTCTCCAGGTGAAGCAAGATTTCAAAATAATGATGCCTGTTTCATTAGGAACTGGGATCTGACCAGGCAAAAAATGACAGATGAATACAAAGACAAGGACACAGTTCAGACAATGCAGTGCTATTCGAATTCTTTAGTATTACTACTCCAAACAAGAGATTGTACTAGAAACCAAAAATACACAATCTGCCCCAAAATATCTAGAAGCAGCACCAAAAAGAACAGACACTTTAAGAAAGAATGGAAGAGGCAGGAAGATGCATTGCATTGTACAGTCAATAACATATTTAAATCAACTTTCAAATGGTACCTCTTTGAAAGATGACTATATGTTAAATCTAAGCGTTTGTTCCCCAATATTTTAAAAACTTTTCATGTTTCCATGAGACCAATAGACAAACTATTACATTACCTACTCCTGCTTCTATGTAAAATAAATGCAAATTTGATGTTGAACTGAAAAGAACTCTTTCTTTTCATTTATCATCTAGGCACAGTTTAAATAGACATGCAACGAAAAGGAAACTGGACAATGAAAGCACATACAGCAATGAGGTGATTACAGCACTAGTAAAATACAAGTATTTGTAAGTTACATATGATCATGTGAAAACAAACATGGAATACAACATAAGACTAGCAGCATCCCTCTAAAACATTACAGATGTCTTGTCCCACTGAAATAGAGAAGATCTAGTTACAACAAAGCCTAGTTACAAAAGAGGTTTTACAATGGAGGTAGAGTTGATTTATACCTTGGGAGTATATCGAGGATATAGAGAAAGCTCTTTGTCCGTGGATCAGACACATCACCTTGCAGGCCAATTCTAAGAAAGAATAAAGAAACAATGGTGTATTACTCAGAGCAGACTGATATTTGAGTTACATTTTTCTACAAAATGCTGACACTTAGAGTTTCGAAAGGAGATTCTGCAAAAGCAACATGAACAGACAGGAGGACCTGCTTACAAAGGCAGTGTCCTGAGAGATGCTCTAAGGAATCAAAGTCCGCCCCTGGAATCCATCAGCTCACAGCAAAGTTAAAATTGAAGCGTTCAGTAATGAAATCCACTCCCCAGACTCCAAAGCCTTTAGCATTCTGGTCTTGTCCAGCAAAGCCTTTGAACATACTTGGCTCTGAATGAACAAAAATCCCCCACTGGGTTTCTGGGAATACCCTGCTATTTTGCACTGAATATATTAAATTATTTCTATGAATTAAAGCCTCATTGTTCACCATTTAGCAGGATTGAGCCCCATGTGAATAACTTCAGAACCAATTTTGTAACACTAAACTGGACAGATTATGTAGGTTACAAAAATGATAATGATTCCAGGCCTGTGTTTTCCTAGCTTATGCTTGTATTAGCTCATAAAAAAAGAATAAAAGCTTGGTAGAAGAGTTTTAGCATGTATGTAAATTAATCAGTCATATGCAGATTTTTCTTTTCATCATATTAGAAAGAAAAAATCTGAAATGTTTCCTATATACATCATAGGTTTGCACTAATAGATCAGCACCACTTTACAGGGATTTCTTTTCAATCTTAGGACATTCAATGAAATATACTTTCTTACACAATCAGTATTATCACCATCAACAGACCTTTTTTCCTGAAGCTACTACTTTGCATGAATGCAGTTACTAGAATCTTTCCCCACTGGTCACTGCTGTCAAATGATCTGAATTACAAATTAATCTGACAAATAACATCTCAGTAAACTCAGTCCTTAATCAGCAAGATATTCCTCTTAATCATTCACAAAATAATTTCAAAGCCATTATCCTTCCACTCTTGCCTAAAATAGAAATATTCTTTGGAATAAACTGTGTGCATGTGCAATTTTCAAAGTAAAAATAAAACCAGATTACACTCTTGAGTCTCAGGTGGAATTGAGAAATTCCAGTCCTCCTTCTGGAGTTGCCCCAGGAAAATATTAGATTGATATCTAAAAGGCAAGGCAGCACTCATAAACACTAAATTTCACTATTAGAGGAATAGTACAGTGCACAAAATTGGTGCTGTAAGAAGCTTACTTAAACTGAATTAATATATACATATGCAAGAAATGTGATCAACCATTAAGGTGCAAATTGCTGCATTTCTTTTGCTTCAGTAAACATCATGATGAACAGAGCTACATACAACACATCTCTCAGGAAGAGAAAGATACACAGATCACCAACACACCGTGTCACTCTTGATAACATTTCTCCTTTGACCGTACATAGTGCAGTAACTGCACTTTTTTCCCAAGTGTGCTGTATCTACCTTGTAAATGGCTGACAGGGAGGACTCATCAAAATCATATCAAAAGATAATTTGTCAAATTCTTTCAGTGTTATGCCCTGAAAACAGAAAAAAAAATAAAAATAAAAGAATGTTGAGTGTTGTGAACTGCATGAAATTCTCAAATCATCTTTCAGATCAAACTACCCCACTTACTTCCACTGTATGCTTCATTTAATAAAAAACTACCCAACCTCTCACTTGACCTAGTAATTTCAAAATCTTTTCTACCTTGGCAAACCATAAAAGGTAAATATGCATTCACTGCTCTGAATATAAAAGAAAACACTGGTAAGGTTAGCATTTATACATAATCTTGAGGTTTGTATCTGCTCATTCTTTGAGGTGTGTAGTGGTTCTTTCAGTAGATACTGACCTGCTACTTCTCCAGAAAATAAAGTATCATTATTCAGATATGAAGTCTTTGTACATCAAAACCAGTGTTCACATACTCAAAATATGTGTAAAAACATCTGAGAAGAAAAGTAGCTCAAGTGTAAGTATGGTAATTTTTACAGATCCAGCCTATGGATTTTAGCTCTTAGGAGCCTACTGGCAAGGCACCCTATAAAGTTTATTTCATAGTTTTTCCCCTATAAAAATTAGTCAAAGATACCACATGGCTGAAGTTCTCCTCTACAAAGATTATTCTGCTCAGAAAAAAAAAGAATTACGGAATTAATTGCAGAGGTAGAAATTCCTCTAAACTACGTTTCCACCAGAAGGTCAACACATTAAGGGGCCAGGAGGAAAGAAGGACAATGATCAAGTTAACTATGACTTGGACAAAGAAATCACTCCTTACATATTCTGAGGGATATCTATACAGCAAACGTAACATAACTACTCTCAAAAAACTAGACAAAAGCGGCTATTTTTTTCCATTATATTTGAAGAAGGTGTTACCAACTCTAATAATCTGCTGTTGTTTACTATAAAATGACACAGGCAAGGATTCTTCTTCTTCCATTACAAAACCATAAACTACCATTTAGCCAGTTATTATTGAGAGCTGAAAAAGCATTTAACCTTTAGCCATCTATTTAACTCTTACTTAAGGTGGTGTCTTAAAACAGACACAGTATCTTTTACTGCCATGTTGTAAAACTGTGAAAGATTAAGAAGTATACAGTAATTTCTAACTCAATCCAAGCAAAACCCCATGCCTACCTTGCCTCTCATTTATTAAAACAAAATCCAATTTAACTTAGTTATTTTTCAAATAATTTGGCAAGTGACAGAATTCCAGATAATTAATAGATAAAACATTTTATCTATTGAGCCCATTAAAATAGATTAAAGAGTGTTTAATCCAATTAATTTTGTTGTGTTTCTCTGAGCCCAAGTGTAACTACAAAACAAAGGCATACCCCAAGAAACTTAATTAAATTTTTTCAAAGTACATGAAAATATTTTTTTTAACCTAAAAATATGATTTTTTTACATTCCTTTACTGGTGGTAAGCATTTCTTTTGACATTTATATAACCTTTCCTAATGCAGCAGGAAAGACTAAGAAAAAGCCTGCAGTAAGAATATCCCTCTTACTTCAACAAGCAACAACAGCACAAGCAACCAAAGTTATTGTAAAACTGCTTTATTCATAATAACACAAATCTTTTTGTTTCTCTTGTTACTAATAAAGACAGTGAAAACAATTTACATCTTACAAATGGCAGACTACAGTAAAAACCACATTGATTACTCACCTCAATAGTCTTTGCCCATAATGGTGTGCTCGGAAAGTTGTGCTTATAAACATCGTTGGCAAGAGTGTTCACATCAACAGCAGCTACAACTTCTGCATATGTGCAGCTTTCTAAAATTAAAAAAATAATAATTTGAGAACTCTAGTATCTCTCTACTACTCTTACAAAAATGCATTTGCTCAGCTGTGTTACGGCATTGCTCAAAAACAAAAGACGAATTACACAATCAAATTCTGCTGTGTTGTCTTTGAAATTTTGTATAAAAAACATACAGTTTTTCTAATCATATGGGCAATACTTCCCTTCTTTAGATATCCAAAAATGGAAACTAACTGTGCACCTTATTAGTAGATTAAAAAAATTCCAAACAGGGTGCACCTCTACAACATTTCCACCTCTGTGCAGATCTCTGTGGCCAGCAAGTTCCCTGGCTACAGGAATCCCAAGTCAACCTGCCAAGCCCCACTGCCACTACCTTATCCTCTGAAAACCGGCAAGAAATAAGTGTGTTATTTTAGAGGTGTACTACTTCTCATTATGAAAAAATAGCACCAGTATGTTTGACATATGTCTACTCTTCCAATGAAACTTTTAAGTTGCCTGAAGAACATTTGTGCTTACATTTCGGTAAAGCCTTAGGCCTCAAACTCAGCTGCTGCCTCCTTTGAGTTAAAGGTCGCAAAATACCAAACTTGGCAGCTTCGCCTCTCTTGGACAGAGGTGTTATTGAAGAGAGGACAGTGTAACAAACCCACAGCTAAAACCCTGAAATAAAAATACACTAAAAAGAATGTAAATAAACAACAGTTAATTCATAGAGTAAGAGAGCAATAGATTCTACAGAAGCTAAAGAGATAAAAAGAGCAGTGTTTACTCCATTGCTCATCATGTCACACTATTTGTTATTACTAAACAGAGTACCTTCACTGAGGCTTTTTATCCAAGAAGATGGGCTGTGGTTACTGTCACAGCTGCAGGCAGAGAAGTGACGTTACCTCCTGGTACCCAAGATCAGTCTAAACCACCAGGATATTTATATTATGGTCGGCATTACAAAGCCTCAGATGAAACACAGGCAATTCTAAAAAAACTTTTGTAAACCAAAAGAAACAAGGCAAATAGCCACATGCCTTTGAATAATCTCACAATATACTCAAGTAACACATTAACAAATGACCTTAGGAGAGACTGTATGAATTACTGCTAGTCAGCTAATTATTTACAGTTTGAGAGGATGAAAGCACAGCTGGGATGATCCCAGTGGATTTAATTTTGAATAATGCAGTCACCATCCATCTACTATCTTTCAGGTTTTCAAGGCTATCTTAGTCAAAACTAAGATGAAAGAGAAATCCAGGTATTGAAAAGATTGTAGCAGACATTTTAACAGGGACCAAGCTGGTTCTTCCAGGCTTACTTGGTGATATTGAGGGCAAAAAGATAAGGATTTTCACAAGATAAATACTCACAGACCATGAAGGGTCAACATACAAAACATTATTTGCCATGACTGTCTTGACCTTTTGACCACAAGCTGTAACTGAGAACTAAATACAGGTGCCTCCAAAAGGACAATAGAATGACTACACCTGAGATTACAGAACAGGTATGTTAACACTGACACCTAGCGTGAAAAGAAGCTGGATCAATGTCCCAATTTACAAACGAATTCAAGAACCAACTCTTTCATCTTCCTAAAGCAAAGCTGCAGCATCTAAGTAACAGGAACGAACTTCCAATACTGTTAAAGAGACCGCTTCTCCCACTTACTCCTTCAGTTCTTAAAACACATTCTTGTCCTTACAAGCTTACCCTTACCATATTTTCCAGGTACTCCAAAAGAAAAACAAAATTTTAAAATTCAAGACCTTCAAATTATTATCTAAATTAGCATATAGTTTTAAAACGGCAACTGGGAAGGCAAGCTTTCTGCTTTGTCTCACAACTCAAGATTTAGACACTCGTTTTTTTACTGCCATCCATCCAATATCTTCCTGTGTACATACAAGAAGAGCAAGCTACTGAGGAATTCACAGGCCCAAAAGCTTGGAGATACTCGAAGAGAGCACACAGCTAATAGTATCCTATGGAAGCTCCAAGCAATACAATGTTCAGTCTAAACCAGAGATGCAAACCACCATAGAAAATGGACAGGAACTTTTCCTGAAGTATTTCCCCTGAGACCCTCCCTTCCTAATTCAAAGACCTGATAACTTTTTCAAAGCTTCTCCTCCTTTTCACTTAAATGTTGCAGCTCACTCGGCAATTCCTGTTACAGAACAGACTCCCTCCAAAAGCTGATTAAGCATATTTGTGAGGAAATGCCCTGGAAACGCATGAAGGAGCTCGAGCAGACAAGCAGCTCTCACACATCCAACCTAACAAAGAAAAGCTTGTGTAAATTTCAAACAATGAGAAAATGCAACATTTTTAAAGAACTTCTCCTGAAAGTTAAATAACTTTATGTCAAACTGTGATATTCTGCTTTTCCACAGCAATTACATTTACTACTTGAAAATTACTATAAAGAATGCATCATAAAAAAGCCTGAAAGCAGAACCTAAGAAAAACAGAATCAAGACTGTATTTAACTATCCCTACTGACAAAAGGCACAAAACCAACTCAGGAATTGCTGACTTGGTGGGATGTTAAATCAATTCCCCAAAATACATAGCAGAACTTCAATACAGAAATAGACTCAGCTCTGGAGACTTCTTTATCCCCCTCAAACAAGTACATCCAATTTTCAAAACACAGATATTTAACAGAATTACGGTAATGTAGAAAACAGTATCATTTTATTCAGACTAAAGAAAAAAATAATACACACTTCTAAAGTGAAACTAAAAGGCTGCTGGAATACATGATTTGCAAGATTCCTCAACACCAGTTTTTGAACAGAGATTTTTCATTTCTGAGCAAGATGACATAGTTCAAATGGAAGCCACAGACATGATGGGGAAGTTACTGAGGGAGATGTTAGGACTTATTTTTAGGCAGGCAGATTGTGATATTCTCTCTTGGCTGAACGCAGGGGCAATCAAGTTTGTATCATCCTACTAGTAATGTACTCATTTCACACTTAAAGCTTAAAACCTCTTGGACCCAGACAGCAGAAACTTTTTGACTGTTACTTAAACTGCCTAAAGAGGCAGCAATCACACTTTGGGTCCCAGTTCTTTGCTTTATTCAATACACATTGCTTGCAAGTCATTTCAGCTATGGAGTTGTCATTCTTGAGGGAAAGGGACACTACTCTGAGGACTGGAAGGTGATGCATTTGAAACAAAGAAAGACAGGGTGTGTGTATTAGCTTCTGATTTGAAAAAGTAAACCCAAAGAGTGTCACCTTCAAATACCAGAAATTAAATTGCTGAGATAACAATATCTGTCCTTTTCCTCTTTGGAATTGATTCCTTTGTCATGTGTTTCTGCAGACTTTAAAATTAACATAGATCTGTTTATATTCACTACTGTACTTTTGCAATAGTCATCAGTGTCAACAGAACACACGAAATACACTGGGTTATAGCAAGGGCAGTTTGGTGGATTTCAGCATATTGCAAAATAGGAGCCAGAACAATTATCTATTCTAACAGGTATATGGAAACAGATGGAAAAGAGAAGATTAGTCACAAGTTTGGTCAGTCCTGTTTCCTTTTAAAACAGAGAGCAAGGATTTAATTTCGGAGTTGTCAGCTCTTGGCTGAAATGATTAGACTGAACTGTCCATAGCTACAGTCAACACGACTATCAGTAAACTTGATACTTGCTTCCTGCAGGATACTTGGCAACTTCTTTCACTGCTTTATTTGTACAGGATTTGATCATGTTAAGCCATATAAACTTCCTAAACCTACACTACAGCACAACTGGCACCACCCCGTGCCTCAAAGTGCTGTATTTTGGAAAACCATTGAGTTTAGGTGTAAAAACTTGCTCAAGCCAGCAATATTTTTGTTTTGCGTGGTACTGAATCCTAAAGCTCCTTGCCAGTTTTGTCTCCTTTGCCTCTCCTGGTGGGATAGCTTTGCTTAGTGTAAATACACACACCAGTTTACTGTGCTGTGCAATTCACAGAGACAATAAAGTAAAATGAACAAACATGCGTGACAGAGCACAAGAGACAAGTTTTTACTCTGTAAAATTGAAGTACAACAATTGCAGAGGAAAAATACCACCAACTTCATCACTGCAAAATTACAATGTTTTTTTAAAATCAAAAGTCCTTTGGTGTTTTATGCAAGAAGACTTTTTTCAGGGACCTGGCAGATTACAAATGCTTGTGGCAAAGACATGGAACCCACTTTTCATGGGAAAAGTGCCTGAATTAATAGGCCAGTTTAGGTTTGTTTTGGCTGGGAAGGAGCAAGAGTGGGCTGTTTGTTTGATGGAATGTTACTAAGGAAATTAATTTGCCGTCATAGATTTTCTAAAAATAAAACACTATTTTTCACTGCAGAAACTCTGCACTTTATAAAGAACAAATTCATTCACTCACACATAAAAGAATTATCACACATTTAGACATGTATAACTTATCCTTTATAAATCCCAAAAGGCTTCAGGTACAGGGTGGGAAGAAGAAAGAAATGCATCCATTAGCTGCGTCAGTCTTTCAAGAGTGTGAATATGAACAGACTCACTGGTTTCTGACCTTAACTGAGCTCAACTTTCTAAATTGTATCTTTTTGCAGGTCTTTAGTGTTAAAATATTATTATAAAGCATTCCAAACCTAAAACCAGAAATTCTGCATGTGCTGACAGAGATAGACAATCCCCAAGGTTTTTCTTTTTCAGCTTTAGACTGAAGCCTAAATTCAGGCACAACCTTCTCTTCACTGTCAAAAAGGTGATTCAACTATGAAGCTATGTACTCATAACTTCTTCTCTTTCAGAGAAACACAAGAGACTATAAACTTCCATCAATATGTGGAAATTCAATTCTTTTTTAGTGTAATCTCAAAACCAATTGCACACTTTTTGGTGCCAAACGCATTCTATGGTAACGTCAGCTGCCAAAACAACAAACATCCTCATCCTGCAAGCTATCCTAAAACTACATTTTTTGAAAGATCACAGCAAAGAAGGGCAACAAGGTAGAAGAGTCAGAGCTCCTGACAAATACCTATTTGCCAATTGAAACACTGGCAATTTCACAGAAAAAGTAGGAAGTTGGACCAGCTGAACTAACCATAACTAACCCCATTACATGGCCAGGAATTAGCCTGCCAGAACTGCAGAACCCCTTTTGTAGAACAAGGCTTTCCTGGGATGCTACCACTGAAATACTAAATGCTCCCTCTGTTTCCTACATATTCCTATTATTTTTCTTGGCTTATAGATTCACTAGAAACCATACCCAGATAATATATTATTAGACATAATCTTCATCTAGCATGCATCTGGCTTATGGAACTGTTGGCACAATGGAGGCCTTTCTTACAAACTTCATATTTGTATGGAAAAAAAACCCCACAACTCTTCTAATATTTCCATACATGATGTAAAAGGAAGATGCTGAACAATCTGCCACTTGCTAAATGGAAGATTGGATCAGAGACCTTTTCAAACAGCATGGTTTCATGTACACGTACAGGCCAAAAACGTATAAGAAGCACATTATTAAAGTACTTACAGAGGAACATTCACTTCTTTTCTGTTTTATTTGCATGCAAAAGCAAACACTTCAATGCCCCTTGACTTTACTTTGTTCTTTCATAAACCGTGTAAGAAAACTGAATCCAGATGTCTAAAAGACTTTAAAAACCAGTAGAAATTATCAAATGCCCAAGTATATCTCTGCTCCCAAATGAAATCCAATTCATCAAAAAATGGTTTTATGTAATAACCTGTTCATAAATACTTAATTTAGTGCAAATTTTGGGGGACACTTTTTAATCAAATTGCCTACTACTTTTAACAAGACTCTAACAAGATTTTCATCTAGAAGTGTATGGTTTGGACCTCTCCTGAGACAACACAATTCCTATGGGCTGAGTTTTCATATGCTTCCCAGAAACATAAGCACCCAGACTGAAAAACATTGTACCGACTGTAATGCAAATAGCTTTGTGTCCATTCACTTGGCAAATTTCAACTGGTACTTGACCATTTTGAGCGAGTTAAGGTCACTTACACAAATAATAAATTAAATGTCCTTACTTACAATCCCTTCATCTGTTAGCTGATACCACTGCAGAAAAATCTCAGTCTCATTGTTCACACCTACTGCAATTTCTTCAGTCAAATGTAAACCCATAAGAACAGAAATTACATGAAAGACTGACAGTGAATCAGTTGTGTTCAGCAAGTTCAGAAACAGTCAATGTGGAAGTAAATTTACCCTTTCAGGAAGTAATACAAGGGGTTTAGTTAAATCCTTCAGTTTTCAAACTACACCATTAGGTGACATGATTTCAAGACTTCATATGAGTAGTAACTATCCACTGGGGCATCACTAATTCTGTGTATCTTTTGTATAAAAGTTTACAATATTCTGATAATCCAATGAGGTGCTCCCAACATTCCCACCCTTTTAAATACATACTGAGTTGCAAGTGATGTTGTTGCAGGTGGAAATTCACAGGACATCACACCTGGCATTGTAATTTATTAAAAAAATTGAGCACACTACTGAACTGCCCCAAGACATCTATTGTTATGGCAAGAATACAGCTTGGTAATTCAATAAAGAGTGAAGGAACCGTGGTATAGACTAACTTTCAGGAACCAGTCCACTTTCCATGGAAATAGAGAAACTGTCTACAATACAACAAACATGGATAGCTTGCCATCACTTCAGAAAATTGATTACTAGGAAAGCAGCACGTTACCATTAGTGTGTGCACTGTATACAAGGCCTAACACACTCGTTTCATTCTACAAAACCTCCAAAATCTGTAGTTCCAGACAAAGCTATATTTTCCCCTTAATATTCTAAGAATGTCTCTGGAAATAAGGAAAATCCATCCTCAAAACAGGTGGTTAGGAACAATGTAGGAACCTATTTTGTTGTGTATTTTTATACATAATAAATAAAATGTATTTATATATTTATATTTATAAATAAAGTAGATGTGCACATTCATCAAAAATAGGATAGTAGGAAAAATGCCACACTGACAATCTTGAGTGTGTTTTAAGTAAATAAATGATGCTAAATGGATTTGACTCCATAAGCATACTCTCAATACTCCATAGCTCCCTGGAAAAATAGAACGATAAGACAAGTTTCTACCTGATGGTTTTATTATAATGCTCTCTGCTAATGCTCCTTGACTGAAAGATTTGAAGGGTTGTAGTTACAGTTAAAATTATTATGGTGATTCTCATAAATTATACTAATGTGTGTTGAAACCTGGACTTCGAAGTAATAAGGTCCAGGGCACTTTACAAAGGAAATCAATAGCCCTAACTCAATTTTTAATTTGGGGAAGCCAGTTCACAGAGAGTCTGCTGAAGGTCACTCAGGCCACGCTTTAACAATTCAGCAAACTGAGCTCCAGGGTTCCTTGCACCAGATCAAAAACTCACCTGGAACTCTCTATACCAGCTCAAATTCCATATTCAATTTTCATGTTTGTAAAAAGTTACACCAGCCTCAGATGTTCAGGCTTGCTCATACTGGAACACGGCTCAGCTGTTCACCTAACCACGGCCTCTGAAAACCAAGTCCAGGTGCCTACCAGTGGGAAACCCTGGCTCCTGTGGTTATCATCCTGGGTATCCCACCGACCCCCATCATCCCATCTCCAGCCGGGGGGCGTCTGTATTACACGGAGCACACAGTAACAAACACAAAATCACGGCCTTTCCAGCAGCAGCTCCCCGAGCCAAACAAGGTGCAGGGATCCCTAATTTCTGTCCCAACGTGCTTCTGGATACCTGGCGCCGACACGCCGGGCTGGGGAAGGGGCTATGGGAGAAGAGGGGCCCCCTGTGACCGCCCCATGGAGAAGAGACGCACCCTCCATTGCCCCCCTCCCTCAAGGACGGGAGTCCCCTCGAGAGGATGGAGCCACCGAGGGCGGGGTGTCCCGGGCGGGGCAGGCAGCACGGAGCCCCGCGGGACGCGCCGGTACCTCTGAGGGCCTGGTGCATGCCCCCGATGCCGCTGTACAGCTCCAGCACCCGCAGCGCCGCCATGCCCGGCCGGCCGCGCCCGCCGGCCCGCCCGGCGCCTCCCCGAGCGCCGCCCGCCCGTTCCGCCGCTCTTTCGTTCCCCCCGCCCGCCCCGGCCTGCGCAGCCCCGGAGCGGCGGCGGCCTGGCCTCGGCGGTCGCTCGGGGACCCACGGGCGGGCTCGGCCCCGCAGGACGAGGCCACCCCCGGCTCAGCCGGCCCTGCCGCCCCCTGAGGTGTCCGCGGGGCGGCTGCAGCGCGGGACCCCACCGGCGGGAAAGGGACCCGCTGCGCGCCATCACTCCCTTGGGGGTCAGGCGACAGTAAAGCGGGCGGCGCAGGGAGAGGAGGGGTGGCAGAGGGGCTTGTCCCCACGAGGGGTGTGCGCTGCCCCGCCCGGCGGGCAGCCGGTGCCAGCGGCCTCGGCGCTGCCGTGCGCCCGGGCGTTCCGTGAGTTGGGCCGAGGGTGATGTTTTCGAGAAGTCCTTTCAAAGCCCGCACAGGAAAGAATGAAATAACTGATGAAACTGCTCTAATTTGCCCCAACGCTTCTTGCTGAATTGCGAAGTAAGAGACTGCTCAATGATATTGTTTCCCCTGTAAAGTGTCCTTTCCGTTGTTAATGTTTTAAATACATATTATATCTATATATATATCTATACGTGTGTGTGTATGCCAACCAGAGCAAATACGTTGCAGGCTGTTACATGAGTTACCCACCGCAGTCAAGCAGACACTCAACTACGTCTCAGTTTGCAGATTCAGGTTCTAAAGTGAAGTTGAAACATTAACAAGAAAAAAAAAAAAAAAAGTCAGTCAAACCAAACCTGAACATGTTTCTCCGCTAGCTCCTTGATTTAATTATACTGTTGTGGAGCCTTTAAGAAACCTGTCAAAAGCAAGGTGGGTTTAAGGAATAGTTTGGTTTTTTTCTTAGAAGCTGCCTCATACAGCATGTCATAGTGGCTCCCACCTCTTGACTTGCAGTGGGGAAAGAATTTTTAGCTGAAACTGGAGGGCAAAGAAGAGGTAAATCTTCTGCCTTTCAGTGCACTTCTCCAAAATACAGGATGCATCACCTGTGGAAAACAGTGGAATTAGAAACAAAAATTCAAAGTAAAAATATCATTCCTTGCTAGTTTTTTCAAAACAGTGGTGACATTCACCTGTGGATCTTCATTATCAGAGTCTGAGGCTGCTGCTTTATTTGTCAGCCATGGAAGTAAGCAGGTGAATAAAACAAGAAATCCAAGTCTACGTCTAGGATTTCTGAAAGGAAGTGTGGCAGCTGAGATGCCAGAGGACAACAGCAGGCATTGCAACCAGCTGCATGCAGGTTTCCTGCATTGGTGCTTGACAGAGAACTGAGAAAAGGAAATCACATGGCGCAACAAAATTAGAAAAGTGCTTGCTGGAGAAAAGAGTCATGGGACAAAGATGCTGAAGGCTCTGAAGGAAATTGGTCAAGATGATGAAGATGTGTTACAAAGAGCAAGGTTGTTATCAGCTAAGAAGATACACTTTAGTAGAACCCTTTCAAAATGTTGAAGCCAGGTGAAATTAAAGAAAAAAGCAACTTTTAGACTATTGAAATCAGTGAAGCTGATGAATGAGTTTGAGTTTCTTGTTTTACTATTCCTGTAACCTACAAATCACAGCAACACTACATATTGTGATGGGTGAGAACTGTAGTCAGCCAGAAGCAGTTCATTTATTTGAATCTGCTCAGTACCTGGAGTGATTAATATCAGACAGGAAAACAGGGCTGAGACCTGTTTTTCCTTCTCCTTTCCCTGAATCCTAGGGATTTTTGCCATTCACACATAGGAAAAGTGGAGTCTGATGGAAAAAGCAGCAGAGATGTCTCTGCTATGCTGGTGGCAGTAGAACATTCCCTGCTCAGGGGAAATCCTCCACCTACTTCCTCTTCCAGTGTAGTAAACTGGAGAATATAATCAACATGCCTCCCCTCTGGCAACAAAGAAATTCGTAAACTAGATTGGGATTTTATTGGCTTCCTCTTGCAAAGAATGGGAAGCACCAAAATTTCCCGAGTGCTCATTTTTAAACAACTGTCAGCAGTCACTTTTATAATTCTGTATAACTGTGTCTGCACGAACTTGGTTCTCATTATTAATTGACAGCTGCGAAAAGAACCAAAATGAAAACAGGGAAACTGGAAGCAGTTACTTTTAGTGTTCTTCACTTTAAAAATGTAACATCAACATAGTACTAACCATACTTTTTGGATCCAAACTTACACAATAGTATTAAAGGCATGCTGCTTATTTCAGACAGGGGCAATGGCTGAGAAGTGCTGAGATCCATGGCCACTCATATTTTCCTTCTCAGAGGAAAACCCAGAATGATGGCAGAGAGAGGGTGAGCCCTGTGAAAGCAATTGTTCATACTTTGCTCAGAAAATCTTGCTAACATGTGCTGCCACTGCCGTGGGGCGGGCTAAATGTTGCTCACACTGTCTTGTGACCCCAAAACAGCCACGTGTCTGCAAAATTTCCCAACTGGATCTCTCTGACTTACTGAAATTTGGATATTGTGACAGCTCCTTTTTACTTTTCTCCATGCATATAGGATTCCTGTAAAACTCCATGAAAGTTTAATTTTATTAACAGAGGTGATTAATAACAGAGTTGAAGTCCAAAGTCCAACTCTGGAGTCTGCATTTTTTAGGACACAAGTATGGGCTGTTTCCTATATGAATTATGCTCCACAATGTCATTTGCTTTAAATAACAAATGAAAGGCTTTTCTAAAACATTAATTTATTCTAAATGGGTACATCTACAGAACTATGATAATGCATTGATGAAGCAGCTGTTTGCTTGACTCTAATATATTTATAGTAAAATACATTTTAAGCAAACTGATCTTTTAATGATATTTTTAAAGTTGTTGACATAAGCATGTGATATCAGCATTTTCACTGAGACAGCTTTGAAAACTTTTGCCTCCTACCAACTAGCAGCATTTCCTCAATGCAGAAGTTCCTGGAGTTTGCCCACATCTCTGATGAGTGGTATGATACAGGTAATCGTGCTAAGTTTGAAATTGTTGCCTTGGTAATCAAGAAACAGAGTGAAACAGCTACGTGTGGTAAGAGGAACACGAAACCACGTTTTCGCATCTCAAAATGCTTTCGAATTGTTAAAAATGTTACAATTAGCAATGCTGCACAAGAACATCACAGAAACATGCAAAAATCCCCACTTTAAGATTCTGCATTGTACTTGGCAACTAAAAAGCAAAATTACAAAATATGACTGGACCATGTAATCTTGTCCTCAAAGTGAGAAGAAAAGATTTTCACTGCTCTGTTTATAATTCAACAAATACACACAAAACTCCATAGGCAAACTGATGTAAGTCTCCTCCCTGCCCTCCCCTTTGCAGCAGAGCAGATCCAGCAGGGCCTCGCCCCCAGCTGTGACAGGAGGCTGCCAGTCTGCACTGTCTGTCACTGGGCTTTGTGGGGGCCATGAATGTGACACCTCAGCGTAAGGCTGGGTGACAAAAGGTAGTACACCTGAAGCTGGGAAGTGTTTGTGAGCATTTCCTCTATATTCAAAAAAATTGAGAGAGAGCAGGGAAAATCTCCCTCTGCTTGTACACCAGATGTTTAAAAGTGCCTTCACAGTGCTCAGCCAAAACTTCAGTACAAGCTAATATCAATGCTGATGGCTGAACAACAAAAAATGCTTCTTCTGTCGAAAGGTCCGATATAACTTACTTAATACCCAAGTGAGGATCAGGAAGAGTATACAAATATCTCAGCTGTCTGGAAGGGAAGCTCATGTTCTGGGTCAGAAATCACTGTGGCCAGGGAAGAATGTGAGGCATTGTCATACCCTTGCAATGCAACCAGTGAATTGAAAAAAATCACTGAGAGCGTATGGCATCAATTATGTTTCCATAACCATTGGCCCAGTAGGTTACTAATAAAACTGAAAACCTTTTGCAGTTTATCAAAGTCAATCTTTATCGGATGTTATTTTTCAGGGTATTCATCAGAGGGTATTTATCAGAGTTGGTTTCTGCTGAAGTGGTTCTCAGTAAAAGTAGCTGTCAACCACAGAGGCGATGTTTCCAGGAAGCCTGCTGGGCTGTGCTGTATGGCTAAGGAAGCCTATGATTTTCATTTATAATGCCACGCATCTGCAAGACTAGAAATGACAACGACACTCAACCAGATTTGTCAGCCTCCATCAATGCATTTTCTAAGAACTCTATACTCAGGAAAATTATAGTAGTGGAAATTACTTGGAAGTCATCAGACAAACATTTTTAACCTTTTGCTTTTCAAAGATATTAATAGCTCCATTTCAGGATTTTATTTTCAGGTTTTGGTGCTAGGTGTATACTCTGTAGGGAGTAAGGAATAAAAAGACATTGCTTCTCTAATTAAATCTTTACTTTTCAGGTTTAAATGCATTTAAATCTAAATAAATCTGGCTTGTTTGTTACATTTGGCCTGCAGTGGTTACCCAGTCTGGATGAAAGGCACATGTTTACATTATGTTATTGACTTTCTTGAACTTACACATTCCAGTGCTTGACAAAAAAAAAAAAAAAAAAACACATAAAAATTATATATTCACTGGACTGAACAAAACAGACTGAGAGTTGTTTATGGCCCCTGCAGTCAGGCAAAAGATTGCTGGTGCAATGAATGTGTTTTGACTCAGACCTTTGAAGGGTGAAGCAGGCATGGAGCCAGGCATTTGTTAAAGGGGGATCAGTTCAGGATGAGGTAATGGCGTGGGAGATCCCAGCTCTCTTGCAAGGGCAGGAGGAAATGATGTGGTGCCTTCTGCTCTCTCAAAGGGAGGGGAGGGGAGGGGAGGTGACGGAAAGAAAGGAAGTGCAGACGGTGAGCCTGGATATGCCTCTTAACTTCTTGCTGAAGACAGGAATTTTCACCTCCGGTATCCCCGTATGATTTGCACAACCTATACTGTGCAAACTGAAAAAGCCTTGTAGCTGTATGTCAGTGTTGGTCACACTTTTTGATCACAAGGCCATCTAGTATCACCTACAACTTTTGTACAGTGCAGTTTTGTCTTTTAAGGAGTTCAGCCCCTGCCCAAACTTTTTTCTATTCAGTCCATGTGGTGAGTTTAATCTCTGACTACGACTAGTGTTAACACAGGAAATGAGATCTGCCATCATGGTGGTAGGATTTCAGCAGAAGGATAATTTCTCCAGAGCGAAAGAAAACCTATAATGCAACCATAGCAGAGCTGTAACTGTGGTCCTGCTGAGTGACCTATAGATTAGATAAACCAAAATTTTACACAGTAAGTACTGTAAAATCTGCCCAAGAAGCTGAGCACTTGGTGCCTAGACAGCACAGAGATGTATTCCATCCTGGTTCTATTGCTAGCATTTGCAAATGAGTTACTTTAAAGCTAATATAAAACTATCCAATATCAGTTATGGACTGCAATTACAGAAGTTACTGTACTTAAAATATTCTCTTTCTGGCTTAGGACATGTCTACAGATATCTGTCAAACACACCAACATAACATCTGCCTGAAAGTCTCTTAGAAAATAGTCTATAATAAAACACAGATTTGAAGAAGTTGTGAGATTTTGTAAGGATAAACTGAAATAAAGGATAAATTGAAAAGTTATTGTGAAAAAAATCTAGGAAAAATATAACTGTGTCATTTTTGGCTGCTTTTGGGGTCCCTTCCCCTTTGCCTCAACTAAAAACAAAAGCTTTAGGTTTTCTAAAGTTGAAAAAGGCTTTTTTTTTAGAAAAAATACTGTGAAATTTAAAAGTTATTTTTTGCCAAGACAGCTTGGAGAGAGAAGCCCCAAAAAGCCTGGCCTAAAAGGGCCAAGAAAGCCTAAAATAGTTATTTCTGAAGAAGAGAAATCTTCTTGCACAAGACACATGCCAGTATGGACTGGCAGTGTCAAAATTCAGTGGTAGGGAGTTGTACTCCAGCAAACATGTTTCACATAATTCACCAGAAAAAATACAATGGGAGATTGTTGGAATTGTCCACTGGGAACACTGCATGTCAGATGAAGTCCCTGAGGATGATTTTATCACAGTTTTGGTGCCAAGTCAGATGTAGCGCTCATCTCCAACACTATAGGACACTGTTGTTCAAAACCTAACAACATTAAACTCAAGTACTTAATTAACCTTAACTCTGAATTATTCACATTGTCAATGGCAGTCCAGGCATCATGTATATTGTAGTACAATAGTATTGTGTCCTTCATCTGTGGGATATCTCTCAAGATTCCTCTTGATAAAACAGAAGTTGATTATTTTTGGAATACAACTGCAAGATGGTGGCATTACCTCTCGCTTTAAAATATCTTGACATCTGACCTGTATGTTGTTTCATCCTGATGTGCTGGACTTACATGGTAGGCTTGGTAAATTCTGTCATGGAGTTTATAAAAATTCCTGACCCATGTGAAATAGACAGCTACAAACACTAGCAAAAGTCTGAGTTAGCAAAACTGAAACATCTACAAAGCCCCTGAATAGTTGTTAGATTCTTCCTTCTGCCATCCTACACAAGCTCTCTCCCACCCAGTATACATATTGGATGATATACAAGACCAAATTCTTAAGGAAAATATCAGGTAGACACTGAATTGTCTTTGTATTGGGAAACAGGTCACTGTTCCACCTGAAAAAGTATGGACACCTCTACTCTTCCAGTTATTTGCTCTCGTCCTTCTCCAGCCATATGCATCATCTCTTCTGCATTTAACTTATTTTCCACTCAATTCTTTGTGGCCATAATATATTATGCATCTTCCCTCCTTAATCCCAACTGGACAGAGAGTATATTTATGCTTGAAAATTAGGCATAGAGCTGGCATGTAAAAACAGAATGTCTTTTTAGAAACTCAGTCTTCTCAGTTTTGGGGTGTGTGCAGCAACGCCTCTTCCCTTTGAAAGGAGCCAATTAATCCCAGAATGGCTAACACAATGTATTCTCAGTTTATGAGTCTCATTGGAACCAAGGATTTGGCACAAGAATTTGGACTGAGGAATCCACTAAAAAACTTGGCCTTCAAGGAGCTAGTACGGTTATGCTTGTCCTGGGCATCTCAAAGGAAGAATGGAACAATTGCTGCACGCAATTAATGATTCCATTGCTGTGTCCTGCCTCTTCCTCAGAAAGATCATCATTTCCTGGTATATCATGGCAAGAAAACATTATGCTATTTATGCTTTGTGTAAGTGATGGAACTGGGGGAGAGAGAAGAATGAAATTACTTCTCAGATTTAATTATTTTTTGGCTAGAGGAGCTCTTTAAGCACTTTGATTTGAAAAAGCTTGGCCAAAAAGAAGTAGTAAGTGTTTAACTGACAGGGTTCATTAATGGCGTACAAGAATCACTTTGTTAGAATTTTCCCAAAGAGAGAATGGATGGATGGATGGATGGATGGATGGATGGATGGATGGATGGATGGATGACTCATCCTTGAAAAAGTTTGCAACCTCAAAATTAAAAACAGTGAAGCAAGACAGGGCTTCGCATTGTTATGTGACAAGTGACTGTTCATCCAAGCTGTTGACTTCCACCTGGACCAACAGTTTGCTGCAGGAACTGCAACCTAGTGCTGAGCAAGGTCAAGATGGCTAGGTCAGCAGTGTGGCAAAGGCCAGAAAGAAGCTACACACACTGCATTTTGCATAGATCCTCCAGAAAACTTGAGCTGCTTAACTGAAATATTTTATCTACTATTTAAGTTAAATGGTCATTTAGTTCCTATCATGATCCTTGAACAATTTCTTGGTATTTGACAATATACAAATTTCATGAAACAAGGATGTGGAGAGATGAAATTTCTAATTATCTACTTTGGGGCACTCAAAATCAAGACTAAGAGATTTTGTGTATTCTGAAAATTGGTTCTGCTTAAGGAGTTTCAGGTTGAGCATTGAGCCTTAAACAATACCAAACCTCTTCTCAGTTTGGAAAACCTCTTTCTTTATGTCCCAGTCATAGCTAACTGTATTGCTGCCATTCAGCAGTCAGTGCTATTGCTGTTAAAGAAGTGAGACAGGGTGTTATTCTTGATTTGGGTTGTTTTTTGGGTTGTTTTGGGGGTTTTTTGTTGCTGTTTTTTTGTTCTGTTTTGGGGGTTTTTTGTTTGTTTTTTAAGGGATGGATTATATAAATTGCTATACTTGTGATAGAGCTTAAAAACTCTCCTCTCCTCTCCTCTCCTCTCCTCTCCTCTCCTCTCCTCTCCTCTCCTCTCCTCTCCTCTCCTCTCCTCTCCTCTCCTCTCCTCTCCTCTCCTCTCCTCTCCTCTCCTCTCCTCTCCTCTCCTCTCCTCTCCTCTCCTCTCCTCTCCTCTCCTCTCCTCTCCTCTCCTCTCCTCTCCTCTCCTCTCCTCTCCTCTCCTCTCCTCTCCTCTCCTCTCCTCTCCTCTCCTCTCCTCTCCTCTCCTCTCCTCTCCTCTCCTCTCCTCGTTCCTGGAGGTGTGCATGGTGTTTGAGAACCCCAAGGCACAGGGCTGTAGTGACTTTGAAATGAGCACCTGATTTGGTACAGGAATATCCTATTTTGATACAGAAAACTTACTATTCTGGCAACTAGAAACTATAGTAAAGAGGAACCTAATGCATGACAATAATTCTTTGGAAATGTAAATCGTACAACAGGGTGGCTTGACTCATGTTCATATCACTTCCCTAATGATGAAACCCCTGCCAGTTTCATATAGTTCATTATACATTAAAATAGAATATTTTAGACAGACTTGGTTAGTTTTGAGTCTAGTAATTCACTTGAAAAAATCAGCAGCTAGTCACACCAATTTGATATGCTTTGGAATGCTGGCAATGACAATAGGCAACATAATTTAAAAAATAAATTTCATTTAAAAATTTGCCAGTTTCTTTCTCAAGACAAAAATTAGTCAAGGAAGTTACAAGGGGAGATTTCAATGCTGGAACATTTAGATGTTCTGCAGCCTGGTGATATTCAGAAATTCAGATCAGCTTCTCCTAGTCAGAATGTAGGGAGATGGATTATCAGGGTTCAGAAAAAACATCACTTCCCTGAATGCAGTGGCCTTGGGGGCTACTCCTTACACTCGGCTCTCAGCTGAAGGGAGTGACTTATCCCAACTGAAGATTAGAGTCAGAATCCGTGGAGTTTTTTGTTTTATTTTTTCAAGCAGGGACGTTTCTGTTTTCAAAATCGTAGCAGTCTTCATGTTTTTAGGCCATGGCTGAAGGTCTTAGACTGTGAAAGTCACAGCAGTCACTAAAGTGATAGGCCACAGCACTTGCTCTTGCTGAGCACTAGTGTTCCTCCTGTTCAGTTGACTGTAGGGTGTTAAGGGTCTTTCATTTCCTCATGTTAAAATGTGTCACCCATTGCCCCGACTTTGTTTAATATTCGTGGTGCAGGGGATGTATGAAGGAATGCCTCTACAGCCCCATGCATGCCAGGGCTTACGGTTGTTGTTTGGTACTGACAACAAAAATTATTGTATTTGCATGGCAGGATTTTTTTCATGGGTGTTCAATCTCAATGTATCTTTCTACACCTCCTGGAAGCAGAATCCTTAGAAAAAGGGCATAAATCTCATTAAGAAAAGCATTCACATCGTTTAGTCAAGGTTTATATAACTGGAAAGCACATTCAATATTTGGACTAAATTGCTCTAATTTCTTACTCTTTAAATTAAATTATAAATTAAAAAAATATTTAAAAAGTGAATGCCAGTCTTTTCAGTGATGTTTTCATACCAACAGATATTTTTGCAAGGAAATAATGGAAATTCTGTTATATGAACATTTTAATTTTTAGTACAACAGATATGCAGTATAAAGTCATTCAGGCACCTGTACCTTCTCTCTATGAATATCCATTTCCCCTGTTAATGGAAGTTACACACAATACAAGTGTCTTTTTGCTAAATTTCTATGGCTTGATTCTGCATTTCATTCTTGACAGTAAATTAATACATAATTATTTGAAAGAAAAGGCCACCAAAAAAAACCAAAAGGGAAAAAAAGAAAATTTCAGTGTGAACTGAAACTCTTGTGACAAAAATACCTGTTTGCTTTTTCAAGAGTGCCATTGGCTTACCTCTGATCTGCTTCTGTAGAGGTGATGTTGCAGGCTGACCAGGCAGCTGCATGACTGCACACTGGAGTTGCAAGGGGAGGCATTGCAGTAAACAGCACAGATGACAACCAGTAGCTTATGAATAATCCCCACCATGGTGCTGAGTGACGCTCTTTGCTGTCTGTGCTTAATGTCAGAAGTGGTCAAGATCTCCATCAGCCACCACCTCTGAGAGTCCCATAGCATTTCCCATGAAACTAGACAGATTATTGTGATTTCATTTCCATTCAAAGTACACTCTCTGTGATGTTTATGGCTACACTGAGACAGAGTCTCTTCTGAAAAGGATAGTAGAGATCTTTTTGCATTTCAAGGGGACATATTTTAATCCCCTTTGGGGCCTGCAATGCAAATGTGCCTTAAATTTATTACAGCTTACAAGAAACTTACAGCTTCTTCCATTTGTGCATCTGTGTAAATGCCAACCAGCAAAAAGCACTTAAAGGTTTACTGTAGTCTCAACAACCAGCAATATCTTAGCATTTCATAGTGAGACACAGAGATGAGGCAGGTGGCCAAAAGCACATATGGCAGCAGTGACATAAACATATGGAAATTACACTTGAAACATGAAGTGGGTGGGTCATATTTGCTAAAACAAATACCTTGGATTTTAGGGGCAAAGCATTTTCTGAATGAGGATGATTCTTGCATATGTGTGCCATTGAAGGTTTTGTGAAGCATAATTTGTGCTCTGTTAGGAAAAACAGATGGGGCACTGGCACACCTTTAAAAAAACAACAGTCTTCTAAAGCTATCAGTATTTCTGAGCACAGCATCTTTAATCTGTGAGACTGTTGGTTATGTGCTGTTTTGCTTTTTGCCTGCTCATAGAACGGGTATGTACTTCTGTGCCAGGGCTCACAAAGGCTTACAGCTCAAACTTGATGGCTTTAACAGAGCTCTGAGAGGGCTGGGCAGCAAAACAGCGTCCAGGCTGGGCTTCGGGAACCCTTAGCCTCAGGAATGCTGTGTGACCTCTGCCTCTTATTCAGTGGGTGAATGGAATGAGCTGCAGCCCAGGACTTATACTGCAAGCACTTCAGTAGCTCAACCTTGTCAGCTTCCTTTGCTTGACTAAGCTTCAGTGAACAAAAGAAATTAAAATCTCAAGGACCTACATTTAGATACAACTGCATTCCTGCACTTCTGGTTACCAACAGAATGAAAGCAAAGCAGAATTTCATTCAAAAAACACAAGCTCTTTAATAAAATACATAGGTTCACATTCTTCCTTGTAAAGTGCATTACCTGAAGTAGAATAGTTGACTACTGTGAATTGGGGTGTGAAGTTTACCTTTTCCTCTACCCACTGTTCATGTTCAGGTTTATCAGAACTTCCAGTGAAGATATTTCTTTCTGCAGGACTGAAAGCTAAAAAGAATCAAAAATCAAAGGTAGTTTTGCATCCCCTAAGTGCTGAAGTAATACATTATATTTAATATCTCTACAATGTATCACTCACTTCCTATAGCAAAGAGGAAAAAAGATGTCCCTTACCTCATGCATCAGTGCAGAATTTATGAATGAGAGCTGTGCTTTGGCCACTCCAGTTTTAAGTTACCTAAATGGCAGAGATTCTATCACCTTCCTTAAGCAACCTCTGCATTCATGCTGAAACAGTCTGCTGCTACTTCAGGTTTTTCTCTGTTAACTTTTATGCCATTGCTATTGCCCTGTACTACCTACATCATTCTTTTCCATTGCTGGTTGTCCCATTTTAACAGTAAAATTGCTCTTAAAACACTGGGATTTTTGTCTGGCCTTTTATGTTACACACATAATTGCAGATTATAGCTAATAATTCATTAGCATTTTGCCAGGTGCTCTCCTAAGACTCTTACCACGTGCCTGCCAAAATTAATAGCAAAAGTCTGCTGGGTACAACAGTGGAGAAACGAACCTTTGTTAAAATCAAGCCTGCTGCTATCCTAGTTATTATGCATGAGCAAGATCCTGGATGCAGCAATTCCAATAATAGACTGTCCACACAAAAATCCCCTAAGTTACTCCTGGGATCATTGTTACCATAATGGCAGATTTAAGCCTTAGGAATGTAACTGCTTACCCAGCTACAAGGAAAACATATTTAACCTATAAGGTTTGTGTCTTAAGCATAGGAGCTGAGATTGCTAATAACGGGAGGCAGCTAAAGAAAACACATTATTTTTCTGGCTATTTATTTTGAACACCTGGCAGCCCTTTGTGAGTAGTTAGCATAATTTTTCCCCGATCCTACTAGTTCAGAAAGCTCAAAAGGAAATAAAAGGTTCTTAGAAAGATATATAGATATATATGCATCATACCTATAGAGGGGCTTTAACGGGTTATTCGGAGTATTTTGCCAGGCCTGTGACATAACATTAAACTTGCCAACCCCTTCTTGCAGCCACCGCGCCCACTCTGGAGGGGGACAACGAGAGGCAAGGGGAGAAACCCAGCGTCCACTTCCACGACGCCGAAGATGCCATTGCTGTCACCCCCGTTCTCTCCGGGCGCGCCGTGCCGGGGTTCCCCGCGCTCCCTGGGTGGGGCACCGCCCTGCCACGTCCCACAGTCCCGGCGGAAACCTGCCAACCTCTGGGGACTCAGCCGCAGCTCAAGCTGCCGCCCACCCTCTGCGCCCCGCCAGCCGAGCAGCCCCGCTCGCCTCCTTTGTGTCCGCGGCCGCCGCCCCTTCCCTGCGGGCGGGGCGGAGCAGGGCGGGCCCGGCGGGGCGGGTTCGCGGCGCCCATAAGAAGGGGCCCTGGGCGCGGCCACCGCCCTTCTTCGTCGCACGCTCTGCTCGTCCTGCTCCGCTCCCGGATTACAAAGCCCGCGCCGCCGTCGCTATGAGCATCAGCACGAAAAACTCCTCGTACCGCCGCATGTTCGGCGGGGGCAGCCGCCCCAGCACCGGCACCCGCTACATCACGTCCAGCAGCCGGTACTCGCTGGGCAGCGCCCTGCGGCCCAGCAGCGCCCGGTACGTGTCCGCCTCGCCCGGCGGCATGTACGCCGCCAAGACGACGTCGGTGCGACTGCGGAGCAGCATGCCGCCCATGCGGCTCCACGACTCCGTGGACTTCACCTTGGCCGACGCCATCAACACGGAGTTTAAGGCGAACCGCACCAACGAGAAGGTTGAGCTGCAGGAGCTTAATGACCGCTTCGCCAACTACATTGACAAGGTGCGCTTCCTGGAGCAGCAAAACAAGATCTTGCTGGCCGAGCTGGAGCAGCTCAAGGGCAAGGGCACGTCCCGTCTGGGCGACCTTTACGAGGAGGAGATGCGGGAGCTGCGGCGACAGGTGGACCAGCTCACTAACGACAAGGCACGCGTGGAAGTGGAGCGGGACAACCTCGCCGACGACATCATGCGGCTGCGGGAGAAGTGAGTGTGCCTGGGGGACGCGGGTTCGGGCTGCCGGCGCCTCCCGCTGCCTTCCCCCCGTCCTGTCCCCTGGCGCGGAGGCAGCCCCTGAGCATCCCGAGTGGTACCGGGCGGGCGGGAGGCTGGGCGAGGGGTTTGGGCCACCCCCGCTCCCTCCTCACCTCTGTCTTGCCCCTTCCAGGTTGCAAGAGGAGATGCTTCAGAGGGAGGAGGCCGAGACCACCCTGCAGTCCTTCAGACAGGTTAGCGGTGGTGGAGGAGGGAGGGGCCCGAGGAGGTAGTGGCTGTGCCTGGGGCGGAGGGTGGGAGTGCAGGAGTTTGCTTTTCTTGCACAAAGAGGTTCCGTCAGTTCTCACGCAAGCCCTCTGTGTTTTCTTTAGGGGGATGCTGCAGTCTGAGGGGAGGGGAGGGAAACTATTGTCCTGCTTTATCCAAGTCTAGCCCGTTTTACAAAAAACGCCCCAACGTGGAATCACTTTCCGATCCAATAAAAGTGAAAGGGGGCCATCTGTTCGCTTGGCTGAAGGGTATTAATGGTTTCTATGGGATTCACCGTGGAATGCAGATACAGGCATTATGGCAAGTGTGGTGGCAGCAGATTGAAATAATAGATCCCTTTGTGTCGGAGGGGAGGGCGCAGTGGGCTGCATTCTTACTAAATGTGTAATGGTGCGGGAATATTTCTAGCGAAATGTGTCTATTATGGGCCAGTTTTTGTCCAAGACAGAACTCCTTTTTGATGAATCACTGGTCAGTGCATTACTGGGCAACAGTTTCAAATTTAAGGTTTTTCATATGGGTGTTGTCTGCTGACAAGAAGTAGACGGTATGTTCCTTGGGGCGAGGTCACAGGATTGAGTTTGCCTCCTCTGAGTGTCCATTTAAAAAGTGGAATTCAATCCTCTGTAAAACAACTATGTTAACCTAGGAAACAAGTTATGTTAGAGTTTAGTCTCTGTAGGATGCTGTGATGTTATCCGGAGAAAGTAAATCTACATGACAACCAGAAACAACTGTGCAAACAGTGTTCGAAAATTCTTAAGCTCAAGTTTTCACTTGTGCAAAACCAGCTTTCAACTTAGATTAAGCCTTGTTTGGACTAAGAGATATTTAGGAATGTGGCTTCTCTAAACAAGGTCTCTTCCCTAAAACTGCTGGTGTAAAACAGCATTGCTAGCATTCTTCCAGACTGGAAATGACTGCCTTTATCACCAGGCAGATGGCTACAGGCTGACTTTGTCCCAGAGCTCTTCATAGGCATTAACAGAAGTCACTATTCAGGAAATCAGCACTTGATGGTCAGTGTTTCCCTGGGAAAGGCTTTTGACTGCAGTGTATTTACAGTCCTTGAAGGAGGGCAGGTATGTTCAAGAGATAGTATGGGAAAACTGAAACACCTACTCCCATTCAGAACCTGGGAATTCAGTCTCCACTGGCATTCTGGGGACAGAAGTTTTAAACAACAGTTTGAGATATTGCCTTAATTTAAGCTTCTGGGGATTTTTAGAGTGCTAAGACAATCTAATATAGTGTGAAGTTCTATGAAAGAGCATTTTACATAAGTTTTGGAGAACCTCATCTACTCTGATTCATTGCTGAATTTAGTTGAAGGATCAATTGACTTAAGGTTGGCTTTTACATGATCTTTCATATTTAATTGGTGCACTTTAGGCATGTCTGTATTTCAATCCAATTGAATTTTATGAAGGCTCTGGGCTTTAAATTGAGCTTGGCTTGGTGTGCATACCCCACACTCATTATGTAGCTCTTCCCTGTACTTTGGAAAGGGGTCACTCAGGAGCTCAGCCTCTAGCAGATTGTGTGCATGCAGGACAGTCAGAATTGTATCCATTTAACCTCCTAAGCTGTAGCTTGTGCATAAGAAATGCAAATCATTGTCTATGGAAACTCTACACTAAATCCATTTGTGACATAACTGGTGCATGCTGGTGTGCTTGATTTGAACATCAGTCATACATCATTTTTCCTTACTGGCAAGGGTGGAGTTAACATGAAGGTTTTGAAACCTAAATCTGTTTCAGTGTAAGCTTTGTTTTTCTGAAAGTGCAATTAAATTCACAGAACACTGAAACTGAAATATCCTGTTGTGCATTCCATTTTAAAACAACACACAGCTTTCTCTTAAATCATTATATTTTTCCACTGGAAGGTTGTATAGTTGTATAGATTTGGAGTACTTCAGCAGGTGCTTTGCTTTTCTGATGTATCATCAAAGCTGGTTCTTATTTGATGGAGCAGTTTTGTACTTCAATATTTTAAAATAAAGAATGAATATTTGAACTTAAGCTTTTATTTCCAAAAGCTGCCTGTTACAGAAACTGTTCAGCTCTAAACTGTTCAGTACTAAATTTTAATTTATTTCTTCTGGGCAAAGATGTGATTTTGCTCATGTGCTGAGGGGTGTACTGCATAAAGTATACCTGAAAGTTCAGTGAGGACTTTCCTTTGGGGCAGGACAAGCATCACAGTTAATGAGAAAGTTACTGCGGCTTTGCCAGCTAGTCTAGCAGCAAGGAATAGGTCCTGAACCTGTGACAAACCTAACAGGTCAGGTCCTGGCTAACATGAATTTGTCTGAAGTAAACATGGATGCTCAACCCTGCAAAGTATGTAGCTTGCTGTGAAAAATCTCCTAGGATAAAATCAGTGCATACTCCAACTGCATGTGTCTATGACTTCTACTTGTTTGTTCAGGCTACAAGTAGCCTATTCATTTATGTGGTTCTCCACACATCTGGGAACTGCTGAAACACTGAATCTTAGTGATAGGGAATACATAAATGATAGCATATAGTAAAGTACATACCACATATTGTGTCTTCAGTTTAAATTGCTTTCAATTTACTATAAGGTCCTAAAATCCTGTAGCTATTCAGTTGTTACAAAAAAAAAAAAAAATAATAGCCTTCAGGGTGAAGATTTCTTTAAAATCCTCTAGAAAATCTTTGGATGTCTGGCCAATTATGTAAACATGTTGGGTCATAGCCATGTAATTTTCTGCCAGAATGATCTCGAGGGGTTTTGGGGGGAGGAGAACAAATTAATTAGGAAATTCTTTCCCTGAACCAAAAAACAGAGCTGATATGAACTGTGGCTGTAAAACTGGAATTGATAGAAAAGTTATGGAATGACGCATGAAAGGGGTAGTTTGCTGGATAAAGTAAACAGAATTATTCTTCTGGAGCAAGGACCTTACCCCAGAGTAGGAGTGATCCAAGGAAAGGCTTTCTAGGAGTCTAAAGAAAACACTCCTTATTTCAAAGATGCCGTAATAAAGAGAGCTGCTGATTAGGAATGCTTATGCTTTGGGCAATCCAAAATAGTTTTAGAGTAAGCTGTGAGAACCTGATATGTTAATACCCTGTGAGCACAAGCATGTGGCTGTGTATGTGTATGTAACTGTGAAAGGAACAATCTTCCCCTTTGCAAACTAAATGCCCTACACATTCAAAATGTAAGCAGTTTCCAATCAATGTTTAGTCTTATGTTTTTGAACTAATTCAAGTTGCTCCCTTGTAACATTCATGACGTGTCTTCTGTTATGCTCTAAATGAATTTTTGCTGTTGATTAAGACTATCTCTGTCCAGCAAAAGGTGGAGTCTTTGCCAGCAAGTGTGAGGGTGTAGGCAATGATGAGTAGCTCAGTTTGTGTTTATGCTCATACCTTCTTTTTCTCAAGGGTGTTCTGTTGACCTGCATTAAGTGAATGCTGCAGTTCTTATACGTACCTCACCAACTTTACAAGTACGCTTTAAAAGTGTGGTCTGTGGACCTAAGGGGCTCTGTGCTTGTTCACCAAGGAGTCCTCAAGTTAAGCCCATTGACAGGCATGAAGGCTCATGTGTTGGATTTTTAAGCCCCACTGAAAAAAGTGGAAGTTTGCAAATTGCAACTCTTTGTTAGTGTAGTCAAGCTAGAAGGACTTACTGCCGACTTCTGACTGAAGTACTTGAAGGATTTACACCCACTATGATCTGTGTGCTCTTGATCATGCTTAGCAACATGTCAGCAAAGATGATATAATCAACATATGTGGGATAGTTTTCAAATTCACAATGAAGGTAAATGTAATAGTTTATGGCTTAGGTAGGAGGTGGCAAAAAGGGTTTTTACAGCTTTTGCTTTCCTATTGTCTTGCTAAAAAGCTCAGATGTAGCATCAGTCTGTATGCTGCTGAATTTGCTGTAAGAGACTTCTCTACATCAGTTTTGTAAGATTATGAATTGTTCTTCTCTCTGGTCAGGATGTTGACAATGCCTCTCTGGCACGTCTTGATCTTGAGCGCAAAGTTGAGTCCCTGCAAGAGGAGATAGTCTTCTTGAAGAAGCTTCATGATGAGGTAAGCTGAGAAATGAGGTCTGTGTTTAGATGCAGACTGTCTGGCAAGGAAGCTCTTTGCTGGTTCTGTCCCAGAGTCCCCACCTTGGTATTATCTGTGTGCTTTTGTGCAATAGTGTTGAGTGTCTGCTTCTCTCTTAAGGAAATCCGAGAATTGCAGGCCCAACTCCAGGAACAGCACATCCAAATTGATATGGATGTTTCTAAGCCTGATCTTACTGCTGCCCTGCGTGATGTTCGCCAACAGTATGAAAGTGTTGCTGCTAAGAATCTTCAGGAAGCTGAAGAGTGGTACAAGTCCAAAGTAAGTAAAGTGCATCAGACACTGGAACGAATTCTTTTTAACAGCTCTGTTGTAGCCCCTGCTGTCTCTCTAGTGGACATGAACATAACCATGACACAAAGTCTTTTTTTAAATCCTAGTCTAGGAAGGGTACAACTGAAAACATTTTGTGCCATAACTCAAGCAGCAAATTAATGGGTGGACACTGGGAATCTTTCCTGGGATTGTGCTTGAAAGCAGATGTTGGATGAAGTACTGGAAAAATGGTGAAAAGATGGGCAATGTGCAGGGTGGGGAAACAAGTATGAAAGTTTACTATGACTTCCAATATAGCATTTAGAAATAGAGAGGCACTTTAATACTAATATTTAATATTTAAGCATTTCAGGTGCTAACCTTTGTAATACCTTCAGTTGCCCTCAAGTGCTGTGTCCACAGAGGGTCTGTTTCCCCATTTCTGTTGAAGTGTTGTGCTAACCAGACTGGGGTTTTCCAGTTTGCAGATCTCTCTGAAGCTGCTAACAGGAACAATGATGCCCTGCGCCAGGCCAAGCAGGAAGCCAATGAGTACCGCAGACAGATCCAGTCTCTCACCTGTGAAGTTGATGCTCTTAAGGGAAGCGTAAGTAGAAGACAGCAGTTGTTCTTCTTCATTGCAGCTGCACTGCTCTGCAGTTTAATTGTTACTTTGGATGTGAATGCAGGTGATCTGCCATGCAATTCAGCAGCATATTACTACTTTTTGAAAAGGATGCTGTGGGCTCAATTTGTGCACAACAGTGCTCTGGCTACATTGATATGCTGAATTAGTCTTAAGCTGCTTGCTTAAGACTAATTCTGCTCTTGCTATAATATTCACTTCATTCTCTTGCTATAATAATCACTATTTATTTAGCACTTTCTGAAAATGTTTATGCCTTGTCTGTTAGGTACAGCTAAATTTATAAAAAAGAATCCTGGAGGAGCAGTGAAAGGTGCAAATTTTGCTGTTGATAGAACATGACTACCTTTAAGACAGGCTTGAAATGGATGTAACAGTGTTTAGCATACTTGCAAATCTCCACTAAGGACTACCTGCATGCTGACCTGAACTGCATGTGTTTGGCTTACTGTAAAGGATGGCTTTGGCACTTGGTAAAACAAATATCTGGCACACCTCAGATCATGCAGCAGAATAACCCTCCTTGACTTTGCAAAGGGAAGATAAGAAGATGACAAATTTGGGACATGTCTGGGCATTTTCAGAAAGGATGCTAATGTAACACAACTTTAAAATGCTAAGGGTCTTGAGGGTGGGAAAGCAGTGTTTGATTTCACTATTCTCTTCCAGAATGAGTCCCTGGAGCGCCAAATGCGTGAAATGGAGGAGAATTTTGCTGTTGAAGCTGCTAACTACCAAGACACTATTGGCCGTCTGCAGGATGAGATTCAGAACATGAAGGAAGAAATGGCTCGCCATCTCCGCGAGTACCAGGACCTGCTGAATGTAAAGATGGCTCTTGATATTGAGATTGCCACCTACAGAAAACTGCTGGAGGGTGAAGAGAGCAGGTAATCACATGCAGACACTTTTCTAAAACCAGGAGTTACTAGAAGATACTTTATAGCCATGTCTGATTTTATCCATTTCTTTTTTCCTTCAGGATTAACATGCCTATTCCAACCTTTGCTGCTTTGAACCTGAGAGGTAAGCTGGTTTTGCTATTTCAGTTTAGGCAGTTGCTCAATCATTAGCATGAGGGTTCTTGTGTAAGTGCAGTTGGTTATGAATACTCTTCTTGGATCTAACTACAGTATTTGCACTTACTTAACCTTGGATGGTAGCTGGACACATATTTTTAAATATTGTTACATAGCAAGTAATTAGTTTGGATACCTGCTGAAAGTGCTTTAAGGGACATGGAGAGAAAATGTAGAAGACCTGGCTTATTCAGAGAAGGACACTTTTTTGTATAATGCAAATTGAGATTCTGATAGTAGACACTAAAATCTGTTACACCTCATTTCTTTGAGGAAGTGCTTCATCTAGACTATTGGTAATAATGCATCTTCTTCTGCAGAAACCAACATTGAGTCTCAGCCAATGGTTGACACTCACTCAAAGAGAACACTTCTAATTAAGACCGTCGAAACTAGAGATGGACAGGTGGGTGGTAACTTTAATTTTATTTCTATCACAGCTGGTTACCTTAAATTCTTAAGTTTGCCTAGTGTTTACTGCAGCTTGTATGTGGTAGTAAGTATTGAGTAGAACAGCAACTGGCCCTCCAAACTGTGTGAACTTACAGGTATAGCAAACAGGTTTCTCTGGAAAAAATCAAAATTCATCTGATAATAAAACTTTAAGTTGGTGACTGTTACCTGTGTATTGAGTATTTAAATTCAGCTGAGTTAGCAAATTTTCAAAAGATTTCCTTAGGAAAACATGTGGCACTAAACAGAGATACTTTACTTGCCTAGGATAAGATGCTGTTGTTTGTGTAAGTAAGTAAAACTTGAATGGTTTCTGTATGCTCTTTACAAACTAGAATTTCTCATAAATGAGAGCTGATACCCACTTGTTCACAGTTTGGAAGTGGATGTTCCACTTCTAACTCTTGAAAAACTCACAAAAATCTTCCTACTAAAACGTAATGCAAGTGTTTCTGGTTTTCATTAGGTTATTAATGAAACTTCCCAGCATCATGATGACTTGGAGTAAAGCTGAAGTGAAGATGAATACTTACTAAAGGAGTTCTTACCAGCAAGATTGAAAAAGTTCATGTCTTAAAGGAAGAAACAGCTTTCAAGTGCCTTTCTGCAGTTTTTCCATGAGCGCAAGATGATTATGCTAGGAAATAGGTCTTAGATCTTGCAAACTGACTCTCCCTGAAGGATTAGAGTTTACAATGGAGTCTAGTTTACAAATAGCAATATCTTGTGCTGCAATACTGTTTTTAAGTATCTGAATTCAATAAAACTGCTTTTTCCAGCACAGTATGAGCAACCTGTCGCTACTTCAATAAATCTTTGGAAAATGGCTCTTGATGTGTTCTAATTTGTTAACTTCATGACTTTCTGGAAAGCCATAACAACATAATGCTGGAATTATTATACGGTTGACATCTCTAGTACTGGCTGTGTGGAATGCTGTTTTTTCAGTTTAACTAGATAAACTGTCTTACTCATTTACTGCTTAGGTTTTGGAACCAATTAAAATGGATTATAACTGGCAGATGCATAATGTATTATGATATTTCTTATCACTTGAATAAAATATGATACTTCAAGCTAATAAAAATTAATCTTGCTTCCATATACTAGTTAATGCAGTTACTAAATGTCAGAATGCCTGAAGTACCTTAAAACTTGGCTTTATAAAACATAGTAGTTATGTAGCAGAGAAATAGTTCATGTGAGCCCTTATCTCAGACAACACCTTGCAAAGTTAACAGCTGACTTGGTGCATTAACTTATATTTTTCCAGGAAAAACTAGTTCCCAAAGGCTTGTTGGCATTACAGAAGCTACAAGAAGGCTTTGGCTGGAGTGGGGGTTAGGAGAGACTAACTTGTCTTTTTGCTGAAAATTCCAGTATTTAAACTCCTTTTAAAAGAGGAGAACCACCATGCTTGCCATTCTCTGCTGAACATCAGTGTAAATACAGCAGAATAGGAAGGACATTCCACTCTGCCTTGCCATAGTCTTCCAGGAGGCAGTAGTGGAAGTTGATGTCCTCTCTGAAGGCTTAAGTTTTCTTCTGCAGAGTAACTTCTCAAACACAATAAAGACCAACAGCAGAGCCCCATGTGTTCTGCATTACTTCTGTAAAATCTGATTCCTGTAAGCTTTTACTGAGGTACAAATTTTATGGAATGAGAAACTGCAAACTGAAAATTTTCAGTTAATATTAATAGCATTCAGGGTAAGGGTAGTACTTCCATGTTGTACAGACACACTGGCTAGCATTCAGGAATTGATCTGTAAGAAAAACTTACTGTTACCTCCATCTGATAGGGATGAAAACACTTTACTCCTTTTCCATCCTTATTCTTACCTTTGCTCAAGTGTGTGACTACCTGGATGCAGTGCAGGCACTGGATGGGGGACGTGGGGGCAGTAGGAAGCTGCTTTGCTCATCCCAGTTGCTGGCAGCACTAGGTTAGGAGTCCTGGAGCCAGGGTACTGAAGAGGGAGGTAGATAGTGCTTGGGGTGTGCTGAAACCCCCTGCAGCTCCAACACACAGGCATCCTTGCAACCTGGCGGTAGGGCCTAGGCATGAGGGCAGTTTGCATCTTTGAGCCACCCAGGCAGAATTGCTGCAGCTGTTCTTCACAGCAGAAAAGCACCTAAATTTTCAAACAAGGCAGGGTGCTGTTCTTACCCCACTTTCCTGTAGTAAGTGTTCAAAGACTTCAGTCTCCCACTTCCCATCAGGCCAGGGGGGAGTTTTCTCTTTGCTGTTGCACCAAACGTGGGCTGATGATCCATGTAAATCCATTAGGCTGGGATATGTCCCTGTCCAGCTTGGTGCTTTATGTGCTTCCCAAGAGAAAAGTCCTGCAACTGATCCAGCGTTTGTTCTGGTGACTCCCATCAAGCAAAAAGGGCCAGAAGTGACTCTGAGGAGATTGCCTGGACCCAAGCCTCAGCCACAGCTTTTGCCTCAGCAAAGCAGAACAGATTCAACCTGCTCCACCATTTGGTGGGTAGGATAGTCTCACTAGAAATTGAGAGTGAACCTGGCCTTTTTCATGTTGCAGAGATTACAGACCAGGTTTTCTACTACCTTTCAACATCCAGACTGATAAAATAAAGCGCAAATGAGCTCTCATGGAAAGTATTTTCTGTGATAATAACAGCTCTGGGCATGTGTAATATCTCATTTTTGAGCACTTGATAGGCATGAGTGTCAACAACCTTTCAGGACAAAAGGAATAAGGGGCTGATGTCCTGCCTGTTGCAGACTACTTAAGTCTTTCTCTGGAACTAGTTATTGAAAAAGTAGACCCAATGCTAAATGTAATTTCTTGCCCCTAAAGCAATGTAAGAGCCCTGGTTGGTGGCATCTGGCAATGTATGGCAAGGAGAGCCAGCTCCACTAGGGGATGGTGGGCACCCTTGGTGGCTCTGGGCAGAGACCCACAGCACAGTCTGCTTTTTGAAACGCACATTGACCTCTGGAGTTTGTGATAGTCTTTCAGATATTGCTCCCACTCTGGCACTAGCAACCTGGCTCAGTGTTTTCTGTCGTCTTTGCTTCACTCAGTAGATTAAAGAAGTGCCTGTATCAAGCACTGACTACAGCAAAGGAGTTATTCCTGGCTCTTCAGTGTTTGAGGTTACTCAGAACACAGAGAAGCTTGTGGCAGAGCTCTCAGTTCTGGGAATAAATAGAAAAAATAAATAAAAATAAATAAACCTAGTTGCCGAGGGGATAAGAAGATTGCAGGAAACCTCAAAAACCCACACCCCTGTGAGTGCAAGAGCACCCTCATGGTGGAAAGGAGAGTGGACAGTGGCTGTGTAAATCTCTGATCTAGGGGCACCAGCCTGATGCCCGTATATAATTACAGCGAGCTGCTTAGTGCTGAGCCAGCAGCTGACCTCAGAACTGTATTTCACATCCTAATAACTGCAGGCAGCAGCTGCACTAAGTGGGGCAGCCCCCACCAATGGCCAAGAACTTGTCCTGCCCTCCAATGAGCCCCACGAAGCTGCTCCTGTGGGCTTACATAGTGAGTGCCTCCAAATGTTTCCACAGTCAACAGTAATAATCCTCCAAATGACTGAGAATCCTCATGTTTAGTTTGTTTTGCCTCATGTAGCCAGAACCTTGTTTTCCTTTTTTTTTTTTTTTTAATTTAATATTTTTGCAAAACATGGAAACTGTTAGCAGAGACTCCACATTCCAAGCCCCTGGGAACATGTAGCCAATGCAGTTCTTCTGCCATCCAGCTGGTCTGCTTTAGTATACAGCAAAGATACTTCTCCCTCCCTCCCTCCCTCCCTCCCTCCCTCCCTCCCTCCCTCCCTCCCTCCCTCCCTCCCTCCCTCCCTCCCTCCCTCCCTCCCTCCCTCCCTCCCTCCCTCCCTCCCTCCCTCCCTCCCTCCCTCCCTCCCTCCCTCCGTCCCTCCCTCCCTCCCTCCCTCCTCTCTCCCTCCCTTTTTTTTCTTCCTCTCCTCTCCTCTCCTCTCCTCTCCTCTCCTCTCCTCTCCTCTCCTCTCCTCTCCTCTCCTCTCCTCTCCTCTCCTCTCCTCTCCTCTCCTCTCCTCTCCTCTCCTCTCCTCTCCTCTCCTCTCCTCTCCTCTCCTCTCCTCTCCTCTCCTCTCCTCTCCTCTCCTCTCCTCTCCTCTCCTCTCCTCTCCTCTCCTCTCCTCTCCTCTCCTCTCCTCTCCTCTCCTCTCCTCTCCTCTCCTCTCCTCTCCTCTCCTCTCTCCATTGTTGAACACACTTTTTTGGCTCAGAGTGCTCGCAGTTCTGTCCCAGCCAGAGGCTCTGGCCTTCTCTCTTGCCCTTCCTGTAGCAGCTCTTTTCAGTTGTTACATCAATAAATGAATCTGGTGCTTTCACTGATGCCATGCTCTGCTGGGTGGGAACATCTGTATTTTTTTAAGTGCATGGAGGAAATGCCTACAAGACTGCTCTGAGGTTCTGAACGTTCAGCTGTGAGGCTAACTTGCTCAGGACACTTTGGCTGAAGCCAGCTGAGAGCATGTGGGAAGCTGCCCATCATGGTGGTGGGGGCTGGCCTTGCTGGGCCTCAGGCTGCAGGGTGCTGCCTCACAGACTGACAGGGGCCTGGGCATAGCCACAAAAGCATCCAAGGAACTTTCAGAAAACTGTTGATAGGAGACCACTCATCCTAGCCCACTGGGAAACTTCCCAACTGGGGTCTGGGCCAAATCCCACCACTCTAGGCCCAGCACCTGTGATGAGAGCACTTACAGGGCTCATGTTCAAAGTCCTTTGTGCAGGTGCAGGGTCCCACATGAAAGTGGGCTACTGGGCACTTTGAGACTGCTCTGTTTTCCCATTAGTCAGTCATTTAAACATATCTTGTAAATTCTCAATCACCTTTAGGCACCCATGGAGCATGGAGACACTTGTGACTGACATCCCCATCTTGGTGGCAGTCACCAAGGACCCAATGCTGCGTGGAGATCGTGTCCTGCTGGGGCACACTTGGTGTTGGGAGGGCCCTGCTCCTGGCTAGGGCTTGCTTATACCAACTGCTGGAAGGGAAAGCATCCAGAGGATATAAATTTCCATGTCTGGAGAGGATGAACAGTTGAGTGGCTGGATAGAGAATTTTGCTGGTTCCCTAACAAGTATTGGAGATTTTAATTACAAAATCCTTCCACAGAGGTAGAGAAGCCCGGGTATTGCCAAAAATTTTTAAGTAATTTACATAGAATAGACTACTCTAAGAGACCCTTATTTGAGTGCAGTCACACATGCAGAAATAGTAAGTGCCAAATATAAAATTACATCTTCAGTCTTCATTTGGTCTCTTCATGCTCATGCATAATCCTGTGGATTTGAGCTTCAAGTTCATAGGCCTTGTCTTACTTACCCACCAACACTTCAGGAATCACTACTGCTCACTGCTAGAGCATTTCACATCTCCTGCATTTGTGTTTCCCGAGTTTATCTGCTTTCAGGAGTTTGAATTTTTAATTTCCTCTCGAGTACCCTCTGCTGTTCTTCATGGTCCTTTGCAACACCCCTGCAGGATGTGAGGTATTGTCAGCCCTGTTTGAAATGTAGGGCCATGGAGCACAGCAGTCAAGATCAGAAGTAAAAGGCAGTCCCAGGGGTTCATTGCGAAGGTGTTTAGTTTAGCACAGTGTACTTTTAAGGCACTTACTGATTTCAGGTCCAGGCATTTTCCCAGTCTAGATTTCAGATTAAGTCCCCACAAAATGAAGCTCACACAATATGGGGTACCAATGTAATGCACAGTTCAAGTGAAACTCTCAGCTTCAGCCAGGAAAGCTGTAGCACAAACACAGAAAAATCGCTGTCTCCAATAGTGTAGAGTTACCTTAGCCATAAGACTTTTCCTGTCTGCAGAATATCACATCCTTCATTCCATGTTCCCTCCTTCTGCACTAAGGGCAGCAGGGCTCTGGCTAACAGGCCCCCTCCCAACCCAGTCCAAGGCCATTCCCCAGGCCCACGAGCTGGCCAGAGGGAAAAGTTCTTGTGAGTTTCCGTCCACAGCAGCCAAACTCATTGCTTCTGGAAAGGGCAGTCCACAGCAGCCCCATCTCCGCACAGTGGTGTCATATTTTCCCCACCAACGCCTCAGCCTGACGTTTCGGGCCGGTTTCTTTCTCAGAGATGTATTGCAGCTGTCTCCCTGTGGAGGGTGATGTGAACTGCAAGGCAAAGGCAGCCGGCATGGAGCCTTTCTTCTGGCTGGTGGGTGCTTACCTGCGGGGAATGACACAGGGCGGATGGCATTGCTGCAAAGGGAGAGATGCCGCTTTCTTCAAGAACTGTCCTGCAGTTACTCTCTGTTACTGTCAGCGAGACTGGAAGATGTCTCAGACTTGACAGACAGCGTATAAATACATTTTCAGGATGGAGAAATGTGGTGGGTTGAACTCGGCCAGCAGCCAAGCACCTACAGAAATTCTTGCTTGTCCTTGTTACTACCAGTGAGATGGGGGACAAAAAAGAAAAACCAAAGAAAGAAAATTGGTGAGTCAAGATAAGCAGTTTAATCGGTAAAACAAAAAAAAGGCAATCACGCACTATTCCCCACAGCCAGACGGAGGCCCACCTGGTGTCTGAACAATGACCACCATGGAAGCCTTCTTCTTCCTTTACCCCAGTCTTTATTTCTGATGACTGAGCTGATTGAACATTACATTGTAGGGTACGGAATAAATATCCTGGCCAATTCAGGTCATTTGTCCCAACTGTGTTTCTTCCCGTTCTCTTTCCTACCCTCAGTCAGACTTGTTGAGGGGTCAGAGTGGGAAACAAAGAGAATCCTTGATGCCTTGTAAGCACTGTTCAGTCAAAACATCAGTGCACCATCAATATTGTTTTAGTCACACATCCTAAGCACAGCACCCCCAGGGCTGCTGTAAAGACAGTGAACTCCATCTGGGCCAGACTCAGCCAAGAATCTTGCAGAAATTCAGATGAGGTTGTGTGTCTCTGTTACTGGCAGTGGGGTAGAGGCCAAATACAAGATCTGAGAATGACCCAGATACAAAGTCCATGTTTTCCAAATTAAGGGGAAGGTTTGAAGCCCAGATCTCCCAACTTAAGACACCTTATAGACTTCATGGGTGTCCAAGAAATGTATGAGCTAGAAGGTCTCTGCCCTTTTATACAACCGCCTTTATAATATATAGAAAAGTGAGTAATATGGGAAGGTTTTGCTATCTGAAGTACTCCATGTGCAGGCTAGGCTTCCATTCCCATCTCAAGCTTTATTTAACTACTGCAAACATATCCTGGCTTCTTCCTGCTGTAAACCATTACAATCATATTTTAAAGTTCATTTTGCAAATTGGAGATGTTAATTGCAAACATACTTTCTGCTCCAGCAGTCCTTCTTTGATGATGCCTGCTGGAGTGCATGACAGGTTTGCTCCTGACTTTTCCTCTCAGCTCTCAGTGCTCTACAGCTGGGTGGCCGTGGAAGTGTGTTTCTGTACCACACAAAGTACTTTCCCTGATCCTTTAGGCTAAAAAATACTGGACTGTGATCTAGGAGGGGTCTGGACTGGGAAATTCTTTCATTGGTAGGGTATGCTTCTATCATGGCCAAATACTGTTCAGTATTCAGTTACTCTCAAAATGAAAGAGATTTTTTCTTATATGTTAACAGAATTTCTTGCTTCTCATTTGATGCCCATTGTGTCTAGCCTTTCTCCTGGATACCACTGAGGAGAGCCTGGCTTTTTCTTTGGTATTCCTGCCACCAGGTATTTATGTGATGGAAATTGATGTGATCCCCCTGAACCTCCTGTTCTCCAGGCCAAAGACTCCCAGCTCTCTCAGCTTTCTCTACTTGAATTTCAAGTACTCCAAGTTCTTCATTGTCCTCATGGCCGTTGGCTCGACTTGTTCCTGTATATCCATCTCTCTCTTGTTCTGGGGAGCCCAGAACTGGACATGGCATTGCAGAGGGGTCTCACCAGGGCTGTGCAGAAAGAAAGGATCACCTCTTCCAAAAAGCTTAGCTTCATCATATTAAATTATACTGACTTGTCATAAAAAGGATCCATAGAAAGTGGTGGCCTGGCAGATGGAGGGGAAGTAAAGTCCTGAGCTCTACAACTTAAGAAAAGCCATTTTGGGTCAGACCAGGGATCTGCCTGGCCTCCTACAGAGATTGTTGGGGAAAAGGGCATAAGAAACAGTGCTCCAATTCCTGAAACAGCCTTTGCTTTGAGGCAAAGAGAAATTCAGGAGCTTTTTGAGCCAGTGGCTTAATCCAGACCCTTGATGAAGTTGTCTGACTTAAGTAGTTTTGTATTTTTAGTTTCTAACAGAGTGTATTTCATAATATGACAGTATACTAGGGAAGAACATTGCCTTTTGATTTTATCCTTATTATCTGATCCCTTTGCTGACTTTCCAGGAGTTCTTCTGTTATGAAACCTAGTAAATAATCACCCTGTGCTCAAGTCCCTCCATGTTATCCCTAATTTGACAGATTTCCCTCCCCTGGAAGTGTTCAAGGACAGGTTGGATGGGGCTCTGAGAATCTGGTCTAGTGCAAGGTGTCCCTACCCACAGCAAGGAGGTTGGAACTACATGATCTTTAAGGTCCCTTCCAACCCAAAACATTTTGTGAGTCTGTAATTCTCTACACACTCTCCTCCAGCACGTTTGCATGTTCCAACATCTATAGTGCTTTCTCATCAGGAAGTCATCCTGTAACCCTAATAATCCTCATCCCTCTACTCCTCATTCTAGTTCTGCTATGATCTATTTAAAAGAAGGTGACTAAGAATACGTGATCTCCAAAACATGTGCATTGGTGCAATACAGAGTGACATAATGAGAACTCCTGTTTTGTGCTCAAAGTAAGTAAAAATATCCTAGCTACTTTTTTGATCACTGCTCAGTACTGGGATGATATTTTCAGAAAGTTACCCAAAGCGACTCAAAGATCTGTTTCCTAAGGACAAATAGCTATGAGTTATTTTTTCCCCCTACTTTGCCGTCACTGACATTAAATTTTCATTCCCCGTTTGATCACCCAGTTATCTCGGAACACAATACCCTTCTGCATTTTTGAGCTCAGCATTAATATCGATTGCCCTTTTTTCTATTGTCAACCTGCTGGACAGCCTTGGCTAGGTCCCTGGGGAATGTATTGAATGGTAAAGTCCAATGTATGAATACTTGTGGCAGCCCATTGACAGCTTCTTTTCACAGTGAAGGCTCTCCATTATTTCTATAATTTCCTACCTTCTAGCTTAAAACTGGGAGAACATGACCTTTGTATCTCTTAGAAATCTGAAGTTATTGATACACATAATATTTTGACAAAATCTTCCATCTGCACCACCATTACGCACACGGCTTTTATAATCCTATAGATGTTTCCACCGCATCCATGAGGTGTGACTTCCCTGGGAAAAAATGCATGTGGAATCCAACCCAGCACAGCTGCTCTCACAGTTCCTCCTGATCTTGCCAGGTAAAAACATTAGTGTTATTTATCTCTAGATTTCAGCATCACCCTGGAGCCTCTTTTTGAGAGCCTCAAGTTATACCAACCTTTGTCTGTTCCTCTTACACCAGACGCATTGCAGTTCACAAATTAGCAGTTTCATGCTGAGTTGCTGCAGAGCTGCTTGATGGTTGCCATTCTGCCTTCATACCTGTCAATGTATTGATTTGTTTCAAAGCCTTTTCAGTTTGAGATTGTTCTTCATCTGTCTCAGGGGGCTCCTTCACCTTTTCCTTAATAAGCTGCATTCATCTAAGCTTTTTCTTATTTTTGCTGAGTAATCTTTCTACTTCTTGACTATCTCACTTCAAGTTGCACTGAATTTCTGGCAGACATCATGGTTTGGATGTGCCTGAAACTGTTTTTTATTGGCAACTTGCCACTTGAAAAGGTATTTGAATCGTATCATTAGATATCTACTTTTCAACTGCCAGATTTTCCTACGTTTCCCATTTGGATATGACTTCTGTCAAAGTCTAGTAGTTCCTTTCATTGTCCCTTTAAACTTAAATGGTGCTTTCTGTGGGCTTTTTCCTTTCCCTTTCCCTTTTCCTTTTCTTCTTTTCCTTTTCCTTTTCTTCTTTTCCTTTTCCTTTTCTTCTTTCTTGAAGGCTTTTCAGCATGATAGTGGGCAGTTCTCAGTTTAATATGGTGTCACGGTTTAACCTCAGCTGGTAACTAAGTGCCAGACAGCCACTTGCTTGCTCCCTGCCCCCTCACCCCTGGTGGAATGAGGAGAAGAATCAGATAAAGTAAAACCCAGGAACTGAGATAAGAACAGTTTAATATTTTAGATAATGTATAAAATACTACTACTACTACTACTACTACTAATTATTATAATGAAAAGGAAGATTACAAAAAGGGAGAGAAATAAAACCCAGGAGCAAAAAGTGATGCGCAATACAATTTCTCACCACTCACTGACTGATGCCCATCTGTCCCTGAATTGAGCTCTTCCCCTCTAGGTCAACCCCCCCCCCCAGTTTATATCCTGAGCATGAGGTTCTGCGGTGGGGAATATCCCTTTGGCCAGTTTCATCAGCTATCCTGGCTCTTCTCTGTCCCAGCTATCTCCTCAATTTCAGAGCATGAGACACTGAAAAGTCCTTGCCTCAGTGCAAGCACTACTCAGCAGCAACCAAAACATCAGTGTGTTATCGACGGTATTCTCATCCTGAATCCAAAACTCTGCACTGTACCCGATACTAGGGAGAAAATTAATTCTATTCCCACATGAAACCAGGACATAAAGTGTCTCAAAAAACATCTTTGTGTCTAATCAGCATTTTAATTTTTCTGGCTTCTAGGGTTTGTTGTCGTTTTTGGGGGTTTTTGGTGTGTATGTCATGCAGCTGGTATATCCTTTCCACCACTAACCTCTCCACTTTCCTCACAGGCTGTAAATTACTTGTCTCTCTCTTTCCTTTGCAAGATATGTTTTCAGCTTCTCTCTTCTCTAACCCATAATTCTCTAGCTGCCTTTTCCTCTGTAGGTAGTAGAGCTCCTATGTACCTGACTGAATTTGGAACAATTGCTTTGAACTTCAAAATACCTCTTTCAGACATGAAGAAAAGCTTTCAGATTAAAGTTTGTCATTTCCCCCCAACTTTATTAGATGGACTAATAAAACATAGGACTTCTATCCACAGACCTTGACTTACTGTCATCAGATGAACAAGCACTGTAGGTGCTCCCCACATGGGCTGACAGGGAATGGCTTCACCACCATGGACTGTCCCACCTTCCCCAGCCAGGGAACAGGGCAGGCTGTCGTGGAATGACAGATGGAGCAGCCCCAACCCAAGGTATCAGGCACCTCCATGGGCAAGCAGGTGCCTGATGCAGAGGGTGTCTACTCTGATCAGGAAGAACAAGTAGAGGAGGCCTTTCACAGTCTCCCATTCACTGGCTCTGGTCCTCACAGCAGACTGTAACCATACCAATATCTGCAGGAGGAAGAGCACAGCCTTGGAGGTTCCTGAAGAGCATTGATGAAATCATCCAGACCCAAGGGATAAAGGAGCCAGTAGGGAAGAGGTGCACTGTTGGACCTCACACCTACAAAGAAGGGAAGGCTCCCTGAGGATGTGAGAGTCAAAGGCTGCCTTGACTGCAGTGACCAAGAGATGGTGAAGTTAAGTATCTTGAGAGGAGACAGCAGGGCAAAGACCAAGATCCCAACTCTGGCCTTTAGGAGAGAAGACTTTGGTCTCTTCTGGGATCCACTCGAAAGAGTCCCATGGGATAGAACCCTAAAGGGAAAAGAGGTCTAAGAAAGCTGGTTGATATTCAACAATCACATTCCTTATGCTTAAGAACAATCCCTCCTAAAGAATAGGAAGTCAGGCAAAAATGTCAGGGGGCGTGTGTGGACTGCTAAGGAGTTCCTGAAAAAACTCAGACCTCAAAATGAAATATGCAGAAAGTAGAATTAGGGTCAGGTAACCTGTGATAAATGTAGAGACACTTTTTGAGAAAACAGACATGGTTAGGAAAGAGTCAAAGCCATCTGGAATTGACTCTGGCAAGGAATGTCAAGAGCAACGAGAAGAGCTTCCATAAATACATATGGGGCAAAAAGACTATTGAAAATGTGGGCCTGATGCTGAAAGGGGCAGGTGTTCTGGTGATGCAGGATATGGACAAGGCTGATGTACTTCATGTTTTCTTCACCTCAGCCTTTGCTAAAAAGACACAATTCAGGAATCCCCAGAGACCGGCATGAAAGATTGGAGCAAGAAAGTTGTACCTTCGTGGAAGAGAATCAGGTTGGAGAACATTTAAACAAGCTGGACATACATAAACCCCTAAGCCCCAAGAGGATGTACCATTGAGTGCTGAGGGAGCTGGCTGATGTCATGGTAAGGCTTCTGGTGGTTCTCATATTTCCATGCAAAACAACAGTCATCACAGGCTTCTCACAATAGATCAGTGTCCCTTATATTCCATATCATCAGCCTCCAGTTGAAGAGTTGCACTCTACTGCTTCAGACTTAGAGATATGTTGATATTTAAGGTAAAGAATTACGTGGGTAAAATTCTGCATGAATAAACTCTGCATTCTATGCTCTGAATGAAGCCTGCTGGAGCTGTTATGAGGGTAAGAAGGAGAAGCAGAGGTGGTAGAAGTACTGCAGGATGAGAAAAGACAGATTGGTATAAAGGTTATAAAGGTTTGGAAAACTACTATTCTATGCATGAGACAAAACAAAGTACTGAACTGGTCTTCTACCTTCGTTCAAGCTCCTTTCCATGTACACAAAGCAATTTCAAATAGAGGATTTGCTTTGCATCTCTCAAATATTATTTCTGTTCATCCAAAAGGTCCTTCCCCAAATGCACTGTATATCACTGGGGACTGCTCTACACTCCAAATGTTTTTTTCATGTAATAAATACTTGACATTTAGAAAAATTGCTTCTAAATTTACACAGTGCAGAGCTCACAGTTTGAGATTACCCTCTAAGCACCCTGAAGTGCCAGGCGCATAAATAAATATCTTTGCAAATAGATTCTCATTTATTAGTTTTGAAAGAGTATTTTCACTTCTTGGAGATGGGTGATTTCTACAGGATGAAAGAAACACTTCTGGCTGAAAATTAATAGTAAGAAAATGCAGGAGAAAGGTTGATCAAAAAGGTTAAATTCTCTCCCTGATGTTTTGATGTTTTCTGCCTTTGTAATTTAAATTTCATAATAATAGTACTAAATGTCTAAACTGTCCAGTTGTGTTTTATGTCACAGCCAACCAAGAATAGATTAAGCTGTGTGAGAAACAGTAGCAAGAGATAAACTGTCATTTTCAGGGACAGGAAATACTGTCTGTCTGCAGGTCATGCATAGTCTCCATCATACAGGACATAAACAGACTTCAAGATGTACTATCTACTCCTGTAACTCTACTGGGAGATGACCAAGCATTATTGTCCCCTTTTCAGAGAGGGAATAATACAGGACTAAGTGCTTTGCTATAGAGAAAGCCAGGGATTGCTGTCTGCTACCACTATATAAAAATTGAAAAGTTCCCTACTTTTCCTGCATCTGAACTGCAATGCCTCACCTCATTTCCAGGTATTTGGAAAGTGAGAAAAGATTCCTGATGGCCATGAATTGCTTGGCACCCCTTCTCACTATCACCTGTGGATAATGCCTATGCTGCACAGGCTGGAGTACTGATGCAATTAATGGTGCCATGAAAGGATACAACCAGTAAGCAAGGTGATTTTTCCCTTACTTTTGCTGCCAAAACCCTAAATCTCTTGTTAAAACTCTCTGCTCTTGGGGGGGGTAGCATAACAGCACAGTGATAGATGGGATAAAGGGCCTGCCTGTGACTGCAGAAGGCAGCCCAGATGGTAACCCTGGGACAGGCTGGATAGGTCAGGATTTTCTTCAGTACAGACTGAGCCATAGCAACTAAAACCACAAGGGGCCAGGGATCCTTGGACATGTGTTCAAAACCCTTGAGCTCAGGGCCTTCAGCTCAGGGAGTGCCTGTGTTTTTGCATGAAGTCTGCAAGTCAGCAGCAGTGAAGACCCTGATGATTCCAGACTTTTGTTATGGCCTAGGTGTGCCAGAACATTGTTTTTTGGCCAAGTCAACACTTTAGTGAAGCTAAAGAACTTTGACACTTTTTCTGACAAATGACAGATGAAGCCATGTGGAACATATTGAGGAAGGGGGTGGGGGTGGGGGGGCGGTGTCCCTGTTAGCACAAAATTATAGTCTTACTACTGGTTACCTCTTCTCTGAGTGTGGGTACTCAGATTCAAGGGATACGCTGCCCAGTCAAGCTTCATGACATTCTCTCTATAGCATTGTGTTACACTGAGAACTGGCTTCCAGGTTACTGTTGCTTACCTCCAGGAAGGTCTCCATGGCTCCAAAAGCCCCTCAGACTCACAGTTACTTTATGCCTTGCTAATGAATTTATCCAAGCGAAGCAGTGAAAATCCCTAAGTGAAAGCTGTTTGACTTGCACTGCTAGACTGACAAACTAAGCTAAAGCCAAAGTACAATCGGATTAAACCACTTTTAATGTGTCTATTCAGGGCTGCACAACAGTTGGAGTATACAAATCCAATACTGATTTCAACAGTGAACATTTGATAAAGAGCTTTTACATTCTGATTAACTTTTTGTGACTGTGAAACTTGTTTTAGAGGTCAAAGAAATTAAGTTCACCAGCTTTGTTATTCACAAAGGCTAGTCTATACCTTTTCTCTTTTGGAGAATCTTTATCAACCTGATCTCATTATATGCTGTCTCTAAGGGATGTTATATAGTCTGCTACTTAGCTACTATTTCCCTGCTCACAAGGTGTAATGCCACAGGGTAATGATCAGGCCTCAATCAAGTCATGGCTGTGTATGAATAAGGAAGGTGGTAGCTCAGTCTAGGGTTGCACCTGCATTTCACCTACTCCCGCAGAGTAGATCACTGAACTATGGGCCAGCACACTGAACGTGATGGTCAAGTTAGTCACTCTACACTCCCTCCATAAACCAGGGAATCTAGGATTTATCACAAGCTGATTTAGACACCTAAAACAAGCTGGTTGAATTATACTCCATTTTTCTCCATGACCATAAAGGGAATCCACAGTGGTGACTTTGAACTGTAGCGATGACACCTGCAGTCAGTTCCATGGAAACCACCTTTGGTGTTAAAATGCATTTACTTCAGTTCACTGCTAGACTGTACAGCATTGAACTATTCAGCTGCTCCACATTCCCCTCTCCTTCTTTTCCCCTGGTCTGAGGTCACTTTGCAGTGATCTTTCATCTCAGCTGATCTCTTGCTGTCTGACTTTTGAAATTAATATCCTCAGTTAATCATTCAGCTCCTGCAGAGCACATACAACACAATCAGTATAATTACTTCATGTCATACCTCAGTTGTCACTTCACTTTAATGGACTGCAAGTAAGACAAACTTGAAAAATGCTCTAATTTAATGTTCTTAGAGTTTCTGTTTTAGACTCTTCTGAAAGATGGTAAATGTATTCAGAAAAAGAGATTTCATCCTAGAAATTATTATCTGTATTACAGCAAAGAAAATAGGGCCAACAGAGTTCAGAGCTCTATGATTCAGGCACTGTTGAAAAAACATTCAATGTAGATAGGGAAAGTGTAGGACATGATGAAACTGATCTAGTAAATGTAGGTGCTTATGATGTAGGAATTTATATATAATGTAGTCCCTGACTGTGAAGGAGCCTCCTGTACTTAAGGACCATGGGGCTTGGTATTAAAGTCTCCCTACCTTGAACTGGAGACTGTGGGTGGTGAGATGATGTTGCAGTGCATTTTGGGTTTTGCAAAGTTCTGCATGCTTTTGTTCCTTGCTTTAAAGTGGCTTGTCCCTTACCCCCATGTTAAAACCCCTGTTCGTTTTTCCTTAGTTATGGGTCCTGTCCATCATTCTGCAACCCTGCCCAGATGGCTAGAAAGTTCTAGTGGGGGGCCGGGGTGACTGGCAGAATCCATTACTTCCCTGCCCTTTATTATGTATGGCATGTTCTACTGACTGTCCTTTTGTTCTGGGTCACTCCCCCTCTTTCTGGGATTGGTTCTAGATTGTCCCCTGCCCTTTCCACACCTCCTGTACTTGAGCTGAAACCCAAAGGGAAAAACTCACTTTTTACGTGGGCCCTCTGGGTGAAATAAAACCACAGTTGAAACCCGCCTGGAAGTCCTCCTTTCTTCCTCACCATTGCCAGGTTTCTGCCTGAAGCCAAGTCCCATAATATCAGAAAGGTACCGAGCTGTACCCTTAAATGCAAGTTTGGTGAAAGAGCTAGCCAGATAGCAGCACCGAACATGCACAAGATGAGTCTCTAGCTATTTCCTCCTGTCACCTCACTCAGCTTTACAGCAAGGAGAGGTGCCCATCTACCTCCCACTCTCACCCATCCAGTTCTCCAACATGTCTGGCTTTTTAAAACAGTTATTTTACACCAGCATTTGAGAGAGAACTGTGAATTCAATATCAGAGCACTGCAATCTCCCATTTTAGGTCACTCCCTCTGCCACTTAATAAGCACAACCCCCTCATCCTTCCTTCATAACCTTTCTCCACGATGTATCTCACACAAGCATATCCAGAGTATCTTAAGCCTTTTCTCTTACTCTTCTACTCCCAATGCCTCAGAGAACATTGTCTTTTTTTGATCCAGCCTTGAAACCTTTCCTGAGAGTATAAGAGCTTTTGTTTTGTTTTGTTTTAAACAAACCAACTAATTTAAAAGACAGCTAGAGAAGAGTCCTGCTTCTCTTTTATGTCATAATTCAACTTCAAGACATTTATTGAGGCAGCATGCCACCACCCACCTCAACTCCTTCCTCTCCTATAGGTGACTCAGACCCATCATTTCTACCTTCGGGGCAGGAACCCGAGGGTGGGGGTTGGTAGCAACCCAGAGGCAGGAGCTGTGGTCGTGTTCTGTTAGAGGGCACACACAGTGGGAGGCTGCAGCCCACACCTGGTGTCCTGCTTGGGCTCACAAAAGGTTTTGCACGATGCATATTGTTCAAGAGAAACTATCAGTACTGAAGGGGCAGTTCAAACTGAGGGACCTTTACTGAGTGATTTTACTTTATTTAAAATCTACACCTAACAAAAGAGCAATTTTTGTCCTTACAAAGATTAAAAGCTAAACAAAAGGAACCAATGTCCCTGCGGGGCTGGATTTACACAAGCAGCACTGTACTTAAAATTCAGTCAGAATATTTTTGCCTTAAGTTTCTCAAATTACCTAATTAAAGTAATTTCAAATATGAAGGTTATTCCATTTCTAATGCTTATATAATTTTCCCAGCACATCCAGCATTTCTTCCTCCAATGACAGCAACAGTATGTGAGATCATGGACTAATTCAGCTTTGCTTCCCTGTGCTGTAGAAAACAGACAGCAGCTTAAATTCAGTCCTCACTGGGGTCTCTTTTTTTTTTTTTCCACTTACATGATAAAAGATCTGCAGCGCTACACTTAAGAGCTAATGCTTTCATTATGGTATCTCCATTAACCAGATGGTTTTATCTATCAGTCTGCAGTGGCCATGAGACCTTAACATTTCTATTTAGTATTAATTTGCTCTGGTGCAGAGTGAGGATGACACAGACACTTGATACAGGATGGAAGAAGCAAGCTAATACTTAGCCATGTATCTCAAAACTCAGGCACATTTAGTTACCAGAACATGGGCATACTGGGATCCTTGAAAAGGAGGCAATCTCTCCTCAACTTTTAAAATGCTGATGACTTCCTCAGCCCATTTATGTATTTTTCCAGCTGCTGGCTGGGGTGTGGCTGTGATTCCAGATTCCCTAGCACACTGCCATGGCTTTTAGCTTGTGGACTTTGGCCATTCTCCTCTTCTGGACTAAGCCAGTGCCCACATGTTGTAAAATCTTCACATGACACTTTTTGCCTAATAGAGAAAAGAGGAAAACCTAACCTGGTCTTGGACCATATAACTGCTCCTGGGAACATTCCTTCTAAAGCCCTTCTAACAGCAGAGAGCAGGTGTTTCCCACAGCAGGAGTGTCACCTTGATGGTAGGTGCTCTGCCCCTAGGAGCATGGTTTGAGCTTGGTGTGATCCAGAGGTACAGTGACTACGTGACAGGCATAACTTCAATGCACAACCACTTCCCTCCCACCCTCCTCTTGCCCAGCTGACTTTTCCCAGACTGCTCCCCTTCTAAACAGGGAATAACAGCAAGGCAATGAATTGTCTAGGACTGCACTCAGTTATTCTGTACTTGGACCAAGTCCTAATCACCTGGCAGTGATGCTCTTTCAACATTTAGCTGTTCATAAATATTTGAGAAGGCTAAGCTCAATCTATGACACTTTCCTCAGCAGAAATCACACTTCTGATTTAGAACCTGCTCTGATTATGGGGACACATTTGCATTTGCATCACTCATATATGCCATTCCAGCTTCCAGCACAGCAAACAAAAGAAACCCTTTGGTTCTGATCATCAGTGAGAGACTCATGCACTATGGGAAGGAGGCAGGCCACAAAGATCCAGATCTTAATTTTCAGGCAGAAGCCACTTGATGGTCCATGAGGCCAAATAAAAGCTTTCAGTTCTAAACCTCTGTTCTGTCTGCAATAAAATTTGGCAATTGCAATTCAGTCCCTAGAGGGCCCTAAAGGATAAGTCCTCCTCACAAAACAGCTGCATGTACATATTTGACCTGATTTAACGAGGCAGTCAGCTTCTATTTGAAGAAGTCACAGTAAGTGGCACAGAAGTTCTATGATCGCCTTCTGCACAAAAGTAAAAAAGTAAATGCTTGGAGGAGAAATTCTTTCTCTGAACTTTATCTGTTTGAAATTCATTCACTACAAGCATCTTTGTATGTGACCAAAACCTATATAAGAAAAAATCCTAACGTTAAGTTACTAAAATATGCATAGTAATCTATTAGATACACATTTATCATACATTTACTCATGGTCAGTATTTTGTTTAAAAAAACTTTTGCATCTCTTATTTAAACATTTTCCATTAATCATTGCTTTTGAAGCATTTAGTTATAATTTGAGATAGTTTTCAAATTTAAGAGCTATTTTCAGAGGAAGATGGTAACAATTGTGTTTTCTTGTTTGTTTCCTTTCCATGCTTGATGTTTCTTCAAGAAATAATTTTTGAAAGTATTTCAAGTCATTAGAAGTAACAGAAGATGAATAATTTTGCTGCCATTCAAGAACAGAAAATACTGAAATCACTTGGAGGTACCATTTAAGCAACAGATACTTACACATGCACCAGTGCCCCAATCCCCTATCCTTGCTTTTAAGCACAGCTTGCGTTTTTTTCTTGCACAATTTAAAGGAACTGTCCACATTTCTACTGTCAGTTGCTGATGCTGTTCCAGAGGATTCAGACCAATGCATTTTCTATGCTGCTGCCTCAGGAGACATATTTTTGGATGTTTAGTCTCAGGAATTCACAAAAGAAAAATCCCACCATAATTATGTCTAATAAGTCTTTATTTCGAAACATAAATTGCAAAAATATTCTATTACAGAACAGGTAGCAAGTACAGAATTCTAAGTATGCCTTGTAACAGTGAAACCATTGCCTCCTTGACAAAAAATCATCAGGCACTTAAAACATGAAAACAAAGTACAAATTAAACCAGCTGTAACAGATGACTCAACAATACAACTTCATCTTGGTTTTCTGTAATAAAAGCACACACACAGCTGAGGGGCTCCTGCCTCCTCCTAAACCCTGCGCAGAGACATTTCTATATTACGCTGCACACATTCTACTCAGACAATATCAAGTTCACATCTGAAAACATAAATAAGTTCAGCACTGAGAGAATTTGAGGAACCTTTTTGGAACAGCAGTAGCAGAGCCTACACTAGCAGCTTCAGAGAGCTTGGTGCATGTGGAGGAGCACAATTATACCAGCTCCACGGGGGAATAAGCTCTGCTTTGACAATCGCATTGGAAAGAATGGAGCTGAAATGAATGCAAACAATACACAATTTAAGAGACAACGAAACCTCTGGGCAAAAGCTATCATGGTAACTTTATGAAATTACTTTTTGACACATGGACCAGCCTCTGAAAAGAAAAGCCACATATTTGCCATCCCTGAGGAGCAGCCCTGTGTAGGACCTCTCCATTCACCTGTTTTGTCCCTTGCAGATCTTGAACTAAATCAGAAGCAGAGGTTGCCTCTTAGGCCTATCTTAGAAAGGTAAATCTAAGATGCAAGTGTCCAAATAACTAATGAAAATACTCCTCCAGAAATCAGTCAAATACCCTTAAAATTAATTTGGCTTGTATGACTGGTTTTTTAGGTGACATTATGTAACTTCCCACACACTTTACTCTGGTGGCTTTAATAAAGAAGAATATTCAAAATAATTTTAATTAGGTATTCAAAAGAATATTAACGTAAAGAATACATACGAAGTCACTATATAAATAGTACATATAAAAATGCAGAAATGTCAGCTGTTATACTTCAATGTCACAAGAATTCAAGAATGGTTTTGTATTTTAAACACTGACAATAAACACACCAAAGAGGAAGTGTTTTTAGAGAAACACCTCACAGACAAGCCAAGAGCAGAGAAGCCTAGCATGTTGTTGGCCTACACACTTACTGTGAAGAATCTCCTCTTGTCAGGGACCAAAGGGAATAGTGAGGAATTTAAACCCAGCAATATTGACAATAGGCTATCCTGTCACAACCATTTGCATGATTCATTCTGATGGGCTCTTGCTTTGAAACATGATGGCATCATTAAATACTTCCATCATGCATTTCGAGTTTTCTCCCTTGCTGGAGAAAAGAGGGATGAAACAAAGACAAGACACAGAAGTACCAGGTGTAGCAACAAACACTGATGTATTGCTGAAGGTACATCAGGATTTAGCAAAAGACAGACTTGAATGTTCTTTTGATGGCAACATGAGGATACCAATCCTTGTATTTCACAGCCAGACTATTTTCATCCTTAAACTGGCATCTGCCAACACCTGCCACCCAAAGGCAGTTATTGCTCATGCTCAGATTGATGTGAGCTCAATCACCACACATCACAGTACTACGCTAACTCCTTGGTCGGTGGCAAACTCAAGCTGATGTACTCCCATCGTGTTAAGCTCCTGCTGCACTGCTGGAATCTGCTGGACACGGAGAGCACACTGACAGGCTGCTACCCCTGTAGCTGTAACCCAGTAACCCCGGGTCACTCCCCTGGTGAGCTGCGTTCCCAGAATAGGAAGGTATTCTGAAATGTGCCCTTATGAAAGGAGACCATGAAATAACAGCAATAGTCCCTTTGTTTACTGGCATGCTGCACAGCGTTTCTGCTCTACTTGATCAGAATGATAATTTCGAGCCTATTAAATACTTTATGAAAATCTGGAACAAAGGTTAATAAATAGAAATCTGCTCACTTGTTGTATGCTGTAGGTGAAAAGCCTTAAGAATTTCCCCAGAGTATCCTGAGAGATTAGCAGCATTTGACATTTTTCTGTCCAGAAACTCAGAGAAGAATGATCCTGCCTAGAATGACAGAATTCAAAAAAAACCAGTCAGGCCTTCTAAAGTAACTACATGCCCCCTTGACACTGTTGTTGGCTAGCAGATCTAGAGATTAAAGAGATCTGCTGCTGAAGTACCACAAGGTGAAGGATTACCCGGCTTTGAATATTTTAAACTAAGATATGTTTAACTAAAAGGCTCATGTGCAAGACATCTACTGCTTCAAAGCATGCAGCAAGTGGCTATCAGCTGTTTGAGATAGAGCTGTTTCAGAATAAAGGGCTCCACAGAATATTCCTTGGGTTTGATCTCACAGACTCCTGTATACAGGTAAATGTGTACTTTGCGGACCTGAGGGTCTCTGGAGGAGCTACTGCATGGATATTCAGGACCTCCCTCTACAAATTTGCCACAGGAGAACAAGTGACAGGACAAAAAGAGATCTCTAGGTCAAATGGATCTAAACCTAGATTCCTGTGTTAGGCTGCAGCTTCACCATGGAGCCTGTGCAAGCTCAAGGCGTACGTGATCAATTAACCCAGATGAATTAACTGACCCAGATATTTGCACCAAATAAAATCAACTAATATCTAACAACAGGAATATTTTGATAGTAATTTAGAGAGCCACCAAAGGTCAGAGGTCACCCAGATAATTTAGTTTCTTTTCCTGAGTCACTCAAGACAGAGAATTTCAACTTTTGTCAAGCATGGTGGTATGTCAGTCCTCTCATTACTGTACAAAGGAAAGAGAATCAAAGTGAGAGTAACTGGTCTCAATGCCCCCCTCAGGCCTCGTTCACCTCTGCTCTCTGCAGAGGCTGTTTTAGAAGCTGGGGTTAAAAGAGGCTGAAAGCAAAGGCATGCTGATTAACAAGCAAGTTTATGCAAGTTTACTATCAGTGATCTGAGAATTTTTTCTGCTTATCATTTCTGAATCTGCTGGGGTCACCAGCTTGTTAAAATGACCATAACGAGAAAGAGAGAAGGGTGAGCAATAATCAGCAGCGTAGGAACCTAGAGTTCTTAGTGCAGATCTCTTAAGCACCTTCTGGCACCACAGGGAGTGACAGGCTCTGGCCCACCAGAACAGCTGCTGTGCTGCCAATCACCCTTGCAGGGGTCCATCTCTCCCTTCTGACCAGGCAGACCTTCAGAGATGTTACCTTCTGAACTTGGTCAAGCTTTCAGGGCACCACTGGGCCTGTCCAACAGCTGTCAGATAACAAAAGGCACCTGTTGTGTCCCTACAATCCCACCTGCACAGTCTTACCCCCTCCTTTGCTTTGACTGTGAAATTCCCGTCTCTTGGCATGAACCAATTTTCTCATTTTGTTGCCATGGGAGGGTTTCCCATCTCGGTGTGCCAAAACAGCTCCATGTGGGACAGGCCAAGGCCAGACATGGCATGAAGGGAGGGGTGCAGCACAAGAATGGGGACTGGACCTTGCAGCCATTCCATTTAAGTCACCATGGAGCTACAGACCAACTTTAGCACCTCCAGTTAGGCAACACGAAAATCACACCAAGCTGCCTCCCTTGAGGTGTAAACCCAGTCATTTACAGCATGTTTCACTAAGCTGCAAGCACAGCAGTGTTTGATTCACAGTCACACAAACTCCCTAACAGACACTAAGCAGGGTTGCATAGCACCCCATAGGGTAAAGACAAATAACCAACTCAAGGCAGCACTGGATCCTGAAGGAGGAGGCAACATTAGAGATTCAGAGGAGAAAAAGGAATAAAAACAGCCAGGCAGGCTTTAATCTAATGATGCTGTGATGCAGCTGGGCAAGGACATCGTCAGCTTCTGCAAAGGTACAGTGGAAATATTAGCACACTGTCAGTGCTTCTATCTTTAGAAAACTATTTGATCTCAATATTCATTCCACAGCATGTGACAGCATTGGAGGCCCACAAACCCTAAAAATGAATATTCTTGATGTGAAATGGAGGGAATTCAAAGGTCCTTACTAGCCTTTGGTCAAGAATCCTTAATCCAAACTGATGTTGGCTCAGTCTTGCAAAAGTGACATAAACATTCCCAGCCAGGTACAAAATCCATTTATTAACCTGGCACAGGTATAAAACAAATTAGAAATAATGTATTCAGCTACCCAAGAAAACATATTTTCCCACAGTGAGTGTACTTCAGCAAGTCTTGATCAATCTGATGGTACCTTGTGATGCAGAAATGCCACTATTAACTTGCCCAGCCCATGCCTGAATTAACACGACCCAGCCACCCAGCACAGAGCACCAGTAGCTATAAGAAAGCTGAGTACAATGTCTGCCCTCCTGGAGAGTGAAGTGGATGCAACCAACATCTCATTCTGGCTCATGTCTGGAGCAAGGCCTGAGGATCTTAATCTGAAGTCAAATAGACTATATTTTTAATCTATGGAGAGTTAAGAGCATTTGTAGGAGAGGGAAGAAAAGGTCAACAACTCCTTCAAGCATTTCTTATCAGCCCTGTGTTCCACCTAAATCACTGAGAGTCTTGAGAGCATGGAAGATCAGGTCTTCAAGTCATTGGCAAGTTTAAACTTTGTGGAAACAGTGGTAAAAAGTCAGTGGCTATCCACACTACAGAAATTTCCATTTGCTCTCAACTGTGAGTACTACATCACACTCCTTCAGTTAAGACCTCTTTTCATCAAGGAAGCCAGAATACGTTTCCTCCTTTTGGCTAATCCTCTCTTCAAATGTATTCTGATGATCTTTCCAGTTACTAATACACGTGTGTTTCAAATAATGTAGCTGCACAGAAATAGTTATGATGCACAGTAACTTCACCTCTTTGTGGTGTGTCATGGCACAGTTTACATTTATTCACTGCAGTAGTGCAACATGGTACTAACTAACAAACACTTTTGAAAAAAGTTGCTTCACTGCAAATGAATTTCATTTTCCCCTTTTCCCATCTACTTCACACAACCAGGTTTTGCCCCTTTACTCACACTGAGTAGTTAATTGAATTCAGTCAGAGCAATGAATGATCTTGCATCTCTATGAGCACATAGAGCACTTGCAATTGTTCTGGATACAATGTAAGAACCTGTAAAAGATGTATGAATTTTCCCCAAGACAAACCATGTAGCTGCTACACAGTCAAGATCACCTCACTGCTCTACACTAGACTGGAACAAGTTACAGTCCTTACATGAACACAGGTGTGCCTTTGTCTGTCTTTGTGAAATACAGCAAGGTTCTCCTCAATCTCAGCTGTTTGCATCACCCAAAGGACAACTACATCACCTTGCACAGCTTCTTTTAAAAACATTCCATGTGAGTGATTTTTAGGAGAGGTGATGCTCTTTTGGGAGCAAGTTTGCCTTTGATCTGTAACTAGTATGTTGCAGTAGGCAATCACCCATAGCATAACACGGATGCAGGTTCTTGCAGCAGCCACCTCTCTGTACATAAGCAGCAGATGCCTGTGGCCAGAAAATAGCAAAAATCTCACTTCTGGGGAAGAAAGAATGTGGATTGTGGTTCTGGGACTGGAACAGACCAGTGTAAATCAAACCCCTGTGCTCCCCTCTTCCAGTTACCAGCTGGTAATGCAGATGGACTCATCAGCTCAAATCTGCTGTCTTTGTTTCTGTTAAAGGCTCTACTAACACTCAGAGGTCCACACGTGTGTTAGTGGCATCAGTTATTGCCCCAAAGCACTATGCATTTTTTAAAACCCCTTATTTTCAAAAATTGACATTATTGCTGATATCTGCAGTCAGAATTTATGGACACTTCTGCTTGGGTAGGAGTAATATTGGATTCTTATATCATTATCCTGGAAATGGATCCAGATGCTGAATGTGTCTCAATCAACAGACCTCTAACCATAATGATTGATTCTAATACTTCCAGGAGTGTTTATGTGATTATAAAACTGCTGCAAGGTAAGCTTTCAAATATTACAGTACAGTAATGCTCTTATGAAGTATACATTTAAAAGGCTTTTCTGAACCTTATTTCATAAGGTCCAATTCATTTAAGTGGGAATTTTTTTTTGCAGATACAATCCTCCAAGAGTGGAATACTGAATGCTCTTTAAATCACTTATTTTGGGATTTAATGGTGCAGTAGCAAAAGGAATTTTAGTAAACAAAATACCTGATAGCATCTGACTGTAAAAGAAGGACACTATCTTTGAACTGACCATTCAAAGGACTCTCAAAAGAGTCAGTGAAACTCTTAACAAAATTTGGTTATTAAAATTTTTAAATTTTGTTTCCTTGCTTGCTTGGGGTTTTTTTCTGCAGTAGAACATATAATCATATAAGCAATAAAAGCTAGGGTACAACTGCTTGTCAAAGCTCCTGTAAATATTACAGTGATTCCTTCCGCTTGGCTGATATTTCACTTTCTCTTGTTGCAGGATGTTGCTCCACGTGTATTCTCGGACCGTATGGAAAACTTAAAGGACTACACAAGTTATAAATTAGGGGAATGTAGACAGTTTTCTCATACATCCTGGTGCAGAAAGGCTTGGGGTTGATGGTAAGAGGAACATTCTTCTAATAATGCTGAGTGCAGCTTCATTATCTGTAGTCATATATGAATACAAGCTATACTACATGAAAAGAAATTGAATTATAGGCTTGGTACCTGTCATCTTTCTAATGGAAATTCCATCTCATGTATCAGCCAAGACACAAAGCTAGAATAGAAAGGATGTGTGTCAAGTCATGCCCTACCAGGACTCTGGGGATTTTTAGTGTGGAACCAGGTTCACAGTCCCCAGGAGCTGAACTGGACCTTAGACAGGAACACAAGCAAGTAGAGCGGTTTATAAATAATTATAAAGCTCTGGTCCTTCATACACTTGTTTTCAGAATTAACATCACTCATATGAGTGATCCTATTAAATACACAGCATCATCTATTGCTCACAAAATGAAGGCCCATTAAATCCACAGCACTACTTACTGCCCACAAAATGAAAGCCCATAAACCACTTAACTACCTCTGACCCGAGGGATTTTCTCATCTGTGCACCTTGGGACAAACTAAGAATGACATGGCTCTGAATTTATCACTCTTCTGCAGCTCTTCTATCACTTCTCTCATTTAGACAAATGCCAGTATTTACAGGATGAAGTTCTTAATTGAAAATATTCACTGCCACCATACAGAGACTATTGCCTATACTATGTGATATCAACAAAACCAGAGATCTTATATCTTATGACATAAGAGACAGAGATCTTACAATCTTAATGATCCTCTAAGAAGCAAAACATGATGAATGCACATATTGCCACCATCCTGAGATTGTGCTTTGCTACCATTAAACCAACAATAAGGAATTTCAGGATTTTCCAAATAATTGTTACTGTGTATTTTAAAAAATGATCACTCAAAATTTGCAAATGTAGCAGTCACTGTGTGAAAAAATCACTCCCTTTTCTCCCCAAGTGCAAAATATTTCTCTATTGTAATAATGCAGTTTAATGCTCACATCAGATCAAATCCAACACCGAACTGCTGAGATACACATAAATTGTCTCCTTAGGATCATCCCCCTGAAATTAAAACAATAAAACATGTTATTGGTATTTCTTGCATAGTAGAAAAACTGCTTGTTATACTTGAAATAAGCCAATAGTTTAGTTTTCTGTGTATGCCTGGCACTTTATGCATCAGCTTTTCATCTGCATTTCAGGCTGGCAGTCTGTGAGATCTATTATACAGAATTCTCCTGACTAGGCTGGAATGCTCGTGCCTGGTCTAACTCAAGCATCTGCTCTTTCTAAAGGAGGACTCCTTCATTTGAATACCCCCAGAACCACTCATGCTTACCCCACCTGCTCCACTCTTCAGGCTTCCTAAGCTAACCAAGGCTAGGTCCAGCCAGTATCTTCATGGGGACACAATCCATTGCTAATTTGAATATGGATATGTTCTAAATTATATTATCTTAATCATATTTTTGAATCACCAGAGATTGCAATTATTCTGTTTCTTCAACAGGACATCTCTGCTGTGGAAAACCAAAACAAAATCCTTCTAGATATGTAAATACTTCTTCATTTGAATTGAAATCTAACATAAATTCTAATTTGATTTAATTTATACTTTTCTATTCTAGTAGGTTTTTAACCAAACCAGAAACAATTTATCCCTACATGTTTCATTACTGACATTATTCTTAACATGCATATTTAATTCACTGAATGCACGAGCAAAGTGTGTGCTTAAAAGCTGCACTGCAGGGATTCTAAGGCAGAAAACCTTTCTTTCAATATCTAATAATTTCACATTGGATAATACTCGCCCAAGTCAAGAATAGTCTGCAATTTGGCTGCCTGACAGGAGCCCAGAAGTGTCCTTTTTATAAAATGTGGTATAATTTTTCTCAAGGTAACTAAAAGTTAAGTGTGGGTTAGTTCTTATTTCTCTAGCTACACTGGGACACCACAAGCATAAAAGAATTTCAACAGAATTTAAGCTCATGTTGGTATTCTAAAGTTATAAATAGGTTATCTGTAACAGTATTTATCACGTACTTGGATTGCAGCAAATTCCAATCAATTTCAATTTCAATTGCAGCAAAAAAAAATATCACATGCTGACAGAGTTTGGGAAAAAATAATTCTTTTTTATGTTAGTTCCTGAGAAAGTAAACAGGCACCCCCTGCTTTACAGGATGCAGCTCTGGCAGCTTCACCTTGAATGGAAGGAGTCATTGCTGCTCTCTGTCAGAAACAGATCACATTTAATCTTTTGATTGGAGTTAAGTAAAAAAAATACCTACTTTTTACTTTCCAGGTAAGATATGCAGTAGAGAGTTCAGCAGTTCTTACTTCCGAACCACCAGCACACCTCTGCTCAAGCCCTCCTCCCTCAGTCCTTCTGCTCAGACAATTGAGTACTATTTTCTTCCCCAGGCTCAGAGTCTTAGTTTCATTCTTCCTTTCTGTGTTTTTTTTTTTGTATTGACTGACTCCTCTGAGCAGATGCTTAATGTTACTGTTTCGTATGTCAAAGCAACACATACTCATCTGCCCTGCTGTCTTCTCCTAGCAAACAGAAAACCTGATGGATCCCCGGTCAGACAAAATTTGCATTTTAACCAAGCTTCTGGGCAATCAAATTTATGCCAGTCTGATTAATTTATCATCTGACAATGTTTCTAATCAGATTTTTTTTCTATTTTTAAATATGAATCAGGTCATTTTTCCTCCTACATTTACTTGAAGCTAATGACATGCCCTTCAGGCTTATCAGGTTAAACCAATGAACAAATAAGACTTCCTTCAGCTGCAAGGCCATAGCAAAAATGATTTGGTAATCTAATAAAATAATAAAGATCATTAATTATATTTCAAGATTTTGCTGTTGCTGCATTTTCTGTTTGACTCTCTGTGATAGGTGGGCACCAACTTTAGTGATGACCTGTACTTGTCTGTTGAACATAATCACAAAGGTACAGGAGAGGATAACGAGGCAGAATTTCCCAAATTGTGGGACTCTACAGGGCTCTCACATCTGACAATTCTCTCTATCCAATAAGAAAAATCCGCGTTTCCAATGCTAAGGATGGTGTTTAGGAGCAATATTACTGAAAATGATTAATTGGGAGGCAATTATACTCTCCCTATAGGTGCTCCCAGCAGAGAGGCTTCCTTCACTTCTCATTTACAGCAGCAAATTTTCTGTCCCAGTAATGTGTGTGGGAGGTTCTGCCTGAGCCTTCTGTGGGCACCCACTGGTGTAAGGAATCTCCAGCTACCCACTAAGAGGGAAGAGCACAGAGCATGGAGAAGAACATAAAATGGAAATTGAGAAGAGAAAGGAGATTGTTCAATTTTTAGAAAAGGTCATCTTCAGTAAAATATACTCATTATAGAATTTCAATTATCTCTAATAGCTGATAATACCAGAAGAATGGTAGCTCATACTGAAAGCATTTATTTGGTTTTCTCTTTGTAAATATAAGTGTAAATTAGGGCAGCACAACTTATTCTTCTTGTGCCTTTTTTTTTTTTTTTTTAATTTACACCTTATTTGGCAAATTTGGCCACAAAGTAATTTTCAGTCTGTCAAGCATGGACAACATTTAATTAACACGTACAGATACTTAAACATTTTTTGTGGCTTCTATCTGCTTCTCTCTAGAGTAAATATTTCTAAGGAGCTGACTTTCATTTTCTTAGCTGATGTAGTTACTACAGTTAAAATTACACAGTATGTCTCCAATGATTTATATTATAGGAATAAAAAATACAATGGAAACTGTTGGATATAAACAGCTTAGACACTAAGAAAAACGCATTATGTATTTCTTAACCTTTCTAATATGCTGCAACCTTTTGCAAACAAAAAAAAAACATACCTTAGCCACATGAAACCGCACATATATACAATTCAACTCCTTCTAGGTAATCTCCTGCCAAGGACCAGAAGAATGGATCCACTATGTGGATTCTCGGTCCCTTTTTACAGGTTTTATATTATTCTAATAATCTGAAAGCCATTTATTTTTCTATTTCTTAAAAAAACCCTTGAAACTGAATAAAATTGTGCCTTCCTGGTACTAACAATCTGCTATTTTAAAAATTAGTATTCTCTGATGATAAACTAAGTGTGAATGTATCTTTGACAATGTTTTCTAAATATCAACAAAAGACATTTTCAAATACATTTCAGAACCTAGCCAGAAGAAAAGTGCCCTTAGCTTTTAAGCTTGAAATTTCTGGCTTGAACAAGAGGATGCTATTTATTTAACTTGAGTAATACAGTCATGAGATTACATCAGTCCAATTAAAGTATATAGTATACAATGGCAGTTCTACTGTACATTTCACTTATTGTTATTTTAACTTGAACCCCCTGGAAAAATAGAGTTCTGTGAAAGGAGAATCTAACAACAGTACTGTGAGCTCATGAATTTGTGAGTTAGCTTAAAAGATGAAGTATTTATACAAATTGGTCTTATTTAGTCAACAAGGCAAATCAAAATTGAAAACATGAAGACAAATCTTTTCAGAGTCATCTCTAGTATATACCCAGTAAATTGGCTCAAGGTCAGAGGCCAGACTGTGCTGCATTTCTGTGAGGCAATACACAGAAGGCAGAGGTCCAAGGGTTGGGACAGAAAGAACAGAGGAAAAGGAATGACACTTCATCCTATTTTTGTAACTCCCAGATTGTGAGCTGCCTCAAGGTAAAATTCTCAGCAAGATCTGCTGTAATGTATGGCAGCTCCTTCACTGCTGTCCACAAGCTGCTCTGCAGCCCTGGGCCGTGAGTGCATGCTTCTCCAATCTTTACCCAGCAAGAGGCAACGAGGCCATAGATGCATGTTTCCCCTTCATGGAACAATCCTCATCCTTACTGTGCTCTGTACACACCTGGAAAGGCTGTGCTAGGATTAGGCATCTCCTTTTGGAGATCACAATGTGTGAATGCCTTTCGTAAAGCAATTCTTAAAGGAGGCTGGTACCTGGGAACTGATACCAAACCAAACATAAGCTGTCAAAGACATGTATCTGAGATTAGGAGACACTTCTGATTGACTATGATTTAAGGGGATAATTTGTACTTAGCTATGCTCCCCATCTAATGTTCACAATTAGAGAACATTTCTCAACTCTGTGATACATATTTATTCAGAAAGATCCAATCTTTCACTTATTTAGGAATACAATTTCCATTGACTGTAAGGTAGACATGTCTCTCTAAGGAAGAACAGACTCACACTTTGTAAAACAAGTTTTCCCTTGGCACATTAGTGAAATAAAGACATTTCATGGTAAGAATGGGACCTACCTTTTTAGTCTGATTCACATTTACCAAACTGCAACTTCAAAATGCCTTTGCCATGAAGCTGAAGGATCTGGTTGTATTCTTTGGGCATTGCATGGAAACCAGGTTTAGGCAGCTGGTTGTCGTAATAGTGGTGGCTGATTGGGATCTTCTCTGTGGATTTTGTGAAAGGCCAGAAGCCATAGAGCCTCACATTCTCACACAACTCAAGAGCAGCACTAGTAATCATAAAACCAGATGACAACCGGTAGGCTTTCACACCCTTAGTTCTCCAGAACTGGGCAAGACTTTTCAGATATGCGGGGTGAAAAAATATTGCCCTTTGGGTTGCTTTAAACTCTTTCAGAGTGTGGTATACTTTAAAAGAAGTGGCTGTGTTGCTTCTAAAGGAAAATGCCGGCAGTAAAAGAAAAGCATCTCCATAGACCGCAATGTTTTCCAGAAATTCTGTCTTCTTTTCATTTAGCTTGTTGTATCTGCAAAGTACAAAATGTTAGGAATGGAATGTAGTATTGATACAAACATTACAGACAAACATTACACTGCAAGTGCACAACTGCACTTGCAAAGATGTGTTATAAACTCTGCTGCAGCAGTTGAGCCTGCCTACACTGCAAATTTATTTCACCCTATTATAAGTTGCCATATGTGCAGCTATGAAAATCTGACTATTGCATAGTAAGAACACACTAGGATTGAACTGGCAACACAGGAGATACTGAAGCAGATCAAATTCACTGCTAATGAGACTAGGACATGTTTACAGAATTGATCAATTCAAGAAATTAGGAAGAATGCAAAAAAATATTGTGCTCATACTTTCTCTGTTTAAAAATGCATGCACTACAATATATACTGTATATGTTTTTGAAACGTGTTTTTTACATCAACAGGTATACAAAAATCTCTCCTCAAAATCTCTATGTCTGCCTGTGTGGAAATCCAAGGACGCATGTGAGCAGTCTTGGAATGTTAAAGATTAGTGTGTGGTCAAGTGCGGGATATACTTTGAAAATATAGGCGTCCCTGTTTACGTCCTTCAACTACGAAGGCAACACATGGAGATCTACAAAGACATAGAACTCTAACTTCACAAATGACAAGAATTTCTTCTCAGATGCTTTCAAAGAGCCCAGAGACTTAGTTTTCACCACTGCATAATTCTGTGCTCCCAAATACTGACTAGTGAAATTCCCAAGTTATCTGAGAAGCGATCCAAGCAAGGGGATCACTCAACTCATATCCTCTACAGATCTGACTTTTCTGAATCAACTAAACATATGTAGCTTCCACCCCCTTTGGGACTCAAAGCACTAAGCCTTCTTTTGTAGGTAGTTGTCTATCTGAGCACTGAATTTTCACCTTTTGAAGGCTATCACAGTCCACTTTTTACAAGTGACTACAGCAGAAGCTGGAAAAATTGGTTAAATTTCTCTTCACAACTTGAGTAGGTTCAAACTGTCTTTTCATGCAGCACTTCAAGACAGAGGACTGCAGCCACTGCCATTTCCTTTCAAAATATTCATGGAAGAGATACCTCTTGCACAACTAAATTAGTGCAAGGAGTGATATATCCCTTCTCAACCTGAAGGGGTTTAAACTTACAGCTTCTATATCTCAGAAAAGTGCCATTACCACCAGACTCTGAAACAAAATGAATGAGAGTGTCTCAGGCCCTCCTGTTGACCCTGAACCTCTGTGCATGCAACAATCACAGAGCCAAAACAAGCAAGAAATGCCTGAGCCTCTGTCTAGGAAAAGAGGCTGAAGGGTGAATTTTTTGCCCTACATTACAAGAATTTTCTATGTTTTTACTCAATGTAAAGTACTGGGCCTCCAGGGCAGAATTCAAATCTCTATTCTTCCTTAGCTATAGACCTGGACAACTCAACAGTGTCTCAATCTCCTTTCCAGCTCTGCCACTGTAAGGAGAAATGTATCCCAGTTCCATTAGGACACCATAAGAACTGTGCTTTTCTCCAAGAAAGTTCACTTACATTTTGCAGCCTGACAGGCACCGTTCAAAAGGTGATTAACTTGAACAATAACAACGTCAGACTAAGCCAGTATGCAAACAAAAAATTAGAAATTACACGGAATGATGCCGGCATAGATCTTCTGAGAGAAGAAAAAAACATGGTTCTGCTAAATGCTAACTCTATCAAGTTGCTTCCTGCTTCTTCTTCAAAAGCATTTACAGTTTCCTCTGAATATTTAAATAAATACCTTTTAAAATTCATAAAGTCCTCTTATACTCTCAATCCTCCCACAGGTTTATCTCTCATTTCCTTCAGTGTAACTTCAATTAACCCTAGTGTGACTTGATTTGGCTAAAAAATGAGTGAAGCTGTGGCAGAACACTGATGAAGCCCTGAAAAGTTGTGGATCAGGTCAGAAGTCACCAAGGATGCTCAGTCATTGAACTACTTCCCTTCCTCATATCATTGTGCAGCCACACTAACATCAATGAGCTAAAACTAGTTTTGGAGAAACAATAATTTGTCTTCATTAAAGTCAAAAAGAGTTGTGTAAGCATTAACATAGTTAGTACTCATTGCACAAAATTAAATTCTATCCCTGAATCAACGCCTGTTAGTCGTTTCTATGTACACACTGTACTTTTTTGTTCTTCCTTTCAAGGAGAAAAAAAAAAGCTTTGCCTTATGTTGTCTTTTTGACAATACAGTTATGACAGACAATAAGACACAGTAAGATTAGCAAGCAGTAAATAACATAGCACAGCAGTCCTTTTCATAGATAAACTGCAGTTCCAGCCTGCTGAAGATGTCAGATTAGTCAGGCTGGCCTTATTGGATTTTCTTTTCATCAAGAAGGTGAAAAAAACCCACCTCTGTTGAGAAAAAAAAGTGTGTGAGCAAGCAGCGTTCATATGGATTGAAAAAATGGATTAGAGAAGCTGGGCCTCCATTCCGGAAACAGCCTTCATCAGAACAGCCTCTTAGCACATTACCTAAGAACACATGCTCACAGTACTGCTGATAGAGTCAGATGCACATTTCCAGGCTTTCCTGATTTATGATTGCAATTCCTTTCTAAATGCTTGGGGTCATAAGAGTCATGGGGGGAAAAGAAGAGGCTTGGGCTTACAATCACCAATTTTACTCTGCCACAAATTGTTGACTTGTAACAGCCAAGGCTCTGGCTAATCTGGGTATTGCTGACCCCTTTATGCTACAAAAAAGGCCAGGTTTAGAAGATTTCCATTTAGACTAGTACATATTTTACATGGAAACTAAGGCTTAATGAGGTAATCTACATGCACTTCTCTCTATGCTGGTATCCCAATGGATTTCCAAGAAAATCTAAATCATGTCAAACAATTATACATCACGGCACAGAAACAGATTTGCAGTAGTACTCACTTCTGAGCTATGATACTCGGATTAACAGTCACAAGGTTTGTTTTATTGCCAACATCTTTGCTAATGTTTCCTGTGGTTGGAGGGAGGTTACACCTGAAATTGAGAAACATTTGCTTAAACAGATGTGCGCCAGAAATGCTTTACAGTTATTATTGGCAAATTCCTCTCTTGTGCAATGACACTTTCACGTCAGCTCCCAGGGATATCTAAGCACTTTACAAATATTAAATAAGGCTTACAGCACTTCTAGTAAAGATACTTAATCTACTGTACAGATGGTTAAAATAGGGCACAGAGAGCTCATTTTCATAAATCGTATCACAAACCAGGAGCACAGTCAAAATCTCAGTAGGAGCCAGTCTATGAATGCCCTACGTTGGCTGCTAGGAAATATTGCCCCTCTTGCATAAACAATGCGTTTCTGCTGAAAGTCTTTTACTGCGTCTTCTAACAACAGCATACCTTGCCCTATCACAGAAACAGTGATTTCTGTAAAATTCAAATAAAGCTTTTTTTTTTTTAATTCAGTCACTGAGTAAGTTTAGGATCTTAGTACAGAGACTTCCCATTTTTATTAAAACAGTTACCTAACTGGAAAGACTTTTTATTTTATTTTATTTTTTTTTTAGATTTTCAAAAGCTCAAATATTAGGAAAAAGTAAGAAAAGGAAACTAAATTCAGTATGCTGTGTGATTTGACATCACTGAGAAAAGAACCTTCCCTCTGTTTCTTTGCACGAACTACAAACTGTGAGACACATACTGATAGAGTGGGCAAAGTTATCCTCAGAGTGTGCCTGGTTGTTTCCCAGTCTATCCCGGGAGATTAAGAACTACTTAAATAGATGCTTAATTTTTTAAATGAGGAACAGATATCGGGGCAATTAAGCAGCTACATGGGTGAGCCAAACTATGTCTAAGTAAATACTTTGTTAAACCAGAAATACACATGTGACATAGTACCAATCTCCTAAAGGATGTTAAATGACCAGAAATGTCAGATATCTAATTCTCAGATAATCACATTTCACATCACTGCAAGGTGACTACGCAATCACAGACCATACATGTACCATCCAGCCTGCTCTTTATTAGAAACAGCATTCTGAAAATTAAAAAGCAAAATTATCCTTAAAGGGGCAGAAACAAAGAATTGTCAAGATCCTTCCTCATTGCTACAAACTGCCACGGGCACACTTCCAATACCGCCAAGTTTTTAGAATGTTGGACACACTTCAGGAAGACGAAGCAGCTCTTACCTGAACACAAAGTCAGAACTATCAATTTCAGCTCCACAGCTGGAATTTTTCAGAATGCCTCCATTTCCAACCACAGCACAGTTCTTGAAGGGATAGACTGAAAGAGGAGAGGACTGCAAACAAAAAGATACAGCCAATTCTTTTTAAGAGTTCTGATTGTTTCTTTGTATGTATTTGCTCTTGCAGGTTAATGCAGTAAAAGCATTCACCACCTAGCAGACAGGATTGCCAAACCTGGACAGCCAGGAGCCAAAAATAGGCACCAACAGACAGAGAAGTGTTACCTCTGCTATCAGAACTTTAAGAGAACAACACTGGATTGTTAAAACTGAGTACCTTTTAAATACACTTAACACTAAAACTATCTAGTAGTGGATTGAAACACTGACAAGCTAAGGAAATAATTTACACTGAAGGCAGTTTAAATTTACCCATTTTCCTTTGCACTGTAACAGACTGGGGGTTGTCACATAGTAATTTACTTTCTTAGGTAATAGACAGTAACTTTATAAATTCTCCTCACTTGTGTCATCACACAATTACATTTGAAGCAGAATAACAAATTTAGGGGAACCTGAAGATGCTGTAAAGGATGATGATGTGGCCTGGCTTAACTCTTTGCAAATGCGAGGCCTCACTGAAGATGTTACTGTTTCTGACTGTTCACCCTCTCTGCTCCTCTTCTTGTTACAGCTTGCTGTCTTGCAATGGGGAAGCTGACTGGGAGCTAAGTGCATCCACTTGAGAACCAGCACAGTTCACAACCTAGAAAATTAATGTAAATTGTTGGCTATTTAGGTTGACGTTAATATAGCTGGCTGTTCTCCCAGTCTCAGAAACTTTTCATACATCTTGCTCAACCTCTTTTGCTGTGGGAGCACTGACATTCACCAGAGGCCAACATCTGGGGTACTCTGACTGCAGAAATTAAAACCAGTTGTAAAAGTGAGTCAAAACTTGCTTATGGAAAGCATTATCCTTTTTCTTTCATCAGCTTGCCCAAAGAAAAGCAAGAAGGGACACTGTTATGAACTAGGCAAAAAGTGTGGGGAAAGTGGCAAACACCATATTGCCTGGCAACATATTACAAAACAACACGTTCAAATATTTTGTTCAATTCTGAAAGGATGGTAGGAGAACACAAAGGCCAGGCAATTCTGTCTACCTTACCATGTGTATTTGCACATAAAACATACTACTTTTTCATTTTTCCATCTTAAATTTGGAATCACTATATCCTCTATTGCAATGAAGCCAGTTAAGACTCATTCACAGCAGTGTTACGAAGAACTAGACTCATGGTAGCTGGGATCTCACAAATCAAGAACGCCAGAGATGGGTGAGTTCCCATGTGTCTTAGCTTCAAGAAATCAAAAACAAACTTTTTGTCTAGTCTCAAGATCTTGTATGTCTATTGTAATCCTGAGGTACAAAATCTGACTCCTTTTCTCAACCCATGTTTCTGTCTGCAAACACTCTTCCCCAGTGGGTAAAAAAGCTAGTGAAAGGGCTGGAAGGAATGTCCTATGAAGAGTGGCTGAGGACTTTGGACTTGTAGAGTTTGGAGAAAAGAACAGGTACTCTCGTTGCTCTCTGAGGAAGAGAAGAGGAGAGGAAGGTGCTGATCTCTTCTCCATTGTATCTAGTGATAGGACACATCAGAACAGTTCCAAGCTAAACCAGGGGAAGTTTAGACTGGACATTAGCAGGCATTTCTTTACCAAGAGGATGGTCAGTTGCTGGAATGGGCTTTCTAGAGAGGTGGTTGATGTCCCCAGCTGTCAGTGTTAAGAGGCATCTAGACCATGCCCTTAACCATGACCTGCTTTAACTTGGTCAGCCCTGAATTGGTCAGGTAGTTGGACTATGTGATCATTGCGGGTCCCTTCCAATTGAAATTTCTCTGTTCTACTCTATAATGTACTTTGCTGTTCTCTATCAGGTTTACCACCAAAATATCTTCCATAACTTATATACCCAAGTCTGCATTGGAAATGGCATGGGTATATAAGAAATATGAAATGTCAGGTTGAAATGTCTTCAAAAACAGGAATGATAAAAGCAAGGCAAACATTCTCAGAGTATGTGCTCCTGAATTCAACTGGCTACCAAGCCAGGCACCATTTGTGTTCTGTAGCAACTCCACCTCCAATCTATGATCTATGATATCTGTAAATGCCTCTACCACTGCAGAGGAAGGCCAAAAAAAGACCCCAATACCTTGCAAGGTGAATAAAGAAGTGCCTGAAGTTCCTACAGGGGCTGATGGGTCTCCTCCAGGGGAATCACAGCATCTCAATTACTAAACAAAATATATATACTGTGATTACAGTAACAAGAAAAAAGATACAGGTCTTACCACAGGCAGCATCTTAAAGATGTCCTCTGTAATGAGGATAGTCTTTTTATTGTCCACTTCATAACTCATGTTACTTCCCAGTGGGCTGTTGTTTTGCGAAGCAATAAAATTGTGAACTGCATCACAGCAGGAAGCTAATTCTGACCTGCAAAAAACACAAGCAAACAAAATCTGCTCAAAGACATGCAAATAAGTAGAAGAGCAGTGCTAGAGAACCAGATTAATGAACACCAGTTTGAATTAACTAGCAACAAAAGGCTATATTAACCTTCGATGTTGTCATTTCCTTTGACTTGCTTTGCTAAGCAAGTCCATTTTCACAGCAAATGTTCAGAAACTAATCAGACCAAGAACTGATAACTGTTTTTATCTTTTGGTCTCCTTTTCCCACTGAGAAAAAGCTGTAATCAATCTCCTCTATATTATTAATTGCTATTGAATAATACAGAAACAATGAAAGACCAACATAGAACAAGTGATTGTAGGAAACTAGAAGGCTGAAGAAGGAAAAAAAACCAAGAGGAAATAAAAGAGATAGAGATGGAAGGTACTGGCAGTGGTACTTAGTGAACATCTAGATGGTTGCAAGCCAATTGATTAATAATTAATTTCTGCAACTGTTCATCACAATTTTCCTGTGCACAGTACCACAGGTGTCAAATAAATTACATCATAACTTTCACATAAAGAAGACAGATACCTATGTGCTAGACAGATAGCCTAGCTGCTCTCCAGAACACCTAGCAGAAGTCCTTAAATAAATAAAAATGCAAGGGATTCATTCAAACCTTTTGTGGGAGAGAAGACTATCACTCATCTTACAATTCCTGTTACCTCCAAACTTGTAAAAATACAATGTGTGCAAACATTCTACATCATCAACAGTGAAATGAAATAAATGAAATGAAAATCCCCATCAGACCTTTGAAATAAGACTCAAAAAAGTATAATTCCTTTTGCTTTAGGCAACAACATCCTCTCTGCTGCCATGGGATCTGATTTTCAGGCTCTAAGGCTGAAATAAATATTCACGGCCAGACATTATGTATCAATTGCTAGGACACAGCTTTCTCATTAGGTGAGATACTAAGAGAACTACTAAAAACTTAGAGAAGAAAATACATTTATAACAGAATCACCCAGAATTTTGAAAATACCACATTGCAGGTTAATTGAGAGGAAAAAAAATTGCCATTAGAGCCAAAAGAATAAAAAAGTTTCATTTCATACTGTTTCAATGCGTAAAGTAAAACAAATTGTTGAAACCAGTTAAACATTAGAAGCCAAATTCTGCCTGAAAGTGAGCTGACTTTAACAGGGCAAGACACAGCTTAGAGAAGTTGCTTCATTTCACTTTATCAACAATGTAAACAGAGAAAATACAATAATAACAATAATAAAAATTAAAAATACTAATTATTATTATAAATATTTTAAAAAATAAATAACAATAATTAAATGTTTCTGAAGGAACTGAAGCATAGTCCAGCACATAGAAGAACCTAAAGATTATGTTTCCCAGAAGACAGGGACGGGAATGAACAGGTCTGGGACAACTCAATCTCACTTCTCCTGAAAAAATGGTCAAAATGACGGGGAAAAAAAAAAACTTGGGAAGGTTGGTTTGATTCATACAGAAAATACCAAAGGAAAGAATAAAGAAATGAGCAACATTTCAGTTGTCAGATGACTTACTGGTATATATTAACCCATTTTGAATACTGAGTTCAAAAACTCCTCCAAGGCAGTTCCTACATGGATGAGGAACATTGGGAAAGACTGAGTGCTGGGATGGCACAGATCTGAACTAACCACACTAGGAGCGTAACCATGAAACATCACTCCTGAGAGAGGAACCAGTAGGGTTCAGATTTCCATAAACTGCATTCAACTCCACTCCCTAAACACAGTGACTTCCCACTGCCCTGCTCCAAACCTTAAGGGGCAGAGAAGATCTGTGGCCAATGAAAACCACGAGGTCCAAGGCCGCAGATGGAACTACAACTATGCTCTGTGGTCAGGAGACACCCACACGGTGAAAACAATTGCTCCATGCATATATAGCATCCTATTTTAAATATATGGCAAAGTAAAAAGGGTGCAATTAGGCAGTAAAGGCAAATGATGTCTGGGAACACTGGATGTTATAGAACCTGTGGGTTTTGACTGGAGCATACTTGCTTTTCTTTCTTGTCACTTTTTGCTAACCAGCCCTTTCCAGTCTTAATAAATGCTGTAGCAATAAGAGCATTCAGATCTCACTGTCAGGTCCTAAGGGCACCACCAAGCCTCACTACTGTCCAGCACCTTGGGGCTACCCTTATCCTGTCTAGGGTCCAGGACCCTATTTCAATCTTCCAGAGCCATCAGTCACTGGCCCAGCAACACCACAGCAGGCCGAGCCTCCAGTTGTGTCCATCCTGTTCCCAGGGAGTTGCCCATGCCTGGGCTAGGGGTGCCCCATTCCTGGCTAGGGGTGGGATGAGCCCAGCTACCAGTTTCTGCTCTGCTGGCCAGGTTACTATGTTGGGATTCCACACCCTGTCCCTCAGGAAGCAGCTGTCCTTCACTGCTCCCTGGCACTCACATGGAAATGAGGAATCACACAACCCTTAATGTTGATTTCCTTGTTTATTTTCTTGAAGCTAAATGAAGCAGGCCTAAATGTTATCTGTGTCACCCACTGGACATTCAGACGAAAAGGAATAATGCCAGAATATTCCTGCCAAATCAAGTAAAACAGCTCCTTTCAGTGTGATGGCTACCAGACCCTGAAAAGGCAAACTGATAACAGATACCATTCATTAATAGAGATGACATATTTTTGCTTTTTATTACTCATTCCAAAATAAACAGTGCTTCAATAAAAGCAGAAACACTGTGGAAGAAAAACAGATACCAGAATTGAAAAGAAAGTAATAGCTTAAATTAATATTATGGATTCACTGAGGAAGTAAAACAGAGCCAAGGTAGTCCATAAAAACAGAAAGAACAAGAGAATACATACTGAGTAATGACAGACATTTTTAGAGCATCCATGCTAGAAATTCGGTGGTAACAATAGAAACATTTTACTTAGATCAAATCATGACAGAATGCCACTGTGCTCAAGCATCCCTGTACAGAGCTCCAGTGGGAATGCATGTAACCTGCAGCTAGCAATAACCCACGGCAGTGTATTCAGCAATCTGTTCACACAGGATTTTGTACAAGCTGTCACACGTGGCAATCTACAACTGACAGCAAACAATGAGGGAGGGGCAGAGACTGGGCAGTTCAAGCAATCCATTACTGCAATTTCATCAGAGCATTAATGTCATTCATACGTGGTCTGTCAGGAGGTGACGATTCACAGAAGAGCATTAACTTCCTAAGATTAACACATGTATCCTACAAGGGCTCTGTGTGAGGAGTTGCAAAGCCAAGACAACATTGTAACTCATGTATCGTGCCACCTGGGGAGAGGGAAACTTAAGATGGTGGGACAAGAAACAATGGTCAAAACTGTAACAGCACTAAATAGCAGTTTTGTTTGTTCATTTTTATTTGACTAGAAAGTGATTCACATTGTCTGTTCTGACTGGGAGAAAATCCTGAGATATGGAAGCAGCTCCTGGAAGACAGGATGCTGCTATAGCAGCTGAGCATCCATCTCCTCGCTTTCAGTACATGAATATAGCTTACAGTAAGAAGGTTTAAGTTCCAGCTTTTATCAGAGACCGCGGGGTTGCCCTAGAACAAAGGATGTTTATGATCCAGTCGTGGCATGACAAGTCCAGACTGAAGGTGATGCTTGAGTCAAAGTAACCAAGTTTTGTAGGGCACTAGTTTTGGAAAATATCTCCTCTGTAGTAGAGGTTAGTACTGACAGTTTCTTATTTGGAGAAGCCTTTTCCTCCAACATTTCTCCTGCAGGGATTTGAAAGCTGAGTGATATCTAAGAGTTATTTTTAAATCCTGAGGCATAACTCCAAACACAAATATTTCTTATGCCAAGATAAGCAGAAAGGGAGTTGATTGCACTATCTAGAACAGTCACTTGTAATAAATGAGTAACAAAATCAGAACCTGGAAAAAGACTACACCATTTTGACTGGTAATACATATCTCATAGGACTGAGTAAGTACAGTCACGATAATCTTAGTCAATAACCTAAGCAGAGGGGCATGCTGCATTTGTCTGGGAAGTTTTGATCACATTAGAAAACACAGAGTCATAAATAGTTACACTGAAGAATGTTTGTTGTTGCTCAGCATACACTTTCCCTCAGTTTTTTCCTTTGTGGCTGAAGGATGCAGGACCCAAGTTTGTATTGTTGTTCATCAGGTACAGAATTTTGAGCCTATGGCATCCAAATAATTTCTTCAGTTGGGTGGCCACTAAGACCTTATGAAAATCCTGGTTTCTTGGAGCAAGTTACCAAAATTGTTTTGGCTTGTGAGACAAGCCAAACAATGTAATTTTCCAACTGCTACGCAGTTTTTCCATGCTGAACTGTTGGCAGTAACAGAGGACTGTTGCCTTGATTATACATTTCCAAACTTTTCTGCATAACAAACACTTCATATGGATAAGTCCACTGTATTTAGTGGAATACACATATTCTAAATATGCTGATACAGTTTCTTTGCAGTGCCAGGAGTTGCTCTGTAGCCAAGATAGCAGCAAAATTAGCTACCTCGGTTCTGTGCTAATATGAATTTATGCATTTTAGCTGATTCCGGCCTTTTGTACAGGCTGCATGTGCCTGCTGACAAGTCACAGTGTGCACACATCCTGAAGGTACTGCAAACACCTCAATGTCTTCAACAACTCAGTGTGGACCAGCCACAAGGGCTAAAACAATCAATGGTTATTGAAGGTTTAGCAGACTCTCACAGCTGGTTCAAAAGCCAGCACTGCCCTTACTCTGAGCGATATGGGAAGAATCTATAGGAGCGTGAAATTTGTCTTTATGTAAAAAACTTCTTCAGTTTAAAAATTTCCCATTCTTCCAAACGTTTTCCATTGAAAATGCTTCAGTATGACACCAGTGCCCGTGGATCTGTGGCCTGAGGGTATTTGTCATGACTGAGAACACTGAAATATTTCACTGTTGTTATGCATTGGACTAAACTGGAGTGGGAGGAGCAGAAGTATCAAAATATTCAAAACGTTTAAAACAGCAGATGCTCAAGTACCCTTCAAGGCCATGGTGGGAAGGGTAAGGAAAATAATTTTAATTTGCTTTAAAGGAAGCTGAAGTTCAGTATTAGGAAACACATTGAAAGAGGTTGCCTAGGCAAGGTGCAAAATTTCAACAACCTACGTATTTTAATAGTGATCAGGACAAACTTTTTTCAATAATGGTGTAAATCTGTTCAAAGCCACCATTTACAAGTATCTGTAAAGTGAATGTTTGTTTGCACAAACAGAATTGTATCAGTCTTGTTATAAAGCACCTGTGCATTAGTGACATCAGCAATGCTTACAATAGACTATCTCCTTGCAGATTTTTAGTTATCCTAGACACAAAAACATTGCATAAAAGAGAACCAAACACAAATTAAAACTAGCAAATATTTAAAACTGTAGCTTCTGTGAGCTAAATGGACTTCCCAGCACAGCTTGTAAGGTCATTTGAACAAAGAGCAAAGCATTCAAGAGACAAAAATCTGTGGATTACTACAAACCAGAAAAAGTTTTGCGCTTGCTTAATAAGCAAACGCAAAAAGTTTGTTAAGTTTGTTTTAATAGTTTACCTAGCCTGGACATTTGTAGTCATTAGTTCATGTGAGTTATTGTGCTGTACATGTGAAGACATCAGAGACTTTAAGTTTTCATACTGCAGAGACTGTTGTGACAGTAGAATAACCCACAAAAAAATTCCACTATGTAACAGCAAAAATTTCAAGGGCATAACTACAAGCAGGAAGACTACTTTTTATCTATGTCTACTGCTGTATTATTTTATAATGAGCAAGTAATTATCTTATTGTACTGCACTGGGGGCTCTAGACAATGATACAAGTTTCTCCAGGCTCTTGTCAACCCAAGTCAATGTGTCAATCAAAGTGCAATGAGGCATATCATGACATATTCCAAACTTTAAGAAAAGAGTGGTTAAATCTGATATCTGAAACAGAACATGTTGAAGGGGAGTGCTACACTGACAGCCCTTGCATTGCCTATAAATGAAGTAACATCATAAATGTCTAAGACAAAGAAAGCCAAAAGGGTTGAATCTGAAATCAAGGCTGAATATGTAAAAAGTGTAATAAAATTTTCAAACCAAAGACTATTTAAAGAGCATGTCATGAAGACATAATTAGCTCAGAATGATCCAAAATTAGATTCTCTTTATAGGAATCCTCCATCCTTTAGAAAAGTATATAATAGTCTGCAGACCAATTAAAAGATTCAAGCATTCTTTCAAAATGTCACTAATTACTAGCTCTCCACCCATCTTTTTCTCTCCTGAAATAAAATATGCCTTTGAATATATACTCATTATTTTACATGTCATCTGTTAAATCTGTGGAGCAAATGTACTCTTAATCGCTCTGCAGTCTGAGTTCTGTGTATTTTCATGTAAACTGGAAGATTTCAGAGATTACAGCAGAAATATAGATCTGTTTAGTGTTAGAAAAGCTATTGATTATGTGGTGGTGCAAGCTTATATAAGCATAAATTGACCTTGCAGTGTGTTTTGTGTTTCAGCTGGGGTTGATTGCAGTACACAGATGTGATAAGCAAGACTGTTACAGTATAGCTTGCAACAAAACTAATCTCTTCAAGAAATGGTATTCTATAATCTGCAGGAATGTTTAACACACACTTTTGAGAAGAGATATTGAAGTCGGAGAAGGGTAATAGAGGACAAGTGGAATAAAAAGGAAGAGGGGAAAATAACAGGACTAGGGAAATGGTTGATTTTTAAAATATTTTTCACTCTTCTTTTTAAGAGTCTATATTCTTTTTTTAAAAATAGCAATGTTCCTTTAAAAAAAAAATGGTTGGGGCAGCATTCTGCCAGTTAGACTGCAGTGTAACATCAGGAATTTTAAAACTGTGTTTTACACCTAGGTATATCCTTCTCCCTTCATTATGAGATACAAATAAGGTTTTTCTGGAATGATCTTTCCATGGGGAGAGGGCCCAGTACCCACAGCTCACTATTGCAGTGTGACACCACTCTTGAAGTGCTGTTGCATTACTTTGACAGGCTTCAAGCTCAGTAAGCCCAGAAATACAATGCTCAGAGGCTTCCCTGAAACACAGCATCTGCTCAGCCTTTCTCCCATCATTTTGAGGCCTGTTTTAACTATTTTGCAGCTTTCTGCAAAAACTGTAGTTGACACTATTTTGAAAAGCTGCAGATTATTTGATAACATTGGTGTATAGCCCAAATGAGAGTAAATTAAGCTTAAGTCTGTAAGCAGAGAGATGTGGAGGTGTAAAAAACAATTACAGATGCACTTAATTGGGCTCTGCAATTTGTTGCAGTAATGAAATATTTCTTTAAAGTGGAAAACCTTTGAAGAATACTAACATAATAATTAATATTCAGGTTACCTAGGGAACTTGAGACTCTGCTGACTGTAGCTAGAGATCCTTTGCAGAGGAAGATACCCAGCACAGCTTTTTTTCCTAGAGCTTTAAGGATAACCCTTCCAGCAGCTGTGAGATTATATCCCCCACTTTCCCAAGTTTGTACCAAGCTTCTCTCTAACAGTCAAGAAATCCAAGGACTTGTTCTGCCTAAAACAACTTAGAGCTGATATAAATCTGAAAAGGAAGGAAGAATTCAGGTGGACTTAGAAACAAAGGCATAATGTGGAGATGCTAGATGACTGAAGAACCGTAGAGAATAAAAAAAAAAAAAAATAGAAAGTTCAAGAGAAGATGAATTTTATAAAGGAGAAGTCTGAATAAAATTACAGTTTTCTATATGTCCCTAGCAGTAAATGTTGGAGAAGACTCCCAAAATCACTGTTAGCAGGATGCTACTTACATCACTTTTAACAATGAGTGACAATTACTACTGTGGTGCACAATAAATCTTAACTAGATTTCAAGAGCAATTAACCAAGCATTTGCACTTGCTCCTCTGAGCGCAGCCTGTATCTGGCAATGCTGATGTCACCCTTATAGACACTAAAATAAGTGAAATGCTTGGAGATTGGTTCCGTGACAGAGTCTGGACAAAAATGAACCACAAGAGAGTGACTGCATATATGGGAGGTATTAAAGAGATCATGGCTTGTACTTGCTTCCTGGTTCTTCTTGACTTTGAGAAATGCACACGTAAACATCACATAGCTGCGAAGAACCAGTGAGCACTGCCAGAGAGCCAAGAGCATGTGAGGCTGCACAGCAGAGCAGCTTTAGAGGGAGCCATCTGGGAAAGAGCAGCCCTCTGACAACAAATGGACACATTTTGCACAGCTGCATGACAAAGCTGAGCCAGGTAGTAGAGGAACAGCCTGAAGTCCTGCACTTTGCTCTCCAACAGTGAGTTGGCAAAAACACGGTCGTTTGTGCCAGACATGGCTGTCAGCTATAACCCTTTTGCCAAATAAAAAGACAAGTATTTCTTTCCTAAACTGCACTTCTAATTTATATTCTTTTATTTGGCCTGGATTTGCTGGGAGAGCAGCTTACAATGAGAACAGATGTGTAGTCCTTGGCACACAGTGCTGTCTTCTAGGAACAGGAGTTACTGGCTTAGATCACATACTCCTTCACTCCACTAACAGCATGACAGAAGCCAACAGCAAAAGCTGCAAAGGAAAACACAGGAAAGCTTCTCTGAAAAATTAACTACCCAGGAGAAGCTGCTCTTGAACCTTATTAATTAGAGGTTAGTTTATGCCCTGAAGCATAAGACATTAAATCCCTTATAAATATGCATGCCTGTTCTTCAGAACTTCAGGATAATAGAGAGATGTCATAAAATTGACACCGTGCCTGAGAAGCATCTACGCGTTCACTCCATTTAACAGATGGACAAACAGGAAAAGAAGTCAAGCAGCTTCTCTGCAGTCTTGTCAGCAGGCAGACTTCTGGTGGCACTGGCAGGTGAATAATGGGACACGGGCAGCTTCAAGTTTCTCCTTCTGAAGGTGGCCGCCTGTAGTACCCAATTTCTGCTGCACAACTCCTCAGAGGTTAATTTCCTCTTCTGCAAATGGGTGTGTTTATCTACCTACTTAATGAGATTTTCAGACTGTATAATATTTGTATTAGACAGCTATTACTGACACTAGGCTAAGTCAGAAAAAGGAAGAGATCTACTGCCCAGGTATTATTAATTCATTTACTTCACTACAACTCCAGAAACTTTTTCTCCCCCATAGCTCTGTCAATACATAATTTCTCAGCTGAAGTGCCCTTCCAAAGCTAGTTGCAGGCTTAAGTCTGATAAGTCTGGGAGTGTTGTAAGCATAGAGATTTAGCCAGCAAATTTTATATAAAATTTGATTTTCTTTTTTAAATTTTTTTTTTAAAGACTGTATTGACCAACTGCTAAGAGCCTTGAAAATCTCCAGTATGGTCATGGATTAAGGACAACAGTAAAATTTTAATATCTTATTTCCAAAAAACAATAAAGAAGACTGAGAATGAAAGAAGAAAAACAAGACTTATGCAAAAGCACCATCTTTGGTGTAGGGTATTGTGAATAATCATTCATAATGCCTTACACCAAAGCACCAGTCCTAAGTCATATTAATGGAAATCTTTGATGACATCAAATCAGATCAAATTTTGCAGTCAAGCAAGCTAAAGCCATTTTTAAAAGAAACTATCAATAACTTCTAAAATAAAGCATAAAAAAATAGATTGGAAAACAAAAAGCCCAGATGTAGCAGGGTGAGGAGCAGGTGAGAGCAGCTTCATCCCCTGTCAATTCTGTGCAAGACACTTGCCTGTTCTGAAATGGAATGGGCTGCTTTACAGCTCCTTATCGTGCTGGATAGCTCTGTGCACAGCTAAGGCCTGCCTGAGTCAATGAAAGTTTCCTTAACTCCAACCTCAGCTTTGGGAAACACCATTAGACAGTTGTGATATACAGCAATTTTTCTTCCACAAAACCCTTTACCCTGCCTCCTCCCCCCCCCAAACTACTTCTTCCAAAGGGATCATGCTGAACATGGGGATATTTAGCTCTCAATGCTAGTTAACTCCAAAGAGTTGGAAGATAGGTCAGTTTATTTATTTTTAACAATCATGACAGGATCTTCGATTCTCATCCATGTAAAAACGTAATTCAAGAGAGCCTTTTTCCCTGGAGAAAACAGGGATGGCAGAGTGAAGCTGTTCTTTAAAACCAGCATAATTTCCAAACGAGAGTTTAGGCTTTTCAGAGCTCACCATCCCTACTGAGCATGTCCTTCTGTGCTGTCCCAATCAAGGACAGATGGAATCACGTGCTGTCATGCTCAGGGGGCATGACATGCAGTGACAAACCTAATGAGTGCCTAGGGCACTTCTGTAATAATACAGGCAGTACTTCTTGGGGTAAGGAACACACTGCTTCATTACAGCCTTTTATCAGAGTGCCAGTTCAGATGGACAAAATAACATTACCAGTACTTTTTTAACACTGTAGTGTTTATGCCAGGAATATTTTACTTCATTCTACTTGAGTTAGTTTACTACTCGTGATAGTGAAGACACATGAAATTACTTCTGTAGTTCTTTTATTCTACTTAGTTTGCACAGTTAAATTCCAACAAACAAGAAGAGCTCCAGCATCAAAAAATTAATAGAAATAACTACAAGCAATATAAGATTATCTGTTTAAAAAGGAATATTTAAATTTATGGCTTGTTAGAAAAATCTAGGGTAAACAGTTTTTCTAAATGAGACAATGAAAATTACCTGAATTTTGTAGATTCTTCTGGTTTCCTTACCCAGGTGCAGTTCTGCAGCTTTTTGACTATGTGAAGATAATAATCTTCTGAGTATCTAAAAAAGGAAACAACATCAAACACTAGAATATATATGTATGTATATTTAGAAACAGTCTCTAAAAACATTCAAATGATGCATTTATTAATAATAATGTGCATGATGCATATATAATAGATTGCTTTTAGAACTCCATGACCTATTTTATTTTTGTAATTTGTAACAGCACTATCCTCATTTAACTAGCATGACCTACTAAACATCTCTTCTTAGTACTGGTGTCCTAATGAATTTCACAAACTTAGAAAAGTACACTTGTTTCAAACTTATACTTTCAAACTGACCATAAATATTTGAAGTTATTAGAAATCATCTCAACTGTGAAATTCCAAAATAATAGAAATAATTCCCTTGTAGTTGGTGATTTAAACCTTAAAAGTGCTTTGAAAAGTGGCTCTCACAGGCCAATATGAAGCACAACACTTCTTATGCCTTTTCTTTCATTTACTTTATAAAGTCCCCAAAGCTCAGCCATCTAAAGACAATAGACCAGTATTTACAGATGCAAGTTTTCCCTCAAACTGTCCCTAAAATACAACAATCTGCTATTTTACATGATCCAGAACTTTGGTTACATTGCTACATATAACCAAACAGCTCTCTGCTCTTGAAAATCCATTCAAGAAATCTAAATTTGTTCATAAGTGAAATACTCTATAACATGCAAATCAAAAGAATGAAGACTTTTTTTGCTTTCATGGTCAATGTTATTACTTCTCCCATTTGTGCCTGGATCATAATACAGGTTTTTAAAAAACAATAACTGACTTCTAATAACTAAGCAAATAGGAAGAAAGGATGGTATGGATGCCATGAATACCATGCTATGGGATTCAAGTCATTAAAGATTTAACTTGTACTATTTTAACAAAAATAGCTTAGTGTTGACCCAAGCAATCATGAGTTTATTCAAGCTGACACTTAGAAGTGTCTAATTTGAACAGTTTCACAAGAGCAGGGATGGCAAGAAACGTCACTTTTTTTTTTTTAAGTGGAGCATGAGAATTGATAAAAAGCAATATATAAAAACACTGGTGGTTGCAGCAGCAGAGGTCAATTACCTGAAAGCTTCCTTCTCTCTGCTCCACATTTGCAATAAACAGATTGTTTGCTTCCTAGAAGTACTGCAATTGCTAAAGGTAACACGTTTATCCTACCCTGAGTAAAATCATGTCCAATTTCCACATGAAAAAATAAGTTATAATTTTAAGAGGAATGCTGCTTTAAAACTGGTCACGGGCTCAAGTCTGCACCTGTGACAACATCATTGTGCAATTTTCATCCTCTACACTTAGCAAACTCTCAATGGAACTAGAAGACTATAACTAAACTGATTCTACTGAGCCCTTCACAACTCAAAAGAACTCAATCGGCAGAAGCAGAGAAAGAAGAAAACTGGTTTTGTTGCAGCTGTAGCTGATCTGACTGTGCAGTACATTCTTCCTCCTTCCAGTCCAACTCCCTTGTGTTACAATGGGTACCTACGTCCACCCCATTCTTCTCTTGGCAGGTTTTGCACTTTGTCAAATGCCTTCATAGGCTACTTTTACTTTCAGGGCAATAAAATAATCCAGAAGGAAAAGGATATGCATATACACTTTCTTCTTCCTTATTGTGTTAAACCAGATAAGAAAGATTTCATCTAACACCACTGCGAGTACAAACAAAGAGTGATCAAAACAGGGACCAAGGCCCTCCTATTTTGGCAGCTGCCTGCTGGTATGTTATCAGCCTAGGAACTGCAGCCAGAAAAAAATGGAACTACCTTCCTGCTGAAGCTGATACCCAAATTGAGTCAACATGGGGTCAGATAAGTGTCAATATCAGTGCAGGGCAGGACGTGTTTGTGGGGTGAAGATGAGATAAAAGCACAAGATTGAAATAGCCTTTTCTGATGTTGAATAACTCATCTGGTTTCATTCCTTAATCTAAACAAGAAATCACTCTTAAATGCTCAGACTTAGAAAAAAGTTCCAAAAATTAATAGGATCACAGACTGTGAAGAGTTACTTAGGCTATCATTATCCAGGGAAAAAAAAAAGTAGAAAAAGCAAATTCTAGCCTAAAGACATTGATAAGATGAAGATCAGAGTCAGAAACAAAATGGAAAATTACCATCTATTCAGAAAGAAACAGCATGGACTGACAAGTTATTAGCAAGTTACAGGGAAACATTTGGTAGGGAGAAGAATGAAAGCATCATCCATAATGCTACTTCTGAGACCTCTATAGGAAACACAGGCACTTACTGTCAGAAACTGTAAGGGTCTTCTCACACTTGTAACAGAAAATGCACTTAGGACAAAAACACCAATTACAAAGCAAGAACACTGCAGCCTTTCCACAGCTGTCTCTACTGGATGGAATTGCTCTTGTTTGGAGGTATCCAAGCTCACCAGCTCACACAGAAAAGCACTACTTCCAGGTCTTTATAAGTCAGAACACCACCTCGGCTTGCCTCATGCATCCAGTTTAGCTCTTCTTGTGACTTACAAAGACACTCTGGACTGTCAGAACTTGTCTTTACCAGCTGGCACAGCGCCACAGGCAGCACAGACATCCCAGTATGCTGTCCTGGGGGACAGGAGCTCCCAACTGTGGCAGTTCTGCAAGGCATCTGCTCACACCAATAAAAGGTTTCTATGAAATTAACTCCAATACAGACAGTAGTATTATTCCTAGAAATAATTTTTTAAAGACTTGACCTGAAGCTCTGGGATTTGCCACAGCTGGGTTTACAGCTCTGAAAACCTTGTTTTCCTCTCAATTTTAGCATTTCCTGCTTTAAAGGACGCTTGGGGACTCACTTCCACAAAGAAAATAGTTCAGGTTATCAGGGAATCATTTCATGACTCTGCTGTAACCCAGTCAGTCATCTTCCCCACTGTTCCATTTTAAAGAGCTGGCACATTACATATATTTCCACTGGCACCTAGGAGCCTACAGCACATATTCACTGATGCTAAAAGGGTTTTATTATTAAGCTAAAAAAAGCTCAGGTAAATTGAGCTATAAAAATACTTGGACAACACAATAATTACAGTGCTGAGAAGAGTGAATGAATGAAACATGTTCTGTTTTGACCCTGTTTTTGTCTGTCACCTGCACCACAACCACTATAATAATTTGCTGCCCTAGGAAACTCACTTATACTAAATGAGCCTGACTGACAAATAACACCTGGAAGGCTTTTTTTTTTTCCACAGTATTTGTTGGGTGAGCAGTGACCTTCTACGTTTACTGCGGTGGCTAAGGTGAAATTAATATGCACATTCAAAGCACTGACAAAGTATTAGTATCTTCTAATTTTTGGCAGATATTTAAAGGACAATACCAAGGACAAAAGTGTTGAGATAGTTGGAGACAACAGGTAAAATGTCAGAACAGACAGATGCAGTCTCATTGGTTATTTGCTAAAACTAAATACCAACATGTAAAAAAGGTATTTGAATTAGAAGGAAGACTGAGCTACAGGAGTGAAAAAAGGACACATTTCTACTAGGCAATTTATGTTCAATACAGAAACAAATAAAAAGAAAAACTATGGCATGAAATGCAAAATAAGGGGAGGCTCTGTTTTGCCTCTGGACACTCCAATACTACCAAAAATAATATCCGTTTTATAAGCCCTCAGGAGATTGTACACAGGACTTGCTCTAGAATAAAAATGGAAAACTGCTAGCAAAACTCAGCATTTCAGGCTCTTTGTCACCACCAGCACATACTTGCTATAATAAGTTGCCACTTACATAGCATTTCTTACTATCCAAGTATTCGACAAGCTTTAAACTAGTCATTTTTTTCTCTTTCTTTCAACTTAAGAGGCAGGACTGTCCAGAATGTCCCTGCAAGTCTAGAACTGCAATATAAAGCATTAATATACCATGGGTATATGCCATGGGTCACGCCTTGAAAAAGCAACAAAATCCCTGCAGCTCATCTGAGTGAAGGTTGATAGCTCTAATATTCATGGCAAAAAGCAACCCCTTGCTCCTTTTTCCAACATCTGTTTCTCTTCCTACCTGCCCAATGCATCTTCTGCCTCATTAAATGGCACAGTCCCTTTCTCTTTAACCACAGAATAAAGGTCTTGTACTTTGTAAAGTTTCTCCCATAATCTCAACTCCAAACTGTTCTCAATATGAGGAGCCCATCTCCAGATTGTAAAACTTTGTGAAGTGTGGGATAAACAACAGCATTTATATTGCTCTAAGTGGATTTTGAAAGCAATACAGTGACCGCTGTTCCTTCCCTTGGTGTTAATCACTCAAGTTTTCAGTCAACTGCATTCTTTGACCTCTGCCAGTCTATGTTTCAGCTCTCACTATCAGTGCATTGGTAACATAGTGGGTAGTGGTGCAGCACCTTTCAGAAGAACAACTTCAGCAATAGTGTTGCTGAAAGAGGTGAAATATTGATGGGAAAAGAGGTTGTAAAGAAGGGGAAAAAAAAAAGAAAAAATAAATAAAGAAGTAATAAATAAGAGCAAAGACAAAACGCTGGAAATATGATGACTTATAAAGAGGTGAATGATATTTAAATGAAAGACAAAAGTGAGGAGGGGGCAGAAAAGACAGAATAAGTTTTTAAATCATCATTTAATATTATTTTGGCACTAAGAAAAAAATTGACTTGTTCAGTACTTTAAATAGGGAAAGGCATATAATTATTTTTAGCTCACCTTTTGTTTCTCATTCCATTTCTCTTCCCAAAGGGAGGGGAGTACAGAGTAAAGTTCCCAATTTTAAAGACAGAATGGCACCATCCATTTTAGGCTGCAACTCAGCCCTAATGGGAAGCCTTTCTTACTTACAATATTTTATTTATTGGTGCATCTATACAGGAAAATATGCTGCATGTCAAAAACAAGGGCTGCTTCTCCCCTTTTCGCTTTGGGAAGCAACAAGGAATTTGAGCAGGACTGATTTCAAAGTTGGATTTTTCTCCATGCCAGAAAAATACAGAACAGCAAGTTGAAACCCAAAATTAATTTGGAGTTGTTTTTTTCAAGGTGTCTAAAATTAGACTCTTAGTTTCCTGTGGACTTGTTATCACAATGCAATCATGTGACTAACCAGCAAGTCTTTATACCAGTACATTTCCAAACCTACTCTAGTCAACAATGCTGAACAGAATCATTAACTGAAGCTGCTCATAACAAGGAGGAATGTCCACCACACAGGGAAAAGACACTCAAAAATGAAATCATACCCCACACTTCCACTCAATACTTTTGTGAATGACTTGGAATGTAACATTGCTTACTGACAAGAAGTAGTCTTGTATTCTGAAAATAAAATAATTAAAATCCCACCTCAAATAAATCTTATCCGTGTAAAAGAAAAAATGCAGCAAACATTGGTTGAACAAATTCAGTTTTCTGTTGCATAGCTCCACATTAATAAACCAAGAATTATGTAAAAAAGGACAATCTTTTACCCTTCTATTTAAAACAAACAAAGCAGAAAGGACAGCAAACACCTACCTCTTCTTCTTGATAGATGATGACAAAATGTTGTCCTGAATTGCCTTACATTTTGAAGCCTGTTCAAACTGGTAAATTCCATTTCTATTAAGAGCTGTTCTGTTAAAAGGAAGCAGGAAGAGAAAAAGCAATAAACTTCAAAAGAGAGAACATATTCTACCAATGTTGTCACATTTACTTTGCTATGACAATAAGATTAACAACCATTGATTTAGCTGAAAACATTACCGAAGAAATATTATGGACTTCCATTGTGAAGCTTCTGTTACTAAAGAGAGTTTGCTGCTAGGGACTGTAAAATATTTGATTCTTTAAAATAACCCTATTTCATAGTCTGAATTACATTTTCCACTTTACACTGTAATCAGCAAATGCAATTTAAAAAAATAAATTAAATGGAAAGACTACATTAAGTTTTGAAGATATTTAAAATATTCACTAGTAAAATATTTAGCAGATGTGATTTCTTGAAATTGTTGATGAAATGCAATATTCAGAGTGAATATAATAGATACAGGAAACACCACAGGTGAAGTGGATCTTTGTACTTTGACCTTAACTTACTGACTCAAGCATAATACTTTCTTCCTTGTTTATTCGTTATTTACACAAAAAGAACAAATATTTGTAAAAGGAACCAAGGCAAGTGCCAGATAGTGATCTTTAATTCCTGTCTTATTTTCACCAAAGTCCTGCGTGGTCCTCTTGCTCTGGGCAGCCCTTGTAGAAGATTGAGATGTAAATTAGTAAACAACTGAGATACCAAGGTCTTATTCCATTCACCTCGGTTCATCCTGTATCCAGATCCAATCATCTCTTCTAACTTCAGCTTTCCACTCTGTGGACTGTCATTCATCATAAAGATTTTTCCTCTGGCATTATTTTCCCTGCCCCTCGCCATGTTCCTCCCTGCCACCTCCTTCTCCTTTTTATTTCTTTCTGCTGATTCACTACTTACAGAGCCCTTGGACATTGCAGCCTATTTGTCCAAACTAGAAGACAGAAACACTGTGTGCTGTTCTTAGATAACTGAAACACCTCTGTACAGAGGCACTCACACACAAAGAGAAAGGGCTTTCCTGCTTTGCACAAAATACACTGTGCTTCTGAACCATCACAGCTTTTATTGACAAGGACCGAAACTCCATTGCCTTCAACCTACGACAACATGGAGACCCCTTAGTAACAATATTTCTGACAAGCTGATTTTGACGACCTTGCTTGAGAAAGATGCCATTTCAAGCCACAGAACGACTGAGGTTGGAAGGCATCTCCAGAGGTCATCTAGTCCAAACTCCTTGCTCAGGCAGGGCCACCCTAGAGAGGGTGAGAAAGGACTGTGTCCAGATGCTTTTGAATATCTCCAAGTACAGGGACTCCACAACCTACCTGAGCAGCCCATGCCAGTGCTCACTCACCCTTACAGTTATGTCTGATGGTCAGAGGGTGCTAAAGCAGCCCTCTTGTTAGAGAGTAGAAACAAGCCTAGACACAGACTTCTTGCTTATCACAGCATATAAAGGGTCCTGGTTTATTCCTCTTTACAGCTCAGCCATCCTGACTCCAACTATTCACTGACTCTGCCTGCAGCAAGCTCCTATTGTAGGTTTCGCTTGCAGCGTCTGGCTGCTGGTCACTTTCTGCTAAACTATGACTGCATGTATTAGTTTGTAGACTCTGAATGTAGGCTTTTACCTAGCTAGACTGTGACTGCAGGTTCCAACAACAGGCTCTGACTGCAGACCCAGACTGACCTCATAGCAATGATTCTTCCTCCCCAGGATCCTTCTCCATCATGGCTTCCCCTCACCAGCTAACCCACTCCCTTTTATCACACTTATTTTTATTGGAAATAGCTGGATTCATGAGAGCCGAGGCTGTATTGGGTAATTAACACAGCTGTTACTTATCAGCAGCAAGGTCACCTGTATTCCCTTCTCCTACAAGAGGAAACCTCCTCTGTTTCAGTTGGTGCCCATTGCCCCTGCTCTATCACTGAGCACCACTAAGAACTTGGCTCTATCCATTTTGCACCCTCCCTTCAGGCATCAATAAGGTCCCTCCTGAGTCTTCTCTTCTTAAACACTTCAAATGAGAAGACTGAAGAAGAGAAGAATAAATGCTTTTTTATTTTGCTATTGAGCTGACTCTCATAGTCACAGCTGACAGGGAAGGAAAGAACCACCCTTCTTTTTCTTTTCATTGCCCATGAATTCCCTAGAGACTCAGCCACCCCAAGTAGCAATTCCCACAGGATGTAGGCCGCAGAGGAGACAGAACAGCCCTCGTCCTTTCTTCCCACCACGAAGAAATTCTTCCCAGTATCCACTCAGTGCCCCTGAGGAAGCATCTAGTCTGTACAACCCTTGTTGAGGACAACAGTAAGACAACACAACATAAACCTCTATCCTTTCAGTTCTGCAGTGACTTCAATAGACAGTAAAAGCTGGCACTGCCTACTGAGAGCTCCTTGGCTGCCTTTGCATACAGCCCTTTATCTCATTTTTTCTCAAGGAGTGAAATACAAATAGCAGAAGGCTCTCAGAGCACACAGTTCAGAGCTAAGAACTCAGCAGATCTCACATAGCAAGTGCTAGCAAATATTCTGCCAACAAAATTCATGTACACAGGTTTATTGCAGCTTGGTCTGAATGGTTCTGTCTATGCAAAACAACCAGGTAGGCCTTTTCCAGTTCTCAAACAAATTTAGTTAGCAGTACATCCTGCTTCCTCTCTCTCACTTCTGTAACTCAGTAACCTCAAATGATTATTCTGCAGCTGCAGCTTGAAATAAGAGAAATGGCTACAGGCAAAAGTTTAGCTGCCTAAACAACATCTTAAAAAAAAGAGAAAAACCCCTAAAACCTAAGATGTTGAATGCTGATTTGAGAAGTGGCCCCAGCCCCTCTGAGCCACAGCTGCCCAGAAGACACCCTGTCTAACAAGTGAAAGCTCCCAGGATGGCCAGGTCAGAGCAGGCAGTTAGGTTTGACCAGCTCCTTCCAAGGTGCGTTGGCAGGAAACAGCAGAGCACCAACATTCTTCCACAACTCTGTGCAGACAACCATTACAAGTTCTTACAGCTTCCTATTAATTTTTGTCCTGAGATCTGTGGGGCAATGAATAAATATACTCTCAAATACAAGCTTTACTCCACAGACTTATAGTCCTTTTAAATTCATAAGATCAACGGAAGCAAGTTGCCTCATTTTTAATACATAATTGTTTTTTTAGGCATTCATTTTCAAGACTTGAAAAATTCAGAAAAGAAGAAGCCTGAGAAAAAAGAAAGAAGAAAAATCCCTACTCTGTTTTGTCGTTAAAGCCTCACAATCACCTGTACAGCCACATGATAGATCACCAAAATGAGTCTTCTGTGTCTTTCTACACATAAAATTTACTCAATGCTCTTTATGTGGTGCAAAAAGGTACAAGATTAAAACCAATTTATTTGCAAAAGATGTGAAACAATGACTCATTCCATTAAATTTATGAATTTCTGTTTCACTGTCAGAGTAGCCTCAGCTTCACACGAGTGAAATCTTTTTACATTTAGATAAAAATGGGTGTGCAAGAGGCAGTCCAGACTTCTACTGCATTATTCATGGCAAAGTTGTGCAGACATCAGACTCACATTAAATTTCTGCTCATTTCAGACAATTGTGCAAGGCAATTTTTACCACTAAATGAATTTACCTGACCTAGTGGATGACAGTCCTTGTTCACTACTTAGAGCAGCACTACAACTTCTACAATGAAATCAGAAAACATGCCAAACACCACAGATATCAGGGTACATTCAAGTAACTCCATGAACTATTAAGCTAAATAAGAACTTGACGTAGAAACGTTCTGTTGGTTTGAACTCATAAAACTAATGATACAGGGAAATTTCAGCTGTATATTCCCTAGGGCTTAGATGTTCTCAAAGCCAATCTCATTGGACCAAATCTGAAAAACAGAGCTTTTTTTAATCATATACGAACAGCTTGAAGACCACATACTTCCTATGGTAATTCTAGGAACTCAGGAAGTACACCATCTGTACTTTAATAAATCCACAGTAGATTAAGATCATGTGCCATATTTATCAGCACGTTTTTATTCTATATCTTGCTCTCAGGAAGACAGCAGATCCTCAAACTGTAAAATTCTTTAAGACAAGGATTGAATCCATCTTTAGAATAAGAAATATGAAAGCTATATGGAAAGTCCTTTTGCTGCTCCTGTAGCATTCAGTCCTGAGACAACAGGGAGCCTTAGTGCAGGGAGTCACCAGGTAGAGAGGAATGTCAAGTAACAGCATTCTGCGGGAGAAGAAAGGTACAAGGTACAGGCAGGGAAAGCAAAGGGACATCCTTTAAAAGCAAAACCAAACTCAACCCGTTATCAGAGTAGGAAAATGGAATGGAGGAATGGTAGGGAAGAAAAAAAAAAAAGGCAGATGGAAAAAGGAAAACTGGTGCACTGAGTTATATTGTAACATGAAGACTGAAAGGCCACTCCTCTAGAAATCCCCCAAAATGAGGTGGAAACAAAGAAAGTGGGATGAGATAACCAAAATTTCTCAGAACTGAACTGTCTGGTAGCAGTGAAAGCAAGAAAAAATTCACCTCCCTAGTAAGTTCACACTGAAAGTAAGGGAAAATCCCACTCATTGGCTATTCACTCCACACCCAGCAGAATCAGTTGTTGCTCTTTTCTATAGCTTCTTGCCCTTGTCTGTCTGAAGCAGCACAAGAGCTCCAAACATGTTCCAGCTGAGCATCTCCAGCTAAAAAGGATAACTTCAGTGTGCAAAATTGCACATTTTTATCATTCTACCAAAATGGCACTGAAAAGCATTATCCAGACTGTGAATATCTTCTGTCTTAATCTCTCCCTTGAAGGGACTAATTTATATTTGAATCTCATCATCTCTTAGTTGAATACTATTAAAAAACCCACAATCCATACTTGCCTAGGAAGGATGCTCTTAAGTCTTGTCTTTGACACTATTTCAAATTAATCAGATGATAAAAATATAGTGATGTTTTTAAAGTTCACACCTTGATTAATAAGGCAATACACAATTTAAATTCTTGGTGAAATGGACTATGAAAATGGCTTCATCAAACCACAGGAGCAAGAATTTGTCTTGAAACATTAAACACAGTAACTGTTAAAGGGACTGATCCTACTATCTTTGTTGAAGTTCCTATAGAGGTATTGCTTATCAAAGGAATGCTAAATACGGTCTTTAATACAAACTGCATCTTTAAATTGTTTGAAAGACCTTCTGGTGCATCCACCAGGGTTATGTATAACATCAGATACTTTTCATTTATAAAATCCATAAACTGCATGACAAGTAACATGACAAGCAACATTCAAAGCTTCATGGTAGGTGAAGTGGAAAGAATAAGGTACTTACACTAAAATCCTGTTACAAGGGCACACGATAGAATGACAGAGCAGTTTTACTTGGCCCAAGTGAACAGAAAGAGTCTGGGAAACCTTTCACCACTGTCAGAACATAAATGTGTCCTGGCAGCAGCTTTCAACTGAACACCTATTCATTTAGACAGAACTAATAAATGAGGCATGCGTTCAAAACATGCTCCTTAAATATGACTGCAAGCATCACTTGGGAATGAAGGGGCAAAATATTAAGAGAGCAGTAAAATTAGTGAAGTGGACCCCCACTGCTGACTAATCTAAACCATAGGAAATTATTTGTGCAATATACTAGGCTACTCCATAATTGTGGTATTAGCCTGCCTCTTCTTTCCCTTCTGACTGCCTGAATGCAGTATTTTGACAGGAGACAGAATGCACAAGTCTCTGTAGCATTGTTAATTAAGTATAGCTGTTTATTTCCTAGGCCTGCATACAGATCTGCTGCTGAGAGAAGAATTGGAGAAATCAAGACTATGGAACACTAATAATACTAACTTGTTTACTCATAGCTCCTCAATCACTTCCTCCCACTGTTCAATTACCCCAGTGGTCTCTACACTGTGCTTGCCTTGGACCTGCAAAGACAGAAAGCAAGCTAGGGGAATAGTAAGCGAATGCCTTAAAACTGGCAACACAGAGTAACAGAGCAATAGTGGTCAGTTCTTCTGGGTACTGCTGCCTTGTTACTTTTATATCAAGTATGCATAAATAGTGCTATTTTCACTTCCCTTGCAGAAGCTGGCATTATTTATCTGCTACATATTCCTGGGCAGTATAATAGGAGCTAGAATTTCTGCCTAAATTTAACCTGGCACACCCTGGGCCTCATAACAAAGAAAATACTACCTAGCTTCTCTTACTATTTTTATTTTCCCCTGATAAGCACTAGCAGTACTGAGCCTTCTGTTCTACTATTAATGCAACTACTACACAAACAAATATGCCTGTACAAACACAGCTGGGGAGAGAGGAAAAGAGAGAGGAAGACCAGGGGTCTGAAGGTGGGAAAAATGCAAGACTTCTTTTTCTGGTTGTACCGTTGGCTTAAGAAAATATAAACTGTACTTGCAGTTTCAGCTTAAAAATTGAGACGACGGTATGAGGCATAGATAGGAGAATTTGCTAGAAAATACAGTATTGCAGTATAAATAATACTGATTCCATGAATAAATTTATTCCATGAATAAATACTAGACATATCTTACTAACAGTGGCCTTTCTTCTCAGTCAGAAACCCTACTAAGAGGCACAGTAGGCTGTGAAATAAGCCTAAGACTAAACGTGCAAGTCACACTGTAGAGGCAGTCACATTGCTACAATTAGCTAACGCTGAACAAGAAAAAGGGGTAAGCAGTGTCCTGTACGAGACAAACCACATCATCATTATTTACCAAAACACAGATGTTCAGAAAACTTTGGGTGCCTGGTCACCATTGTATTGAAACACTGCTGTGCATAATAGCTGCCTAAATATCTAAGAGAGTCTGATCCAATCCCCTGCTTTTCCTCCTTTCATCCTTCAGTTTCATCCTTTTAAAAGAATTACTCAAAGTAAAAGAACAGATTAGCTTTCAATACTGCAAGGCAACAGAATAATAGGGCCTTAGAGATTCCTTGGGAGATGTCTGGTTACAAATATGCCTCCAACAGCAAAGGAAATAATGATAAGAAAAAAGATTAGTTTGTGACTGTGAAGATTGTCTAGATTACTTAAACTTAGAGGTCACGGACAGTTTCTAGGTTTTTTTTCCTTTTTTACTTTCCTGGGAACATCCACACACATCCTCTTATGCAGGAAAGGACGTTGCTGTCAATAACAGAGTAACACCATTCCAATGATCAGGGTTGTTTAGGAGAACCATACTTCCCCACTGCACACTGGAATCTAATTGCTATTGACGAGACCATCCATCTCCATCACTGAGGGATTGGTCTGAACCTCCTGAATGAGTCCAGATGCTCTCTGGATCAAACCTCTCCAGCATGGCCCTTAGCCAGGCCCAGTCCAGCTGCTGCCTGGATCAAACCCCTCCAGCATGGCTCCCTGCCCAGTCTTGCTGCTCTCTGGATGAAGTAACAGCTCCTGGTCAGTCCAGTCCAGCAGCTCTCTCTCCTTTCTCATAAGCCAAACATGCACCACAAACTCCTGTCAGGCCAGCTTACTGAGCATGACCACTCAGGTGAGAAAGCACATCCTTTCTTGGATTCAGCTGGCAAGACATCTCTCCAAAGACACTTCGGTTACAGGAGCTTCAGTAAATTGAAACTCTTTGATGAATTATTTACTTGACATGCTTTTGCAGTCACTTGGTCATGAAGAAATACAATTTCAAGCTGACCAAAACTAGCTTCAAATTGGTGCCAAAATCCTCCAAGTAGAATAAGGAACAATACATATTTAAAAATTTCAATCTCACTTGTCCTATCACAAAGGTTAAAAACATGACACGGATTTTCTGACTTCTTTGGTAAGTGGTGTTTCTTCTTTCTTTGCTCCAGTTGTGAGTGTACTAACAGCAGATGGGAAAGAGCTAGACTGTTCTCTGAAGTGCTCTCTGCCAGTATTTCTAGTCAATTCAACTCCATGGTATAGCACACAGAGCTGAGCGAAAGGAGCTGCAGCTCAGAAACTAGCACAGAAGAGCATGAGGAGACAGGCCAGGGGGAAACCACAGACATAACCCAAAACAGAGTGGAGAGAACAACAGAGCAATGGCTACAAAAAAAGCAAAGCAGAACAGCACATACTGCAAAACCAATACTAAGAGGGGGAAAGAAGGGAAAAAAGGGAGAAAGGGAAAAAATGAGAACAGGAAAAAGAAGCAGGCTAGAAGCTCTTAACACCAGGTAGGAACATTTGCAGAATTCTGTTTCTTTTCTTTCACTCTAATTTTGAAAGATGCTATAAACTTACAGCTTGTAAAGTTCCAAATTTTGAGGGAGGAAGCACAAGGGTCTCCCACCACAAACATAAGAAATGCACTGTTAGGGTACACGGCAATCATTACTACAACTAACATCATTTGCATTTACTTAAGGAAAGCATAGGCTGTCAAATTCACCTTGATTGGGTGAGCTGGTGGCCTCAGTAAGGTTAACTGCACAGTCATCATTGTCTTCAACACAACCAGGGCATCACAGTTAGTGTGAAAGACCAAATTCTTAAGTTCTTTCTAATTTTTATAACGTGTTTTAGACCATAATATATACTAACATATAATAGTCATGGTAACTGCAAAGTTAATAAGGCCATATCAAGTAAAAGAGGAAAGCAAAAATATTTCAAAATTACTTCTTACATAGTATTTATCTCATGTGTGGATTACACCACCGTCTTCTGCACTCTTGGTTTCCCTACAGTTTGTGGGGACTCAAGAGCATGAAAACAATAGTCATTAGTATTGAAGTCTGCATGTATGGCACAATGTGTTTCACAGCTGATTTTACGAAATGTCTTCATTTTAAACTTCACAGCATAAAATAACAGGCTGTAAAGCAAAGCTCAACACTGATCTAAAAAGTCAAGACACAGGATCAAGTGAATGGGCTCCCACAAAGTACGATGCTAACCCAAAACAAATCAGGCTTCATATGTCTTGCCTTCATCCTATGCGTTGTAAATGATAAATCTGTATTTTTAACTAAATATAGATTACAATAACAGTATCACCGAGCTCCAGCTCCACCTTCCTGGAAAGAAGAATAAAATATACCTGGAACACGCCATTCAGCCGGCACTTTTTGCATCGTACACTAACAAAACTGCTCTACGCAATATTTTATTGGGCTCAAAACCAACGGCAGGGTGACAGCCGTCAATAAGAGGGCCCACGAGCAAATAATTCATTACAGTTAGAGCAAAGTGTCACTTGCTCTAATAATCTCTAACGTTCTCTCTGATCAAGCTGCCGAAACAAAAGGAAGAATGAACCGGAGCGAAGGCGAATTTCTGCTTTTGTAGACCCGACCTCACGGACCCACCTGCGGGCGGCCAGCCCGTACCTGTTCTCGCTCTGAGGAAGGGGCGTCAGGGGAGACCTGAGGGCTCGCACCACTTTCGGCGTGACAGCCGCTACTCCTGCCTCCTCCTCCCAGCCCCTGGCAAGCGAGACGGGAAAACAAAGTTATCAGGACCAGTGATTGAACATCACGCGGTGCGAGCGGCGCCGCTCTCCTGCCCACGACCCGCTCAGAGCCGCCAGCACCCGCGCCGAACCCAGACCGAGCCGGGGGCACCGCGCCAGGCTCCGCCGCGCCCCGCGGGGCTCGTCCCGCTCCTCCCGCCCTCCCCAGCCGGCTCCGGACCGCGGGCGAGGCCGCCCGGCCGCCCTACCTGGCGCGGAGGGGCTGCTGGCCGCCCAGGCGCAGGAGACAGCCTCCCAGCAGCAGGCTGCCCAGCGCCGCGGCCAAGGCGATGACAGCCCGCATGGTGCGCTCGGCGGCGGCGCCCGTCGCAGCTACGGCCGCCCCATAGTATTTAAGGGAGGCTGCGGGGAGGGGGAGGCGGCCATGGCAGCCACAGGGTCTCTGCGCTCCGCCCCTCGCCCGCAGCCCTGCGCCGCCGCTGCCGGCCCCCCCTCTCCCGCCGCGGCCGCCGCGCGGGCCCGGCCCGGCCCGGCTCGGCCCGGCTCGCCGGTGCTGGCGGAGGTGTCCGGCATCGGCGTGAGGGCGGCGCCGGGCGGCCTGGGCCGGCGGCCTGTGGTGGCCGCCGCTCGGGCGCTTTCCGGGCCGCTTCCCGGTGTCGAGGGTGGCGGACCGAGGGAGTCGAAACTGCCCAAACTTGAACAGGGCAGAGGGGCGCCGTGCGGGACGGCCGCGGGGGCAGAGTGCGGGGCTTGCCCAGTGAGGGCAGGCAGCCCAGCCCCGTGCCTAGCGTAGTGAAGTCGCTGCTACTTCAATAGCTCTTTATCTGAATTGAAAACTAGTAGCCGATGTGTACTGTATTTTGTCTTATAAAAGGTATGTTATAAAAATACGTATATTATATATAAAAATGACCCCACATGGAATACTGTGTGCAGTTCTGGGGCCCCCCAACATAAGAAGGATGGGGACCTGTTTAGAGGAGGGCCATGAACATGCTCTGAGGGATGGAACACCTCTGCTGTGGAGACAGGCTGAGAGAGCTGGCTGGCTCAGCCTGGAGAAGGCTCCAGGGGCGCCTCCTTACAGCCTTCTGGTATGTGAAGGAGGCCTACGAGAAAGCTGGAGAGGGACTTTTTAACAAGGGCATGTAGTGATAGGACAAGCAGGATGGCTTTAAACTGAAAAAGTCAGGTTTAGGTGGAGCATTAGGAAGATATTCTTTACTGTGAGTGTGGTAAGGCACTGGAACAGATTGCTCAGAGAAGCCATGAATGCCCCATCCCTGGAAGTGTTCAAGGCCAATTTGGATCAATCTGACCTAGTGGAAGGTGTTCCTACTTATGGCAGGGGGTGGTTGGAGCTAGATGGTCTATAAGGTCAATTCCAACCCCTAACATTCTATGAGTCTATGATTTGCATTGGTTTTGGTAAAGAAATGTTTCTGTAATAAGCTTGTGTGTTTCTACCTAATGGTGCATTCAGTGTTCCTTTCACAAGCCAGCCATTGGTATGAGAAACCGAGTAAGATGACAAGATGCCAATAACTAGGCCCCCTTTATTAAAAGAGTGGGTAAAGAGATGCTGTGACTTAAAGCAGCCTTTCAATGGTGAGCTGTCTGATGCCTTGTTTTTGCAGATTCTTCCCTATCCTTCACGTTTTCTGTATCCGTGAGCATTTCCTTAAGCTTTGGAGCTGCTGCTCATCCAACAATGGCTAGAAAGTCTCAAAGTAAGAGCTCTGCTGCAACTATATTGACAAAGTAACACAGACTTGATATTGTGAGTCTTTAGATAAGACAATAAGAGGCAGCATACCTATAGTGCACCAGAGGAACAGCACAGCACCATCTGTGATTGTGATGGGGTATGCAGGGAAACATCTAATGGTGTTTTTGGGGCATTCATTAGCTTGCTGGTGAGCAGGGCCGTGGGTGCTGGTGGGAGGGAGCTAGAAGCATTTGGCTGATGTCCCAAGGGGTTGCAGGTATCTCACTGGCTCCTTGCACAGTCCCCCTGGGAGCACAGCTCAGTTGTCTTCTTAGCTTTGAGGTACTTAGTTGTAATAGCAAAACAAAGCCAGTGTGAAGACTTCTGAAGTCCTGAAGAAGTTTGCTGGTTTGAGATTGTTGTGGATCATAAATGTCTGGAACATGGAAGTGATTCATCACCATTTCCCAAAAGCTTGGTTTGGGCCTATCCTATAAACCAGTTGACTCTGTACACGAGCAAGTATGGGGCCAAGAGTCAAGCTTTTCAAGATACGTGTGTACTTATGATCAGCAGGTACTAGAAATACCAATCCCCCATCACCTCTGTAAAACATGAAGGCTCCTGCTTACGTTAGTGGATATCATCAACTATTTCATAATATCCATTAAATACCCTATGTAAAACAAGAAGTCTTTCATCTTAAAAGCCTAGTGGTATTCAATTCCAGCTCTGAATGAAAGATGACTAAGAATTACAGTCCAGAAAAAGATTTGGGTTTTGCCTTCACTGTCACTTCCCTCTGCAATACAGTTTTCCCTTGAGTCCTGAGGGATCACTGTCAGCTAATCCATGGGAAATTTAGTGATGCCAGTGAGGACATCATATTTCAAGTTAGAGGTCTGCTGCCAACGCTAGTCTATAATACCAGTAAAGATTCTTTTTTTCCGAGATCAGAAGGTTAATCTTTATGTCATATTAAAGTTCTTGCAAAGAAAATGGGAAGATTATAAACTATACGTGTTTAAACTAGACTTGGCACTTGGTGCTCATTGTTTACTAACAAGTTTACAAACATGTATTGATTGATTGTTGCAGTATCTTTGAATGTTACCAGCCTTAATTTCCTGACACAGCATCTAGGAACAATAGAAAGGTTATGCGACCCTACTAAAGGGTGAGATGAGAATCAATGTTTAATCAGAATTCAAATTTAGGAATGCTGGATTCAAAAGACCGAGTTTCTCTTGCATGTGAGAAGTGATGGTGTCAGGTAATGTAATGCAGAGGGTGAAAATTATAAAGGCACAGGTGCCAAATATGCCACACAGTAAAAGACAGAGACTTAGCAGTGCACATAGAGTCTCTGTCCCATCTCGTCATCCTCTTCACAGCTGGAAGCTGCTGCATCTTGGCAGCATCCCCCATCCTCTGATTCCCATTAGCTTCTGAAGTCAGCAGGAATTGATAATTGCTGGCTTGCACAGAAGGAAAAGATCACTAATCAGCCAGGTGGTATCATCATGACTTTGTTACTGAGCTCCTACAGCCCTACTTAGCTGCTAATTTGGAAAAGCAAAATGCAGCCTTGGTTGTCATCCATGAAAGGCTGCTGTCCCCCAGGTTAGCAGGATTGCATCTCGAAAGGAGTCTGGTGGAGGTGCCTGTGGGGCTGCTGGTCACATGGAGCCAGCTTAGCCTTCTTATTTCCAGCAGCTAAATCATATTAAGAAGCAATTAATGTTCATTAAATGCTTTCCTAGTGCTGCCTTCTCATCTAAGCAATGGCTGTCATAGGGATATTAGTTATTGCAAATCGGAGGAGAAATGACTGTTATAATTAAGAAGAAGAGAAAGATACTAAAGATGTTCAGTGAAACTGGAGCCCCATGTTCTGGGGAAGCATAACAGTCCCCAGAGTGAGGTGTTGGTGCGAGACAGCTATTTTGGTATTTTTAGTGCACTCACAATGTGAGTGCTTTTAGCTAAAAAACTTCCAGCAAATTCACAAAACTGAAACATATGTGTTTCAAACTGGGAGAAAGTCATTGGTTCATTGCATTTCACAACTTCATTTATTTCCACCCACAGTTTTGGGCAACATGGTTTTACATAATGATAAACTGCAAGAATTAAGGTGCCGTCTGCCAGACTCTGGGACATCAAATGACCCCAGTCATCCCACTAAAGGAAGATCTCAAAAAGCTATGCATTCCTGGACCCCATTAAAATAATAATTAAAAAAAAAAGTTCAAATCAAATAATCCCCTTGTGTGGCTGTTGCTGCTATACCTCTTATCTTGCCTAAATGTTTTTTCTCTATTTTTTTTTTTAGGACAGAATTTTGATTTTGTGTCCTGTAACTTAAAAAGTAGGCTTTATTATAATAATAATTTATTAACTAAATTCAGACAGCAATCAGTCTGTTGAGATCTACATAAACCTAGCTAAATTATTAGGTGTTTAAAAGCAGTTACATGTACCATCACTTTGAGATGTTCATCCAGTGTGCCAGTGATGACTCTACCAGTCAAGCACCAGTCACTATTTGGAGAAGGTCAAGGTGAAAAAAAATCAGGGCGCATGGAGAAGTCTTCAGGACTCTGAGTGTCTCATAAGATGTCATACTTACAGAATCACAGAATGTTCTGAGTTGGAAGGGACAGACAAGGGTCATCGAGTCCAACTCTTAAGTGAATGACCTGTATGGGGATTGAGCCCATGACCTGATGTTATTAGCTCCCTGTTCTAACCAACAGCAGGACTTGCTTTTTGTGCACAAAATTAATGATTTTTCACTGTTGAAAGCTATGTTTTCGTATCTGTCAGAGTAAGATATTGTGTGCTCTTCACCTGATTCCTTTTTTTAGTTTAACTGAGAAACCCACATCTCTTCTTTAGCAATGATGATCCAGCCCAATGGCAGATAAATGCTCATTGCCAAAAATGCATCTTGTAGCATAAGCAAACTTGAGGCCAGTAACTAGTGAAAATGAGTGCTCTACTGCCAGCCACTGTGTGAGCCTTCATCCAATTAAAGGCTCCGCAGGCATGTGCCCATGGCCATAGTTCAGCCTGGTGTGTATGCTTTTCCAAAGGAAGCTGATGGGCCAAGAGGATTTCAATTACAATTAGGTACAAAGGAGGATTTTAATTCAGAAACCGGAAAGCTTGCAAGTTGTTAACCTGAAGGGGGATAATTTTTTTTCCCCATTCTCTTTTATTCCTGAAGGCTCTCAGCACGACATCTTAACATGACACTGTGCTAGAGGCCATACTGGGTCAGACTAGAACAGCATGTTCTTCAGGCACTGCCCGGTAGCACAATCCCAGGGAAGAACTGTGCAGTGATCCATCCCTAGGACCCTTTCTCAGCTTCCAGCAATCAATGGCTCAGGGAATTTCTGAACTAGAGCTAGCTGTGCGTTTAGTTGCCTTTCATGGATTTTTCTTCCATAATTGTGTCTAATTGCTTTTTGAAACCATGTAAACTTCTGGCATCAACAGCAGCTTGTGCCAATGATTTCCATCCAAAATGAATCCTTCCATTACAATTAGCCCAGGAACAATTTGCAAGTCTCTGTTGTTATTTGGAACTCTGATCTCCTTTGCTAAAGGAGATGATGCACTAAGAATTCTTTTCCAAAGAATTTTACTACAGTTGCACAAAACAGCACTGCTGTTAATACAAATTCACAGCATCCATTGCTAGAATTCAGTGGGAGTTATTACAGAGCATACTGTGAATGCAAATTAAAAATAATGCACAACACTCAAGCAAATCCTAATGGACCAATGGCACAATGTCAAATACATCAGGAGCAAAGACTTTTAATACAATTATTAAAACCCCAAGCAAACAAACAGTGCAAGTAAATTAACACTGACAAAAACTGTTGGAGCAACATTTACTCATCATAGATCAGCATGCAGACTGACTGTACAGCTCCAGAGGGTTTTGAAATGCCTGCATGGCTGAAAGGGGAATATGCCCCCAGGGATGTCACATAATGGAAGTGTTCTCGTTGGGCACTGTGGTCAATAGTTGAGGTAATTAAGTCAAACTAAACATTTCTTTCCATCACTGAGTGTGACACAGTGTGTCCAGCTGCCCATTTGTAGAAAAATCCCATTTGGGATCACATGTTTGTTGAAGTGTCCATATAAAATACACAGTGATAGAAAAGAGAAACCATAGTGAAGTCCAGAATCATCTTTATGATACAAGTAATGGGGTGTGCTGATCAGTCAGCATCATTTATGTTTATGAAAAATCAGAGCAACAATTCAGAAAAATAAATGCATGATATGAGCAAATCGCAGGGATCACTTAAAAGAAGAAAAAAAGAGGGGCAGGTGTTTGAAGGCCTAATGTTGGGATGGGAAGATTATCCACTGAGTTTCATCCAGGAGGGTGGTCTGACTGGTCACCTCCAAATGTCTTTTTGGGTCACAGTCTACTGAAAGAGCTAGAGACTTTTCTTTTTTTCTTTTCTTTTCTTTTTCCATTTTTTTTTTTTTTTTTTTTTAAATTCCTGTATTTCCTTTGTTGAAGTTCACAGAGTACAGTAAATGGAAAAATAAGGAAGAATCCCGTGCCAAAGTATGGGCATAAGCTTCTTCATTGCTGTGGAAGGATACCAAAGAAGTGGTACAGAGCACGATGAACTCATGGATTTGAGGGGTTTGGAGGAAGAAAAACAGGACCTCTGTCTTTAAACTGGGAAAAAGCCATTAACCTCGTTAAATAGAGTTAAAAATATAACTGCCCAGATTGCAGCCTAAGTATGTTCTTACATAATAGTGATTCTCACAGTCTCTTCTGCAGTTAAAATTGTTGAATGCTCCATAGAAACATAGCAGCTACAAATCCTAGATTTTCCTTCTCCTATCATCAGGTACTTGTTAGGGTATTTGCAGTGGTGAAGTTAATGCTGATAAGGCAGTGATACAAGAGGTGTGCCAAAGGGGTGCAGGTGAGGGATGTGGGTGTCAACAGTGGAATCAGCCAGATGAGGCTTGTGACTGGGATACCTTGCTGTGAAAAAGAGATCTTCTGGAGGATAAACCATGTCCCATAAGTCATGGAGCTGTGTAGGAAAGTAATTGTGAGGGTGCTTGAGAGCCAGGGTTCGACAAGGACCCTTAGCTCAGATGCAGCTTTAAGCACGTGTCAACCTGGGGCCAGTCTTGAGCTTCTGGTGACGTGCCAGAGTCCTCTGAAAGCTCAGTGTGTCTCTGAAGTGAAATATCAGTGTTTACACAGGGCAGGGGGCATATCCATGCAGTAATGGGGAAAAGCAAGACAGTCACTGAATCTTCAGCACATCCTGGGAAGAGAAATACATAGGAAAATAAGCCATACAAACAAACAAAAAAAAAAAAAATAAAAAACAACAACAAAAAAAAAATCTACCTTTAAGCATTAGGATGGCTTCCTGTTTCAGAATCATCAGTGAAATCAAGGGGAGAAAAAACTATGCACAGTTCTTTATTTCTGTTTGTCTAGTAACATCTTGAGCCATTTATAAACTGGAAACAAAAGCCTTTGCCTCCAAACAGAAATAAATCCAGGGTACTTTAAGAGCTATCAAGACATACAGACATCTGGGAATACTTGCTGTAAACCAGAGTTGTTTCAGATGTCTTTTTTTCTCCATTCTGAAGAAATTTTCTGTCTGAACCATGTTGGTTATAGACCAGAGTCCAAAATGGGCCAAAACATGATGGGATTCATGCCAACATATTAGAGAGCCATCTCAGCCAGTGCATGACCATTGCGGTCCTGCTGGGGAGAGGACTGGCAGTGGGTTGGGGTTGTTCCTGGCAGCTGCAAAGCAGCACAGCCCCTCTCTGGCATAGGGAGAACGTGAGAAACTTTGGAAGGCCTTTGCCAGGGCTGGGGGCATGGAAGGTGGCAGGCAGAGGCCAAGGGAGGGAGTTAGGACATTTTCCTTCTCACAGCAGATCATCATCAATTTGGCTTAGCTCTCTTCCTCTCTCTCTCTCTCTCTCCTCTAAGCATGTAGTGCTGGGCATGGTACTTCAGTAAATATGCTGATATCCCATACCTCGGTGACAGGCCTTGCTGATTGTATTGCAGCCCTGGCTCACTTTCATTAGGCTCTGCAAATATACTGCCATTCCTGCAAAATCTGTGTGCTGGGTAAGCCAGAATCTCTCTTATGGTCCTCAGATAGTCACTTATCTATTTGTCTCCCTCTCAATTACTGTACTTCCAGAGAAAGTGCATTTTAGTTTATTATATCCGGTGCCTTTGATGGCCTGACAGAAAAGAAATAAGGTCTAGCAGAGAGGAAAACCAAATGTAGCTTAGGAAGAGTGAGTGTCATCTGAACAGAAGGGATCAATAACAACTCTTATGTTTAGCATTATTTTCAGAACAGGCATTCTGTACCTAGTTCCCAGGTAAGATTTTCTGCAGCACATGGTCATTTTCTTCTTACAGATTGACCAACCTCATTTTTTAGCTTGAGAGCTTTAACACCCGTGATACTTATTTGGACATCCCCTACAGTTAACAAGTCCATCTAAAGAGACTAAGTTTATAAATATATGGTTTGCATACACCATTTCTGAGTCTTTTATATTGAACAGCCTCAGCGTCACCAGTAGATCCAAAAAAATCTAAAAATGTATCCGTGTTTGGGAAGAGGACCCAAAAGGGAGAGAAGGAGCAAGGAGAGGAGGATGGAGGCTCCAGGACAGTGAAGAGGTGCATGGGGAGCATAAGGGCTCAGTGTGGAACACAGGATGGCGTGTGACGTGTGTGGAGCCTGAGCATTGAGGGCAGAGGGGAGGGAGGATGAAGGCATTTTCAGCTGAGAGGAATGCTGATGCTTAAAGTACCATTATCATGTGCTGGGGAGATGTGCATTTTAAGTACCAGCATTTAAAATTCTTCGTCTTTAATGTCGTGTTTGTATATTGCATGAGTATGCATTTGACCGAATAGCTGAGTGTGTGTAAAAGTCAATTCCAAAGCAAGGAATCATCACTTGGGACCTGCAGCTGGAGAAAATTTATTCAGGCTCCCCAGATGTGCTCAGCTCAGCTTGGCTGTCCTTAAGAGCAAACTGAGAATTTAGCAAGTAAGCAATATGTGAATTTTTTTTTTTGATAACTGTTGGATATGGTCATGAAAAACCGAATGAGGCCCCTGACAGCTGACCAGAGAGTACCACAGAGGGCAGCAAACAGATGCAGCAGCACCTCCCTGAGCTTCCCCAAACCACATTACTTGGATCTTCTTCGAGGAGAGACAGCACTTCAGCTTTTGCACCACCTTTTCTGTCTTGGGTTACTCAGTCTTCAGTGATGTGTATGGTGGAATAATTTCCCTTTTGGGGAGAAAAATCCCAACAACCAACAATCTTTTCACCAGGGATGAGATTGAGACCACAAATTCAGTCCACACTGGAGGAGTTGGAACTAGCTCCCTTCCTCAACCACAGTGAACCAAATTTTCAGTGCTGAATTGCATGTTTGCATTTCTGAGGCACATTAGTATCTAGCTGAGGATGGTGTGTAGGGGCAGGTATCTGAAAGATCTGCTGCACAGGATATTTGCATGTAGCCTGCGGAGCCCTGTAAAACAGGAATCAGTGCCGTCATGGGGCCTGTTTCCTGTCTGGAAATACGTGGTGACGCATGTCAAGATCTGAAGCAAGATTATCTCTGAAAATTAAAAGGTGCCAAGTAATTCAAAATTGTGACATATTGATTTCTCTGTTCAGACACCATATAATTTGTAAAGCTGCAGCACAGCACTATAACTCAATGTTTGGTCTATAATGACTGGCCCAGTTATAAACACTGTTTTACTATTTACTGACATTTTACATTTATTGAACATGTATTTTATCTAGACTCATAAACAGAGTGCAAGCCATTTTTAACAAACACAAAAATATTTCCGGCTAAACAAAAGCAGGAACACATCGCTACGTGAGTGCACTTCCAATGCGTGATGAGAAGGTGTTGCCAGACATTCTGTAAGAAAGCAGGGGAAGAGGTGTGAGCCAAGGAGATGTGAGCAGAGCATGGAGAATTTCATTGGTAGAGCTCCAGTAGGAACCCATGCCCTGGTAAAAGTTGGCTGAGGTCCTAGATGTGACAGGGGTGGTGGTGCTTTGAGCTGCACACTCATTTACCCCACACAAAGCACCATCCTAATCACAAGCTGCAGCAGCTGTTTGAGGGGACAGCAGGGAAGGGAGCTGTGTTTTCCCCAGGCTCTGGATGAAGAAACACTGAAGGAGCTCTACAGTGGGCATATGAAGATCAGATCTCTTTTGGGCTTTTTCCTGGTTATAGCAAAGACATTATTTTCTGTAGACTATAGCATGTGTACTCCTCAGATAACGTAACAGAAAAAGTGACAGAGCTCCCCCTTTGACCTTTGATGTAGTGATCTATTCTGTAATCATAAGGGTAAAATAGTATAAAATTTGAAAGTTTGGGTTGGATTCCCAAGTCTGTAAGTAGTTACTTTTCTTTTATTTCAGTAAAGAGAACATTTTTTAGGAAATTAAGTAAGTTATGAAATATAAACTTACCTCCCCATTCACAATTTGTTTTTAAATAGCCTACAGATACTGTGTTTACCTAGACAGGATGCAAAATGCATAAATTATGTACAAACAACCTGGTTTTGCCAGTTATAGATACAAGACATTGTAAGGGCTTCTGGTTTTAAAGGAAGCTGAAATTATACATTTTTCATTGAAAGTATCAACCTCATTAGATCTATTTATGTAAACAATCTTTAAAAAACAAGGACACAAAAGTTTACTTTGGTAGGGCACAGATGGCACATCATGGCTGGTTTCATGTTATCAGATAAAGTCATATGAAATACCTACATACACCATGTATATATTCATATACATGAACCATTCACCCTGGATCCATTTATACTTAAATGAAAGATATCCACTTCTGGAGAGAAATATATCTCCAATATATCATTCAAAAGTGAATATATTTAAGCTAATATATATTATCATGTGCGTAAAAAGCCCGGAGAGACTGTTTCAGCTGCAGGTGAGGTAAAGCCCTCTTCTCTTGTGAAATATTTGGGGAATTAAAAGAATTCCTGTCCTCATCTGAAAACACTGATTTTTTTTCATGTATTCAGCCATTATTTTATGAGGTGACAGCAAGCTTTTAAATGAGTATTACTTACATAGCCTGGCACATAACTTCTACTAGGGACACAAGGCTGAATCAAGCCACATTTTGACGTGGACTAAGCTTGATAGATGTAGGGTTTAATTACACTTGCATGTTTAATTATGTGGGAAAAATAGTTTAGAGACTTGGTACAGTGCATGTTCTCGTGGCCTTATTGACATGAGTTATCCTATCTATGGACACCCTGCTATATTCACACTATCTGTTTCAATTTCTCCTGAATTTAGAGCCAAAATTTGCCTTTATCCTTTTCATGTAGAAGATGTCTGCCACACTTACCTTATAGCATGTGGAATTTTTCAAGCACTTACCACAGAAATCAAAGGCGGGTTTGCTGTTAAATTCCCCAGAGAGCAGAATTAGTAGATAGGAACTATGCAGAGAAATCATGCATCCACCAAAATAACTCATCCATCATCTGTGGAGGGCTCTGGTACCCTGACTGGATGGCGCTGGTGTGCAGAGCACTACCAGGGTTGTGGTTTATGCTGTTCATATTAAGAAAGTCACTAAGTGTGCACTTGCTTTGGAAATTCAACTATCAAAAGTCCATTCTCCTCAAAGTTATAAGAGACTTGGAAAGAATATTGGGTCGATTTTTTTATTTGCATTCATGAGAAAAACAATAATTAACAAAAGTCTAGGTTCAAGTCAGTGAGCCATAGGATCATTTAAACTGGAAGACCTCTAAGCTCATAGAGTCCAACTCTTAACCCAGCATTGCCAAGTCCATCACTAAACCATGTCCCTCAGTGGGACACCTACGTGTCTTTACAACTCATATTCTGTCAGGCTGAGCATGATTCTTCAAGAAAAGAAGCTACCACAGCTTTTAATGTTGAGCCATGAATGTGCAAGGTGAATGGGCCTGGGCACAAAGAACCCTGAGAGCCACAAAACATGGTGAGTACAGACACAGCCCAGCTTGCAGGAGTCCTTGGTTACAGTACAGCTGGAATACCTTAGTGGACAAAGAGGAGCTAAACTCCTTAAAGGGTTGGCAAGAGTATTTAAAAAAAAACTAACAAACAAAACCAGACTCAATCTGCAGTTCTTGGAAAATGATAGTCAGATTAAAACAAGGCAAGAAATCTGCTCCTAAACCTCTCCTGTGAACACGTTTTAAGAAATTTTAAGAAATTTTCTCTGTTGCTTTTGAGTCGTTGTACTGAGTTACAGAAGTGGAAGTGTTCAAATAATTTCCATCATGCAAAACATCCAGCTATTTAATAAAAAGCTATTTAAATTTTGTAAATTCCTCCTGAGAAAGTGACTGTTACGGGAAAGGGGAAGTAGTAGTTAATGTTGATGGTGCTGCCTCAGAAGTGTAGTGAGTTTGACTACACAAAGAGCTTGTTTTATGATTACTCAGCTATTGCCTCCTCTCAAAAAAAATATTTACTGAGGAGCCCTGTTAGTTTGCAATAATAGTTTTCATTGGATTTCTTCAATGCACCTGCTATTTGATTTAAACAAAACAGACATTCTTTGAGTAGCTGTCTGATACTATAGTCTAAGATTTATGTAAATAACCTTTATATTTGTCCATGAGCTGGCGTCGGTAATTTGTCCAGGATATAGCAGTGTATTATACTGCCATGGAATTAAAAAGCAAACAGTTTGGTCATGAGTTAGTTTAACTGTAAACCCTAAATTAGATTAGATTAGATTAGATTAGATTAGATTAGATTAGATTAGATTAGGAGTGGTTGCCTTTCCCTGGCCAGGATTAAAATGTTTGTCACTTTGAAGACCAGCAAAATATTCTTAGGACAAAGTTTCAAGAAATTGAAGTATGCCTGTGATTTAATTAGGAATCTTGTGTCATTTTGTGTTTCCCTCACTGTTTAGTCACTGGAGTCATGAGATTTTGAAAAGCCAAGCTTTTCCTTTAAAAACTAAATTATTAGTCCTTAAAATTGCTGAGGAGAAAAAAGTAAAAAGGAAGCTCCTCAGTGTCAATGAAACCAAAAAGAAGAGAAAAGTGAAGTATTTTGGAAGAACTGGTGTGCTCCTATGCAGGTTTTTTAAAGCTGTGTTTGATAGTGTCAGCCATTAGTAAGCAGCTAATGTGGAAAAGAGACTGTATAGTTTACAGTGATAATTTTTTAAACCATTTTGCACCCCTTGGTCCTTAGAAGAAAGCCCCAAACAAATAATGATGAGGCCGAAGAGCTCCAGCCTCTGTTGGAGCACAGTCCAGAGCCTCCTCCATCCCAGTGCAGCAGACGGCAAGCGGCGCACGGGCCAGATTGTTCCTGTCTGGCACAGCTGGCACTGCTGCCTCCTTCCTGGCAGTCACTGACATTCACAGTGCTACCAACTCAATGGTAATCACCCTCAATCAGCCAGCAATATCAATGCTTTTCTACAGATCTCACAGCCATGCTCATGCTCTGGGACTAGATGTCTATGCTAGACTGTCCTGAAGGCAAGAGGAGAGATGTGGGGCTGATGTGCACACCTCCCATCCCAACACATACCCGGTGGCACCAGGGCTTTGGCTCCAGAGCTCAGCCGGGGCAACCCCTAAGACATCGAAGATCATAATATCCACTGTGTGTGTTTGGGGCAGCTTCAATGCCTCTCTCCAGCCATGTCTGAGAGGAAAACACAAAAGGAGGAGAAGGATGCCACCAGTAAGCTTTCCCTTAGTGTAAACCCTCAGCTCTGTGAAATCTCTAAGTTACTGGTTATCTTTGGACTGTCTTGTTAAAACAACCTAAGGGTTTTTTCTTCCAGGAATTTGTCTAAATTCCTCTTGAACTTCCTTGTTACATGGAATTGGATTTCGCACTTTGGTTGGGGATTACGTAAAAAAAAAATCTGTTATTTCATTTGCGTTGGATATCTGATAATTTCACAATTTGACTGTTATGATGTACCAATAGTGGTTAACATTTTCTCATTATCCTCGTACCAGACATTGATTTAATTAGCCTTGTCTTAATCCTTTTCAACTTATGTGTTCTTTCCAATTTTTTTACATCTGGAAGCAATTCTCAAAAGGTTTGAAAAAATTTAGGAGCAGAGCTTATGAAAAATCCATGTTTTCCAGGATCCGTCTTTAAGACAGATAATGTGGCATTGTCCTTGGTAATTAATTTGCCAGTACCACATGCCATATTTCTAACAAGATCTTTCTTGCACAAGTTCAAAATACAGATACAACGAACTGGCCATCTTTTACCTGTGGCTGGATCAAAGCATTGAAAAATATACAAAATCAGAACAACAACATTAATGTTTTATAAAGGGAAGATGTGATGTGGAAACTCTTTCACCAGCAGTAGGAAAAAATAAACCTGAGGAAATATTGCTTCAAGGTTTTGTAGAAGCCTAATTTGAAACAACTATTTATAGATGCTGCATGTTATGTTAATTTGACTTCTCCTGACACACAAAGACTTCCTTTGAGAGCTTTTGTAGTAAAAGAAGGAAGAAAGAGAGGGGGCCTCACAAATAGAGATGTGATAAAAGCTGCTGTCATTATTACAGATCATCAGAAAGAGAGAAGGAAGTGCTGAGACACCATTCATCACTTTGAGAAATGCTCACAAACAGCTCTGGGTTAGGTAGGACTAGCTGCAATTTTTATGAAGAGGGATATGTTATCAGAAAAGTGCGATTTTTCCTTTTTGCAGGCTGTTTGCAAACTCATCCCAGTTTCTGCCAGTGTTATTTGCAAGAATTCATTCAAATACCTCATTCAAAACAGGAAGAAAGGATTAATTTCTCTTTGAAAATAAATTTCATTTCCCTGAAACGTTGTTGGGATGGGATTTTTTTCAGCAATGGGATTTGAAGTTTTCAGCTTCTAGACTGTATGCAAACGGATGATTTTAAATGGGTTATTTTCATTGTATTGAGGTCATTGATCATGCTATTTTTTCTATTGCATGACTGTAGGCATGAAAAACAAGATTTTTGACATGAAAAACAGACCAGAACTAATGAACTATTGACAATGCATATGAATAATAGATAACAACCAGAAATCATCTGTGCTTTGTATTATTTCAGCCTATTTTTTATTTTTGATAGTTTAAAGGGAATAGTGGCACTGTGGCCACCTTCACTGATTGTTTTACCCGTAAAAATGCAATTTTTTCAGGAAGAGAAAAAGAAAATCTTTACAAATGAATGTCTGCAAACACAATATAGTTAGGGTATAAATGTCATGTTGGAAATTACATGTCCATGGACGCTGCTTTGTGGCCACGTTCTTTCTACTCTCCTGCTGACAGACAGCAGCGGAGTGAAACCCATTTTACAGTGAAAAAGTCCACTCACAATGTGGACATCTTCTAGAAATGTGGTGTTGAGTTTATCTAAAAATATTAACAAAACACTAGAAAGCATTCACTTGGAGATTATTACAACTCATTTGTATCAAGTTGGTTTTCCATTAGTCTGTACTACTGCCATTAAGCAGCCACTCAAAATCCCAGTCACTTGGGCAACACTCAAAGAGAACTTCTGTCCCGTCGATGGCACAGCAGCATCAGCCCCATACAGCTGCTCTGGGTGCTGCCTGTGGGGAAGGGGACGAGGCAGGAGGTGACAGGCCAGCTGCTTGCCCACGCAAAAAGTCCATCCACCAGCTGCTGGGAGTGGCCTGGGAGCACCCTGGAGGATTTGTCTGGTGTGAACAGGCATGCAGCGCTGCCCCAGGGAGAGCAGAAACCACAGAAGGGCTAACAGGGTTTTAAAAATTATTTGTCTGCACTCCAAAATCATCAAGCAAATCACATTTAGTATATTGCCCTCATAACATGGACACATAAATTGAGCACTGAAGCTCAGATCATCTGATGCCTGTGCAGGTGCTGCTGGCCACAGGGGCTCTGCCAGCTTGCATCGGGATTTTGCTGTGGTATGCACTACGTGGTGTTGACTTAACCTCATTCCAGCTATTACTTGAATGAACCCATGCCATGAAATAACACCTTGGGGTAGTAAATCTGTGTCTTGACCAGATGTAAAGATGTATTTAAAGCAGTCTCACCATCTCTTATAATGCTCTCTCCTAGCAGTAGTCTGTAGTCAGGCTGGAAACATGTAAAATCAGGGGTCTTGTCATTTTTCAGGTCAGGGATAGCAAGTAATCAGTAGTCTAGAAACATCACCATCACACTCATCTCCTTTGAGGTAGCAGCTGATACCAAGACTATAGAATCAAAATTAATCCTTCTGGACATATGGTTAAGTCAACATAATTTTTCATCACCCCATTCCTCAGGGATGGAGTTAGAGAGCATCCAGACCTCCTGCATCCTATTATTATGGATGTTATTATCACTACTTGCTGAAAAGCAATGTAGACCAAAAAGGAACACTTTCTTCCTGCTTAAAGACCTGCCTTTTAATTTTTATTCCAGCATTGTTCAGAGTAGGGGGTGGTGCTAATAAAAGGAGCTTAATTCTGCTGGGATAATGAATTCATTTATATTCTTCTACTCAACTGTCTTTCCCACACTCAGTCACTGAGCCACTCTGAATTTTCAGTTAATGCAACCAGATAGAATTGAATTGGAAAAAGCTGACATTTCCAAACGTGCCCAAGTAGGAAATGATTCAGTGGTTCCAAGGAGTAGAGCCAACTGTAAAAGACCATTTGTAACATGATACGTCTAGAACCCTAAGCCACCCTTTTGTTTTATGAGCTTCTAATCCCACTATTTTAATGTGTGGTGCTTTCCTTTTCCATAGGAAGATTTTGATCCCATGCTGGTTTCATTTGCATCTGCTGTGAAGAATTTACATTGTAGCTGTGAAGGGAACTCATCATAGGGACAACCAGTGGTCCTTGGCCTCTGCAAACCCCACTGGATCCCAGTCAGCCCAGGGCAGGCTGTTTATGTAGGGTGAAGAGTACATTTAAAGAAGTTAATGACTGAGCCTTTGCCATTTCAATGATTAGACTTTGATTCAAAATATTCATTTGCATTTGTCACAAAAGTGGTCACTAAGATATGCAAGTTGTGCTGGCTCATTTTCTAACAGTCTATTTTGCAGCATCTTGAGGTATTGTATGCCCTGGGAGAACAATCAAAAGCTTGTTTTACCTAATAAGGAAACTGCTGAGGCAGATGAATAACCGTTCTGTTTTCCAATACATTTCACACCGATTAATTTTCCAGTTTTATGAAACAGGCTGCAGTTATCTTTGAGTCAGGTTCAGCAAACCAGTGCTTGACTTTAAATAGAAAACTACTGATGTCGCTGGGCAGATGTGCACAGGCTTTCAAAACACCACGGATCCCATCAACACCGAGTGACACCATCCTCTTCAATCTCCCACTTGCTTGCTTCTGGCTGTAGCAACACTGACTTCCCTTGTAACTGAAGTATGTTTTTATTGGATACTTGCAATATTATCTTGTAAGAACTTGTGAATCAGCCCTGCAGAAGTTCAAGTTTCATAAAAGAAAAAAATGAAGTTCAATTTTATTTTTGTAATTCCTTTTCTATAGTTTACAGGTTTTCTCTGAATCAGGTACTTTGTGGTAGAGAAGCTGAAGATGTGTTTGGCCGGCTGGCTGAAGGAACAGCTGAGCTGTTTGCTCCTCAGATGCCTTTGTGTTGTGATTATGTCCATGAAAAATGTTCCATAAACTATCAATATTAAATACTTAGTCTTTCTAACATTAGTGCTGCTAGGCACCACGTTCCTGAGAAATTTATGCTTCTAAAGCATACAGTCAAGTCTTGCTTGTGTTAAGCCGGTAGGAATAGAATAAACATAAAGCTTATGTCACTTGCCTTTTCATGCAAAACTGCATGGATCTCTGTGTCACTCAGGAAGCTACTGGTGTGCTGGAGGATTAAGCTGTTGGCATATTAGGAAGGCTGAGAAGAGGTGCCTGTGACATGACTGCAGGAACCTTACCAGAGAACTTGCACAGTTCCCTTCCATTGCTGTTCCCTGCAACATGGCATAGGAACACTATAACTCCCTGTGTAATAGTTATGCCTGCCAGCCATGTCAGAGCCTCACACACAGATCCTTTCCAAGGCAGTAATGAAGGGTGTTGAATCCTCACACCGAGACCTCCTGGTCTGTGCATGTAGAAAGGCTCTGGCATCATACTGACAGCACAGCCAGCAGCCAGGGAAGGATTCCACACATAGGTTTAAACATTCCTAGCATGAAAGGTGTCATTTAAGCGTCAGTCATCATGTTCACTGTTGGCAGAGGGCTAGGTGACTCATTTTATCACCAAGGCTATTCCTAGAAAAAGAAAATGTTAGTGCCTTAGAAAGGCAGAAGGGTTCCAAGTGCACGAAATTTTATAGTCTTTATAGGAGAGCCCAAAGTATTGCCATTAAGCACTAATGAAATCCTGAGTGATTAATGATTAGAGGAAATAGAAATGGGTTTGTGTCACTGGCTATGCAGCATCACCCCAGGTCCCACAGAGGCATCAGAGGTCTGTGGTGCCAGAGACCAGAGACCCAGGCACTGGTGATCAGTGTTTGCCGGAGTTGTGGGTCTATGGTATTTTACAAACTGTTAACAGCTGCGTGAGAAATACTTCAACATCCTGAACAGAGAACTCTGGAACAAGCACTGCTTTGTTTCCCGTGAGTATTAGTTCACCTCTTAACCAAGCTTTTTCCTGCCAATGGGAATGATTTCCTACTCAGGTTATTGCTATATATTGTTAGAGAAATGGAGAGGGTATTCCACTCAGGGAATGCTTTTAAAGTCAGTCACCCTATCAATCCTCTTTTTGTTTGCTTTGTGGAGTTGTGTCAGGGTATAAAAAATGGCCTGCTTTCAGATTAATTAAACCAGAGGACAGGCTACTGGGTTGGGTTGTATCTCGGGAACCCAACCACTAATGGCATTAATAGCCTCCTCCAACCCCCTCCACACCCCCACCCTGGATAGTGTGGACATTGGATCCCCGGTGGCAACTGTTTCACCCCACAGACCCACTCCTATTGCAAGCCACTACTCAGCAGTATGGGCATCCATTTAGATATTCCAGCCAGGCTCCTGCTGGTTTGTGCCTTTGCTGATCTGGACAGCCGTATGGAGCCTCTGATGCTTCCAATTCAATTGGAGCATGTCAACTGCCACATCTTCAGCCTTTAAGGTTGTAAACTTCAAAATCTGTAGACTAAATTCACTGACTGTAAACCAGGGTGTCCATGCCCTGTCCATGTCCATGTCCTCCTCATGGAACTCCCTAGCCTCCAGCTCTTTAATTCATGATTCCTCATAACCTTTCCTTATCACTTCTTTACACAGGTGGATGGATGCACCAGCTCTGTTCCTTCCCTGAAATATAATTTGAAGTCATGCAATATAGCAAAGCACAAAGAAGTTAAAACCCATTGAGTTAGCAGGTTTTAGAGAGGGTTTTATGGCAGAAGGTGTTCTGGATATTGCTTAACAACTATTTTATTTATCTCAGTGTCCTGGTTTCAGCCAGAACAGAGTTAATTTCTTCTCAGTAGCTGTTACAGTGCCGTGTTTTGGATTCAGAATGAGAAAGGTGTTGATAACACACTGATGCATTTTTTTGCTAAGTCATTTTGTTCTACGTCAAGGACTTTTGTTTTTCCTTTTCTCAGTGAAGGGATGCACAAAAAAGAAACCAAACCCAACCCCAAAAACAAACAAACAAATAAAAAATACTGGGAGGGAGCATAGACAGGAGGGGTGACCCCAAACTGACCGAAAAGATACCCCACACCACAGAACATAATTCCCAGGGGGAATAATAATAAACTGGGGGGAGTTACCTGCAAGCATGGCTGATCTGGGTTTGGGAAGGGAGGTCTGGCATTGGTCAGCAGGTGATGAGCAATTGTACTGTGCATCAATGCTTTGTTTCCTTTTTATTATCATTATTTACCATTATGATTATATTTTACTTTATTCTCAATTAAGAAATAGTTCTTGTGTCAACATACAAGTTTTACTTCAATTCTCCTCCCCATTCCACCAGGAAGAGGGGGATTGAGTGAGCAGCTGGAGTGGTATTTTGTCTCCAGCTGGGCTTGAAACCATGACAGTCCTTTTTTGGCACCTGAACAGGGGAACCAAAGGTTGAGCTAAGAACTAGAGTGTGTTAAAAGAAAATTGTTATAAACGTTCATTGTATTGGTTTAACAATTGTTCCTAATTAAAATGTGGACTTATTTGCCCCCATATTTGTGGTGTTTTGTCTGGCCTATACTAATACCTCACTTGCAGTACAGGTTCTCTGTGGTGTATTTCATAGGCTGGGTTAATGATATGACAGTGTTGCTTGTCAGGACACCAACCTAGTAGATGTAGTCAGTATTGCAGGCACCTCTGTGCTTTGGGGGTCATCTACTGGGAGCAACTAAAAATCACACCTTTGGCTTTTTCTCCTTTTTCTCAGAGGAACAACGTATAGGGGAAACACCTTCCTATTTTTTCTTCTCCCTCCTTTATTCCTTCCTTGTCCTCTAGGCTGGTGACAGTAGTCAAGAATTTTAAAGATTTGTATATCCTGTGACTACCCTTGAAACCAAACCAGTCTTTTTGCTAGGAGTCAGCATGTTGTTGCTTATGGTTCAGGCCTTCTTTCAGGCCAGACAAATAATTAAGAATATTACTCAGACATCTGCCCAAAATCTGGGTAGTTCAAAGTGTTGGAGTGAGTGGGATTGTATGAGCAAGTCCACAGGGCAGTGGGCAGCTCCAGTGTGTTTGTACCTTACCCCTCAAATCATGCAGAATCCAGGAAAGATGCTAAATATTCTTAAAAAGTGTCTTATCACCCTGGCACCCCACAGAAGACCCAAATCACTTCAAAGTGTTGGGGCCCAGCCCAGGCCTATCAAGCCACGTTTAACAGTGCTCAGTGTCCTCAGGGGGTAAAGGTCTTTAAATCTGACAATGTAACAACAGACCCTGCAGCTGCTCCAACCCCAGCAACAGGCACTGCCATTACTCCACCCCTGAAAATTACTCTGCATACTGCAGATCTTGTTGCTATCTTCTCTGCATTTTTGCTTTCCCCAGAATGAATCAGTTCAGGAGTAGATTGCTTCCTGAAATCTGAGGACTGGCCAAAAGTCCATACTCAAAAATGACTGTTTCAGACAGGAAAAAAATCAAGGTAATATGTGGACTTGACAACTCAGCTATAAGCACCTGTTCATGTCTTCATAGATGAAGTTCAGATGAGTGTATCTTGCTTCTAAAATTGTCCTGACACTACTGGGAATCTTGGCTCAGAGTAAAGGAAATGAGCAAACCCATTTTGAGCACTGCCAAACTCAGTGCTATGAACACTGAATGTACTGGGGAGCAGAGAGAAGACTTATCATTCACCTCACAGTCACTGTCAAGTTCCACTGTCGTATTTAATTTTCCATGAAATTGTATTCAGACATAGGAGGGAAGTATCAGAAAGACTATTCATGTCTTGGCCAGGGTCTACACAGAGAGGCGCTCTGAGTGATAGCAGGTCTTAGTTAAAGGCTTTATTTTTTTCATGAATGAAGACAAAGTTTTCAGATGTGTACTAACTGTGGTCATTACAATGAGAAGGGAGTTTTGCTGTCAGGTGAGATGTCATGCTGCAGCCAGTTTCTTTACAGCTGCTGCCCCTCAAAATAGTCTTCAGTTAAGGAGGTGCTAAAACAACATAATATGAAGATAAAAATAAGTAATTCACTAAACAGGGAACATTGTGAAAGTACATACATTGAGTCAGAACAAAATTCCCTGACCTACAGTACTTTGACCCAAGCTTCTTCTGAGACCCCCAATGACAGAAAAAAGGGCAAGAACCCATCCTTGTTGGTAAGAAAGAGAGAAAGTTGTTTGTAGGTACTTCACAAGGCACCAAGAATATTATTTGCCTTGACAAAACCCAGTTTTAAAAATGAAGCAACTAAACATGCAGGACAATACGGTTGTGAAGCTGTTTATCCAAGGGGAGAAAGCTTATGACTCAAATCAAGGTCTATTTGCAAACTCTGTATATTCAGACACCACCAAAAGTTGTCACCTTCACAGAATTGTGGCACCTGTTTTCACTGAACTCTTGGGTTGATGGAAAAACTTTTTATTCCTCATACTCAAAACCTAAACATTGTTTCCATTAAAGAGTTCGCTTCTGATGTGAGCTGCTAGAGACTCTCTAATGGAAATTGGTGCTGCTTTGTCAATGTCAAGGGAAGACCTGACCTTCTGCTTCAGTAGACTGGAGAATGGTACATGAGAAGAGTCCTGATTGAAAAATGTGGCTTCACTAGAAGCCTGATAAACAAAACCTGTTTGTTCAGGTTTTATTATAGAACAGCACAGCCACAGGAAAGATACAGCACATCTTTGCTTCCCCATTGATCTATAAGTTGAGAAAGGGTTCAGATGCGGCCAGGAGGAAGAGCACATTTGTGTTTTCTTTCAGAGTGCACTCTTGCTTTTGTTGTCCCAGTTCACTATTCTTAAAGCCGCTAGGGGCCCAGAGCCTTTTCAAGTCACTTTTCTTATTTACTGTCATTTGCGGCTCATCCTGGCTCCTTCACTGTCACTCACTCTCAGGTACTTCCAACTGCTGTTGCTATTGTTGTCAGCTATTGGAAAAAATAAGTAATTTTTTAAAAATTAAGCATCCCTTCTCCCAGACCTGTTATCCTCCATATTTCACCTATAGAAGCTGCTTTTCACATCATTAAATTGCTTCACCTCCTGCTGTTAGTTATGCCTGCAGAGCTTTTGGTAAGTCCTTGTCTCTGTTGCTGAATGAGGTGAACCTTTCGAAACAGATGTGACTCTTACCTGGGACCATTAACCTTTGTCTCTTTACTCTCTGTTGCCTCAAGGCTTTCCATAACAACAGTCCCAATAAATATTTATTGCTGCTAACAACACACTAGTCACTAGTATGGTTCATCCTGCAAATGCAGCACAACACATTTTGGGATCAGTTTTTAGGGTAGCAATGCAGTTTTTCTTCAATTAATGTGATTTTGTGGTTTAACTGTGTCTTTCTGACACATATTAACCCTCACATAATTTAAAAAGCATCAGCCTGCAGAAGCACAGATCCTCTTCACACTCACAGCTCAATGTTATCCTTTTATCTTTTTTTTTCATCCAACTAGTGTTTTTACAAACAGCTGAGAAAGGCTTTGTATTTTAAAACTATCTGTAACTCTGTCCATAGCTGAAATAATTACCTACACCTTCTCTTGCACAGAGGACACAGCTCTTCTTCAGTGTCCAGAATATTTCTTTAACATGTTTCTGACTTTCTGACCAAGTGGGTATTTTTTCTCAAGGGCAGGTGATTATAGACTGCATGTGAGGACAAGGGGTCATGACACAGACTGAAATTGCTGGTTTGAAGCAATTCTGTCAGAGTTAGGTGTCTGCAGGCAGGCTCAGAGTGAGCTACATAGAGTCGACTCCCTCCCTAGTGTACTATTTCTTCACATTGTCTTTCTTTTTACCTTTTGTTGTAGTAATGACTCACTGTGCTTAAAAGCAGTAATTCTGAATTCTGAAAAAGCTCCCAAGCCAAAGAATACTCCTTGATGGAAGGAGCAAGAGAATAAGAAAAATTAGATTCAAAAACAGGTTTTAGAAGTGGAAAGAAGTAGTGAATATAGTGTTTCATGGAGAGGCGTGAGGTTAAAACTACAAGAAATGTGACATTTTCCAGAAATGTATCAGGCAAGGGGAAAAAGTTCAAGTGACCATCATGTTTTCTGGGAAGACAACATGAAAGAAAGATGGCCCTGAAGTGGGTATTTTTTAAAACATTGCTAGGAGACAGGCATTAGATTTTCATGTAATCATGTTGGCATAGGGAAGTGCTGAAGTTTGAGCCAGTGATCAGGCAGCACGAAAGATACTGGAGAGATGTATCACTTCTAGGAGAAAGAAAGCACTCTTGAGAGGTATCGGCTTTACTAGACAAACTGCTCAGAGGGTAAGAAATTTTGAGCCATGTGTAGCAGATCTACAACTTGTCTTAACTCAAAATTCACCATATACTGGTATTATAATCACTCTGTCAGAAAAAAAAATGTAGTGGGGATCAGATGTCAAAATCAAGGGGAAAAATCCAGTCAAGAGTCTGGATTTACACCTATGAAAAGGCAGAGATCATTTAGTACTAGCAAAAGAGAACCAGATCTAATTGCAAGAGTTAGATGGAACAGAAAACAGATTTACAGAATAGAGAGTAACTAAACCCTTAGCCAATGAAGGACAGAGAAAAATTAAGGAATTCCTGGATTGCTAAAGGCCAAAGACCGAAAATCATAGTTGGAATCAGTGTACATCTGCAACCCTCTGAAACACCATGCAAGATGTGTATATTTTCAGCAATCTTTGGCCAGAACTGTTATATTCCTAGGGGAAAGCATTTTGTAAGAGCTTGCAGAGTGGGATTTAATGTACCTATTAAAAAAAAAAAAAAGACTCATTCACAGTCTACAGAGTGAAAAGGAATTTCTCAAAAGGGAATTATGTGAGCAGAACCTCACCTTGTTAAAGTTTGTGCCAGCTCAATACTGGCTTTTGAACTAATTTGAGATCTCAAAGAAAAAACCTCATACTGCTGAGCACAGACATACAGAATGGCTGCCATGGTGGGTGTTCTAGAGCTCCACACAAAAGGGCAATAACATCTTGAACATTCACTTTTAGGGAATAGACAACTGCAACTGTTCTAAGGTGGAAAACAGGTCAAATATCCAGGCTCATTAAAAAGTAAAAGAGTCCATAAAGACAGAAAGCAGATGCACAGATAAAAAGAATGATCGACACAATAAAGGTCTAGAAAAGGCAGACAAAAAGTGTAATTTTGAGGAAGCAAATGAAGGACAAAAATTAACAAAACATACCATTACAATTAGAAGCGTAAAAAAAAATCTCGTTTTTTATGTACAGTGTTCAATACAGCATGAAATTAACTTATTTATGCTAACTCCTGGGTCATAGAGTCTCCAGCTGTAGGGGCAAGAAGGTGATCAATAGGACAGGCCAAAGAATCAGGACTGAACAGAGCAGCACAGGAAACACTGGCAGAACATCTCAAGGCCCACCGATGCTCTAAATGCCCAAGACAAACTCAAAGGCTGAGGAGGTCTAATAGTGACAGGCACATGCTGATTTTAAGCAGTTTTTTTGGGTTGGTTGTAACCAGCCTGACAAGTGAGGGGACACAGTTTTTCTTCCTCTCTTATGGATGTTTCAGGCTGGATTGCCTTCCACACTGAATTCTTGTTTTGTGGCTTCCAGAATTTCCACTCTCGAGCTTTCCCTTATTCTGTAATAAATTGCTCAAAGGAACTGCCTTTCTGTACCTTTTTCTCTCATTAAGGTGTTTAATTAGACTCATTAGGCATAATATTTGGACAATACCCAGCCAGCAGAGATTACCTCTTTTCTGTTAGCTAAATTGAAGTGCAGACAGAGTAAAGAATATACAATTTTCTTGTATTTCAGAGAGATGCTAAGAGCATTTCATAGCAGGGAACTGAGGATTGCAGAAAGTGATGCTGCAGGTGAAGGCAAGTCAGCTGTTTGCTCCAGTTTCTGAAGAGTATTTACATTTTATTCCCTCAAATTCTCCCGATCCTTCTTTGACCTCTTGAAGTGACCCGTGTTTACAATGTTACAAGTGATTAGAAATGACATGTGCAGAACAATCAGTTTAAGCCAGGATTCCTATGGATTTTTTTGTACTCAGCATTTCATCACAGACCCAGCAGCTTCCTAATGCCTTTCTCTCTCAGCAGCCCGAGATCCTGCTCTTACATTTCTGTAATCCTTGCTTTGTATTGCATCCCCTAGGTACCAGCTAGAGAAAGAGCAGGGTGCAGTGGCTTGTCCAGAACCTGTTGGTGCTGGCAAGGCAGCCAGTGTGTGTGTACCCCAGTTTAGCCAGGGACAAATTCATGACCAGCTGATGGTGCTGCCTTTCTTTTATGGCAACATTCACTTGGCTTTTTCTTCTGAATTCAAGCACAATTTTTCTAAAAAGAATTGAAGAATACAGTGTCTTTGAAACACTATTTTCTCTTTCATGTGGCTGAAATTCACAACTGGATTGAAAAGCCATTGGAGAGAAGACATGAGAAAGCATGAACTGTGAGTACAGTCACACAAATGTCACTCCTTAGGAAGCCTCTAAGAGGTGCAGAATTTCTAAGTTTCTTATAGACAAGGTCCTGAAAAATATAGGATTGATTTTTTCTTCTTTAGAGATAGTCTGCGATGTTTTCCTTCCCCATTTTCTCCTAGGGGGACTTAGAAGCCCCGGAAAGTGATCAGTTTTGGAGAGTGATCTGTTTTGGAGAGTTTCTCGAATGAAAGCTGATATGCAGCAGGGATACAACCATTCTCCTGATGGGACAGCCCATGAGCACTGTGGAGTCCTTTATCAGTGTGCCTCTAGGAATAGGGTTTGCAGATGGTATTTATAGGTACAGGTACACTATGGTATTTATAGCCAAAGAGGCTGGAGTGGGGTTAAATGAAACACCTATTTCTCTCCCCTGATGCTTAAGGGAAGGTTGTGTACCTGCCCTGGCTGCAGACATCTGCAGCATTAAAGTCTTAAGTTACTAGAAAGGAATCTCACCTTAATATTCAGCCAATAGCTTCCCCTTTATTTTACTTCCAAGTAGCAATATTCTCAAACAAAACAAAACAAAACAAAAATACAGATAGTCATAAAGCAACATGACAAAACATTTTTAAAGCCCAATCTTGCTATAAAATGCATGGGTGCAAATCAATCTGTCCCCTTGGTGTCAAAGTCATCAACATCAACTTGACAGGATGCTATCATTCTGCTTGCAGGTGCTAAAGTTCCAATGCAGTAAGTGGACTGCGCTTCATTAAAACCCTTTTCTCAGTACAACCACTGCCAACACCATGATCTCTCTGTGCAATTAAGAAAATGTAAAACGACCCCCTGCAGAGAAGAGTACAGTAGCAATGAAGGGAACAGAGTTAAGTCCAAACCTAAGCCAGCAAATAATTTTCTTTTTACAGCTTCCCAGAAAGGACTTGGCAGGGGATGTGAATAGACAACGAAGCACAGTAAATTGAAGGTTTTATCATGATCCCACTTCTCTGTCATACTGAGATGCATTTCACCAAACTGCATTTAAAAAAAAAAAAAAAAGTTTTTATATATGGATGTATGTACATATATATGTAAATATGACTACAAATGAATGCACATATTTACTTCAAAAATGAGTACTTTGTAACTAACTCCAAGGCTGCAGCAGTCACTGCTCTCAAGCCTGACCACTTCTGCCTTTTTTCTTGGTAGAAGGAGCATGACCAGCTAGTCACTGACACCATTTACCCAGGGAAACTCTGAAGTTCAGTTCCATGATGTGTTTTTCTGCTAGATTCTCATTATCACACATTCTGATCTGCCTCAGGCAGCTATTAAGCCTCTTGTCAAGTCACAGTTACATATTGACTGTGAATCATATCTTCTTTTAGCCCAAATTACCTCCACATCTCAAGAGTGTGAAATAGATACCGTGCAATTAAAGCATTTCAAAAGCATTAATTGACACTTACAGCAATAACTAATTTTGTTGTTTTGTGTCAGAAAAGCCATTTGCCTGCTGATACTGTATTATTATAATTGTTTTCAGCATCCCCTTTAGTTTTATGTCCAATAAACAGCATCAATTCTTTGTGAAGACAATAAAATGTTCTCAGTATCAGAAGGGACTCACATATAACAGAGAGGAAAAATTGTATTTGCTATAGCCTTAAACCAAGTAAGGCCAAATACAATGAAATGAGAGAGTCACTGATTTTTTCAGCTTTCCAAAGAATGATCTAGAGAGATGCAGTTTAGAAAACTTAAAGCAACATAGAAAAGAGAAATACACATGATGTGGGTTATAGACACAAAAGGCCACATATCATCGGCTGTAAACTAGCAACTTCATTTTATTGGCAGTACATGAATTCCCTCCAAATGACCATCTGGTCCACTTGAAGTGTCAGAAAAAAATCTGGGAAACATGGAAACCTTCTCTGTTTACCTCAGACATGCAAGATCAGCATTCATACTTTGGAACTAGCTTGTTTTTACTATGCACTGTTATTAAATCCCATGTTCCTACTTTCTAAACAGTCCTTGTTGTCACTTCATCCTTTGTTTTCTCAGCCAGTTTCTTGTCTGTTACAACATTAAGCCTCTTTCTAAGCTTCTGAAAACAAAATATGGTTCTTTCAGGCAATCATCCTTACCAGAGGGCATAGTGGTAAATATGAGAGGGGTGAACTGTTAAAATAGGGATTATTTTAACTCTATCTACACTCCAGACTGAAAGCACAAACCATTGCAAGAGTCCAGATTCATGGCAGTGGTTGGTTACTTTTGAAGATCTGCCCCTGCATCAGAAGGTGTTAGAAGCTACCAGAGTCTGAAGCCAAATCCGTGGCAGAGGTGAAACTCAAATAGCTGGATTCTAATGAAACTCTACTTCAGGGATACTGAAAGGCTTCAGGGGAATGGCTGGGTAGGTGTTTCAGATGGCCCCTAGAGAATTTTCTCAGTACAAAGCTAAGGTGTATCAGGGTTAATCTCCTGATGCACAGTACAAGCCAAACACTCCTTTGGAGATATGCAGTAAAAATGCAGGAAGAAGAGTTGGTTAGTTCCCCTGTTCAAGTTCCTGCCACTGTTCTCCAAATTCCAAGTCAAATGTACCAGGAAAGAAAATAGATGCGTGACAAGACAGAAGAACTTTCCATCACATTGCTTTTTCTTGGAAGGAAACAGATTAATTCAGAGCAAAAGATTACTCTGTAAGTGACAGAACAAGGTGAAATTAACACAATGATATCTCATTGAATGAGACTGTATTCTTCTCAAGTTGGGGATTAATTAATCCTTCACCCCCTTGGCCTCCAGCATCATTACCTCATGTTGTTTGCCAGGCAGAAGACTCAGGAAATCTTCTGTCTAGATTTTATGACCATTGTTACAACTGTCCCTTGCCTCCTGTGGTCACTCTGCTTCCATGGCTGTCTCAGTGCAGGAGCCTCCACTGGCTGCTCACAGCCGGGGAGGCAACGTGGCTTTTCATTTGCCTTCTTTCACCCTCCTCCCTATACCCCCATCCCCAGTCTCAGGACTTGGAGGTTGCACTAGCCAAGAATTTCCTAGAAAAATAATGCAATTTTCTGTCAAAAATGCATTTTCACATTATTAGAAAATTCAGAAAAATGTTTATTCTAAAACTGGTTCAGAAGAAAATCCCTCACTGTTCATTAAAGACACTTGTTAAATAAACTGAAATGCTTTTAAATTAAAAAAAGGAAAACATCACAATTTCACATGTACTACCTATTCAAATTTTGAACCATTCTTAGAAAAACTCTTTTAAACGTCAAATCTTCAAAATTTTGTAAGTTAGAATGATTCCACTGAGGCATGGCAGCAAAGGATCTGGCCCCAGGATCTGTATCTCCAAACCTACTGTGAACTGCAAACCTACCCAGCTGTGACATTTCAAAATGCTTTGGGCTTAAGGGCTTTTATAAATTATCACATCCTGTCTGTGCACAGTCTCAAGAGGTATTATTTGCAGATGAAACCTCTTGGTAAGTAGTGTATCTAAAGAAAAACAGCTATTTAGAGCTCAGGGTAGTTCCATGGTAATAATTTCTCCGTTTTTTACAGAAGATGAGCTGTACAGGATGACATTAGTTAATGCTTGGGGCAGTGGCCATCATCATGAGATGAATAATTCTCTACCTGTGGCTTCTCAGAGAGACATACTGAAATAATAGCTTGTCTGCAGCTGACTTTAAACATGTCTCATTATCTCATTCAATGTGCACCTGTAACAGTCTCAGAGGTTCTAGTAAAATTTGAAGTAATTTAACCCCCCAATTTAAGGTTTGTTGTATATCTCACAGCTTTGAAACTAAGCACACCTTGATCAAAAAACCTCCATGCTTATATCACCAAATACACGGTAATAACCTTCTTAACCAGAAGAAATATTAGGTAATTCTACTTGGGCTGTGAATATTTTAAGATACATCAGTCTCAGGGAAATAAGAAATACACAATGAAGAAAGATCATCACTGGAGGGATGCTATGAGCCTGTAATGGGAGTATAACTGAATCACAGTGTCTTGGTTTAGACAGACAGGTATCTGCCAGGGAGGGTTGGAGTCTCTCTTAAAATGTAAGCCCCTCCCCCCCCTTTTCCAAATTATCATAAATTTGCAATTAAAAGGCTGTCAGGCAAAGATTTTGGGAATAGGTATAGCCGTTCTTTACTAGGGATATAAAAATACAGATGTTGTAGTACAGAAGAATAAGCAAACAAATAAACAAGAAATCCTAGAAAACTCTGACAGAGTCAGAAATACAATCTGACACCCTGTTGGTCAGGGTGTTGGAAGTAGTCCAAAATAAACCCTCCTGGAGTGGCAGATGTGGTTCTGTTGGAGTAGAGATGGTCTCGTTGAAGAAAAAGGGTCCAGTAATGGTGAGAGGGGTCCAGTCTTCCTCCAGGGATCTGGTGGAAAAACTGGATACCTAGTGGGACTGTGGCTCCTTTTTATCTAGGTTGAGATGGTTTGGCTCCTCCTCCCTGTGTGCAGCAGCTTACAATAGTGCACTGTAATGTGTAATGTCACTGATAAGCTCTTAATGGTCCATTAGCAGAAGACATTCCCATGGAAGTAGTGAAACAATGAAGACAGATAAGTAGCACTCCACCATCTGATAAGTGACACTGACCCATTTGGGCAAAGATAAGAAATTCTGCTCTACTCAGATGGAATAGAATAATATGCTCTTTACAAAACCCATGACACACAGAAAGGTTAAAGTCTTTGAAAGGTAGAAATCTTAGCACTAGCACAAGATACCTTGAAGGTTTAAGCATCACCTCTGAAGTGAAGTACACACAATCATCTTAAAGCAAAAAGACTGCCTTGGGAAAAATGGCTTGTGATTGAAACTCTCAGCAAGCACTTACAAGAAACACATCCCCGAGCAGACTCCCCTCAAACAGTTTCAGTCAGGAAACTTTTAGACCACTGTTGGTGACCAACAGTTTTGTTATTCCTCAGAATTGTTGGTCTGATAGTCCTTCCACAATTGTCACAAAAGACTGCATTAAGGAAGGAGAGGTCCCAGATTTTCAGTATACTGGCTCACCTACGTATCTTCTATTTCTCTTTCATACATATTTTATTTTGTGTAATGAGATTTCATAGTGCAGAATGAATCAGAAGATACAGGCTATGCTGGAGAAGATGACATCAGAAAGATGGGAGACTGGACTGAATGAGCTGCCAGAGCTATTTATGGAGGGCACCCAAAACCCTAAATAGATTTTCTTCTGGTCCTTGAAACATTTGTCCTGTCAAGATGGAATCAGATCAGTCCAAGGTGTTATTTCTTCCAAGAAGTTCTTGACATCTCAGAATTAAACTACATTAAAATACTGGAGGAAGGTGTTAATTCTTTTAACATGTAGAACCATGCAAATTGCAGGCACACAGTGTGCCCAGAACTGAAAACCAAGAGCAGATATATAAATGGTACTTCTCATCAGTGAAGCATGTCTCATGTGTCTTCTCAATACCAAAGGCTAAATAGCAAGTTTGTTCCAGTCACAAGAACAGCAGCCATCCAGGAGTTAGTGACTCAAACAGTCTCCTTTTCAGTTCCCCAAACATACATCCTGCTAAAGCCACTCACTCTTCACCTAGCACAAAGTGTTAGTTCCATTGTTCTCTGCTGGCTTTCTGCCCTCTGCATAGTCTAATCCTGAATGCTTTACAGACCATTGGAAGGTGATTGAGTTACCTCCAATTTAGTGCTGTCTAACAGCTCAAGGATTGTAGCAAGTGTTCAAATAAGCCAGGGGAGTGAAAAGAGAACAACAACCTGACATTATTTACAGGAGATGTCTCTGTCAGCATCCTGCACAGATCAAAAGGAAGTAGAACTAAAAGAGAAGCATGTTTAAACATTGAATGCCTTCAGAAAGATATTCTCAAGTATAATGCTCACTTCAGACAGAAGGTGAACTCACTGCATCTTTCCCACAAGTATTTGCAGCTAACAGTTGAAGCTAATGATAATGGAAGTTGACTACAGATTTGCCATAAACTCAAGGAACTCACATATCTGAAAACCACAAAAGTCCATTGACTTCATATTCAGTAGACAAAGCTGTAATTAGCTTTTAAGTAACTATACAGGTAGAAACAAACAAATAAACAAACAAACCACACTGACCCATTCACACATAATAGACATTTTTAGGCGGCAGGAGCATTCACACAAGATATTAGTATAGAATTTTTTATCTTCATACTGCAATTTTTGGGAGGATAAAGGTATTCCTAAAGACTGCAGCCATTACACTAATTTAGGAATATCACAATGAAGTGTTCTTCCAGTTGCAGACTACTGCTGACCTATAAAATAGCAGGGCTGTGAGACAACTGAGAAAATCATCAAGACCATAGACTTTTTTTTTTTCACAGCAAAGAAATTGTGGGAAAATAATAATGTAAAAAGTGACTTATATTTGGTTTTATGGCAAAATAAAAATATGATGGCAGCACTGCCTAATATGGCTCTTAAGACAATCTTTCAATTTAAAAACATTGAGAAATGGAAATACCATGCCCTCCTTTTTTCTTCCCACTCCAGTGGCACATAACAGTGACACTTCTACCACCAGTAACTACTGATGTCTATTGATTTTAAAAGTCCGAAAACTTCTGTAGCAAGTATGAACAGTGACAGTTATAATAGATAGCAGTGGACACTGCCTATGGATCAAATGGAGCTGAATGTGCAGGTGTGATATTTCAGCTACTCTTTCCATTTAAGCAGAGTTAATTTCTGCTTCCTTTCTGGTAACCCTGAGATGTGATAATCTTTTTAAAGATCCAATACCAGAATATTTAGTAGATGGGCATTGTTCTCTACATTTCCAACAACTTTTCAAGCATTCTATTATTACAGAAAGAGCACAGAACAAAATAAATAAATCTTCAGATTTTTTAAAGAAACATTTCTCAAGTGTATGAAAATGTTCAAAAGTGTTTATATCTCATGAAGTCTAAAACACATTTTCTGTTTAAGAACCTCTAGAGGAGTTGCTTCCAGGTTTGTTTTCTTCCCAGAGATGGAACTCTTTTGTTAAGAGTTGGTTGGATATAATGTAGAGATTGGAAGGTTAAATCAGTTGAGCCTGGGTCAGAGATGATCACTGTAAAAGACTCCTTCTGGCAAGAAATCGTTTTTTTTTATTATTCTCAGTAATATCACCTCACTTTGGACAAAACCAGAAGTAATGTTAAATACTTGCTTTCAGTTGGCAGAAAGTGTTGGCTGCAAGATCCACAATACTGTCTCTGTTTTGTCACTGAAAAAGTCTCAACCTTAATGGTCTTCCCAGACTTAATTTACAGAATAAAATGTAATTTGCTGTCTTTGGTAAAAAAATTTGTTTCTTTTCTTCATGAGTTGAAGGTCTATATTATACTATTCAGCTTCATACATGATAAATTAAAGGGCATGCAAATGTTACTTTGCACCCAGGATTTGGGATTCCCTTCTGAGCGCAGGAAGGTGCACGGTGTGTGGAGCAGGACACCCATCTGAGTCTTTTCTTGCTTGTCACTTGCAATTTGTTCTACCAAATCTGGAAGAGCCACTTAAGGGCAGGCAAAGTTCCATCTTATGAATGTGGTCTGAGCACAAACCACCGAGAGATTAGATATGAAAATCAAAGTTGTTCAGTGACGGCAGCATTTCAAGCCAGGAATGTCCAAGCAGCTGTGAGGGATGATCTACCCTGCCTATTTTTACTGGGATATCTCACTGGGCCTAGATTAATTTCAGAAATTAAAGAAATTTATGTAGATATGTGAAGAGAGTTTCTACAACTCTGCTGAATTTAAATCAGTATAATGCAATAGTGGTGTACTGCTGGAGATTTCCAGTTGTTCTGGAGCGTTCTGGGCACCCTGCAAAGCTGGGAGAAAGTGTGCCACCATGCCACAGCTAATGCACCACAAGCCCAGGCTCTCTCCCAGACAGTACTAACAGGAAGGCTACAGCTCACTCTTTCCCTGGTAAATCCAGAATTACCCAGGACAGAATACACAAATGTCTACGTCCCATCACTACTGTTGAGATCAGTGGATATTCTTCCACCAACTTCCATAGAAATCTGAATGGCTTAACCTTGGTAGAGGGCCAGGACACACAAATCCTGTCCTGTAAATTTAGATCAGAAGACCACTTCTATGACTTTCAGATTAGGAGATGTACATCTCCATTATAATACATCTGACTATCAGGATTTAAGCTTTATATACAGTTAAACTCATTGGGGTTACAAACACTTGATTCCTAATTCAAAAGAAGTAGGTGTGAATGCTCACATACTGCTTTCTCATACTGTCATGGCAACAAAATCCTCATAGCTGCAATGTCATTGTCAGTTACATAGCAAAGGACAGCCAGAGGATGTTCTCTGCCTCCGCCCCTCTCAAAGGTTAATATCACAAAAAAGTCCTGTTCCAAAACACTGAAACATCCACTACTGGAACATCTATTTCAGGATCACTGTAATGCAATTTTTTTCATTCATGTTGACGTTCTCTTTAATGCCATGTGTTTTCCGCTCTTCTTTGATAAGCCAATATTATTACTACTCAAACCTATCTGTTTTTTTATTGAATATATTTAAAGAAATATGAAAAGGGTGCCTGGGTAAGAGTAAATATGTTACAGGGGACCTCAAGATTAATTTGTGAAATAATTCTAAATAAAAAAGTATAGCATTTGTAAACAGATACCAGTCTGGTGTAATATGCTGAATGCTTATATGAACTGACTTCTACATGCTAAAAACAAATTTAAAAAAATCAACTAGAACAAAGTTTAAAATGTCTTTTAATTGATTATTAACTTCTACAGTGCTACAGTATTAACAGTGTCTAAAACAAATATATGAATCTATATCTCAAAAAAATATTATAATTTTTGCAAGTAAATATGTTATTTAAAGTACCATATCGCATTGCTTTCCTGTCTGTGTAAACTTCTAATGATAATGCATTTCAGAAGAAATAACAATAATATGCAGTTGCAGTGCATTTACATCATTAAGAACCTTTAAGTACAATTCTATACATATATACTCTATACACTTAGATAATTTTTTCTGCACTTACACTTTTACAAAGCCATAAACTGAAAGGACATTCAAGTACATTCAAGACCAAACAGAGAGGCAGGAGAGGTATGAATAAAAAGACAACGTTTCAGGTGGTACATCATGACACAGAAAGTACTGTAGGTCACTAGCCACTACCAGCTGCAGGCGTGAAATTCCTAGAGGGGGCTGAAGTCACCCAACATTCAGTTCTCCACAGTTCTCTCGAGACAGCTCTCAGTTGTCACCTTTGCTTTTGTGACCTAAGAGTTCACTAGGCAGGTCTTCTCCACCTAAGAAGTCATAGGGATGACTCAGCTGGGGACATCTGTAGAGCTGTCAGTCCTTCTGAAGGCGCCCGAGACCCCAGCACGGCACCAGTGGGCGCCCAACACTGACCCGAGAGTGCCACCCACTGTGGAGCCGTGCCCTCCTGGAAATGAGCTCATGGAGCTACCCTGCCAAACTGAAACCTGCTGCTTGAGCAGCCTGGCAAAACATTGCAGCCACAACAACACTGCAACTCACTTCAGCAAGAGAACACAGAGCTCTGCAGAAAAATGGGGAGTTTGTTCTTTAAACAGCCATTGTAACAAACACAGAATGAAACATTTTAATGGGCTACAGTTAATCATCTATAAAAACTGTAGGTTCAGCTTGAATTTAAATTGTAAACTGGTGATAAATAATACAATAAGTCTCAGCACATTTTAAAATATACATTATTAAATAAACTGTGATTTTCAGAAAAGTTTTCACCTTTTTTGTTCAAAAAAACCCACTTAAAAATCCTTTATGAATTGCAGCCAGTTTGCCTGCCTGAAAATTTTAATTTATGAAGGCCTACTGCCTAGTGCAGAACATTTATTTGTATTAACTTTCCTTTCCTGTTTTTCTTTCTAAGGCAGATTAAGCCAGAGCTCAATTCAAAAACTATTAACGTAATTTAAACTAATTTAAAATTATAAATTATTATAATGATTGTAAATTGGTTTTGTTCTAGTTTCTTTAGTAACCATACACATATCCAAGTATCCACTGAAGCAAGCTACTGTGAAGACTGAGAGTATCGCAGTCAGAGCAGTAGCTAGACCTAGATTTAAAAGGTACCTATTTAAATCTGGTCACAGAAAAGGTCTGCATGCATCTCCTGTTAACTAGCCTTGCAATCTATCCATGAACATGAACCTGGCTAAATGTTAAGTTCAGTAGGAATTAGAAACAGCACCATTGCTCCGAGGCAGTTTATGTTGAACTGCACAGTTGAGATTGCTGTGCCATACCCATCCTGGCAGGCTGGTGTATCTCAAGACATGTAGGCTAGATAGCTAATGATAGCAGAGTGGAGCAGGAAAGCCCTTTCTGTAACACACCCTTTGTGCACAGAGATGCTCCCAGCTGATCCCCTGAGCTCCCTCAGCAGACGGTAATGAAAACACACTGAGCTTCCTCTCATCTCATATCCTGCGGGGTGGGAAAAATGACATCTATCAACTACTGCTCACCATGGCCTCAGTGACCCCTTGGCAGATGATGTAGAAGATGGAATATCTCAGCACCATATTCCTTTCTGCTGCCCATGCCCTTAAGCTCCAAACATTCTGGGCTGAGCTGTGAAACAACCCAATCTGTCCCAAAACAGCTTTTCACAGTATGTGAGTGCTGGGGAGAACCTCAAGAAATCCAGCTGCTTTCAGGTAGAGTTTATACAAAAAATGGTTTCTATTTCTACCAGTAGTAGGAAATGTCACCTGATTGAAAGGAATCTTCCCATTTCTATGTACTGCTATTCAAAAAGTTTCATAAGGCCATGCTCTATATTAATTTATTTCAGAAGGCCTATAGTAGAGTAAGAAAGACTTCTACAAGTAAGAAAATATCTTTATATTTGTTAAAGACTACATGCAAACATTAAGGATGCTGATGTCTGAATACATTCCTAATCTTACGTAAGCAGGAGGATTTAAATGCTTTAGAAAACTAGGGATATTGCAGAGAGGAAGACAAAAAAGATAGTTGTAAAAAAGAAGTTGGAAAGAGAGCACCATATGAAAATCATACTTAAGTTTTAATGTCCATTTAACAGATTAATTAAATGTTTGAAGATGGTATATGGAAATTTAAATATGCTACCTAGGATAAAATCCTCACTCATCTGAAGGCAATAGCAAGATTTTACCTGCAATTCTCACTATGTTTCAGAAGATATGTTAACAGAATAGCAACCAGCCATCAGACAAGAGGAAAAGCCTCAAGCTGCCAGGGAAGGTTAAGGTTAGACATCAGGAAGAATTTCTTCACGGAAAGGCCGGTCAGGCATTGGAACTGGCTCCCCAGGGAGGTGGTGGAGTCACCATCCCTGGAAGCATTCAAGAAGCAGCTGGACATTGCACTTAGTGCTATAGTCTAGTTGAAGTGGTGATGTTCAGTAAAAGGTGGGACTTTGTGACCTTGGAGGCCTTTTCCAACCTTACTGATTCTGTGAAAAGGATGCTTCAGTGAAAGGTTTCAGTCAAAAAACAGGAGGAAGAAAAGAACATGTTACTTACTTTTTTAGGGTAATGCCATGTAAACTAATCTACATGGCTATCTCTCTGGTCAATGAAACATTGAATGTGATACTGTGAGTAATTTTTAGCCTTACTTTTATTAATTCATTATTTAGCAAGACCATTTTGTAGCTGTAAATCAATTTTTAAATTGTATCATTACCTTGTACATTGTTGCTTTATGGAAGTGCAACCCAAGATTGTAGCAAACAGTGTTGCATTGTTTTCATTTCACTTGTACAAAATTATATAAAAATAGGTCCTTGATTATCATATGATAATATGTTTAGGCCACAATGAAAACAAATATAATACCCTTTTATAGTGCAAGTATTCCTTCCAGAAGGAATACTATCTATGAGATACTCTCATCTGATCAAGGATTTCAAAATCACACCTTTAAGCATCCAATGCATCTTCAATGAATTGATAGCTATGGTCTTCAGTGACCTGCCCTGACAGTTAAAAAAGAGACACAGAACTTAATCTAATCTTAGTTTCTCATATTTCATCACACTATTCTGTTTGCTAATTGAGATATATTTCCCAAAACTGCCAATATGTTCCTCATAGTTTATAAAACAGTACTGAAAGAATGTTCAACACATACAACTGCTAGTCTGAGCACATGTAACACAACTGTTTTGTGATTCAGTGTTGTAAATGTAGTTTATATTTTAAACTTTGAATAATTTTAGCTGCATAAAAAACAGAAGTAGTAAGTTAAATCAGAGCACCTTGTGTGAAATGTAAGGAATACAAAGATTATACCTTCTAAAATTTAAAGAGATACAACTGTCCTGTCTCAAGTCCACTATGCACCTGTCATATAAAAGGAAACTCATTTATGTGTAATGAAGACATGCATAAATATCACAAATTCAAGGCACAACATGGAATTTGAAAGTTAGGGATATAACAAATCCTTGCTTTTTTATCAAATTACCTGACAGACCTTTTGCTGGCATATCTACAAATTTCAAAAAAGCTGTATTATCATAGAATCATTGAAGCTAAAAATGGAAACTACCTATTCAAATATGTAGTTCAATCTCTTGCCAACTCTAATTGAAAACCTTCCAAGACACTGTATGCATTGATAAGGACTACTATGTCCTTCTGTAACCTTATTGATCTTATCAGTAGGACCTTTCTTCTGATATTCATTGGCTATTTACCTGGTTTCAAAGTCATCATAGCTACACCTCCATACTTAGAAAAGCTCTTCCATGTATTTATCATATAACAAAGAATTACACATATTAACGACTCAATCTTTCCGACTTCTTTCTCACTTCAACTAGTTTTGTTACTGTTCTCTGAGCTTTCACAAGATTATCCAATTCTTCATCCCTGAGGTAGCCAAAATATAAGACTGTACTCCAGAAACTACCTCAGCAATCAGAAGTATTGTGATTTACAGCTGCCTGATGCAGCTCTTCCATATATGTATACACTTTTTTTGACAGCAGTGAAGCCAGAAACAGGTTTGTTGCCTACATTTTCAAGGCTTCAAACCACATTACCACATTTCCATCTTCTCTCTCTCACTAAGTATCCAAGTTTCCTCAAATGCATCACCTTTTCTCTGAATCTGCTAGGCTGCTAGATCAAAATCTTCTAATTTGTTGGACCTCTCCCACTCAGATATCATGAAGTGTAATATCATCTGTAACTTCTATCAATATACTGTAGATCCTTCTTGCAGATTATTGAAGACATGAAATAGAATTAGGTCAACACAGTATAAACAATTAATGGGGAGGGAACAATTAAAATTGCCCAATGGGATGAATCAAAGCACAGTTTATATTTTAAGATGCTATTTTAAATATATTTTATCCCACTGAGCTATTTAGAAGAATTCAAATATCTCACCATAGCTACAGTTTTTCAATGCAGTACTGATTTTTCTATACATAATTTAAAGCTAGAATAGGACACATGCTGACAATCAACTTTGCTCTGCAAAGGAGTCCCATTCCAGCCACTGATTAGAGAAAGGTAGACACATCCTGTCTACTCCTCAGCACAAACTTTTAACCAGTTAATATTATATCTATTATTCTAAGTATCTTTAAAATTACAAATGAAAATACAGGGACGTCTAAATTTGCACTGACAATCAAGAACTTAACTCCTTTCAGAAGTCCTTCTGGAATTCTGCAGTATGATACTGTAATTCAAAAAAGTTGAACAACGTGCTACAGTACTTATAATTGGAAAGGTATTACTTAATATAAAGCTCAAATACCATTAAATTCACCTAGTCTATGAAAAACATCATTACCTAATTTACACTCTCATTTCCAAAAGACTCACTTTCAGTGTAACTTATCAACTCTCCTTCTGTTCTTGATAATGACTACAGGTCATAACAGAACTTTCAGAACACAAGGCACAGTAGCCAACTATTCTAATTCTTAAAGCTACTCATCAAACTATTGAAAATAAGAAAATATTTCTTTGAAGAAATAAACAACTAAAAACCAAAGTGAATCTGAGGATGAAAAGGTAGGTCTGCAAATATATTAATTGCAAAAATAATACAGTCCATGATATTTTAGGCACAGTTGTTTATTCTTGTTCCATGTTTTAAAACTTGGACTCAGAAAAATCAGAGGAAGTCTTGGGTTTTTACCCTCTCTTCCTTTCCACTGAAAGCACCATGGTTACACAGCTTGAGTCAATCATCCTTTTCCACAATCACTTCTCCATGAAGCACCCTTCTTCTCTGCCGCAGCATGTGGAAGTAGAGTTGTGGAAATACTTGATCAATGCATAAAAAAAGGCAAATTAGTTGGAAAAATTCAACAGATCACATGATGGAAAACCACAATTTTACAGAATGATGAACTGAGCAAAAATTATGGCACACAGTGGTTGAGTTGATTAAGGTGAATAATAACAAGTCATGAACATTGCAGTGATTTAAAAAAACAGTAATTACTCAAAGCTCAGACAAGATCCCCTGAATAAATACCCTTTGTTCAAGGAACTTCACTCCAACAGCTTCCTTGTAGAAAAAAGGATGTAACCACATTCTGGTACTGCTTGAAGACTTCAAATCTGTCCTTAAGCATTTTTGAATTAAGACTTGGAGGAGAATACAAATTTACCCTATTTGTTCAAATCTGAAGTAAGGAGATCCCTCTTTCCTGTCCCATTGTCATATATTATATTACTATCCTGCTGACACAGTTGATCCTTATTTTTAATGGCTAGAAAACCGGATTTATTCCCGAAGTGTTGTTACATAAACAGATGTAAAATGATTAGTAAGTTATCACACTTTAGAATATTTTTTATTGACATAAATCTCTCTTGTTTGCCTTCATGATTTCTTGGGACAAAAAACTTCAGTGTGTGTGCATATTGTAAAAGTCCATGTTGAATGTTACCTTCTCAAATGAATACCTTTCATGAATGCAGATCACAGACCTTTTAACTTCAGTTTTCCTGCTTTTCAATTTCTCTCCCTAATCTGCTGCCTCAATGTATAGATTATATTAAAATATATATATATTCTATTATTAATATTATCTAAAATATTACATTTGCCTAGTTTGGTCTAGTCCTATTCATGGTGGAATATCTGGTATATCAGGTTGCTTTCACCTTGTCTTCACTGCTTAGGTAGCAGTGGAAATAACACTGGAAGTGAAAGACACACACTCTCTCTACTTTACCTCCATGGCTTCTGGTATGCATAAGTACAAACTGATGAAACCAAGGACTGCAGGTGAAAATTTCAGCCTAACCAATTAAAGCATAGTAAAACTTGGAACAGCAGAAAGCAGGCTTTTACAGTAGAAGGTGTTCAGCAAATTTTAATACAGGCAGCATTTATAGCATCGCTGAAGATTGATTATTATGTTGTTAAAATGTTTTTACAGTTAACAGTTAAACAGTACTTACATGGCACATAGGAGAACATGACAATAATAAGGAAGTAATAGTAGTCAAAGGAGACGTTGTATTTGTTGGGAAGTCTCAGTGAAAACATTCCTGTTTTCTTCACATAGGGTAAAGCAGCATATATGGTTAGCAGTTCACCTGCAACTCCAGCAGGATACAAAATGATAAAAAAGTTGTATCTGCATTGAAAAATAATAAAAAAAACCTTGTGAGAAACACCCCAAAAACTTAAAGTTTTCTCTTGTTATTATTAGTGGCACAGCAAGGTATTAAAGTAGTTCCTGCACCAGAATCAAGGATCACCTCCTGACTTGACACAAAATATCAGTTTAGTTACTTTCGACAGAGTTGCTCAGATTGACAAGACAATACATTCCTCAGTGCTTTCTTTAAAAAACAGTGAAGTATCAAAATGTTTTTATGTCTTTCTAATTAAACAATCCTCAAATTTTTGGTCTCCAAGAATGATTTTTTAAAAAATGTACTATTCTTACTCCTGTTGTCACTGACAGGATTCAGACCAGGACTGAATCTCAAATTCAGATAATCCTACATATTTTCATCACAGTGCACACACACTGGGTCAACTGTATGTACTACAATTTGTTTGAAGATAATGAAAATGTTGAAAAACATCAGAAGCCTGTTCCCCGTAAAACAAGGGAATACTACATGGAAATTGGAATAAAAGGAGAAAAGAAAACGACAGTGCCAGAAACATATCAGATCCATTTTAAAGTGAGATGATGTTAATACAAAAGGCAAAGCATCCAGTTGAAAGAAAATGTGGTTTGGCTGCCAAAGGCCACATAGGCAGTGACAAAATGAAACATGTAATCAATAGGCTTTGTACTGTCCTTTCACACAGTGCACCATGGATATGCAGGTTCTCCTCAGGAACAATTCTCCAGTTCATGAAGGGAACAGCAGTGAGAGATGTCACACAGAGAGAAAGGCACAGTGTGCACTCCCTGACCAAAAGAAATGAGATCCAAAACAGCAGCAACTAAGCATGAAACCCGCCTAGAAGCAGAAGGGCTTAGAAGACTCACAGATGAGGGGAATCACAGAATAGTTCAGGTTGGAAGGGACCACAATGAGTCATCTGGTCCAACCTCCCTGCTCAAGCAGGGTTATCCTGATTGTGTCCTCCTAGTTTTTGAATATCCTCAGTGAGGGAGACACTGGATTGTCTCTCTGGACTATCTGTTCCAGTGCTGGGTCACCTGCACAGTAAAGAAGTTCTCCTTCATATTCAGGTGGAACTTCCTGTGCATCAGTCTCTGCCCTTTGCCTCTTGTCCTACTGCTTGGCAGCACCAAGAAGAATGTAGATTAGATAAGAAGGAACTGATACCTTACATATTGTTTGTCTCTATGCAGTTATAAGGTAAAGATCAGAAATTACATCTCTCTTGGCACTGAATTCATGCCCAGTTGTGCTGTTTGTTTATCCATAAATCTTGATGGGATATTTTAGACTTTATGAAAAAATAGTATCTTTTCAAATGTTTTGCTTACATTAATATTTCACCATATTCAGTGAGAATGTTGGTTTTCCCTATTGCCTATGTTAAGGAAACAAAATTCTGTTATTTGAAGCACACTGACCCAATGGCAAAAATTATTATCTGTCAATGTAATATGGTCTGAGTGCATTTCTCTTCCTGAAGTCTGTATAAAAAACTACTGATGATAGCCAATCTGACTATCTTTAAATTTGTCATTTAGTGCTTAAACAAGTCTGTCACTTAGGCACTAGCAAAAAGGTAATGTTTTATAAGAATAGACATAAATATCTCACATATTAAAGAAGTGCATTAGAAGCATCAAACCTGCATTATCTATAAAAAAAAGGAAAATAATAAACAAACTCTTTTAAATAAGAGTCGTCTGTACTGAATGTAGGTTAGATATTTTTCTTCTAACATAAGAAATCTGCCTTACATGTCTTTTTCAAGTAATAACTAAATAAAATACTATTCCAGTTAAGTCTCCTGATAAACACACACAGTGTCTGTAGTGCATCTGATCTAGTGGCCAACCTTAAGTAGGCTTCAAAGTCAAAATAGTTTTGATTTGGAACACAATTTTTAGTGGGCTAAACTAAGTCAGGATTTAACTTCACTACATGGATATAGTCTTACAAAAGCTCTGATAAAGCAGAATTTTTTATAAAGTAATAATATAGATTGAGTGGCAACAACTCCCACATTTTCAAAGAACTAACATCCACAAAGACTAGCACAGGTGCTTAATTTTGGGCATTGTAATCGAGAGCATGAAGAGTCCTACTGCAAATTAAAAGATGACTCCAAAGATAAAGGAAAAAAAATTAGAGTAAGTGAAAGCAAAGTTCAAATTGTGAGACACAGAAAGCAAAGATAAAAACATACCTCAAAACCTCAGCTAAAATATTTTCAACATTTTAAACCAAGCAAAAATGATCCCAAGTATGGAAAGCAACTGACTTGCACTTTGCTGACACATAACCAAAGCTCAAACATCTGGTCTCCAGTGTGTTAGTTCAGCATGCCTGAAACCAACATGCACAGAATCATGAGAAACTCAAGTGCAAGACATCTCCACCTGGCCCATTTAATGAAGTATGGCAAATGGTTGAGCAGGTTGAATGTGTAGAAGGAATATCGAGTAATCTCTGTCACAGTCCATACGACCAGAAAAAGAATAACGCTCTCCTCATTCTGGATCTGCAGAAGTATAAAGAACCAACATTTTCTTCATCCTTAGGCTTCTTTTCTGTGCAAACTGCAACAGACTTCTCTTTAAGATACATAGTGCAGAACTAATGTCTTGTAAAAAAAATCTTGGCACAAAAGCAATATGCTGAAATCATTACCATGTACAGTTCATTATCGTATGTTTACTAACATACAGACATTTGTCAACTGAGCAATCTTCATCCATTATGCAAATATCAAAATATAAAACCGTATAATTATGCTTATTCCTCCTCTTTGTTCTCTACCTACATTCCACCAGACTATGTAACTATCCCTCTTTCATTTGTGGTTGACCTACTTGTTTACGTTTTTACTCCTCAAAACAGCAAGAACAACAAAATGCTACAGAAGGTATGTTCTTCTCACAATCACTTTTTAATCATTCTGCATTTCACTACTCCATTTCCTAGATTTTCTCTTACTTTTTATCTTGCTTCTTCTTCAAAGTAATATACACATCTCCATGAAACTTTAGACAAAAGGAATTGCTTTAATATAACCTACTAACTGGAACTTGGTCACAGAAGATCAAGTTTGGTAGACTTCAGGGAGTTTTAAGATAGTTAAGGAGCTGGAGCACAGATGGCTCACTAAATGAAGAGTAGTTGGTAGATCAGGAGCTTTGCGTAAATTCACTCAACAATCCCGTGTAAGATTTAAGTTCTGAGTCATTAAACTGCCTCATTGGTAGGTAGCACATCTCTGCTGTTTCAAAACACCACTTCTTTCTCACTCTGAGTGAACAAATAAACAAAAGTCCCCAAATACAAAGAAGGCACCTGGGGATCTATTACAAACACTACCTTCTGTGAGGAAGAATTACACACAAGTAATTTTCTTTCCTTTAAGAGGGGAGGAATTTTGTAATACACTTCTATGCCTGAAGGCTGAAAAGCTCCAGGGATGTCTGTGAAATAGAATAAAGCAACACAGGTTTTGTTAAAATTACAAAAAAGGGAAATGATTTTTCAAAATAAAATGCAACATGGTGACAAAGCTTAATATACCTCCAAGATGCTGAAAATCCACGACTCTGTCAAAAATCAAGAATTTTAAGTGCTCATAAAATCGCACCCTCAATATGTCAGTCAAAGAAGGTGCACTTTTAGCAGAAGGATCGCACCAACATCATAAAGAAAACAGAGACATAAAAATAGCACCACAATCACAAACAAATAGCAGCAACTGAAGTGCAAAGACAGCCAAACAAATAAGCAAAGGTAAAGACAGAATTAGGCTGTTCTTTGCCTCCTGCAATTAGAGACAAACACTGATAACTCAAACTTGGATTCATGTCACAGTGCTAAATCCAAGCAGAAGAGCTTTAAATAAGTATGCAGAGAATTCCTATCTGCTGCCTTGCAAATCTGCAGTCAAGTGGGGAGGTCTGGCTCTGGCTATTATCACTGACATGCCTCTCACCACCTAAAGTGACCCTGAACATTCATGCCTGCTAAGCAATAACAGCGTGAAATACAATCAGACATACATTCAAATGTATTTCTTTTTGGACATAGCTTGACCATAGTGTAGATAGGGGAAATAAAAGAAATTGCTGGATGTGCGAAAGATTTAGTCCACTGCAGATAATAAAAAATCGCAAAATGCAGTGCTATAGTCCAGCTCATGTATTGACATTCAATATAAAAATCTTGTTAATCTTTGCGACATCTTCCCTTACAGAAAAATACATGAAGTTAGCTTACCAAAAAAACCCCTAAATAAAACAACAAACCAAAAAACAAAACACCACCAACAATAAGAAAAAAGAAAAACAAACAAACAAACAAACAACCTATGAAAAGCCTATTTAATTTATTCCATGTTAAGAAAATTGACAGTAAAGGAAAAGATGCAGTGTAGAAAACAAGTTCTCTTGCGAAACGAAATGAAGATTTGATAACTGAGGCAGGTGCTGGGATAATTCATCTGCAGAAAGGCCTATGCCATCTGCTGGTGAGACAGTTTAATGGCTCAGCTTTTCAAGTTCTGAAGAAATCCAGGAGCACAAAATCAATCACTTAATTTTTTGACATGCGTTTCATAGAAAGCACACCTCACAAACTGAACCTAATGTCCTACCTACTAGCTGTGAACTGCTTGTTTCATTCTGCTAATGGATCACTAGCCTTACAACAGCCACCTACAGCCAGGCAAATAAACCATTGTCATTTACACAGGTCCTTATGTGCCATTGTGACATATGGGTGTCACTGAATGTTAATACCACCATAATATAAAATTTTGAGAAGGTTTCTAAAAAATTTGCAAAATCGCAACCATGTTTATCCATGTTAATTCAATTTAAGACATAAATTTAAAGACAAAAATTTACATTTTATTTAGATTAATTCAGTAAGTGCTAATTAAATTTTTTAAAAGGGAACTGTTATTTACAGGCAAAACTAGGGTAGTTTTGCTTGTAAATAATAGGAGTAGTCATTGATTTCACTTAGGCAGACCACAGAGGGCACGATGCTGAAGATGCTGTTCATTCACAGCTAAGACCCAGACTCAGTCTCCTGGCAAGAATCACAAATTCTATTTCGTAACCCTAACTTTCAAAATTGTACTCAAATATGTAAGTATTGTCTACTCAAATAGCATTAATTTTTGATTGGTCTTTCTTGTAAAATGAGAACTGTAGTAATAGCTTCTCCTTAAAAGCAATCAAAACATAATTTGCTCACACACATACCTGTTTTATACTATGTGCAATGAACCACACCATGAAGATTCTTGAACTCACTTGGACCCCAGTCACAAGCACAGATGTGCGAACTATTCCTTAAAAAGAGAAACATGTTATCTCTGTTCCACAATTCACGTTTTAACTAGTTACAGGAGAAACAAAAACAAAGAACTCACCAACTGCACAGTGGATTACCTGTAAATAAAAGTAAATCAGAAGTTACTGATGTGCAGCATGTTACTAGCTACCCTATAAATATGGCCTTTTGATATTACTATAAACCTAGGCTCAATTCTGGTTTTTGTCTCACACTAACAGTCTTTAAAAGATATGCGGCAGAGCCCTGGCAATCAGTGTTGGGATGATCTCAGTATCTGAGCTGTGCAACTGCATGAAAGACATTTGTTTTCCAAATTAATTCTAAATATTAGACATTTAGATATTTATAAAGAATTTTATTCAACCAGTAAGCTTCTCTACCTTATTCAAAGAAGAATTTTACAGGACAGTGTAGAGGAAGTCATATAAGGAACACCAAACGCACAGTAACTTTAAAATGTTTACAGATTAATAACATTATAATACTTTTGTCAATGACAGCTATGAAGCTTTAGACAGTGTATTTTCTGGTCAGTAATGTTTAGCAAATGAAGTGCTTTTCATTGTTTTGTCAGGTTTGAATAGAATTACTTACTGTGAAAGTTTAACAGCACAAAAGCCTATATACAGCTGGTGACATGATTTTAACAGTTGTTTGAACTAGAAATGTTGTAGGCAGATTGAGAAAAAAAAGTTAAAATGTAGATAGACATTCTTTGTTGTGCCTGGGAAAGGACTGCAAGTGCTCCATAAACCCAGCAATAAAGCTTCATTCCACAGATTTACCAGAACGGAGACCACTAGTGCATAGTTTCCAAAAGTATTACTTAAAGAATACTTTGCACATCTTGCACAGACCCTGTTGCAATGGAGCATATGGGGTACATGAATCCTGTCTCGAAATAAGCAGAAGCAGGACAGGCACAGAAGGATAGTAAGGAAGTCCGGTATAAAGAATATAAGGTAAACTATAATCTCTGAGATGGTGATATCTACTACACTGGAGGGCTCATCTGCTGGCTGTGATGCCTTTGAGATTTTGCCTTTTGCATTAAAGACTCTCAAATCAAAGCAGTTCCCAGGCACTGATTTAAAGAAATATTAGAATTAAGTTTGAAAAACACATGCCCATTTGTTTCAAGTAATCACCTTGCCCCACCCCCAAAACTTCATTAAATAATAAAGCAAAAAACCCTTATAGTACTAATATAATATCTTTATTTTAAATTAAGGGTAATGATGTGTTTTGACTATGATATGCAGCATCCAGTAAAGCAAACTAATGTTTAAAATTTACCTCAAGCAAAGCAAATGTCTGGAAAAATTTAAGCGTCTTTTGAACGCTTCTGAATAAGCCTCTATGTGTTCCTTTCTGTATATAAAACCGCACCATGGCAATACCTAATACCAGCCACCTATAAAAGAAAGAGAATGGATACATTTCAAATTAGAATTCTAAAAATATCCATCCATCATAAATAATTTAGTAGAGTATTTTTCTTCACAGATTAACTTTGATTCTTCACTTGTCGGTGTTCTTAGATCCTTAAAAATATCTTTAGACATAAATAGTATATAATATTATATACACATTACACTCATCTCTTTACTTGGAAAAGAATGGAGAATAACATGCTGCCTTCCAAGGACTGATTTAATTGAGGGAACCCCCCATCCATTAGACTTTTCTCTAGCAGTGACTACATATTTTTACTATTAAATCCTCATGCATCTTGACTATTAAATGCTGTTATTTGAAACCACATGATGAGCTAGGCACTGAAATCACTGTTTGGACTGCAAGTTTGTGAAAGTAAAGGACTGGAATTTATGCACATCAGTTTTACATTTTTCATGGCCTCTCAACTCACCAATTTCAGGACTGACTAGTGATCTTAATGCTCCCATTTGTGATTGTCCAAATGAAGTTACCACTACAATTATGTTTTCCAAAGTGTTGAGAAATGTTTTAAAAGTTGACTTAAAAATCAGACTCCAAAGAGCTGAAAAATGGGTGTTCTATGCTCCTGACTTCCAGAAGCAGATACATTTAACTAGCACATTAGAGGAGGTTGGATAAATTTATTTTGGGGTTTTTTTTTGGAAACTGAACAATGATGCCAACTAATAACCCTTCCAATGTAAAAGAAAGAAAAAGTAACAGTATCTTTTAATCATATTGGAATTTGACATAAAACTTAAATTGAGATTTAGAATGGAAATTGAGAAAAAAATAAACATCTAAACTGTGGGTTAATCCCACTACCAGCTCAGATTCTGTAAAATAATCCAAGGCATGAGGAATTCCTTCCACATAACAAACCCATTTTTTTATATAATTAAGATTTTCAAAACAGTGTACTTTATATTCCATTATCATGGGATTGATTGGGTAGGAATGGATCTTAGAGATCATCTGGTTCCAACCCCCTCTGCTGTAAGCAGGGAAACATTCCACTCGACAAGGTCACTCAGGGCCCCATCCAACCTGCCTTTGAACACTTCCAGGAATGGGGCATCCACAGGTTCTTTGGGCAACCTCTGCAAGTGCCTCACAACCCTCTGAGTAAAGAATTTCTTTCCAATATCTAATCTAAACCTGCCCTCTTTCAGTTTAAAGCCATTAAACCTTATTCTGTCCCTACAGGCCCTTGTGAAAAGTTCCTCTCCAGCTCTCTTGTGGGCTCCCTTCAGGAACTGAAAGGTCACAGTTATGTCACCCTGGAGTCTTCCATTCTCCAGACTGAAAAAACCCAACTCTCTCAGCCTTTCAGACCTATACCTCATTCTTAAAACATCATATTATCAAGAAGACTGAAAACTTCAGGTTTCAATCCAAAAAGGCTAAGAAAGTACAAAAATTCTTTAACATAGACATAGGCGTAACAAGAGCTATGGATGGCTATTTTGAGAGGTAAAAATAAAAATCAAAAATGACAAAAATTTTAGTTCAACACCTTCTCTGATGTTGCTGGGAACAATTACTCAGTCCTTTCATTTTCCATAAAGCCTTAGCAAGTACATTCTACAGCAACATGAGCTCTGGCTAAGGAACAGCCAAGTGAGAAAGCAGAAGGGTCTCAGAAATACTCAGAGGCAGATTCAGAGAGATTATAAACATTCAGAGAAATATTTACACAAGCACTTGGATAAATATTTAACTCATCTTCTGGTAGTCTTCCCTGAGCATAAGGTATAGGCTAGCACTGGAAACAGGGTACCTGGAAATAGTAATCTTTGGTCAGATCCATTCTGCTGTAACAACGCCCAGATCCTGACAGCTCCCTGCTCACCTCGGATGGCACGGACTTCAGTATCAGCCCCTGAACAACTCCTACGCACGGCGGCTACTGCTATGCAGTCACTCGGCATGCCCCATTCCAGCACTTCATGACAGCATTTCAAACTCACATACAGCTAGGCAGGCTTCCCCACACAGCAGGAATGATTCCCCTCTTTGATCCCTTCTACTTTAAGCCCATGAATCTGATCTGTCAGCGCTCCAAGATTTTCCCCCGCAAGTGTTACTTAGTTTTTACAACAGATTTTAAATATGAGTGCATTTATTTCAGGTTGTCTCTCACCGCTGTGGAAATGAGGAATTACTGGAATATCACTGGTAGTCTTTCACAGTGGAGCTGCTCTGTTTCACAGTGAAGTGTTTGACAAGAGGAAGGTGACAGTGAGTTTACATCCAGCTGGCAGCGCAAATGTGGCAGCAACAGCTCTGTCCGAGACTGAGAAGTCATAATACATTTAACCTAACAAAGCATTTTTTGCATCTCATTCCACAGCCTAAGAGAAGTAATTGCAGAGAGAAGTAATCTTGGACTACATTCAGAATCAAAGACGGCAAATGGATTTTTCTTAAATGATTTTTTACGAGGACATAAATTTCTGTGGATAGATTTATTTAGCTGTCAGTGCCTTTGACTTTGGATCTCAGGAAAGCCCTTGTACTGATTACTACAAACCACCAGGAAATGGAAAACACGTTCTGTAATAAAGGCAGCATCTCCAGTTGGGATTTTCAGCATGACATTTTAGTCCCTTAAATCTGTTTAGAAACAAAGCTAAGGGTTTTTTTTTAATTAGAATAGTTGTTAACATGTAGTTATGCCTTTGTTTGTTAAAACTCCAGAAACATTTTGCTGTATTGCACTGCCTGGACAACTGGACAAATACACTGTTCTAGTTAAATATTTATCCTGTGTAGTGTCTCTGTTAAGTATAGTCGCTTTTCAAATACGTATTTTTCTCTTAAATTAATATGAGATCTCTTTATAGATACTTAAAGATATCTTTAGAGATACATTTTCTCTCGAAAACATAATCATAAATGATTATAAGAATTTATTCCCATCTCTTTTTTTCTTTGTTTCCACATAAAAAAATCCATTTTTGCATGTCTTAATTCCTTTAGATATTAATGGAAAATGGGAGAGAAGGAAGTGGGAGATGCTGAAGTGGCACCTAAGGTCAAAACTAATGTGGTTCGATAATCTTTTAGAGACATATAAAAGTCAGTGGCAAGAGTCAGTGTTCATTAGCAAATTCACACATGGAGCACAAGACTGGTAATTCAATGAGGTAACATAAACCTCACATAAAAGCACTTTTCAAAAAGTGCTGCAGTAATATATGAACAGACTTGAATACACATACTCAAAATTCACAGTTGCTAGTGAGAAGAAAGCCTTTACAATCACATTCCTGGCTTTCTCCATCAGTGCTTGAGCTCCTGCCTCAACTGCGGCATGTTAGATTTACTCTACGGGATTCAAAGGGCAGTGAGATCACCCATTAGTAACCAAAGAAAACTGTTCTCGTGATGAATATCACACTAGAAGTTATATATTTTTTAATTCTTAGCTTTCTTTTAAACACTTGGAAATGAACAGGTTGGTTGTTTTTTTTTTTTTTTCCCCCAAGAGCTAGCGAACAGGGAAAATTTTCAAGAAGTGAGAATATGAACTTTGAGCGCTAACGACATAAACGTGACTGCTCTTATGATCTGTTATTCACAATAAATATCCTCTTTCCTCACAGCAAAGCCTCGCAGCACAGAGCACAAGCTCAAATGAACCTCGTGGGCTACTGCAGCTCTTCCCCCTGCACCGGTCCCCGCTCATCCCTCCTGCCCGCGGGCCGCGCTGGCTTTGGACAGCTCAGCCTGCCGGGAGCCGGGGCGGGCTCCGCTCGCTCAGAGCTGCACCGTCCCCAGCGCGCCGCCCCGCACGGCAGCCCGGCCCTGGAGCCCCCGGGGGCACCGGGGAGCGCTGTCGGCTCCCGCGGGCGGCCAGCAGCCTCCTCCGCATCCGGCGAGGCCGTGCCGAGGGACGCGGCTCCCCCGCCCGGCATTCCGGTCCCGGCTATACTTAACCTCCGCGGCGGGCGCGGGGTGACGCGCCGGCGGCTGAGCGCTGCACCGTATTTGGCAATGCCGGGCAGGCGAGGAGAACCCCGCTCCCGGCGGCTCCCCCGCGTCCCGGTTCTGCCGTCCGGCCCCCGCCTCGCCCCGGCCGCGCCGCCCCCGCTCCGCGCCCCGCGGAGGCGCCGCGCTGCCGCCCGCGCCCGCTCACCCCGCGGTCATGGCGACGTTGTAGAAAATGAGCCAGGTCGTGGCCAGGGCGCCCAGCTTCTTCTTCTTCTTGCTATTCTCCTTCTCCTCCACCGCGCCGTTGCCGCCTCCGTCCTCCTCGCTAGACGCCATGGTTCCCCGGCCGGCAGCGCGGCGCACACGGCGGGGAGGAGGGGCTCCCTCCGCGGCGGGGCTGGGGCCGCGCTGACAGCCGGACCGAGCGCTGTCTCTCACCCCATCTGTCTTCCCCGAGGGCCGCTGCCGCCGCCAGCGGCTCACATGGCCCTGCGCGCTCCTCCCTCCGCGCCGCGGGTCTCCCCGGGTCAGCCGGAGCCTGCGGGGGCGGGTGAGCCTCCATCGGCGGGGAGATCCTGGTGGGGTGGTACCTGGCCTTGCTGCTGACCGCAAGGCAGCGGGCACAGCACACCTCGGAAAAAGTGACAGAAAATAGCGCCGCTCTTGGAAACACGGAAATATGTGTCTGAGATTGAGCACCTGGGAGCCCGGCCAGAGAGCGACTGGTGGGAATATGCCCAGGCCTCCACCTCAGAGCCGCCTCACAAACAGCCACCTGCCAGGGTGACCTCGAAGACTAAGGCTCGCACTTGAGAAAGGGAAATTTCTTGAAAGGGCCTGAAGGGCACCCAGGAGGCAGACTGAAGGATGAGATTTGAGTACGCCACGTTACCTTGTAAATCTCCGCTTTCTATGCAAGTGCACAGGGGAGCTAAGTCAGCACAGGTAGCATTGCTGGGACTGGCACTGGAGGGGGGACAGCCTCAGCCTGTGCTAATGTGGTGCTTCAAAAGTGTGGGCTGCACCCACTATCTTTCTCCATCTCTGCTAGCCAGGGGATGCAGGCTCCTCATTTCCACAGCTAAGCATGGTGACCATGGTCTCTCAGCCCAAATACCTTGGACACGGGCATATGTGGACAGAAGAATTCCAAAACTGGGTCAGGATATCTTTGAAATGCTTCTTGTTCAGTAGAATTTAAAAAGACCAAGTCTATCTACTTTAGGATGGGGTGGGTATCTCAGTGTTGAAGACACCTGGATGTCTCAGGTCAAGGGCCTTCAAGTAAAGATAAGCAGATGTGCCAAACAGAACCTAAGTGTCCCCGTCCTCACCAAAGCACACAAGCAGATGTTCATCTTTCAGCCTCTGGCATACACCCACTGGCAACAACAAATGTATAACGTGCAAAATGAGTAGTTGGCAAAAGAGCACATTGTATATGCTAGTAAGATTAAAGTAGGTACCAATTTTATAACTGCACAGATGCTTTTTGTGCTCAAGCTATAAATATAATCCAGTTTGAGTATCCCATAGTTAAAAATTCAAGGCAAAGAATTTATGCACAGGCTTGAATGACCCAACTCAGAACTTATTGCCAATATAGGTTAATCTGACCCTGCATCTCACCTCAGTGAGACAGCTCTAAGTTGGTTTAAACTGTAGTAGTTTTCCAAAATATTTTCAATATTTATTATTTTAATTCTGGATATTCCTGCTGTCTCTTACACATTTTCTTCACTGGAATTGCTCTTTTCTCTTCAAGCTATTCTGACTTTTTAGCTTTGACAATGTAATGTTGGAAGAGGCATCAAAAATTAACAACCTACTATGAGTAAAATGATTTTTCTCATTTAATTTTGTCAATTTATGAATTCATTAACTGATGGAGACTTTCTTAAATTGCAATACATGGAGAAAGGCATGACTCAATCTCAATTTTTAATATCAGTTTTTATTTTTACTATATTTAGCTGTCCTTTGACATTTTCTTTTGAGATTTTTCCACAGCAGATCTGAGGCAACAAATCCTATTTTCCTTTTGAAGTAAAAATTTTCAATTTTAAAATCCTTTCTTGGATGTTTTCCATGCTTTTGCTCAGAATCTTTTGAAATTTGATTAGAAATGTTTGTTTAATTCTCTTTAGAATTCTGTATTACTTTCCTTCCCTTATTTATTGGCTTAGATTTACTGATTTTGGATGCACACATTATCTGTAATGATGTCTGGGTTTGTCTTCAGTCAATTTAGTCAGTTCAGAACTTAGTGGTGAGGTTAAGCATCTCAGTCTGTTTTCTTTTTTATTGTGGTTACTATTTATTAAGCTTACAGTTTCTCTTGCTATCACACTACTCATTGACCCAATTGATGAAACTTTTCTGAATATCCCAATAATCTTTTCTTGGATTTAAATAAACTAAATATTTTGTTCCATTTGCAAGTTTTGTCATCCCCATTTGGCTATGTTTCTCAACCATTTATTCAAGTATTAAGCACAAAACATATCACAGAACTTTCATAAACACCCCACTGCTCTAATTTTACTGTTTTGCTCCTTGTTTCCATTTCCCATGTTTTAATCCACGGAGATATTTTATTCCTTAATCTGTCGCTACTCCATATCCTGGGTAGTTCCTGTGTGACATTTTATCAGCAGCATTTTCAAAACATATTTCTTGTGTTAATGCTTTTTTTTTTACAAATCTGTTTTTATAATGACATGTTCCAGGAATTGCAATAAATTAGTTAAAATGTCATTTCTTTTTCATAAGTTTCCTATTGTTATTCTTTAAATCATGATTTCTGTCAATTACAATGTATATATTTGTGGTTACTAGTCTGTATTTTCTGAATCCTTTATTTTAATTTGATAAAGTGTCAGCTATTTTCAAAGCATTAAGTACAGTATCTGTACTTAACTAGAAATAATGCGGGTTTTATAGTAGTGAAATTATTGCATCTAATATTTCAACTTTGGCTTGAACCTTTTGACCACCAAAAATTTCAAAATTATTTTCTTTACATACAGAAATTTAATCAATAGAAGCGACTAGTCTTATATATTAATTGCATTATCTAATTCAGCTTTTAAAATCAGTTATGACTGGCTTATCAATTGAGGTGAACTTTGTTGACATTCAAACACAAACCAACCTTTCCCATAAATTTCAAGACAGTTAGATCAAGGTCTTTTATGCTGTAGGTGAGTATCATTGTGTTTCATATTCATTCTCAACTTTCCCTGGCAGTTTACCTTTATTTACTCTAGCTCCAAATCATCAACACTGCTATACTGTTACTACAAAAATGAGTGGTTTTCTTCATGAATGATACTATCAATATATATTTTACTTCTAGATTCCTATTGCACACATAGATACTCAGAACCTTATAAAGCTGAGTGGTTTTTACTTCCAATCTATTTCCAGAAATACAAAGTGAAGCTTATATCAGATTATTTTCTAATGAAATGTTCTACAGTATTTCAGGGTTTTTTGTTACAAAATTTATCTATTCAATATGGAAACACTTCTATGGAATGAAAAATTGTAGTGCTCTGAAAATAACAGAATGACTTAACAGCTCCGCTATCACAGGGGAAGGTCATCTACTCTTGAACACTTCAAGAGCTAGTTGATATGAACCCTGCAGAATTACCTTTATACTTCAGACTGGTTAAATATTAGACAGTAACTTATAATCCTGGCAAGAGGAATTTGTTAAAAAATTTAACATTTTTGATTTTGCTTGTCCTTCGGCAGTTAATGTTCCCAACACACTGCAAGAACAAAGCGTTTAGATAGCAGACTTTATATATACTACTTGCACACTATTCTAAGTTTATGGTATGTAGGAATTTGTGAGGTATTCAAGGATAAATGCAAGTGAACAGAATTTTGTGGAAATTGAACAACACTGTGTGTGTGTGTCTTTTTGTGCATTCATCCAGATGTGTATATCTATTATTTAATGTACTATGCTAGGAATTTGATAGAAGATGCCTTCAAAAGATGTAGCGTAGAACGGATTGCATAAATTTTGTGGGAAGAACCAGAAGATCTCATATTTGGCACTTCTGAAGCAGTTGGAGTTTTGCACTGCTACTGCAAAATAAACGATTCATATTAAGCCTCTGACTGTACAGCTCAGTAGTCAGAAAAGGAAAAGAAGTGTCACGAACACAGGCTGAAGTGGAAATTTATATTTCTGTTACAAAACTACAAAAATTCTGGTGTGAACATTTAAAATTTTTTTTGTATGAGAACTATTGATTCTACATATCTGAAATCCACTGGTTTATGAAATGCTCTGAAAAGCACATTAAGTCTGGGATGCCCTTGTGTATTGTTCTATATAATCCTCTGCAGGAACAAAACCATAATGCAAATTGCAGTGCTGAAGAACAAACACATGTTAAAGGGAGATGACTATCCTGCTCATTTGAGTTTGGTTTATCTGAGTTTTTGATTTATCCAAACTCAGTGTACTTTTTGCTATAATAGACTAATTGAGCTCTGTACAACAATTATTTTCTTTATGGGATATTTTAGATATGATGTGATCTGCACAACTGGAATCCTTGCACACTGCAGGCTGGCTGCATCAAGAAGTTAACTCCATTCTAATATTCTAATTGTGTGTGTGTATATATACATAAAGTATTAAAAATGAAATTAGTACTATTAACTGCAATTATACTGTTCATGTGAGTAAAATGAAATACACTTTGGAAATTTACTGGTAGCATAAATATATTCTAAATTCCCTTTTCTATATTATGCAAAAAAAAAAAAAAGTAATATTTTTCTTATAAAGAAGCTTTTCTACCTTGCCCAAGAGATATCAGGCAAATTTTTTCACAGGGTTTCACAAAACACACTTGAATAATATGAAAAATTCCTTCTGATTTTCCGTATATTTCAATGGTAGCTTGCTTGTGTGACTTACAATCTCTATAGAGGAGTCTGCTTCCATTATTAGTTTCAGAGCAGACACAACCTAAGCTTGTTAGTTAGTTTTATTTCAAGAGCTTGAGTTCGAAAGGGCTCTTTATCAAGTGAGTAGTGTTCCAATCTGACGCCTGTTGTGGTCAGTAGAAGTATTTCTGTTTCCTTCTTCAAAGAGTGGTGGAGAACAAAAAGATTAATTTTAACCTCACCATTGGCTGAAAGCTGGTCTTAGTTATTGGCATGAAAAAGTGACCATATTGGGTGTAGTCAGTTTGGCCACACTGAGAAGAGGTGTTTGTGCCAAAAAAAGCACGAACCACTAGGACAAGTGGTTCCCTACAGCAGTGTCGGGAAGCTGGCACAGGATGATGCACTGGCCAGCATTCCCAGGGCAGCCCAGGCACCCAGAGATCCCAGCAGCCAGTACAGGTTATCTGCCTTTCACAGCTATATCACAATACATTACCATAAGATTATTCAAGCAAATAGCATAAACACATTTTTGTGTTTGACTTCAACAAACTTGTTATCCAAAATCATTTAACAAAACTTCAGTGTAAATATATAAAATATTATTTCATGTGAGTTGCTTTGAAATTGCTGCTTTGAATACAGATTGAGGAAGATATAAACCCCTGTTTCTGGCATCTGTGTGCAAATATTAACTAGAAGGTTGCATATTACAATTTTTAATATGGTCAGGGAAAAATGAATTATTTTATAAAATTTATTAGTAGAATCTTTGCCTAGTAGTTAGATTACATGGGTTTGAAGGAACTCCGGTTATATGTTTCATATAATCCTACTCGCATACTTCATAAATATTAAGGTAAAAAGGGACAATTAAATAATTTTAGCCTCATTTCCTAACAGCAGACACCAGACTCACTGTATTGATATGTTTCGTATATTTTCTCTATACATAATGGAATAGATAAGAATACTGTAAGCCATTCTGCTTGGACACTGTCTTGGTTTAGATAGACAGGTATCTGCCAGGGAGGGTTGGAGTCTCTCTTAAAATGTAAGCCCCTCCCCCCCTTTTCCAAATTATCATAAATTTGCAATTAAAAGACTGTCAGGCAAAGATTTTGGGAATAGGTATAGCAGTTCTTTACTAGGGATATAAAAATACAGATGTTGTAGTACAGAAGAATAAGCAGACAAATAAACAAACAAGAAATCCTAGAAAACCCTGACAGAGTCAGAAATACAACCTGACACCCTGTTGGTCAGGGTGTTGAAAGCAGTCCAAAGTAAGCCCTCCTGGAGTGGCAGATGTGGTTCTGTTGGAGTAGAGATGGTCTCGTTGAAGAAAAAAGGGTCCAGTAATGGTGAGATGGGTCCGGTCTTCTTCCAGGGATCTGGTGGAAAAACTGGATACCTAGTGGGACTGTGGCTCCTTTTTATCTAGGTTAAGATGGTTTGGCTCCTCCTCCCTGTGTGCAGCAGCTTACAATAGTGCACTGTAATGTGTAATGTCATTGATGAGCTCTTAATGGTCCATTAGCAGAAGACATTCCCATGGAAGTAGTGAAACAATGAAGAGAGATAAGTAGCACTCCACCATCTGATAAGTGACACTGACCCATTTGGGCAAAGATAAGCAATTCTGCTCTACTCAGATGGAATAGAATAATATGCTCTTTACAAAACCCATGACAGACACTCGCAAAATATTAGAATATATACAATAAGATTATAGATGGGAAGTAAACCCCTGTGGTCCAGTTATTAAAGCATCTACATGTGCCCTGTAACTGGGAAAAATTTTGTCTTCATCATATCATCGTATTGTTTTGCATAACAGCATCTTGTATGCCATTCAAAACATTTTGGACTTGCCCTGTCAAAGATAAAACGTGGGACTAAATGGATGGCTGGCACTTGCTCTATTCTGAACCTCTCTCTTTTCCTTTGATTATTCTTTCTTCACAGCTTCCAGTTCCAAAAGCAATGTACACAGTAGACTATAATGAAAATGTAGTTAAAATGAAGGTCAGTGGGACTGATTTGTGAGACAATCATTGCTCTTCATATCTGTCTCCTTGCTAGAAGTGTACTGGCCTGACTTTTTCCTGGCATCATACACCTTATTTTTACAATGCAGCAGCTATAAAACTAAGGTATGCTAAAAGAAATGGGCATGACAAAATACTACCCCAGCAAACTGGAACTGCAGTGGACCTCCATGGCTACAATGGTTTTGCCTTATTTTAAGAAAATGCTTGTCTCCTGCAGATGGGTGTCAATTGAGTGATTGTAAAGAATATTAGAACTCCACCAGCAGATTGTTATTTACCAGCTACTGCTCCTAAGTATCCTTTCCTACTGAAGACTATAGAGAAATGAATAACTGTGTATCATCAGGATCCAGAATTTACCTTCATATGGATAAACTCTTGTCATAATTTAAAAAATAAGTCATAAATTATATAAAAAACCAAATCAAATTTAGAAGTATGTCATGTTTTTAAAATCCAGGAAGTGCATTAGCTGGAAATTAACTGAATACCTGCCTTTATGAGACTCCACCTGGGATACTGCACTCAGCTCAGGGGACCCCAACTTAAGAAGGATGTGAACTCATTGGAGTGAGTGCAGAGGAGACCACGAATATATCAGAGGGCTGGAGCAGCTCTGCTATGGAGATGGGCTGAGAGAGCTGGGGCTGTACAGACTGGAGAAGGCTCTGGCCGCCTTCTGGCATCTGAAGGGTGCCTTACAAGAAAGCTGGAGAGGCACTTTTTAACAAGGACATTGTAGAGACACAGCAATAAGACAAGGGGTAATAGCTTTAAACTGAAACAGGGTAGATTTAGATGAGATATTAGGAAGAAATTCTTTATTGCCAGGGTGGTGAGGCTCTGGAACATGTTTTGCAGAGAAGTTGTGGATGCCCCAAGCCTGGCAGTGGTTCAAGGCCAGACTGAACAGGGGTCTGAGCAACCTGTTGTAGTGGAAAGTGTCCCTGCCCATGGCAGGGGGATTGGAACTAGATTACCTCTAAGGTCCATTCTAAACCAAGCCATTCTATGATGTATTAGCTGTATCTGAACAACGGTACTATATAAAAAGAGACGTGTGCAAAGAAAAAAGAAATGTCTGCACCAGTCATTGGAGACTGCTTACTTCAGACAACAGTAGCACATATTATAAATAAAAAGAACACCCCACTTAAAACTTACTATAAGGCTGTCTGGGGACAAGCCCTGAGTCAGAGAACTGTTGGACAGATAGGCTCATCTGTGAAATCAACAGAGTCACTGTTGCAGAGCCCATCTTCAGAATGAGGTCCAAAATAGAACAGATGAATAATCCCCTGGACATGCCTGTTTTTCCTGACCCAGGCTGCTGAAGTACTGTCCCCAGCCATGCCTTCCCACCTCTTCACATGCCTGATCTAATTCCAAGGTGAGTCAGAGGTGTGACATGATCCAACAGAGAACTTCTCTGCAGTGGGGTAGTTTTCAGCTGGATCAGCTGATTGTGCAACCACAAATGAAATGGATCAAATTCCAAATCTAATACAAGAAATGTGGTGGCAGCACATAGTTGTGGGCACAGGGCAGTGTTGCTACATTCTCTTTCAGCTGTAGATACCCCAAAATTAGATGCAATTTGAGACTGTACCTTTGAACTATACGCCTTACTTTTAGATAGCTAACTTAGGCAGCAGTAGGAAATAATACAAGCATTTTGAACTACTTCCAGTAAAGATGTAGTTAACATCTGTTTATTAATAGCATACAGATTAACACACCTGTTTTTAATAGCAAATTCATTATACTACTCACACATAAGGTGGAAAAGCTGGTTTCTATAGCCATTTATGTAGAGAGAGCAAACCCTACACTTCCTGGAAGAGTGCTCCAAATACCACCCATTGTTGTGGCATGGAAAAATGCTAGAGCCATGAGGCAGGGAAAAGAGGGAGATATAGTATAATATCGAGTTTTGGAAGGAGTTCACACTGTGTCCACAGTAAAAAAAAATCATTACAGAATCAAAAGATGAGCCATGATTACAGAGCCTTAAGATGCTTCCTGGTACAGACTACCTTTTTTTCAAAATGTTGAGTAGCGTACTGGGAAGAAAAGTTGGGTTGGAATGCTTTTAGGCTGAAGGCAGTCTAAAACTCCAGTTCCCCACGCATGTTGTGTTAGCTCTTCCTGCAGGACTACTGAATAAAAGCTCTGCTTGTTTTGAAAGGATCCCTACAATTCATTTTGAAACCATCAGAAAGAAGGGATGAGGAAGGAGGGGATAAAAGAGGCTCAGAGAACATCTACCATATGTCTTTTGTGAACATAATGGGGGATGATGAATGGCGAGGAGGTAAAGCATCCTCTGAGAATATCTAATAGTTGAATTGAGGTAGAATCCAAGGAAAACATGCAAGTCCTTACAAGTAGTCAGTTCTACACAGTAGATCAATGCTGACCTGCGTTAGCTGCTGAAAACTGTTGCTGTGGATAGGTAAAGAAGCAGAACTAGAGGTCTGGGGGAAAAAAAAACCAAAACCACAAACAACCCAAAACCTTAGTAAAATAACAAAGTGCCTAATGACTGTAAATCCTTGTGGGAAGAGGCCTGGTGTGCAGTTTTTATTTGATGTGTCAGAAGTCTGCCTAATGCAGGCAATCACATTCATTATTGAGCATGGTTAGTGCTATTGATTGCATCTAGTGTTTCTGCCCTCAAACAGTAATAGTACCTTTTTCATTTCTTGTTTGCACGCCTGTGATATGCCCCTATTGCTCTGCGTCTGATTCCTTCCCCAAGTGTATACATGAGCCTAGTTTTAACTAAATTGCAATCCAACTAGTTCAAAGTAATCGAACAGTACTAAAAGGCCTTAAGGATAATGACTTGAGTTTTATGTGACAGCAGGAATAGGCAGAACGTGTCTTATCCTATGAGTCATATTGTTAACGTGGGACACACCCCACCGAAGCCAGCAACATAGGCTTACAAAATGGAGCACCAAGATAGGCAACCAGAGGGATATTCCAGGCCCTGTGAGCAGCTGATAGCTACTGCTCTCCATGGGATGTGACCGCGGAGAACTGCTCGGGCTGCCGTGCGATGCTGTGAGAGGTGCTGGCACAACCGGCAGCCTGCACTTTGCTGTCAGGCTAACTCATGTCACAAGCACCATGGCATTGCCAATGAAAATATTTAGTCAGCCCACCGTAAAGAGTAGCCCCAGGAATACTTCCACAGAAAGCAAACGTGTCTGGGCACAAAACCGTCTCGCCTCCCGAGCAGAGGGGACGAAAGAGCTCCACGTAACGAAATCATATAAACCTCCGCCTCGGGTAGCCGTGCCGGCGCTGAGATGCCCGTGTAGAGTGGTGGTGCGGGCCGGCCCCGGGTGTCGCTGCCGGCCCCGGGTGTCGCTGCCGGGCCCCGAGAACGCCGTGCGGCGGCGGCGGCCCGGCCCCGGTTCCCGGCGTGCTGCGCGGGAGGCGGCGCCCGGCCCTGGGAGGAGGCGGTGGCGGAGCTGCCCGGGGCGGGAGGAGGAGCCGCCGCCGCCGCCGCCGCCGCCGAGGGCTGCTCTGTCTCGCCGCCGCTGCCGCCGCGCTGCCGGGAGGGGCGGCCGCCCCGCGCCCCCCGCCCCGCGATGCCGCTTTTCGCCACCAACCCCTTCGACCAGGATGTGGGTGAGTGGCTCCCGCGGCGCCGCGGCCCGGCCTCTCCCCGAGGTAACCCCGCGGGCGGCCGGCCGGCCCTCCCACCCGCTCCCGCTCCATCCCCCGCGGGCGGCCGGCCCGCTGTCCCGGCCCTGCGCTGCTGGGCTCGCCGGCGCCCGGCCGGGAAGCGGGAGCAGCGGCGGCGGCCCGGGCGGGCCGGCGGTCACGGTGCGGCGGGGGCGGCCGGGCCGGGCCGGGCCGGGGCCGCGTCCCGGCGGGGGCCGGCCGGTGACAGCGCCGGGGCCCCTGCGGGCCCTTCTGGCCTTGCGGGCCGCGGGGGCGAGCGCGGGGATCCTCGTGGGGAACGAGCTGGCCTGCTCGGCACGAGTAACGCTGCAGCACAGCAAAACAAGTAGTGAGAAAGGTCCGCGCTGGAGTGTTTGTGAAAGGATGAACAGTAAAAAGCACCATCTACAGTTGCCTCGCAGACAGGCATGAGAAAATCGTTAAAGCGTTTTGTATTTAGTTCTTTAAAGCGGATTCCTGTGGGAGCTTTCTCTTTTCATTTCGAGTAAAACTTGACGTGCTGAACTCAAGTGTTATCCTCACCTTGCTTGTTCTAGGGCCAGACTAGATGGAGAGGAAGTATCTGGCTTTTACTTGACAAAAATTGTGCTTAATGCTGATGTGTCGAAACTGAAGATAAAATAACATATAGACAGTTAATAATTAGTTTAGTGTGTCATATTTGAGATTGTGTAATATAGTTTGTTTTCGATCTGCTGCTGACATCTCTTTTATTTTGAGCAATAAAAGCTTTGTCTGGGGAATCCCATAATATAAAGGGACTTTTTCTCCTATGTGGATAAGTACACCCCTTCTCGGTGATTGTTTTCTTACGACAGTGTAACATTGTATAAGTCTCTTAAACTAATTTCTTTGATAGTGTTAAACTAGCTGTAACTTTCAACTACAGATACATTGTTTCTTAATGTTGATCAAGCTTTAGACGTTTAGGCTCCTATTTAATTCTTGCATCTCTTTAAAGAATGACCAAGTCAAAACTGTTTGAAAAGTATGTATCTTTTCAAGAGAAAGGATTGGTGAATTAAAAAAAAAAAAAAAAAACAAACTACTGAGTCATAAATTCTGTATGTACGGCATCAGAAATTCTTAGTCTTTAAAGTAAGACATAGATCGATCTTCTCATTTTGAACTGTTAACACTTTTAAGCTGAAGACTGCACTTCAGTTAATGATTTTGTGGGTAGGAAACTTGACTGACTTATTTTGGGAAGTAGTAAATAATTCTTCTTAGTTGTTCTGCTGTCTTCTAGTGTCTTTTGACAGCTGAAAGTGAGGAAGAAGTTGTACTGCTCGCCAGTTTTCCATGGACTATTAGACAATGATTTGAACTAATAAGATTAAAAAGTGATAGGCTCAGGTTCTGGCAGGTGTTCACTTTTTTCTCCCTAGTTCCCCTGGCTGTCAGGGAAGCTCAGACTGCTTGAAGACATCTCTCTAGAGCTCATTTCACTGGATGTGCTCCTCAGCATTGCGAGTCTCAAGGCAGGGCAGTAGCACCCATCAGTTACTTCAGTGGCTCATTTGCTCTTTTCTAGGTTCAGAGGATGCCAACCCCTTACCTTCTGTGCTTGCCTAATATGATCAACAGTAAATAATTTTCAAAAGCGTTATTCTTTATACTACATGAGGAGATAGAAATAATCACTCAGTACCAAATTGCTCTTGGAAAAGCTGATAGTGGGCAATCGGCTAATTTTCACTGGTAAACAGCCTCTTTGTTTTGGCCCCTTTTATGATGTCCTGAGGGAGACTGAAGGAGCAGCAGGCTGTTCAATTTGGTGACAGCCTACTTCAGGAGCCTGCTGCCTTTATCCACCACTTAATTGGATTTGTGCCAGGGAGATGAGAATGATGAAGTCTCCCGGAAAGCGTCCCTGGGCTCTTCTTCTCTGGGGCCCCTTGGGAATGTGCTATTATCTGGATGATTTTTTTGGCAGGCTTCATAAGATCTACAGCATCAGCTGCAGAGTAAGCGCTCATGTTCTGAGGAAACTTCCAAAAGTTGTCAAGCCATAGTGCTATTTTTCATTTGTTTTCTCTGAGTGAAAGTTGAGTGCTCTGCTTTTGTTCTTATCCAGCAAGAAAGTTTTCTTTTGAAAATCAGATTCCTTAAGCAGAAAGGCAGTCACCAGCTATTCTTAATTTCATCTGAATTTGGACATTGGTGTTGTTGATATTCATGCTGTGATAGCTGAGCTTTCTTGTCTGCTGAACAGCTGATAAGTAGTGGAGTAGCTGGAAATTGTTTTGGAGCCATTTAGGATAATGGATTGCAGAGAACATATCTGGAATTAAATTGTTTTCCATTGTTTCGGGGAGCATAAGTATGGCTTACATTCAGGACAAATTTTTCAGTTTGTCTAGCCAGTTAGCAGCATTTGGCTAGGCCTGTGACATGCTGCTGCAGTGGAATGTGGTCATCCATAATAGTTTACCATTTAGTGTCAACTTTGTATACCTGGTTTGTTTAGGTGCAGTTGGCAAAAGAATGTTGTTTAAGACTGCTATTAAATTGGTGATATAAAAGAATGCCTTGAGATTTGAGGAGAATAACCGTTGTCATCCTCAAGAGTGCAAATCTCTGGATGAAGCCCAAATACTTTTCATTTTCTGAAGTTTCTTTTTACCATGTTTAGGAATATTTCAACAGGAAAGGGTGCTAATCAGTGGTGACACAAGTTTTCACAATCAAGTCAGGGAACCTTTGACAATGTGCCCAGGTAAGGAACATAATAATGGAGTTTGAAAAAAGAAAAAAAATCTTCAAGACACTGGGCTTGTTGGGAGTCTAATTAAGAAACTCTAACCTTCCATTTAAGGGGTTAGAATTAAAAGTGTTCTTATTAGGTTCACAGATTGTCTGTTTCTGCTGTATTTTGTAATCTTACCCATAAAATTATTCCCAGGGAGTTGTTCCTGAGAAATTCAGATTTATCTGTAAGTTTGACTCAGGTAAAATAATAGTGAAATGTACTTTAAGAAGCAAAAGACTGTCTACTGATCTGTCATGACAGGCTTAATTTTAATGTAGTGACGCTTAGGCTAGGTTTGATGAAGAACTTACTGCTAAAGCAGGTCTCAAGTATCATTTAAATATTATCTCAAGAATAAAATTTGTAACTCAGGTTCTGATATAAGTTGTCATAAAAATCACACACGATATTGAAAGAAGATGTTTAAAAAACACAGGGGGTTCAGATTTTTTTTTTCTATTCTTACACACAGTAAAGGATGAAGGTATTTGCATTTGCTCTGGATGTTACTCTGGTTCTTACTGTGATGATTTGAGGCAGCACAGGAGTGGGAAAAAATTCAGGCTTGCCATTTACATTACTAGGAAATTAAGCAGGCGGTTTAGTAAGGTAGTAGAACTTGATGTGACTTGCAGTCATTTTCCCCATATTTTATTAACACTAGCAGTTGTTGATAATTTTATGCTACTGACTCTTCAGATATTTAATAGTATGCTTGAATTCCATATGATCAGCCTATAGTTTGATGCTATTAAAATGTAATAAATGGTTTGACCATGATTCCCATGGTGCAATTTCTTGAAATAAAATCCTCTTGCTATTTAAACTCATTGCTCTTTAGATTTATTCCCTTGCTTAGTCAACATCTTCAAAACATCCAATTATGTGTCTTTCTGAGCTGGCCAGGTTAGCCAAAAGAAGGGAAAATTGTCACAGGTGAGTTTCTTGGCCCTAGATCATTATGGAGACTGCAGCTGTGAGTTAACATCTGGCTGCAATGGAAGATGAATTCCAAGGATTGGTTGAGCTTTTTGTGAGACTGGCACTTTTTTGCCTGAGTTGGCCTACTGTTTTTCTCAGCTTTGTTTTAAAAAGGACATTAACTGTGAGCTGATAGGGAGACCGAGTAGAAAATGTCTGGAAAAGGAGCTATAGCCACCTTCCTTTTCAGTCATTTATCAATATTTATGAAAAACAAGAACTTCTTACTTGAAGATACCTTTGGTGTTAGGATCTCAGTGAAACATGGCAATGCTGACAGGATAAGACTGAGTGGAATACTCCTTCAGTATATCAGCCAACAAAACAATCCTTTTCACTATCAATTACCAGGCTCTGTGTTCGGCTGGGCACTTTGAAGCCAACATAGTATGTTCAATAGTCAAAGACTGTACTTTTCTGTTAATTCTCTTTCTTTCCTCTCAGGGAAGAACTGTCACTTAAGTGCTTCTCCTCCTTTCAGCTGTGACAGTGTACATTATAATACCAAAATTTAGAAAAATCAAAGTAGATCTTCAACACGTAAAATCTGTTCCTCCAACTGATAAAAATAACACTGTATACCTGATGTGGAAAATTAAGTTTCTTGCTGATCTTCCTTCTGAAATGCTTTTTCTACTGTGGCTTGGCTTGTGGGGTTCTGCAAATGCATCCTGGCACGTTTTGTTCATATGACATGGCTGTGATGCACCTTGTTTACGGACAATACATCCTTCTCATGTATCTCTAATGTGCTCAGTTTCCTGTTGTGTTGTAATATTTCTGGGCGAAAGGTAGAGTTCTGTGGATTTGTTAGATTTGGCATGAGGCATCTAAACATCTAAATTATTTTTGCTCAGATTGTCATACTATTTCAGCCTTTTTTAACCAGGTTGTGAATCCTTATGTCTTCATTCTGCCCAGTTCATTGAGCTGAGTGGTGTTGGTTTTGGCTGAGCTGCCTCATGCACAGTGAGATCCTACACGGTTTTCTGAAGGAATGAGCTGAGGTGGCTTCAGTCACTGCTGCTTGCTTTGCCTTGGATCAGTGCTGTCATAGGATACCTTCCACAATTGCTCCCAGAAGGACTTTGGAACCCTGTAAATGTACAGTTAAACTGCAGAAGTTGGTTAATAGCTTTATCAAAGTTAATGGTACATGGAATTCAAGTTTCTCTCTATGGTTTTGTTGCCTGTTAGAGGTTATTTTCAGTCTGGTCCGAATGGAATCTGGTTGGACATACTCTTTTTGTGTAGTTCTGAGCATGTTAATGAAATGCAAAGCGGTTAATATTCAAGTGGTGGATTTTGTAGAATGGGCCAACAAATGTATTTGTTCTTTTTATTTGATAGACAAAAAGAACAAAATTTAATTGTATTTAACTTCAGTGATGTGGAATGGTATGTAATCCAAATTTCTCAGCAAGTGCCTGCACAAAGAAAGAAAAATTTGCAGTCAATTTCAGTCTTTAAGGACTATTTAAACTATATTGCTTTGGAATTTTAGTGTTTGCAATTTCATAGAGAAGGGGGAATTATTTATTCAGCCTTGTGAAGAAAACAAAACTTTGAGCAAAAGAGGAGGAGAGAAGGCTGAGAGGAGTGTTGAATTTTTCATTAAATCTGTCTTATTTACAATGACATAACAGATTTTTCAGGATATTTTTAATCATGCTAGAAACTGGTTGTAATATGAGTTTGTGAGTTGAAGACTTTGTATAGATAGTCTTTTGAAGACTTTCTGTAGTCATTCTTCTCTTTGTAATTGAAGTTGCAACTTCAGTATTTCATTTTAATGATGTCCAACTGTGAAAATGATGTTACATCCATGAATAGAGTAAGAGCAAATAATAAGTAGGACGGTTAAAACCTTAGATTGGTAGAATTTTCTGACAGTTTTTACTGATACTTGTTTTAAATGCTTCAAATGATGCACAATTTAAGTGTTGGATTTGAAGGTGTTTTGATCTAGATGTGTTTTTTAGTTTTGAAATTCTGCTAGTTTTAACATCTTTGAGACTTAATTGCAGAAAAATAGCTTAGTACTAAGACTGGGATTTTTCTTTCAGAATGAACTTCAGTAAAAATTAAAGCTTGGAAAGCCCAAGTCTGACGAGACGTCCCTCTGAAAATGATGTTAGCAATGGGTAGTCACTAAGTTTTCTCCCCTAAGAAATGCATCATGTGGTTCACTGCAGTGTCTGAACAGTGATGAGAGTATTAATTCTTGCAAATTTTTAATAAGACAGTAAAATGCTACTGTTAAGATGCAGAACTAAGGCAGAGAAATTAAGTGACTAGCACATATTTCCATGGAAAATCTGCAGCAATGTTTGTATTCCTTTTACCAGCACCTAAGGCATCAACCACTAAATCTGGCAGTGGATCTTTTTCAGCATGTACTACCTTTCTTCTGTCTAGTAGTACTTTGTAAATCTGATCATAAATTTCTTTTAGGACAAGTATGAATTTTAGGAAATTTTTAGTTTTTCTACTGAGGAAAGGGTTTGTTTTTTTTTTTTCTTCTATCCTAAAATGATCAACTACAATGTGTTTTGTATATAATAGGGAACTTCAAATAGAATCACAGTGCAAATATTTTTGCTTTGTTTATAATTTATAAATCATGCACAAAACCAGAGGAGCAAACTAAATTTTATCAATGCTCCAAGCATTCAGGTTTGTGTAAATTACAAGGAAATGGGGCCTCAATACATTTCATGAACTTTCTGACACAAGGAGAAGCGGGTTGATTTAGGGAACCTAAAAGAGCCCATGTAAGAACCTGTGTACTTTCAACCAAAATATAAGTAATTAAACTCATATATTTAGATATTTTTGGCCTGGCTTCTCATTCAACAGGTGTAACACTAGGTGGATTTTAGGTACAGTATTTCAGTGAGAGTCTGTGGCATTTGTAATGAGAAATGATGTTTTCCTTAGAGGCCAGGTACTGTTCAGTGTTGTATAAATTTTATTCAGAGGTTCACTTGAAAAAAGATACAATAAATGTTTGGAAGAATGATTTCAGCCTCTAGGTGCTTTATTTGAAGAACATTATATTCTAAAAATTTTTGAGAAGCTAAAGATACAAACACAGCTGAGATTTGTCATAGGAGGTGCATTTTGCTTCAGAATACTTCATTTGTTACGTGTGTGATTTATGACAATGTTTGTGTGGTTGGAACACTAACTCTGACTCAGGAGTTACGAAGCTGCAAATTGTTGGTCACTGAAAGGTGTGTTGGTAGGGAAGTATAATTAATGCTTACCTTCTTCTCTTTCATGTTTTCCTAAGTGTCTGTTTTAGGTATAATGTATGTTTTAGAGAGTGAATGTTGGACAAGAGAGAATTGGTCTGGCCCAGTATGGCCAGTGTTCTGAATGCAGAAGTATAAGGAGAGAGGCCTAGTGATTCCAAGCTCTGTGCCTTGCAAAGTGGCCAAAAATGATATTCTGGTTTTGTCTCTTTTGTATTTGTTTAAGGATCTAAACAAATTGTTGAAATAATTCAGGAAAGTTTTCTTATATTGTGCCTGATCATTGATGTTTCTGACCAAAGAACCCATAGATCCCATAGATATAACCCAAGAAGCCATAGATACTGTTTTCCCTGAAATTATAGTACTTACCAACTTGTGTGTCTGTCTTTATGGAATTACTGGTAAGAAAATAATATTAAGTAACTCCTGAAAAAATGAATGTGAGAGGTAAAGATGTGTAATAATAATAATAAAACCAACAAAACAAACAAAACAAAACCCAAAAAACACGGAAAAAAACCAGTTTAAAAAAATTAAAACTATTATTTTACTAACTACCATTAATAGCAATTAGGATTAATAATAAGTATTAATTACTACAAATTAACATTACACAACATAAGATTGTACAGTCTTGCACTGCTTAAAATTACTACGGTCATTTGTAGGCCTTGCTTGTGCTCAGAAAACAATGCCTTGAATTTGAGTGATACAGCTTCATGGAAGAGAGCTACAATGCAGTCCTGTTTCCTTTGGGTTTGGCATAGCATTAATAAGTTTTGAAGTATGGTGATTTCATGAAGGAGCCAGTGCTGTCTTTTAAAGTTGTTTTTGTAAAGTTTGAAACGTTCCTGACTTGTCATTCACTAAGTTGAGTAAGATTTTGAAGCAATAATGAGGTAGAGGGATAGGGTCTGAATTAAACAGTCGTATTGTTATGGTGGAATTATTTTTGATCAGGGATGGAAGGTGAAGAACACTTCTTCTTTAGGTTATCTTCTATATGCTGTGCTAACCTGTCCTAAGACTTTAAACACAAATATCTGTTTTTCCTCCCCTGTAAGAGTCCATTCCAGTACTAAGACAGAGTCTGCCAGTGACATCAGCTGTACCTGAAGGCTGGGAGGGTGCCTGCTGTTAGGCAGGATAGGCAACTACCAAGTGCACATAAACTTTTTTTGGCCTGTGAATGTGTGCCTCATTTTAGGAGAGTATCTGGTTGTTTTGAGTGATAATAGTGTAAGTAATTTAACTTAAGTAGATTTAAGAAATAATTTTGTCTACAAAACACTGATACAACAGGAATTTTGTCAGAGCATCTTTGTTGATCCTGTTCCCAGAATGGTGAAAGGCGATAGTTATTTGCTAATGCTCTGACAGAGATAGTGGCCTTTTTTGTGGACAGTCAGCTCAGACAGTGTGCTGCTAACATTCTCAGTATGCTCTTAACTCTCCTTGTTTGAGATTGTTGAGAATTTGAGTAAAACTAGAGACAATCTTTTTCTCATGTCTTACCATTAATTTTATTATCCAACAGAATTATTGGGTGACTGTTACTACAGGAGACTGAAAGCATACAGTGAAACTTGGTTTCAGGCTGAAATTTAGTAAGAAACTATCTGGTGTTTGTTGGTGGAGGAAATACCCTGGCTAACAAGGAGGAAGGCATTGCAAGCAAATGGCACTTTTTATATAGGACTGACTTTGACTGCCAAGAAGGAACGTGGCCACAGCAGGAAACTTGTAGTTGTACTCATGGATAAATTTGCAAAATGTTCTCATTGAGAATTAAAATAGAGGCTGTCATCGGTGTGGTTAATGTAGATCAAGGATTTCATCAATCACTATCTTACTTGTAGTATTAGCCAGTGTTTAAATTAGCATAAAGCACAGTTTGCTGTTATGTTAAAACATTTAGCATACATTACTCCTTGGTTTGTAGAAGACATAACCGGTTATTGTGCCATTTCTCTTTGTTGACATTTTGAGGAAAGAAGGCTCAATTGTTGTCAAAAATACAGACAACTGTCTGTTATGTAAAACAACGGAGAAGACCAAGGTTTCAGTTCCAGTGGATTGCTCATGTCTCTGCTGGAGGATGTGCTAGCTGGTCCAGCTCCAGTAGAACTGTCAACGAACTGAAACAGTGGAGTCCTGGAAGCAAACTGCCTTCATGTGGTCTGTTTTATGTGTCTCTGGACTGTGCTTTTCTGCCCCTTTCAGTTTGAGGAATGCAGTGTAGGCAACTCAGGCTCTGTGTTTCAAAAAAGCAGTTCTTGTGCTGCAGAGTTGAGGCTGTCTTTGGTAGCAGAACGGCTGTTGTGAGCAGAGACTGCAATTTCAGAAGGCTGCCTTGGCCTGTGATGCTTCATGCATGGCATTAAGTTCAAGTGTCTTACCTGAAAATCACAGATTTCTATGATTGTTAGCCATTAGCAGGATTTGGAACAAGAGCAGACTGAAAGGAAAATGAAGTGGTTGTTTGATCAGCTGGTGTATCTTAGTGCTAGATGTTAGCATGGCATATACCCATGAATTTTGATATTTCTGTTGATTATGACTGCTTTTTCTAATCAAACAAGTTTTCTGATAAGGTTTAGAGAGAAGAGGCAGTGCCCTTTTACTCATGTGAGAGAACATACAGAATTGTAACTAACTTCTATTTAGAATTTCCCTGTACTGTTTTGCTCTTTTTCTTGCCTCAGGCAATACAGCTGATGTTTTACCATTTCAGTTGTATATATGTCAGTGTTGAATTTTTCCTCAGAAATACTTTGTGAGCACATAACCATAGTTTTGCTTTTCTGCATTTTTTGTTCTGGATGAATAAACTAATTAACTGAAACTTATGTCAATTTGTAGGACATCAAAACTCATTCATAAGAAAAATCATCAACTTCGATATGAATAATCCTTGTAATTTTTGGAGATTTGATGATTTGCTTTGTCTTTCTCTTTGCAATTTTGCCAGTGCTAATCTAGATAATGAATCTCTCCTGGCAGATGAGTTTTTATATGAAATCTATGGTTCCTTTCATAAAACCAAGTAGTCCAAGACATTCCCTGAAAGATGGTACTCATCACTGAGGCATACTTTGTGTGTTGTAAATTAAGCTGTAAACATTAGATGAAGCAGGGATGGGAAACAAAGTTTCTATATTATTCTGTGCCCATTCTCCTGTTTGCTTACTTATTGAAAATGCTCGTGCATTGCCTTACGCTCTCCAGTCCTGATCTGATCTATCAGTATTTAGATAATCTGCTGAGCTGCAGTGTAAGGCTCAGTTTCCTTTAATGCTTTTATTTATTGTTATCCCTCGTGTAACTAAGCTTTTCTGGAGGAGAAATAGGGAGAGAGTCTATTTTTATTTCTGACATTGAATCTATTTCTTTTCTACCTCCTCTCTCTACTTCTTTACTCTTCACCAGGGACTCTTGTCCTATTAAAAAAATTTGGAAGGAAAAGTCCCAATGATTTCTTTGAGATTAACTTTGATTTAGCAGTCTTTTTAGCTGAAAAGAAACTGAAATATATCATCCAAAGCTGAAATAAAAATGGGAACATAAAAGTTTAGTGATTATGATGACTTTTTAAATCTTTCTTGTTGAAATGTGATACATGAAAGGAAATGCAAGGCACAGCACTTTAATGTCTAGGAAAGTGATAAATTCAGTTGTATCTGACTCTGCAAGCAGTGGACTCGTGCTTCGGGTATTCGTATCTTATTTAACTTGATAGTTTCAAATGGAAAAAAATCTGTTGGTAGCTACACTACTTGTTTCACATTCTGGGTTCATCTTTATTACGTGGTAAAACAACCCCAAAATATGTTTGCTGGTTAATTAAGATTCATGGTCACAAGTGAACATTAGAAAATTTAAAATAATTAGATACAACATTTTTAATATACAAATTTTCTTAAATATAGGAATTTGTAATACATTTAGCAATATACAGAGAGGTGTTATTTCAACATCTTTGTTGGCAACTTTTAAATTTTTTAAATTTGTATTTTGATTTACTTATACTTTCTTTATCAGAGAAAGCAACCAGTGAAATGAACACTGCAGAGGACTGGGGCCTCATCTTAGACATCTGTGATAAAGTTGGACAGTCACGCACAGGGTAAGTGACTTTAGGAATTTCTACCCCAAATGTTTTTAGTTCTGTTATTTCAATCTCATATACCCAGGTGAGAGGAATGAATTTTTTATTATCTTTTATAAACTTCTGCAACAGCTGAATTTAGCTCAAGTTGATTACAAGTAAAAGAAAAATGACTGGGGTTTCTCTGAAATATTTTGCAATCGTTCCTTTGGAGATACTGGCTGATTTGTTAAAATTAGGACTTGTGTACCGCAGCTTTTTTCCAATGTAACAGATTAAATAAATTGATATGTTTTAGCAGTATCACTGTAAACCCAGGAGGCTTCATGAGGCATTTTTCTTACAGAATCATAATCTAAGTTGGAAATGACCTCCAGAGGTCATATAGTCCAACCCCTCCAGCTTCAAACAGGTCTAATTAGATCAGGTTGCTCAGGACCGTGTCGAATCATGAATGCCTCCAAGGTCAAAGGTTCTACAACTTCTATGGGCAACATGTTTCAGTATTTAACTAGTTCTACTTACTAAGTAAGGAAATAAAAATATAATCTGCAATCTGATTACAGTTTCCCCTGTTCCAGCTTGACTGTTGCATCTTGTCCTATGATTGTGCAGCTCTAAGGAAGAATCTGGCTGCATCTTCTGTATATACTCTGATTAATTGGTTGCTGAAAGCAGTTAGACCCACTTTTTGTCTGCTCTTCTCAAAGCTGAAAGCACCTCTCCCACCCATCTTTCTTTGTATGTAATCCTCCCTGGCAATCCTGGCAGCTGTCCATTGGACTTAGGGCAGTGTGTAAATAGCCTTCTTGCACTGGGGAGCCCAGTGCAAAACTGGACAAAGTTTCCAGATGCAATCTTACAAGAATGGAGGGGAAAGGTCACTTTCCTGACTTTGTTGGTTGTACTGACCAGTAGTTTGAGCCAGGATGTGGTTGGTTGTCTTTGCTGCCAAGCTACAGTGCTGACACCTCTCACCCAATAGGACCTGCAGATCATTTCCTGCTTTTCATGTGGTCATCTCCTGGCCTCATTTAAAATGCAGTACCTTACCCTTGTTCTTGTTCAACTTCCAGTCTGCCCATTTTTCCAGCCTGTCTTGGTCCCTCTGAACATGAGCCAAGCCCTCTAGTATACTGATTGTTCCTCTTCAAATTGCTCTGGTCAGTAAGTTACTGAGAGCACTGTTGGTCCCAGCAGAAATCCCTGAAGGATACTGCCTGCTAGCTGGAATTTGCACTACAGGTGACAGCCTTTGAGTCTGGGAGACCATTTTTTCCACCCACCTTTGTCCAGCCTGTATTTCACCAGGTGTGTGATAAGGAGACTATAAAGGCTTCAGCTGTGTGTCAAAAATTTGCTAAAACCCACGGTATAAAGCATCTGCTGCCCTCCATTGTTCTTGGCATCAGACTACCATTGTCTTTGTCACAGAAACCAACAAGGCTTTGTGTTTCTTCCCCTTGTTTTCAGAAGCCATTCTCTGTCATCAGGGTTTTGATAAATGCACATTTTGAAGATATGATACTAAATTAAACATATTTAATACGGGCTGATAATGTTTCCATTATTAAATATTTTCTGAGCTCTTTCATAGAATTTATACATGAATTTACTTTTTGGACAAGAAAAGAGAAAGTGTAATTTGAGCTAGCATTTAAAAAATACAGTTTAAAGCCATAATTTCAGTGTATTTATAGTGCTTTCAGTCAATGTAGTATTAGGATTTGAAAATGTTTTAAGTACACCTTCTTGACGCATTCCTTGTAGCAATTCAGGTAAGGAACAGACTCAAGAAGAGAGTTTTGCCACTGACGCTGTGAAAGGCTTCTCTGAGAATGACTTGGATTGCCTTGTAAAACTGCCAGAAACAGTGTGAACTGCCAGACTGCAAAGTCCCACCTGGGGCTTTTGTTTCAAAGGACAGGTTTGCAAATAAGCTTATTCCTTGGGATTAGAGATGGTCTCTGGAGGAGTACTTAAAAATAGCACAGCATATTGAGACTTCTGTGCTATTGTGTATAAGTGTAGTTAAGATAACAGCTGGCAGTTAAGTTGTTAATCATGTTTCATATTAGTCTCTATATGTAAAACTGCATTTCTATTCCTTGAGCAGGTTGATGCTGAGTTTGTAACAGTATTATTGAATGTTTCAATATTCTATTTATTCACTGGAAGCCTTTCCACAGATGAAATTTAATCTCACAGCAACATAGTCTGAACAGTGCTCAAATGTGTGTAGCTGCAAGAGACTTCAGTGCAGACAAAGCTAGAGATCTTCAGTAATGTGCAGCTAAATCCTTTTAGGATTTGTGAGGTTTGTTTGTGTTGGTTTTGGTAATTTTCTTTTGTGTGTTTGTATTTTAATCTTTTTCTTAATAAAACTATTTTGTAAGAGAAAAGCTAGACTTGAAATTTTGTAATATCTATCCTGCTTGTAATAGGCTGCCAGCTGACTTGTTGCTTAAATTCAGATTCTGTTAAAACTTGCTGAGAGTGGGTTTTCTTTGTTTTTGATGGATTATGTCATAGAGTAGCAAGGTAAACCAAGACAATGCTTCCCATTAGGAAGTTTAAATGAGATATTCTTAGCTGTTTAAAATTCTCCTGCCGTTTAAGTTCCTCTGATAAGGATGCAAGTCTTCTTAACTGGGGTCAGCTTTAATCTTTTAACCAATTCTGCTCCCATTACAAGCTGTTTGTTACTGTTCTTGGCAGAAGTTTAGATTACAAAATCTCTCCTTTGTGGATTTTCCTTGTACCAGTCTGTAAGCTTCATTGCATCCTGCAACATTCTAGATGTGGATTGCCTTGCACGTGAAGCCACAGCAGCCTAGAAAAACACTTATTCATTAAGTAGCACTTCTGGTATTGTCTGCCAACTTGTTGGCATCCAGATTAATTGTTGGAAACCTGTTATGCTAGAAAGGTGTTGCATTTTCTCGTGAGATAAATTAGTTACAGTTCCATAACATAATTGCCACTGTTATTTTTTACATTGTAATACTTTTCCATACTAACAATTACAAATTGCTGAAAATGTTATCTTGATTCCATTAATCCAAACAACTAAAATGGAATTTTAGCAAATTAGAATTCCACTGAATCCCTCTCTTTCACTACTTCCCTTTTTTGTGTGAATTTCAAAGTTAGAGTTATTAGAATTTTTATAGAAAACACAGGAAAGACAGAAAATATGTCAATATTTTAAACAATGTGGCTTGTTAACAATGGCCTATATGAAATATTACTCTATGTAGTATAGAATTAACTTATTACTTTCTGCATGTTTCACATATCAGGTTCTTAGATGATCTAAAATTTGTCTCATGATGAGACAACACATTTTTTTTAATCTCTGAATTTCCTTTAGGAACTCATACAGCTCAGCAGTTGTACATCGCATTGTTTGCATCCTATTTTTTGCCAATACTAGCTCAGTGAGTAAATTGCCTTCTAAACATAGAAACATTGGTAAAACAAAGGTTTTACTGTTAGAGGCAATCCTTTCTGTCTCCTGGTTTTGTACAGCATTCTTGAAAACTTGTTTATTTTAAAAACTTAAATCACATGGTGTGATTCTTGGGGCTGTCCTTTGCAGGGTCAGGAGCTGGACTTCAATGGTCTTTGGTGGTCCCTTACAACTCAGGATATTCTATGACTGTATATTTGATTGGCATTTTAAATCTGACTACAGGAAAGGTATAGAATTTTGCATAATGTTGCTTTTCTGCAATGGAAATGCTTACAAAACTGAATCTGAAGTTCATCATCTCAGAATAAAATAACATTATAAAATTTGAATGGTTCTTTAAGCAGATAAAGGAAAAAGTAAATGACAGGTATGGTATATTTTAACAAAGGTGCCTCCCTTTCTTCAGTCATTTTAATGCTAGCCAGTTCCTAACTCTCATCGTGTTTGCATTTGGCTTTGAGACAGTTGAACTGTTTATTTCACAAGACAAATCAGTCTACATTGAAACTGTTACAACTTCAGTTTTTTTCCATAAAAGTTATTGAATAAAAAAATGATGGCTGAAAAAAAATGAAGTCAGTGGCTGAGAGACTACACCAAGGGTTGAGAAAATAGAAATGTTATTGCAGCACTGTCTGTTGGGGGTGGGTATTGGAAAATTGTTATTGAGAAATGGTTTGTCCATATTGCTGCTTGCCTAACTTTGTCTTGATTCCTTAAGGATTAATCACTACCTCAGTAAGTCAGTGTTCTGGATAGCTCTTTCTTCTTTGATTGTCTTTGTGCCTGTTCATGCAATTTTGCTGTTCTGTCTTGCTTACTTGATAGTTTTCCCACGTGTCTTCCAGTTTTTCCCCTCAAATTACACAATCTCAGTAGCATTTTACATTGTAACTGCAGTGTATGTTTAGCAGGCATAGGAATCCTAGACAGGCATCCTGTCTAGCTGACCAGGAAGCTTTTTCATCAGCCTGTTTCTGAAGGAGCAAGGAGGAAAGCTGAGTCCCACAGAGTGACCTTAGACTGTAAATGAGCAATAAATTCCTGAACATATCTGAAATGTTTTGTACAGAGTAGTATTTTAGATTTCAAATGCTGCTAATTGTGTTCTTGTTAAATAAAATACAATCAGATTTTTTTTTTCTACATTCTAAAGCTAAACCTGAGATTCATTGTGAATATTTTCTTTATGCATTGGAATATGATACCATATGATGCCACATAGGATACATGGCTTCTATTGTATCTTGTCATAATTTCATCCTCCTTATTTGTTATTACTACTCATTGTGGTGCCTCTGAAATTCTGATCATAACATCACTGGAGCAGAACTGTGGCTGAATATTTGTATAGTATGATTTGGAGAGATGCCTAATCAGTAGATAGAATTCTACACTCATAGAGTGCATGCTTCCTTCTGGTTTCAGCATAGTGCTTCTCATAATTGACTCACTAAATTGTATGATGAATTAATTAGAAGTAAAAATAAGAATTATAGGCCTGTCTAGAATAGATTTTCTTACTCTGTGTGACTAAAGACTGCTACGCCTGGATTATTTTATCTACATGTAATCAAAAGATTTCTTATTTTAAACATTTGAGTATTCAAAAACATTTAACACTCAAGTATTGATCATTTCTGTTAAATATATGAACAAGTTGATTGTACTTGAAACATGTGGATGATCATTTGGCTTTGAGACTTTCTCATTACTTTTAATAAGACTTTGGATTCCTTTGTAAAAACAAATCTTAGGCTAATGGTCCTGTTCCTGAACTGCTAAGCTCTTGATCCTGCACCTTGCCTTCATAAACACTGGCTTCACAATGGGCAAGCACTTTTGAGCTTGCAATCATATCACATTGTTAATCCTACTCATAAACTAATGGTTAAAGAAAGCAGTTATTTCTAACAATTTTAGCCTGTATTCTTTCTCAATTAAATAAAGAAGTCTTGGGTAATTAATAGATAAAAGGTAGTACTTGCCTTAAAGCCTTCATCTGTAATAATTGGTATATGAAGGTATACACTAAATGATATGTACTTGTGCTGCGTGACAGCACTTTCTATAATTAGTGCCACTAAATATGAGGTGGACATTTCTGTAAAATGTAGACACTGCCAAATATAGTATAGCCAGGCAGTAGTGTAACTTACACCTGAGTTTCATTTTAGTTTTTCGGTATCAGTTCAACAGAAAAATATCTTTGCTTCCAAAGACAAGTGTGCTATAAATGTGTAAACTCCATAAATGAATAAAATCTCTTAGCTTAGATTTACCTCCTCTTTTCCTCTTTCTCTACTTACCCTCTTCCAGGGTTATCTTTTCAGGGCTATTCACCAGATAATGGTTGTATGCCCATGGTAGTTCCTACCTCAGCCTGGCTCAGCTTTCCACTATTTTATAGATGGAACAAAGTATCAGAAAGTCACATAGATTTTAATGTGCTAAAGTTTCTGAAATCCCCTTTCAAATTCCTTGTTGAAGTTGGTTTTCATGTTATTTCTACCTACCACAACATAGGTAAGATTTGAATTCTATATTTAATTGTTTTGAAACTTTGATGTTGATTGTCTAACAGGATTTTTTAGAAATCATTGGTTCATTACATGTCTCCTTTATAAATGCTATTCTGTAGATTAAAAGAGACTCTGAGGAACATGGTGGTAATTCAAAATAAAAGTAGCAAAAGGGTGTTGGTAAATCAGTAAGGAAGGAAATGCCCTTTTAACCAATTCTGCTCCAGTACAAGCTGTTTGTTACTGTTCTTGGCAGAAGTTTAGATTACGAAATCTCTCCTTTGTGGATTTCTTTGCACCAGTCTGTAAGCTTCACATATATCTGAAATATAGAGGAGTAGGTACATGGACTACAAAGAATTCCAGTTCTCTAATTGTAAGGGATTTTATGCATTTCTGGAGTATTTACAGTAATTTGGTCTAAGTACAAGGGTAATATAAATTACTGAGAGGTTTTGAAAATTGAGAGCTACAGATCCTACAGATAGAAATGGCTACAACTGTTCATGGTGTTTAATTTATTTTTCAATGTGTTTGTTTTAAATTATAAGCTACTAAATAATTTATTCATGGTGTTCAGGAGGTGTTGCTGCCTGTTAGTGTGGTCAGCATTGTCGTGTGTGCAATAGGAAATGTTCATTCCATTACATATTTTTAAAGCTATCTTGTGTTTTTTAGGCCTAAAGACTGTCTCCGCTCTATTATGAAGAGAGTGAATCATAAAGATCCACACGTCGCTATGCAAGCATTAACAGTAGGTCCTTTTTAATGTAGTTAATTTTCTTCTTGAAAAGTTATATTGCAAAAAAAAAAAAATCTCAAAGTTTTAATCCTTCTTTCATTAGCTTCTAGGAGCATGTGTATCAAACTGTGGCAAAATCTTTCATTTAGAAGTCTGTTCAAGAGATTTCGCCAGTGAAGTAAGCAATGTGTTGAATAAGGTATGTATAAACGTATACGTAAAAGGTATGTATAAACATATAAATCAGTGCACTACATTGATTTATTGCATTGATTTATACGTTTCACCTCTAAGTGGAATCAGATAGAGCATTGGGGTAATCTGGAAGTGGGAATGGAATGTCTTCTTAGAAGACTGGAAAGACAGGGGAGGGAAAGGAGAGAAGATTGCTGTAAAGGCTGTGGCTCTCAGAATTTCCTGATTGCCACTTCATACTAGTAAACATAGGTATTCTTTGGGGGAGGTGTGGCATGTTAATTTATAAATAATTTATAAATATTTATGAATAAATATTTTCACTTTAAATAACATCAGTAAAATACTAAAAACAAATATGATGAAATGGAGATAAAACAGGGTTTTTATGTAATCTTATTTTACTTATTTTGGGCCTAGCACATACTGTACTGATACAAACACAATACTGATGTATTCTCCCTTTCTAATAAAGACTGAGTGTTAAACTTGACTACAGAATAAAGTGTCTATATGTTTTATATTGACAGTAACATGCAATTACTTGAAATTAAGATCAGATTCTTACATTATTTAACTAGTTTCTACTGTCCATGCAGGGTCATCCAAAAGTCTGTGAAAAGCTGAAAGCCCTTATGGTGGAATGGACTGATGAATTCAAGAATGACCCACAGCTTAGTTTAATATCTGCTATGATAAAAAATCTGAAGGAGCAAGGAGTTACTTTCCCAGCTATTGGTTCACAGGTATATTAGATTTTGTCTTAATAAAACTTTTCTTTGAGGAGTGAAATGCTCTCAATTACTTTAGATTTTTATACAGCAGATGAATACAAAGCAAAATGGTGAACTTAATGCACTGTCAGTTTTTTGTTGTATTCATTTTTACATCTTTTACTTTTTGCTAGGCTGCTGAACAGGCAAAAGCAAGTCCAGCTCTAGTTGCCAAAGATCCTGGTACAGTGGCTACCAAAAAGGAAGAGGAGGATTTAGCTAAAGGTGAGTGCATTTCTTTGCTGACATGATGCGTGTTGATTTATTTAAATGAACATTAACCAATCTGTATGTGTTATTAATGGTTTCTTCAATAGTCAACCCACCAAAGTCTACTGTTAAAGAGATCTGTGTCTCAAAAGTATATCTGCATGAGTTTCATAATGTTTGTGTCTACCCTGCCCCTTATTAAATATGATCCATCTTTTTTCTGAAAAATTTAGCTGAGTTTAATATGAGTGAAACTTCTATGTTCAGTTAAGCTTAATTGAAAATGACCCAGAAATGTGAAATTATTCAAAGAATGATAGGGAGGAAAATAAAGGAAAGGGCAAGTTTTTGCTTGTTTAAGCAAAAATAATTTTGTTAATTATGAATTAAGGAGGGACTTTACTGTGAAGGTGACCAAGCACTGGCACAGGTTTCCCAGGGATGTCATGGTGTCTTTATTCTTGGAGATATTAAAAAGTTGTCCTTGGCAGTGAGCTGTGGTGACCATGCATGGACAGGAGATTGGACCAGATGAGTTCCAGAGGTGCCTTCCAACCTCAGCCAATCTGTGTAAATCTGATTCCGTGAATCCAGGCTAAAGGCTCTTGTCTAACAGACAACCAGTGTGCTCTGGAACAGCTGTATCTTTTTAATGTTTCAAGCAGTCTGGAAAAGTTCAACACAGTGTAAGATGTAAAGGAAGAAGGTAAATATTTTACATCAGTTCAAGGTTATAACAATAATATAATAATAAAAATTGGATGACTTTGTGGAATTATTCTATTTGTGCTTAAATGCTGTTTATTCATCCTGTCCATGTTGGAAGCCTCAGTAAACCCATAGGCAGAATTCTACTCTCTCTTTGTTATTTACTGTTAATTCTAAGAGAAAGACAGAAAGTCATTAAAATGCAACAGGAATAGAATCATACTAAAAGTTTTCACAGAATTAAATTTTCATATCAGTCAACACATTTATATAGGGAATTTTCATCTGAGTACCTCTTCTTTTGTAGCCATTGAGCTGTCACTAAAAGAACAAAGGCAACAGCAAACAACACTTTCCAGTTTGTATCCAAGCACTTCAAGCCTTTTAACAAACCACAAGCACGAGGGCCGAAAGGTTCGTGCAATCTATGATTTTGAGGCTGCTGAAGATAATGAACTAACTTTTAAAGCTGGAGAACTTATAACTATCCTTGATGACAGGTAAGTTATATAGAATGCCTACTAGAATTATGTTAAACTGCAAAAATTAACTAGAAATGATTGTATCTTCTATGTAGAAGCATACCTTGAAATACAATGAATGGAAATGTATTCTTGTATTAAATACTTTGTTATCTCCTAGTTTTTTTACAAATAAATGTATTTGCATAAAAATTCTTGTGTAAAGATTTCTGCATATATACAAATTATATTTTTGTCCTAGTAATATAAAAGCCTTTACTGTGCAGTTCCTAGGAGAGTTCCATGTGAAAATGGGATATCTGATGTATGGGGGCTATTTTTTTTTTTAACCTTTAGTGATCCAAATTGGTGGAAAGGTGAAACTCATCAGGGTATAGGATTGTTTCCATCTAATTTTGTAACAGCTGATCTTTCTGCTGAGCCTGAAATGAGTAAGTAACATTACATTTATGTATATATGTTTAACCCTGCCATGGCTCATGGGTGATTTCCTTTCCCTTATGATACAATTCAATTGCAAGTTTATGTGATAATTGGAGTAGAACTGAGGAGCCCTTGCTATGCTACCACAAACAACAGTCAGACCAAGGTTGCCCAAACTGTCTTCTGCTAGAAAATGCTGCTGTCTTTGTCAGCAGCTTCTTTGAGACTCATGGAATCACTCCATTGACACCTAGAGCTTTTTTGTGCTATGAGTGAACGAGATGCTTTCCATATAGGATTTGGTGAAGAAGGAATAGAGAAACTTGAGACCTTTCGGTTGTGTACTTTGCTCTGGAGAAAAGAAGGCTCAGTTTGTCATAGATGATTTTACCAGTTTTATCTTAAACTTGACTTGTTAGCCCTATTGCTTCCAATAATTTTTTCTGACTCTTTTATCCTGATTATTTTTTAATATGTATGTTATGTGCAGGGAGACTATGACAAAGCCATTTACTTGCTAAAACATGTTTCTGCTGAGCTTGTGTGAACTGATCTATTTTTTTGTAATGTGATTTACAGATAGGGAAATTATTTAGGTTTGTGCCTTTCAAATGTCAATAAAATACTAATTTTTAAAATTTTCACAGTAGAGATTTCAAATGAAAGGAACATGGGCAATATACTAGTTATATAATATTTATGTAATTGTTTATTTTTTCTTTTATAAAATTAAATCTGGCTGTTTACCTTACAGTGAAAGCTGAGAAGAAAACAGTGCAATTCAGTGATGAAGTTCAAGTAGAGACAATAGAACCTGAGCCAGAACCAGTTTATATTGATGAAGTAAGCATGGTTAAACTACTGACTGGTACTGAATGCACTGCTGCGACATTTAAATATGTGATGTTTTACCCTTTCATCTTGTACTTCAAAAATATGATAAAAAGAGAATGGAAGCAGAGGTTTCTTTTAAGGAATAATAATAATAATGAAAAAAATCTGTTGTATTCTCTTGTTTAAGAGTCTTGAAGTTCTTAGGAATTTCTGAAACTGAATTTGGTACTGCACTCCAATTAGGGCCCTACTGGGGGTTGTACATCTGTTTACCTCCAAGCTAGAATCTTAGTGTTGAGTGGCACATCTACTTTCAAATTTTGCCTAAAGTACTTCAGGATACTACAGAGATACCCATCTTGACTGCTCCCTTAGGTTTATTTCCAGTATAACCACCACATCTACCCTCAGACTAAAAGATCTCTTTCTGTCCCTGAAAAGCCTGAAATTCTGTTCCTCTGTAAGTAATATTTACTAAGATATTTACAATTTCACCATAGTGATCCTGTGGGGTTTCCAGGAACATTCAGTCCAGGAAGTTTTTCTTCTGCCCTTTTTTTTTTTTTTTTTTTTTTTTTACCACCTCAGCTCGGGTTCTGTCATTGTTTTTTGAAATGAGAAATCAGTTACTGCCTTCCTGAAGTCCTATTTAAGTCCCACCTCAAAAACTCTTCTTCCCAAGAGACAGTAGTTTGTAACGTGCTGAAACAGATTATCTGAGGCCTGCCTTGAGGTGCCTTCCAGCTTTTGTTTTCTGTAAGTCCACTGTTGATTTTAGTTTTAGTGTCTTCTTTTGTTTTTAAATTTGCCCCAGTATAATTTTAAAGGAAGTAAACCACCTTTCCCGGTTTTAAGGAGGACAAAACATGGTTTTATTTTCTACTATCATACAACCTATATAACTCAGTGTGAAAAAGTCCATTTATTTGATAGTGCTCAGCTAATAAATGATTAAAAATAATTTATGTGTAATATTTTTGGTACTTTACCCAAATACTACATGCCAAGACATACTTTTCAAAGACTTAATGCCTGTTTGTTTTCTAACCTTTGATGTTTTTATTATAAAAGGATTGCACTTAAACTCCTTCCTTAGGCTTGACTTATTCTGAAGTAAATCCTGAAGTGCCTCCAAACATCATCTTAAAACATCACTTCCATATAAATTGGTAATGGCATGGCTCATGCACTGAATAGGCTTCATGCATTAAAATTGTTTTTCACTTTTTGAAGTACTCTCTGGATGTGTTCTGTCAAAACATTTCCACTAATCCCACTAGGTGGTGGTATTGCATATGTAATTACTAGGCTGGAAGAACAGGAACTCTTCATAAAATAATATATGTTTAGAAGGAGTTTTAGGAATGAAGGAGTATTCTGCACATTCCACTTGTTACCACTGTTTTTACTCATTTGGCTTTTCTTTGTTCAAGCATCTTCATTCTTATAAGGTAGCATGTGTCATTTGTATTTTCTTAAAGTTAGTCTTACTGAGTCTCAAGTGCCAAGAGATCAAAATGGCTGTTATGAACAGCTGCTTTAGTTTCCTATCCTGGAAGTGCTAATTCCCTTGCTGCCACATTTGCCCTAATTATGCAATTTGTGTTCTAGGATAAAATGGACCAACTATTGCAGATGTTACAAAGTGCTGATCCATCTGATGACCAGCCAGACCTCCCAGAATTGCTTCATCTCGAGGGTAACAAAAAGGAATAAATTTTTTTCATTGTTGTTTTCCTTACTGGTAATTATCTGTATCAGTGCAAATTGAAACCAAGCTAAAACTACTTCAGCTTCATAAGCATGTGAGAAGCATGCCTGAGAAAAGTGCCTGAGCCGTAATTGTCTTCTCACTTCTTGTTTCCCACGTCTACGAGATCAAAGTGCAGAATGTTAACTTAAAAAAAGACTATTTTTCTCTAAAGAAAACTGTTTCCTGTATTATTTTCCTTTTCAAGACACATAAATACTTAATTCAATCATATTCATCCATAAGTTTTTCCCTTCATAGAGTAGCACAGCATGAGTGGTGAAAGGAGTGTCAGGAAGATTCCATGAGAGGAGGCAGAAGTACTACAAATGTTTGGAATAGACCTGTGGATGTCCCACATGCTTTTCACTTGCATGTGTATTTCTGGAGCAGTTACATATCAACAAATACCTCATAGAATGCTACAAATTATCCTACTCTTTTAGAGTCAAATTGTTCAGACTGCCTCTTCATAGAGGCATTATAGATCATTTTACCTAGGTTGATAGATGCACCAAAATTTTTGGAATGGAATTTGGAAAAGGAAGAAAGGAAACTTCCTGATTATGAGACAGAACATAGGCTTAAACTGGCAATTCACATGATGCCAAATTTTGTTAAGAAAATGGCAATTTCTACATTTATGTAGAAGGTAATTAAAAATGCATATAGGTTTGTGAACTTTTAGATATCTCCCATCTTTCCATACCCATCTGGTTCACCATGTCTGTAAATGAATCCTGTTTTAGGAACTCGCACCAGTGACATGTCTACACATACTCTAGTTCCCCTGAAACTAAAGATGTAAAAAGAAATATGACTGGTTTTATTCTTTCAAGTCCCAAATATAGCTATAGAGGCTGTTGTCTAAGAAGCAGATTGCCTGTATCTGGTCCAGGACAGAGGCAGAGAAATTAAAGGTATGCTTGCCAACCAGCCTACAGATATGGCTTACTTTAGGAGTTGCTTCAAAATGCATTGTGCAATCATTAAAGCAATGCAAAATTTTATAATGAACCGTCTGGCTGCTCCTAGAATCTGAAAGAGTAGTGTGGTCAGATGATTACTCCCCAGCTACCTGCTGCAGCACTTGCTAAACATATGGCTACATATAGTTCTACAATGCTAATTCAAGGTTACTTGCTCTATACTTTATTAGTCTTTGGTGAACTGTTTTTGGCATAGGTTCTGAAAATTTTGCTATAGATGTGTTTGGAGTCCTTGGTTCCTACCAGTGGTGGCGGATGCTGCTCAATATTTGACAGAAAAACCACTTCATTTTCTTCTGCCATCCACATGCCCTGTCACAAATGCCTTTGAATTGGAGAACTTATCCTAATGTGTTCAGGAGCCCAGGGCTTCTGGTTGGCAGCAGAGCACTCATCATGTTAACAGACATCTAAACAATCCTTGTCATGCCTTTTGCCACACTTCATGCTATACATAAAAGTAGGCAGAACTTCGGCAGGTTTTACATCTTTTCCCAGCATTTCTGCCAATGTATTACTGATCCCAGGTTCAAAGAAGCAGATGGGTCCCTCTCATACACCTGGAGTTGCCTTCAAGGAACTCAATAATGATGTCCTTTCACTCATGGCTCAGACATTTTCAGGATCTTCTGCATTTCTAATATGCAAAATTTCCCTTTCAGCTTCCGTGTCTGTTTATTTTACATTTGACAAACTCTGCCTTTCTGCTAATTAGCCATGGTTTGCTTGGTAGTTACATGAGCCCTGTGTCCTTGTGCTGAAAGGAGGCATGCTGTGCATTTTTGTTTATTTTAATGCTTTTTCATTCTGATTCTGATAAGCTTTTGTGTTGGTTTTTGCACATATCAGTGGTTTGGAAAACCCCCTTCCACCAATTAGAATTCTAGTGAGACTAATGTGCTATTAGTGTCTTTGATGTGCAGATGATTGAATCATTGCAATCAGTTTTCTCCTTCATTGTTTTCATAGTCTTTTTGTAGTAAAATTGGATGAGCGCATGATCTAGGTTGCAGTGGCAAATCTTCCTTGAAGAAGAGATCACCTTTTGATTTACCTGAATGTTTTTATGCAAAATAGTTTCAGTTTTATACTTCCTGGATGTTAAATGTAGGGGTTTTTCACTATATTTTTATTTTAAAATATACTTTTTAAGTTGTACTACTACTGCAAATTTTAGCTGGGTCTCATTCTTAAATTGTTCATGATCTCTGTTATTGAAAACTTTTTGACATACAGATTATAGTAATGAACTAAAAAAATTTTGGACTAGCATCTATTTATATCTAATTTTTTATTGCTTTCTGACTTTGCAGTATGGAAGTGTTTAATACTCTGAAATTTGTTCATGTCTTTCTATTCTAGCAATGTGCCACCAGATGGGACCTCTCATAGATGAAAAATTGGAGGATATAGACAGGTAAAAAGAAATGTCATGTGCTTTGATCGAAATTAAAATTCATTCTTAGAAATACCAGAGTTATTACTTGATAATATCTTAATTTATGTGGCAAAGAAAATATGTGTATTTATTTGTAGTTTCTCTGAGAAGAGGCCTGAAGATTTTTTTTCCCATACTCACACAATAATCTATAGTGTTGTACCATTTGACTGTCTGGCACTTGTCAGGCATCACTTCACAGTAAGAAAATGTTACTTAACACACCTCATGAAATTATTCTGTGTTGTCTGTCCTATACTAAAATTATCTAAATTGTAGATTAAATTTAAAAATATATTTTCTAGGAAACATTCAGAACTTTCAGAGCTCAATGTTAAAGCAATGGAGGCTCTTTCTTTGTATAACAAATTGATGAACGAGGACCCAATGTATTCCATGTATGCAAAACTACAAAACCAGCAGTATTACATGCAGTCATCTGGTGTTTCTGGCTCTCAGGTAAGGATGTAACCTTTAATAGTCATTGACCTTATCAAGTTCACACTGAACGAGCAGTGTTTTCTCTTGGTTTTTTTGCAGACTATGTGAACAAATAAAAATGTTTGTTTTTAGCTACAAGCTTTAGATGCTTTCCTTTTGTGGGTTCTAATGCTTTTAGTGTTTTTCTGTTCAGTTCCTTTTGATCAAGGAAAAAGCCCATCCTGGGCTTTAAGTTGCATAAAATTAAAAAATAAAACTGCCAGGGCACAACCAAAAGAGTACAATTTCTCCTCATCTATTCATAGATAATTCAACATGAAAATGATGCTATGAAAGAATTACCATTTTAACTTCAGTAATTTAAATGCTAAATGATATTCCCTGATATTAAAAAAGAAAAAGAAGCTAAAAGATTTGAGAGGATGTCTTTGAGTTCCGAAGTCAGATATTAAATAGAAAATTTTCTTGTATTTTATTTCTAATATTGCTTTATTTAACTTCCTAGGTTTATCCGGGGCAAACTCAAGGTAATGCGTATTTGGTGGCAGGGAGTGCACAGATGGGCCACATTCAAGGTTACAATCTTCCTTCAGAACAGCTCCCTTCTCTCAGCCAAGGCACAGTTACTCCATCTGCCAGCTCAGTAATTCCTGGTCAGCCTGCACAGACGTCTTACACAAAGTAATTTTAAATATTTTTCTATTCAAGTTTAAATCAATTTAAACAGAGCCTCTTTTTTTAAATTACAGAAGTATAGTTATAATAAACACAACTGAAAAATACTTCAGTGCAATCATTTCCAGAGTGCTTTTTATTGGTGTCATGTATTTGGTAACAATTCCTGACAAACTTCATAAGTTTTTTATTGTTTTTTAAATTTTATCTAGTTTCTAATTTTCTGTATATGAAATATGTAATTTATATAGATCTATAGTTTTTATATAAAACATTGAGAAAATTATACAGACATGATTTAGTAGTAGTAGTAGTAGTAGTAGTAACTTTTAATATACTTTTAGTGATGAAGATTAATTGCCACTCTGGCTGGCTCTGCATAATTTCTGAGAGTGTATCTTCTACTGTTCCTTCGTCAAATATAACAGAAGAATGGGGAGAATACTGCTAATTTTGGGAAAGAAATGGGCTATGAATACTTTCTAAAGCTTATAAAGCCCAAATAAGGAAGCTAAAAGAGGCTTTCTGCATTGGGTAGATGGCCAAAGATGCTAAACTGTGGTTAAGTTACCTATATTGTTAAAAAGTTTTGAGTTTTTGTTAGTTGGATTTTGTTTGTTTGGGGTTTTTGTTTTTGTTTACTCTCTGTGGAAAGTAATTTTATTCTAAAAAGTTGGGAGAGACATCCATCTTGAGTCATTAATGCATTTGTTAGTCTTTGTCCTCAAAGGTAGTTATTTGGGATAGTAAAGCATACATTGTTAAAGTGAGTTCCTGCATATTCATCTGACTTGTTTTGCTATTTAAAACAGTTTGCTGGGTTTTGGGTTTTTTCATGAACAGAATGGAAGATAGATGATAATCCACGTTGCAACTTAAAATAAAACAAGTACAGATTCATAGTCTAGTTTTAAATCCATGGGGAGTGTCTGTTATTTGTTTAAATCTGAGGAGTGTGTTAGAGTTTTAATGGGAATACTCATTGGCTACAGTTTTAAATAAGAAATGTGTACTGAGTTAGAAATTGTTGTGTGTATAAATAGAACAGCTGAAGAAGCAATAAAGTTTTCCTTTTATGTTGGCAAATCGTTAATTCTACTTTAAATATTTTTGCTCTCTTTTTTTTTTTTTTTTTTTTTTTTTTTTTTCTTTTTTTAGTGCAATGGTTGGTTCTGTTGCTGGAAGTACCTACTCTAACCAGCCTTCAGTGTATAGTCCACCACCTGGTACTGTTGATGTTGCTGCTTATCAGAATGCTGGAACTAATATGTCCCAGGTGCCAAACTATAACTTAGCGCCTACAGCTCTGCCACAGACAGCAGGCAGTCAGCAAGCACCTCCACAACAACCACAGCCTCCACCACCTCAACAACCACAGCATAGTTACTCACAGAAGGCTCTGCTATAGGATCCAGGACTTCTGATTCCTAATCTTCTTTAACCTCTGCTAAAGGTGGTTGACGATTCTATGAGTTTCTTCATTTAATCTCTTAAACTTTGTTTATCCTCAGCTTAATAAGAATCTCTCTTGGTGAACAAGTTCAATTTGCACTGACTTTTTAGGATTTTTTTTTAATTTTGCGGAGGAACTGATATATTTAGGAAATTTAATTCCTTTTAAAATGCCTAAAAATTGGTACAAGATTATTTATGTATGGTTAAATTGGCTAGTTTGTGAAAACTCAACCATTGCAAACTCTTGTGGCATATATGTTATGTACATATAGTGTGTGATTGCAGTAGTGCCCATTTCGTATAACTATGGTGGTCATGTGAATATATTTAACACTATGTTTAAAAATAATTTGCTTTACCATTTTATTTTAATCATGAACTGACAACCATATTTCATAGTTTTGTCTAGTTTTAAGACAGATGCAATGTCTTTTTCCAGTGCAGGAAAAACAGTAATTCTGCATATCATGGTTACAATTACAAGCTAAGATCTATGTATGAATTTACAAACTTAGATAAGTTTCACTACTTCTTGAATTGAACACAAGTGTATCATGTATTAGATAGCTTATCTACCAAAGTAAACTTGTTAACTAGTAAATGATTTGGGGGGATAACAGCAAATTATGATTCTGCTTCGGACATAATTACTAACTTAAAATTACTATTCAGAGGCTGCTAAACATATCATGGGACCATGAAACAGATCAGGATCTTACGTTTTATCATGGGAAGCATGTAATTTATTTTTCCAAGTTGTTTTTTTTTTAAATGAGAGCCAGAACTGTATTCTCTCTGTGTTGGTAGAGATTACACCAAAGAAAGACAGAGGAATAGTTTTGAAAGAGAAACAATGGTGTTTTAAACTGGAACACACAACATAAATTACACTATTTTATTCAACTCTTCTTAATTAGAACATGGAGAATTATGGACATGTAAATCACTTTTCTGAACAAACCTTCAGGGCTTCATTTTATCTCTTGTGGCCTTGCTTAGCAATTTGTTCTGTTTACTGTTCTAACACAAACACTTCTGCCTTAAACGTCTGTTTCAATTTCCAGTTGTACCATTTGAGTTTATTAGCCCTTCTATAGTTTGAATAGTTTATGAGGCATCTCATCTAAATCCACTTTTGGGTTACTTTAAATTCTCTTCTGCAGCAATGTGCATTAGCCTGTTTTAAACCCTTGTGCTCCTCAGTAACTCAGCCACATGGTTTTGTAAAGCATGTTATTTTCTTTCTGTAGATGAGGTGCTGCAAAAGAAACATGGTAACGGAAGGCAGCATTTCAGATGTGCTTGAGCAGAGTTTCTTGTACAAAGAGTGTTGTTACTTTGTGTTTGTATTCCATCTAGTGACTCACCTGGTTTTGTCTTTTCCAGCAGCTCTAATTCCACTAGAGCAATACTAGATGGCTTCAACATCAGATCTGTTTTCAGTCCTGTGTGTATGTCAGAAGTTGTTTGTTTTATGTACTATATTTTAGTGTGATGCTTCTGGAATTAAATGTTGCAATTGTACATTACACTATAAAATGAGCTCTGTTATTCCATATACTCCTGCATCTGTTCACAGTTACCTAACATGCCTTTGGTTCACTATTTTAATTAACATCAGTGTTTTGCCAGATACTTTCAGATGACTGCTTTGCATAACTTCTGACTTGGGGTGGTTACAAAATGTGCCCAAGGTTGATCTATTCCATTTGGGGATGTTCTAGCCAGCTGGTTGATCTAATGCTAGGGTTTTCACATACTTGTTTTCTCTAAAATTTTCAAGCATCCTCGCAAACTGTCATGAATTATTTCAGTACTTGGTGTCATCACAAAAGCCTGTGGAATTTGAAAAGAAATACTAAAGAAAAAAACAACAATCTGACATACTGTGTCATGGATGACTTTTTATGGATTGAAGAAATGATGTCTTTAAAAAGGACTTGTAGTATAATTTAGATAGTGTTCTCTGTATGCATTAGGTATCTTATTCCAAAATCAGATATTCAATGTGTATAGAAATGTATAATTTATACACAAAAGTGAAAAAAAAAAATTCCATTGTTCTTAGTCCCTGATTCAAGGAGAAGCTTGAAAGCATCAATATAGTCTTTTTGATATTAACTATCGTATTCCTAGGTTTTCACATGTTGTATCACGTTCCCTAATAAGGGCATGTGGAACTTCTGTACAGAAATGACTCAGAAAAAATACACTTTGTTAGTAATTTGTCATTGTTTTTAAAATATTTGAAGTTTTTCCTTGATATACAGAAATGCTGGATCCTGGTTTCTCATTTGAAACTGAAACCGTATGTGTATCACAGTTTTTCTGCTCTCCAACTTGCTTATTTTGGCTATTCATCCATTTTTATGTAAATTAAAATCACCTTTCATGTTCATCATGACCAAAAAAAAAAACCACTCGCTAAAATTCAGTGCCCCTTTAAATTCAATATGATGAAAGTTGTGAAAAAAAAAAGGTGGACACTTTCTATTTTCCTTCATACTTGTCTTAAAGTTGCTGCTCTAAGGTATCTCCTGTAGCAGGCTGGGAATTTTAGTTGACTTTGAAACAGAATTCATTGTCTAACTGGTGGAATAGGTCACTATAATTTTAGGTTCTGAGTCTTAGTGTTTCTCTTGCAACCTACATTTTCCATTTAATGTGCAATTTTCAGATTAAATTGAATTTGGAACTGTATTACTTCATGTTGATTTTTCTTATCAGATGTCTTCCTGCTTGATTGTGCCCTGTATGCTCAATACTCTGAAGTGATGCCTTCTCCTACTGTGCCAGATGCTGTCATTGCATGAATTCCTGTAGTCATCCTCTCATACTCTCTCTTGACAGTTCAGTTCACCTCCTCTCTGCTGGTTTGTTACCATGAACCTGGAGATGCCATTGCTGGTGCTTCTCTGCCATGATTTATTCTCAGATCCCTTGTTTATGCATTGTTTTGGCCAAGTTCACTTATGTTCTACTTTACTATGGTATTGAACACTGAAATGTTAGTGAACAGCGGAAAGTACACGTACAGCTACTGTGTGAAAAAGCTTTTCAGCAATTAAATAAAGTGTCAGAATGTAAACTATTTGAAAGTAGGGAATCATTGGAAGTGTAATTCAAGTTCCAATAGAAGACCTGATTTATGAATGTCTTGTTTCTTTACGTGTAAATTGTCATTTTAAGGCTAAAACGTGTTCAAGATATTTTGTATAACCCTTTTTTACTTTACCCTTTCATTAAGGAATACAAAAATTCTAATTAACTTCAGAAGGGGTAGTTCAGTGGCTTGGTTAGCATGAACTGGAGGAAACTCTGGAAAGTGCCTTCTGTACATTTCACTTCTGTGAGCAAAATTTTTTTAGCCATATGTATCATCTCAATTTATGTGGGCATAACAAAGGTGTCAAGATTTACTGTAAGACCTCCCAGGAAAAATCCTGGGCTACTATGTTAAAATTTTCTGTACTGATGTCATGGCAGTGGGTTCCAGAGTGTGCAGCTGCAGGAACAGTTACAATGTCTTTGCCCACCTCTGTTTAGTAACTGGTGCTGTGTAGGTGTGTCTGTAATGTCATTTGCCAAAGCACATAGAGACAGCAGTAAAAAGGAGCAAAATTTAAGAATTCCTGCATGCTTCTCAACAGGTGTGGAGCAACATACTGCCTTCATGGTACAGTTACTGTTCATGAATTTTGAGGCAGGGGGAACTGAAATAAATTTGAACTGCAGAAAATTCTGCCAGATTGCAAATGGTTAGATTTAACAGAGATAGATTTGCTTTTAATACCATGTACATATTTTGCTGATCAAATCTAGGCTGCTACTATAGTTCTCTGATTTCCTCTAGATGGCAGGAACATCAGATTTACACTGGAGAACTGCTTAATACCTCATTCTCCAATTTTTTTAGAATTTTCTCTAATATCACTTTATTTTTCACTCATATTTCAAAGATATCTGTGCAGTCTTTATGTACAAAGGTGTTACCTTATTCCTTTTCTGCTGGGGTTCACAGAATGAGAAAAGATATCTCTAGTTAGAGCAGCTACACTGGCACTTTGAATTACATGTACAACTGCACCTTCCTTTGGAGAACATGTATGTGTCTGTTTTGAAGAACAAGGGAGCATAATTTTTCCAGTTAAAAACTGATAGAGATATTTTTAAAGGAAAAGGTAGAATAAACTTTACAAAAACCTCCATTGCCAACAGCAGGCAGAATCATTTTTACTCTGTTATTCAATCTTAGTAAAGCTTATCAACTCCACACTACAGCTATTCCTTTCTCATTTTCAGCTGCAGTGAAGAATATTGACCTTCATACATACACTGTTCAACACCATAGGAAAACATGGAGAAGGCCTTGACATTTGAACTTTTTGCTTCAATATGTAAAAAACACTATGTGCATTTTTGAAGCCTTGTTTCTTAAATTAGGATGGGTGTGTTTAAAAACATTCCATTTGCTACAATGTAAATTGCAGATCTAAAGTTCCCTTTTCATGCTGCTACCTTGGCAAAAAGGTGGTAGGAGTTTTTTTTTTTCTATCCTGCATGTTCTTCTGGAATCCAAATAATTTTTGTCTTTGTCATGAAAAAGAAAAACCTGCTGCAGTCTGCTTTGGTTTTAATAAAGTGTACACAGTAGCAAAGTGTATTTTTGTTTGGCTTTGTTTGTTTTGATGCTCTCTTTGATGTTGGCATATGTATATATTTAGATATACTGCACTGTTGTACAAGAATTGTTTTAGTAAATAACACTATTTGTAAAAACTGTTAATTGTTTTTGGTATGAATGCAAAATATTAAAGTTGGAGTATTTAGTTCATTATGTTGCAAAGTCAATTTATAAATGTTCTGCAAGAATAATCTGAAAAGCAATTCTTTTGATGGAGAGACTGTGTGATACAATAAGCAAGGTCTGTTAGAAGTATTTAAATTTTCTGGTTTCAGATGGGTTGGAGGTGGGGTTTTTGATTGTTATGGTTGGGGAGGATTTGTGGGTTTTTTGTTCTTAATTGATGCTTACACATAAATTACATTATCTTTTAAAACAATCTGTCATTGATTTCCTTCAGCTAACCCAAATAATCCCTTGTAGACCTTATTTCAAGTATGCTGTATGTCCTCTATCTTTTGGTAAATACAGCATGTATTTTAAAGGGATTTTAAAGAACAAATGAAAACAACTGTGTTTGTACAGTCTTATGTATATATTTGGTTACAGATGAATAAGCAGATTCTATGGTAGCTTGACAGTTCATTCCATTTCTGATGACAGCAACACAAATAGTGTAGAACTTACTGTTTTGATCAATGTGAAATGTTTTGAAGATCAGGCTAAAACCTGGTTTGTGAATATTAAAATGCAGTCAGAATTGAAGCTTAATAGACTTGACAGCTGTATGCTGTGTTCTTAAAACAATGTTAAGCATAAATTTCTTGCTTAAACCAATGTAGACACCATGGGACTTTGGGAGCGGTGGGCAGCAGTATCAGTCTGCCCTGTTTTTAGGGTCTGTTCCTAAAAATGTGAGCCAAACCCCTTAGGACAAGGGGTTATGTGGATTGTGGGTTAATTCAGTAGGATAATTTGTGTCTTTCAAGGGTATATCTATTCATTTGACAAAATTAAAAGTCCTGTGGATTGTGTAGAAATGAAATTTGTTCTATTTTGGAACAGGGAGGGGCAATTAATGTTGAGTTTGCTTTACTGCCTGTCTCTTTTCCATAGAAGGCCTTTCTGTTGACATGCCTATGATGAAAATAGATTTTGAGAGTTTGCTTTATACTATTTGAAATTTATTGTAAAATCTGTTGCCATGAACCTGGGCAAGAGGTAATATAAGCATCAGTCTGTATTTAAGGAGCTGGAACCAACTCTTAAACTTTTGAAGAACTGGTTCATATATAATCTCTGTTCATAGCACTTACTTCGTATCACATTTATGAAGCTGGAGACCTTAATGAATTGTCTTATTACTGTGGCTAGTTTTTGAAATCTTATTCTATTCTGTTGTAGGATAAAGATTTTTTTCTCTCTCACAATATTTGTACATTTAAATTTCTGGATTATTTTAAGTCAAGTCTGGTTTTGTTGATACTGATTGTGGTCTATGTTTTAAGTGAGAAATGTGAATTAAGCCATTGTGAGAGAACCTGTGTGAGAACTTCCACTGATTAAGGTTGATTTGCACTTTTTAAAATTCACATCAACCCTTGAAGTGTACATGGGCAACAAGCAGAAATGCAGATAATCATATAGGGCTAAAAAAGGCAAATATGTATTTTAAAGGTTTAGAGCATTTTTAGTATACAGTCTTCTGATGTATGAGGAATGTGGTGATTGTAGCACCTAATATTTTGCCTTGATTTTGCTTAACCCTGTTAGGCATTGGTTTTGAGTCCTTATGAATGCACCTTTGATTGCTAACAGTGCAGCGTGATGCCTACACCCCATGTTCCCAGACTTGGTGACATCCACTGCCTTGGCAGCTGTGCTTTGGACCCTTATAGAGGAGCAGAATCCAGCGGGAACATGGGGGGTGCTTGGAAGAGCCTGTTGTCATTGGGACACTGCTCAGCAGCACAAACTCTGACTGGTCAGTGTCTCTGTTTACCACTTTCTGCCTACAGGAAGCACACATATCACGGAATGGAGCCCTTCAATATAGACATACCTGGACCACTTCAAGTTTTGAAGTTTGGTTTACTAATGAGGGTCTGACTGCTACTAAAATCACACTGGGATCTATTTCTAGCCAGTTGACTCCAGCTCACCCCTGTTGACTGATGCATCCTCAAGTACTTTTGGATTATGCAGATGTGTTTTATTTTGCAGTCTACGTGTGAGATGGTCCCAATTTACTGTGCTGCCTAAAGGAGTGTGAACATTTTATTCCCTTGGTTTTAATGGCTTTTGGACTTGTGAGAATTTCCCCAAATTAGTCTTTCTTTGCCTTGTGAAATACTGTCATAGCTGATACTGAAGAATGGTTAGGTAAATCCTTCAGCAAAAATCATATGGCCTGATGATTTATAGGTAATACAATGATTTTCATGAGAACATGTTGGTTTACGGAAGTCTTCAGCGAATGGCAGAGGAGTCATGGTTCTCTGAACCCGAGTTTGAACACAGGATCAGGACCGAGCATCTCACTCAAATGGGCTATTGAAACTTTCAAGTAAATTGGTTGGGGTTTTTTTCAGAGAAATCATGGGTGGTGTCTAAAAAATTCTTGTTAGGAGTGTGTTTGTTCAGAGACAAACACAATTTCCTTCTGGTGGGGTGAGACAAAACAATTAGTGAAGACCTTTTTACTTTATTCAAGTCCACAATCTCACTTTTTAGCCAGTTTCTTGCAGCTTCTCTGGAGTCATGATTAAATTATCTGATTGTGTGGCTAATGACACTCCACTATATCTACTGGGATATAGCATCAAAAGCTCTTCCTGTTCACTTAAGTATAAAGTAGGTGATTTTAATTTAGTAGTTTATTTTACTGAGCTTGTTCTTTCAAAACAGACATGCTTTCCACTCTTGAGCACTTCTTATCTTCCGGATAATCAAGGCCTTCTGTAAATGTTAGCTGTTCCTTCCAAGGTTTCAGAGTCCCACTGATCACTTCAGGGAGCAGCTATGTGTCCTAGTTGCTCAGACCAGTTCCTAATTGCCTCTTCCAAGAAGTACACTCCTTGAATTTGTCCATCCATGAGGCTCAAATTGACACCAGATTTGATCATAAGCTTCTTTATTCAAGACAGACAGTAAGGTAGCATGAAACAATTTTGCATGTCTATGAGCAACACTGAGTTGAGCAGCATTCAGTGGAATCCTGTACTGCAGCAGCAATGCAGAAAGTCCAAATCCCAGCTCTCCTCTAAATATATTCAGTTTCATGTAGTATATGTATTTCCTAAGGGTTATCTCCTTTCATATGCTTTCTCCATATACTTGATCCTTACAGCAAGCATGCCCAGAAATAGTAATGATTAATCATAAATCTAATTAATTTCATGTATACACATACGTGCAACCTCTTTCTCTCTTTCTCTCTTTCTCTCTTTCTCTCTTCTCTCTCTTTCTCTCTCTTTCTCTCTTTCTCTCTTTCTCTCTTTCTCTCTCTCTCTCTCTTTCTCTCTCTCTCTTTCTCTCTTTCTCTCTCTCTCTCTCTCTCTTTCTCTCTTTTTCTCTTTCTCTCTCTCTTTCTCTCTTTCTCTCTTTCTCTCTTTCTCTCTTTCTCTCTTTCTCTCTTTCTCTCTTTCTCTCTTTCTCTCTTTCTCTCTTTCTCTCTTTCTCTCTTCTCTCTCTTTCTCTCTCTCTTTCTCTCTTTCTCTCTTTCTCTCTCTTTCTCTCTCTCTCTCTTTCTCTCTCTCTCTCTCTTTCTCTCTTTCTTTCTCTCTCTCTCTCTCTCTCTGGATGATTCCAGTCTGCAGACTGTCCTTCTACATAATGCAGGTGTCTTATGGAGCCTTTTACGTTGTTTCTGAAATGCAGACAGTCCTGATCTTTAACGTCTGAAGTACTATGTCCCATATCACTGGTTCAGTCACACAATGGATGTAACTGGGCTTTGTATTTTTCATGTTTCTCCAATATCCCTTTGGTATATCAGGTATTCTTTACACGGCACCTTGCCATTAACTTGGGATCATTGCTTTCTTATTCACTTTATTTTCTCTTCATCAGTGATGCAGTTTCACCTAGGGAATTGGCCAGATTTCAACCCAGGAAAGGAGAACCTCTGTTCTTGGGGAACAAAGTTTGGTTCCAAGTTGTTTAGTAATACATGCTGATGATTCCATCCTACTTGCTAATTTTATTCATTGCAGGATTCAGAAACACAAATACTGTAGTATGTATGGCAAGTCCCTCATAAAATTTTATGAGTGGTTTGCCATACTCCGTGTGTTCTTTTTAAGATTCACACAATCATAGAATGGTCTGTGTTGAAAGGGACCCTAAAGATTATCTAGTTCCAAACCCCCTGTCATGAACAGGGACACTTCCACTACTTCAGAACCGCATTCAGCCTGGCCTTGAACACTTCCAGGGATGGGGCATCCACAACTTCCCTGGACAACCTGTTCTTAACTGTTGTTAAAACTGTTATTACATTGCAATAAAGTTTCACATGTAGGCAGCAATCAGGTAAAAACAGTGTTGACCTCCTACATGTTCAATTTTATTTTTTTAATGTTCTATTGCTGTATTAAGGAATGTGATCTCCTGGCTCATCACTGCCAGAGAAGTTTTTATCGGCAACCCTACTGCATGTTCCACAGCAGTAAATCCTGTAGGCTTAAAAATCTTTCCCATCAACAAAGCCAGAAAAAATCTCCCTTTAATGATTCTCTCTTAAACTCTGGGATCCTTCAGCTGTAACATTGTCTACATATTCACAGAATATTTAAGCCTGCCCTGTACACAGAGTGTACTAGAATATCAAAAATTTTCTCTATTTTCTTTTTCCACTGGGGTTACAAAGTCCTTTAGAAAATAGAGGACTTGGCCCCTGAGGTACAATTGTCTTGGGTTAATTTCTATTAAGAATAATAATCAGTTCTGCATAAGATGAGTATCTGCAGCACAAGACTAAAAGAGATTGTACGTCATTTGAGAAAGTTGGTAAGAAAGGATCTTTGCCTTCTTTGATAGGAGAATTCTGTATTCAGGTATAGATACAGATGTCACCTTTTGGAATATGCTTTGTATGGATAATAATCTTTCCCTCACTGATTTTTCAGTCTTTCAGTGCTTGTGACTCTCAATACAAAACTTTAAGGGATGTTGTGTTGTTAAATAGACCTTGACTACAGATCCAGTCTGTCATAATTACCCAGAAATACTTTGTCAGAATTTCTCAGCTAAACTAGACTTGACAAGTTATCCATACCTTGTACAAGTATTCAGTCTTTTTTATTTGTAATATTTTTTTGTCTTGCAGAAATGAAAAGAAAATGCAGCTGTTGAAGGTATCTCTGGCAAAACATGGAATGTAGCAGTAATATTTTTGGGTAATTTCTATTTTAGAATAGCATTGACAAGCAAGAGACCATCATGAAATGTTTTTAATCCCTATCCTTAGTTCTTTACTGCAAAACATGACTTCACTTTGATTGAGCATGACATGTGGGACAGAGTCTCAAGGAATTAAGAAAGGTGAAGAGATTGAAAGAAAAAAAGCAAGTGAGAACTTGAGGTGAATGATGCAATTAGGAGAGACAAAGAAGGAAGAAGACTTTGTGCAAATAAATGCATCTTTAATAAAAAAGCTTTGTTTCTAGGAGGACACACATGCTTTGTATGGAGAGGATTCATCCCTAGAAACCCTCAATTCTTGTAAACCAACCAGTATTTTCTGTCTGTGTCTAAAGTAAACCAGGCCTTTGAGTGAAATCAGTTATGGCATATTCTGTAATTTCAAGAGTTTTACAGAAATTTTCTGCTATAGGTGCAGTAATTAAACATCTCACCCAGGAGAATTATTAAAACAAACAAAATTTAAGGATGTTTCAGGCAAGCCTTTTTGGACTGTGTTCTGACTCCAATGGCATGTGATATCTTGAGCACTTAATGTTCACCTTCAGTTGTTTACATTTGCACTGAGTAGTTTGTAGGGAGAATCAGGTTTTAAGATTTATGAAGCTCTTCAGCTTTCTTTCCCCCCTCTACCTATGTTTTCTGTTTGCCACTTGGGTCTCAGCTTTAAAAGTGTAAAGGAAGTGCGGGATGTATATGTAGACCATGGTTTACAATATCCTGCTTTGCTGTCTGTGTGACATTTGCTGATTCGGTTTCCTGTGAAAACTGATGGATCAGCTCACTTCTGGTCATAGATAACAGGCAGGAAGAGCTGCCAGGATTCCTAAGAAGAATAGTTCATTAAAATCCTGCATGCAGAACAGAGCTGAAGTGAGTATTTTTATTTTAGGAAGAAATAGCAAATGTCATGTTTTGATACTTCAGAAGGAAGCTGTCTTCAGAAAATGCAGATATTTTGAGTTGTTCATGATTTTAAACCCATTACTCTACAGAAGGCTTAGATAAGGTGACAGTGTCAGAATGAAACACAGAGAGGACGAAGCTGTTGTCTCATTGCTGGCTGGGTTGCTTGGCAGGCTGCCACAGAGGGGCTGCCTGAGCAGCTACACACTGTACTGGGGGAAATAACAAATGGCACAGTTGCTGTTGTACCTTCAGAAACAGACTCTGAGATTCTCTTGTACCGAACTGAATGCTGCAGATATCTAATTTCTGGTGGAGGTAACCTAACTTGGGTTTAAATGCAGATAGCATAGCTAGATACTAGTCAGTAAAAAATCAGTTTGTTTTATCTAAGGACTCTCATGGTGCTTGAAATAACAGAAATAATTTGAAATATTTTTAAGTTTCGTATGTGAAATAGTGGAGATGGAAAATTGTAGAAAAGATATTGACAAAATAAATCTCAAAAAAGGCAAATACCTACCCTATCAGGAAACTATTCTTAACCTATCAGAGTAATTATTTCCATTTGATTAATTTTCTTATTAAACTGCCATTTAATCAGTCTTGCAACTTCATATCCAGGATTAAACTAACATCTATGTTTCATAATTTCAAACTTATTATTATGCCTAACTCCCACTGAAATGAGGCATCAAAATAAATCAGCCATAACTGTGGCTGATCTCTTGCTATTAGCCAAGGCACCAGGAAAGGCAGATAGCAAATCCAAACTCCATCTAGTTTGGGATTCTTATGCCTTTCCTCTAGGTATCTTTTACAAGACATTCTTTCCCAGTTGTGTTTTGAGGTTTTAATTTGTTCAGGTTTTGGCTTGGTTTTATTCTCTTCCCTCCCGTTCCCTCCCCTCTCCCCCTTTTCCCCTTTCCCCCTTTCCCCCTTTTCTCCTTTGACTTACATAAGAAATGTTCATCTATGGAAATACCAACAGAAATTGGAGTCTAGCCCACCCAGAGACAACCTATATCTGTATGAAAACAGGAGATGAAGTAACAGTCATGGTAACAGAACTGCAGCTATTTGGTAGGGAGGAGGTACAGGACTATTTTGTAGGAGAGATGGGGAGATTGTATGAGGTTCCTCAGCCCAGTAATGCGGTCAATATCCACGTGTGTGAGGGCTGATCTCCACTGCTGGTGCAAAAAAGGATATAATAATCACAGAAAATGCTGTGGAAATATTGTACCCTGAACAGTTTTATTGGACAAGACATTTTTCAACTAGGACCCACATGCTGCTGTCTTCTGTTTTGGTCTTTGATGTGGTTTTCAGACCCACCTGGCTCCCTGCTCTTCTGAGGGAAGTTTTTATGATTGTATTTAGTCACTCCATCTGGAAACAAGTTTTATCATGATGTAAATATCTCACCTAAGGGTTGCCATAGTCCTGCAAGTATTGATAGGGCACTCAGGACACTGCATCAGCATGTCTTAAACTGGAGAAATGAGGCACATGGTGTCTTGGGCCACATACCATGAACATGCAGAAAAATGTCACCCTCCTCCACACACATCTCTTTAGGCTATAATCTACATTTTTTTTTTTTTTTTTTACGTGGCCTTTGTTTCACTGGAAGTAGGCTGGAGGAGAGCAGTTTTGAGATTATCTCATCTACTTTTTGGCTTATAAGTTTCATTATATTGAGTACTCAGTATTCATTTCACCCCATATGCTTCTCTAGTAGGTGGAGGGAGCTAGTAACTGTGTCATTTTAAGGATGAGTGAAACATGGGATCATGAGGTTGGGTACCTGGAATGGGATTATGCTCAGCTGTGGGGGTTCATGGGGTCTGGTGATGTTCCTGGGTGACAGGACTTGTGCTGCAGATCTGAAATGCACCATGAAATGCACAGACCTAATGCAGCCTGCTGTGGTCGAAGGAGTCACCCCTGCTTGTGAAGCCAGCATGACAATAAATCTTCAAACAAATTTGATGAGCTGTGTCTGAATGCATAAACAATTTTGGACTAAACAAATGACATTATTTGGGGACTAAAAAATGTCAAATAAAAACATCACTGTCAGTCTTGGTCATAGGAGAGACAAACCCAGCACTCAGTTTCTGAGTAAAGCAGACAGTGAGCTGTAGTAGGGCAGGGGCCATCTCATGGTGTTGAAGCTGGCCTAAAGGGAAGTCACTGAGCAGGATGTTCATTCTGTTCTGACACAGTACTGAGGCATGGAAATGCTATTCTGCTCTGCAGAAGATATTGCCAAAATAAAAATCGTGTTGTTGAAATTAGAATGAAATATAAACATGATCTGTGAAATAAAGTTTTATTTTCCCTCATCCTATGTTGAAGCTTCAATAATGTGTACTCAGTGACTGCTTAGTTTACAAAATACTTCATAATATTTCAGTCTTTGCTAACTTTCTGAAAAAAAATTAATTCTGCAAAAAAAATGGTATTGCAGACAGCGTAAACTTAAAGAATTCTTGAATCAGACAGGTTTGAACATTTAATCATATATGAAATTGCAGTTCTCAGTGCCTATCCTGAAATTAGGTATATTTCCATTCAAAAATGTGATATTTTGCCTAAGTAAACTCTATACCATGAGTGACATTTCATTAATTTGGGGCTAGCAGGAGTTAGTAAAAATTATCTGACTGACATTAGGGATAGTATAATCTGTTTTAAAAAGACATGCTTTTAAATATTCATATTATTGTTTAATTTCATAGTTCTTCCAGAAGTTGCACTGAAACCTGTTTCCTTTCTCTTATGTCAGGTGTGTGGTATTTTCCTACTGTAACCATCCTGAATGAGTATTCAGGAGAGCATAGACTTACTGGCATCCTGATCATGGTTGTAGACTTTTATTTATAGCACAGGGTATTAAAACATTGCTCAACAACAGCTCAACAGAAGATTTGCCAAAAGAATAATTTAAAGATTTCTTTGTATCCTCTTAATACTTTCAGGGATACCACAGTATTCCTATTCTAGTGAGACAAGATCAAATCTGGGGTTAAGGAGCGTGGCCTATAATTTCATCCAAAATTTGATTATTTGAAGTTAAAAAGCCCAAGCAAAGAAACCCCTAAGTAACCCTCTCCTCTGCAAAGAAAGCCAACCCAGACTCCACCTGCTGATCCCTCAACCTCCTTCTTGGAAGTTTCTTCTTAAATGCTTTCTCCTGCTACTTTACTTCTCTCCTACAGGATGATAGTTCTCTGTGCTCATGTCATGGCTATATTTTGAGTTGATGTTGACAATGGATATGAAGACTTGTTTCTGAATTAAAATGGATTTTCTTTCGCACATATATTGTGATATGGCAAATAGAAAATACAAATCAGCTCTGTATCTTTTCCTATCATCTGATATTTTTCCTATTGTGTATCATCTTTTGCCATTTATTTCTAAAAATAGCTATTTCTCTTCATTCTTTACTAAACACTGTTTCATATGTTTACTGCAACACTTCTCCTACATCTCCTTTTAACCACAATAAATAACTGGAAATGAACATACAACTCAAAGGCAGTAACTATTATAAGTAGGTTATGACATTATTTTAATTTGAAGTGTATCCTGCTCTACTCCCACTCAGTTCCAAATTTTGGATATCAGAGGTGGTTGGTGGTGGTTTTGTTTGTTTGTTTGTTTGTTTTTTGTTGTTGTTGTTTTGGTTTTATTTCTTTTTTTTTTTCTTTCTTTCTTTTTTTTTTTTTTTTTTCTCATTGGAACAGTGGTTAGGCATTGGTATAAATTGGCCAAGGAAGTGAAGTACTCTTCCACTGTCTTGGAAGAATTTGAGGCATGTCTGGATTTGGGGATTTGGTTTAGCGAAGATTATAGTGGTGTTACTTTGATGGTTGGACTTGATGATATTGATCTTCCAAACCTGATGATTCTGTGTGACTATTATGATTGGAAAAGTCTTATAGACCACTGGTGTAGTCATAAAGTCATGAGCATCATTAAAGATAGGTATTCATTTTGTTTAGAGAAGTAGTCTTATCAAAAGGCTTATTGCACCTAGATAAAAAGACATGGCAGTCCAGTATTTGTCTCTTGTGCAAATAACAGAGCCATAGGTCCCACTGCTCTGGATGTGTACAGCTCTTTAACATGTAGAATACTGTAATTAAAGAAAAAATCCCACAGTGTTAGTTAGAGTGATTTATTACTACAGAATGAGAAAGAAAGTGGAATAGGCTGTGAAGATCAACAAATACTTCTACAGTAGAATTCCCTTTCTGCCTTCTGGCTGCAGGGGATTTGTAGCATGAATTTCATGTAATTAAAAAAGGGTATTTCATAAAAGGAAGACATGTAGGGTTTCACAATAAAGGCTTGAGGTGTTGTCTTAAGGGAAACAAAATAGTCATTCTGATTTGATATTTATTCTTTTGTACTACTTAGCACAATGATATATGTATGCTGTTCAGAAATGCGGGCTCAGACTCAAGTTTGGTAAGACCAAGCATAAGAGTATGATATTAAATTGGTCCTCTATTTATTGCTCCTCCTTTGCTCCATCCACTGACAGCAAAGGGAGGTTAGGATGGATGACTGTACTGCAGTTTTAGGACATGTAGGAGCTGAATACAAATACATTTGTGTATTTTCTTTTTTTTTTTCTTTTGGTTTTTCTTTTGGTGTGATTTAAAGTCATTACAGAGCAATGAATTAATTTCTTGGTAGTGTATTACTTCATTATTTGTATTATTTTTTCATCAGTGGTCACAATTTGTTGTTGAGATAATAGTATTGTAAAACCAGTGTTGGACTGGATCCTACTTATGTGTTGTTTTGTTCACTGTTACTATTAGCTGTGTTGTGTGCTTGCAGAAGTCAACAACATGTGCAAGCCTTGCAAAGCAAGAAACGAAAATAAAAAGTGCTGAAGGTGTTCATAGCCCTTCCTTGTATTAGCTCCTGTATCGAGGAAATGTGTCTGATTCAGCTTTAGCTACACCTGAATTAAACTGTGGTGCCTGTTGATCCACACCCAGCATTCACAGGTTTGTGTCCTGGCTCTTTTAGTTCATACACCACACTGTATGAATGAAACAATTTTGCCTCAACTTGATAGGTAAAGTTAGTTTTACTGTCATTGAAAATTCTTTGAGAAAATTCAAGACTTCCGTCCATTTTCTGTGATTTTCCTCTTAGCTTTTAACTCCTTTTGATCCAGAAAGATTCTGGTTTAAATGGAAAAAATTCACTCCTAAATACAATTAGAATGTATAGAATAGTAAAATTCTTGAAACTATCTTAATAAATAATGTTTTAGTCTGTGTCTGTTGTAGTTTAACCCCAGCTGGCAGCTCAACCCCACACAGCTGCTCACTTACTCTCCTGCAGTAGGATAGGGAAGGGTGAAAGTGAGAAAACTCGTAGGTTGAGATAAAGACATTTTAATGGGGAAAGCAAAAGGCTGCTTTGAACAGCCTTTGAACCAAACAAAAAAAAGGAATTTTTTCACTACATTCCAGTGGCATTCAGGTGTTCAGCTACATCCCAAGGAAATCAGGGCCTTGGGAAGATAGACACCATAACTCTGAATGTCCCCTCTTTCTTCTCATTCCCTCAGCTTTTATGGCTGACCATGACATCATAGAGTGTGGGGTATCTCTTTGGTCTTTTGGGATCAACTGTCCCGGCTGTGTCCCCTCCCAGCTTCTTGCCCACCCTAGCCTGCTCTCTAATGGGGTAGCATCAGAAGCAGAAAAGACTTTTAGGCTGTGCAAAACTGTTCAGTAATAGCTAAAACCTCCCTGTGTTATCAGCACTGTTTTGGTCATAAACACAAAACATATCACCATCTGAGCTGCTACAAAGAAAATTAACTCGGTCCCAGTCAAAACCAGTACAGTGTCTAATTTTAATGATCTTCTTACAACAGTACAATCTTCTAGAAAGCTCCCTCTCCCAAATCATTCAGTAGTGTGAGAATGTTATTTAAATACTCTAGGACGACTAATGAAATACAAAAATGATTTTAGGCTTCGATTGCAGGTAACCCACTGCAGCACGCATGCAAATATTAGTAATGTGTAGATAACTATTGAATACCATCTGAGAGATAAGGTTCCCACAGGAAACATCAAAAAACATCTTGGGTGCAAATGTAAAAAAAGCATGGACAGTAATTAATTTGTTTTTCGTCCACATATATAATATAAGCATATTATGTTTCAAGTCTGGATATGATTTAATTTAGGACTGAACTTTCCATTTTCCAGTCTGCTATAAAAGTCAAGGGCCACTGTGGCTTCAGGATTTCCATGCATTTTGCCAGGAAGAAAGACCAGTTGCAAGAACTGAATGTGCCACAAGAAGAGAGGGTCTGACCTGTCTCAGAGGAATTCAAGCCTTTCTGTTCTGTGTAAATGTCAGCTGGCTTCCTACCCACAGGGAAGATGAAAACATATGTCTATCTAGGACATGTACCCTGTCATTAGTTATTCAGCAGATTGAGCTTTTGGTAACTTTTTGCCTACAAAACACTACAGCCTGAGACTTTGCTGAATCTTTTTGTCTCAGAAAAGAGAAAATCTTTCCCTTTGACTGTATCAGATCAGAATATATGATTCACCATGAAAGAGGGAGCCAGATTCAGATATTTACTCATGAGCGTGCTGCAGATGAGACACAAAGGGTACCTGAATAAGCTCATCAAGACTTGTGCTGGTCTGGACAGGGGGGATGTGTAGGCATATGTATACACACAGACATATATGTGTGCATCACACAGTCTGTGTCAAAATGGCTTTGAACTGGTAATATCTCCAGTATATCCAGTGAGTGTAAGGGACAATGAGAAAAAAGGGCAGTTTTCAGATCAGGAAGGGAGGCTGGAACACTTCTCTGGAAAGTAGTTCTTCTGAAGCCTCATTTTGGTTGAAAGAGACCTTGGGAGGTCCTCTCTAAAGAAGGGCTGACTTGGATCAGGTTGCTCAACATCTCGTCCAGTTCAGTTCTGGGAAACTCCAAGAATAGCCTAAAACAGTTTTTTCTGTCACTTCAGAGTCTAGCTCATTCTTCGTACAGCCACTGACAGCCAAAGAAGTATCACTACTCATCTACTTAATTCCCTTTTTCTGCCTATTTGTGCAACACATATATTCACTTAAGTTACATGCAGCCTTTGCTGCAAATAACCATCACATAATCAGTCTTTACATAACCATGTGTAGACTTTGATGGCAGTTTTATTTTTTTACATTGAGACTGAACTTCACACAGCATTTCCCTTCTCTGTTTATCTTGAGCCAAAAAAATGCCACAAAACCCCAAACTTTCAGTGATAGTCTTAGAAATAGTAGTGTCTTCTTAGGGCAGCAGGATTTTTCTGAGTCTTCTGACTTGCTCCTTCTAACACTAGATGTTTTCCTGGGCTTCCGGGTTTTGCAAATAATTAGGGAAAAATGAATATCTTCCATACACTACAACAAGAGATAAGGTTTCCCACATGACAATTCATCAACACAACAATACAGAACATTGCTGATTATGGCTGAAATACTTCCCACCTCCTGTCCTGGGGCCAGGTTGTTCCTGACCTTTTTGTGGTTCCACAGATGTTAAGAGAAATTATAAACCACTTGCTCTTTACTCCCCTCACGTAGCCCCCAAGAGGACCCAGCACAGCTGAGGTGCCTGGCTGGAATCTTTTCCAATGCTAACAGGAGTTTCATGGACTTCAAATGAGCTTGTTTTTCATCTCCATTGTTTCTTCTCCTCTTATAACAGTGCCAAAGTACCTTCTTACTCTGCTCTGCCTCTTTTCCATACTAATCTCATATTGGTGTTTCCCTGGATGTGCTGTACTTTCCCACCCAGAATTTCCATCAAGGAGGATTATGACAATGTTTTAATTCTTATCAGAGATTTCCAAGTGCATGACAACACAGAGGTACAGCCTGCTGCACAACAGGCTTTATACACATGGTAGGTTTGATGCCTTGCATGTTCATAGAATCATAGAATTTTTAAGGTTGGAAAAGACCTCTGCTATCATTGAGTCCAACCATTAATCCAGCACTTGCAAGCCCACCAATAATAAATCATCCCTCTAAGTACCACATCACATTTTTAAACACTTTCCAGGGATGGTTATTCCACCATTTCCCTGGGTAGCCTGTTGCAGGGATGACCACTCTTTCAGGAAAGAAAGTTTTCCTAATATCCGGTCTAAACCTCCCTTGGTGAAACTTCAGGCCATTTCCTCCTGTCCTGTCACTTGTCATCTGGGAGAAGAGACCAATCTCCACCTCACCAAACCCTCCTTTCAGGGAGTTGTAGAGAGCAATAAGGCGCTCCCTGAGCATCGTGTATGCCTCATGAGAATAGCCAATAAGTCCTATATGTTACAAAAGCCTCTCTATGTAAAATAACAGTAAGACTGATGTTTTCAATCCATTTGGGACTCTTCAGACTGTGTATTGATAGAGACCTCGGAGAAATAACATGCTGCTCTGTATCCAGCACAGCAAGAAGCTGTAAAAACATCAAGGCGGGCTGTGCTCTAAAGGTGCCTTTTCAGAAGTGTCATTTAATTCCAGGTAGATGCTTGAGCTTGTGAAACCCAGCTGACAGGCAAGGTTTCGTCTTTCCTGCACTGATTCACGAGCAAGATTTGAGTCCTGTTAACAGCAGATAGAGCCATCACTGTCAGTGGAATAAACAAACAAACAAATCGGCTGAAGTTGATTTATTGCAGTTCAGACAATGCCTCTTTAGGGTTCTTAAACCCCGTTCTCTCCTCCGGCTCCTCCGTGGCAGTCCCGAGCCCCGGCCGCGCCCCGCTCCCGGCGGAGCGACCTGCTCGCGGCCGGGGGAGGAGTGATGGGGACGGGGGCGCAGCCCAGATCCCGGGTTCTCAAAAGTAGGTCTCTGCTCCTTCTGCAGTCCTCGCTCTGGGGAGCAGCCCGGGCGTTCGAGCAGGGGTTTTCTTTGAGACTTGAGTTTCCTACCCCTTATTCTTTCTCCTTTCCTTACCCCAGAAGAAAAGGAGAGGGATATCCTACTCTCTCCGAGCGGAGTTGGCTGATTTTCTTGGAAGACAAACCACTGACCCAGATGCAAAGCTGCAAAGCTGTCAGAGTCGCAAAGGGGATAAAAGAAAAAAACCACCACACACAACGGCAAGAACAAAAAAAGCAGCTCTCCTCTCAGCTATCACCGCTTTATCACCTGCACATGCCTGGAAGGAGGCTCTTTCCCCCGCTACGGGAAAAAAAATCAGCTTAGGAAAGCAAAGTTTGAACAGCGAATTCCTGTTATTTCAAAACCCCCCATGTGACAGGATATTTCCTTATCATTTGGAGCCCAGAGTTTTCCCCTGATCCACCGGCCCTTCAGCAGCGCGGCGGACCTGCCCGGCGGGACGCCCTCTCCTCTCGGCCGCGGGGCGCCACGGGCGGAGCTGCGGCCATGGCTCCCTCCCTGCTCCTGCTGCTCCTCGGGCTTCTCCCCCGGGCTTCTCCGCGGCTGGGTAAGTTCCCGCAGGGGCCGTGCGGGCCGAAAAACGAGGGGTCACCGCGGGCACAGAGCCGAACCTCACCCGGGGCTTGCGCGGGGCGTGGGGAAGGAGCGTCCGCGCAGGGGATGCCCCACGAGCATTTCAGCCCTCACCGCGGCGGGCGGGCGGGCGGCTGGTGGAGGCGGCTTCCCCTCGGGATGCCTTCCTCGCCCGCATCCAGAGGTGCCCGGTGGGCAAAGCTGCCCGGCAGGGCGGCCTTTTGGGTGCTCATGGCGCTGTGGACGCCGAACAGTGCTGTCACCGGCGCTGCCTCAGTTTCCCCCAGCTCACGCATCAGTCCCTGATTGATTTAATACGATCACCCAGATTTCCCTCACAGACCTGCTCACCGCAGAGGTTTGCACATCTGCCTGGTGCTGGGGCTGTGCCTGTCCTCCAGCCCTCCTGGATGGGCCCTGCTTTTGGCAGATGGCTTTTGTGGGGGGGATGTTAAGGTAGCTGAGGGGCTGGTATGGATAGAGGTGTGAAAACGGGGAAGCTGTGCTGCTTGGTGATACCTGGAGTTTGTTCCCACTTACTCTGAGATTTACTGTGATTTCCAGCTCAGAGCTACTTTTCAGTGAAAGTTTTGCACCTGCCTTTCCTGAAAACCTCTCAGCATCCTCTCCTCTCTAGATTGAGATCTAGTGATGCAAATCTTCATAACTGCCTTGTAACCTTTCTTCCTTCATGTAATTAGCAGCAATCGGTTTAGGCCATCTGGTAAGCAAGAGTCTGTGTAGAGAAGACAGTTGTCCTACCTGCTTGCTGCCTCCTTGCTCTCTCTTCTTTTGCTTCTGGCTTTTGGTGTGCTCTTCTGGTGCTCTCCGTTAGTGTTTAACACTGCTAGCACTTTACTGGCTTCCCAAATTAATTTTTTATTTATACTCACATCATTTGTGATGGTTTGCAAATGCTGCAAAGTGTGAAGCCAGTTTGGCATACTGGAAATCTCTACTGTGGAAATGATACTGTCTGGTGAGATTCTGCAGTGCTTGGCACAATTCTTAAGATACAACTTGAGACCAGAGATAGATAAGCAAATAGTCACAGTGTGGTAGGTACAGAAAAGTGAAAGCCTGTGAGAAAAATTCTCTTGGGATCTACTTGGGACATTTGAAGAAAAGATGCTAGATCTCCCTGAATGGTTGGTTGTGCACTGGTAATGATGAAGTTGTTTCCTAAGCCTGGCATGTTCTTATTATGTATTTTAAATACTTTCCCTCCAGAAGTAAATTTCAAATCTGAATTACTGTTAGAAATAGGTTTAATTCAAAGTACTAACACCGTGGTACTCATGAGCACCCTGTGGTGGACTTTAAAGTGTTGTACCCACGGTTCATCTGTAGTGAAGAACGGCACCTGTTACAGAGTTCTGTAACAAATGTTGCTGCAGAACAGTGAAACAGCTAATGGTGATATGTGTGATCCTGCTCAGCCCATTTTACAGATACAGCTCATCATGTTGGCAAGAGTGGTATAAAGTGTTTACAGAGAGAACTTGGCAGGGCAGAGGAACTGCTGCTCAAACACCTGGCTTGTTTCTTCTAGACTATCTTATTACTCACATGGATACTGTTATATGGGAATCCCCTTTGCTGACCACGATGGCAGAATAAACAGAAATAAAGCCGTAAACTTGAGCAATACAGCACTAAGTTATGAGTCTGCTCGATGGCCATGGACTAAGAGGAGCAACACCGAGGGAAAGGAAATCCTGCAATTACAGCCTCGGCCAGAGTTGCTCCAGCATCCTGCTACCTCTTGCTCTATTCTCCTGTTTTGGTGTCAACTTATTTTTGATGCCTCTTTGGCTGTGTCGGCCTTTTAGCTGCTTACATATGTAGTACTCCCTGCATTGGGAGTATGCCCTTGTATAAGCAGGTGTGTTGTGTTTACACACTTCTAATGCTTTGTAAAGGCACCGTCATGGAATAGTAGAGAGCCTAAGTTTTCATCCCCCTCCCCATCCCTACTGGCCAAACTGCTTTGTTCACCTTTTAAACTCCATTTCTGAAGACAAAACTCTGCACCCTCTCATGCTGGGATGCAGCAATCCAGGCTTTTGACTTAGGGATGCATTTTCCATGTGCATAGAATCTTTGCTTTAACACCACAAGAACCAGAAAACAAGGACTGTTATTTTAGGCCGCAATTTTAGGCCAGATACAATTTTAGCAGTTTGAAAAACCAGGTAGTATTTTCTACACAGGTGAAATTGTTTGACATCTCTTTTATCCAGAAACTTTAAACACAATTTCAGGAAAAGGAGTTGCAAGCCCTGCATATATCAGTTTATAATAACATTGTGCTAAATGCTAGTAGAAAAGCAGAATAAAAAGAAGTTGACACCAGCAGTGATAATTATACATTTCCTTGTATTGTCTGTGGGTAAAACAGATTGGCAAAAGACAACAATTTCTGCCTCCAGTGCTCATCAGTTTTACGTTACTTCCCAGTGAGTTGGAAGCCAAAGGACAAGAGAAGGAAGCTGAACTATAGATGAGATAGGTCTAGGTCAGCTCTTTCTCTGAGAGAGAGGTTATTTGTTCCCAGATTGTTCTGCAGAAAAATATGATCATTTCCACATTAGACCCTCAGCAGAGAAGGGAAGACTTTCTGTGGTTAACCTGTTTTCCCCTTAACTACTTCTCCATTATTGATTTTATTTTAGTTTGGTAATCATACACTAAAATAAATAGTATTTTAATTACCTTCAACCCCCAGAGTCACATAAATTAATATCTATCCTTTCTAGCTCATAGCCTAGTTAAAATACAGCTTTAAAATGTTGTGCATCCTGTTGCCTTATGCGAAAGAGCATGATTAAGTTACTGTGCTAAAATGTATGTCAGGTGGATCAGAGAGGAGAAATTTTCAGTCTTTTAGCAAGATCAGCTGAGAAATGTTACACTCCATAGCATAAAAGTGCAAAAGATGCTAAAAACTTTTCAAGCGGCTTCAATTTTGAAACCAACCTTGAATACATGAAAATGCATGCTGTGAAGCACAGTTTGCTAAGAGGGAGAAGTAACCTGGGAAGTTATGAAGAGGTTTGTATATTTTTATAAGTCATGAAGAGGCATAACTGGTGATTGCAAATCCCACTGCTGTTGGCATTTCATTCATAATGGAGAGACACAAGTCACTGATGACTGAAGTGCAAAATGAGTATGTTCTACAAGAAGCTTGAGTATAAAGCTTAAAAATATATCCTTCTTCTCAGTTAATACTTCAAAGATTTTTAGGAGAGCTTTTGAGAACAAAGCTCCCCACTGTGAGGAAATGGAGCCTGAAGAACTTAGTGACTGTTGTCATCTCCCCTTGCCTGGGAGAGTTCAGTGTCAGGATCTGCTCTCTACAGTGTCCGTGGTCCCTGATTTCAGTTATCCCTTGGGTGCAGCTTGGATTAACACCATGAGTGTGTTTTCTCTCTTTGGTTTAACCTTTGCTTTAAACCTACAGGAGACACCAGGTCTACACCTCTGCTGCCTTGTGCTTTTGGGTATAGATGCTTTCACTGACACAAAATAGTTGAAATGTCCTCACATCACAGAATGTGTAGGTTGGAAGAGACCTTCAAGATCATCTGAACTAGTTGCATCATACAGCCATTTTAACAGGTGTAGCCCACACCTTCTTTTGCTGAACAGATAAGATTTTCACACCAAGGAGAGTGTCCAGATTCATATTTCGTTTAGATAGTAGGTAGGGTTACTTCAACCCAAATCATTCCAGTGTTATTTTTCTTACAGATACTAGCATCTTCTTAATATATAATGAAGATCACAAGCGCTGTGTACTGGCTCAAAGTTCTAATTCCGTGACTACCGCTCCTTGTGTTCAAGAAAATGAGTCTCAAAAATTCAGGTGGGTCTCAGATCACCAGCTTATGAGCGTGGCATTCAAATTGTGCTTGGGAGTGCCTTCGAAGAAAGACTGGGTTCCAGTCACTCTGTATCCTTGTGACAAGGCTAGTGAACTTCAGCGATGGGAATGCAGAAATGAGACTCTCTTTGCAATCCAAGGGGAAGATTTGTTTTTCAACTACGGAAACAAACAGGAAAGGAATATTATGCTGTACAAGGGATCTGGTTTATGGAGTAGGTGGAAAGTCTACGGAACCACAGACGATCTGTGTTCTCGAGGCTATGAAGGTAAAGTTCTGTAAATTAATTTCTGTATTTCAAGCTTATTTTTATGTGTAGATAATTAAAAGTATTTTATATGTGTAGAAGAATTTCCTTAATCTTATTAATGATCAGTGAATGTGAATTCAGGTGAAATCAACAATACTTGAGTAGGTGCATTTTTTGGTTTTTGAGTATTTCATTTTGGTTTTTTTCAAACAAGTGCTGATAGATGACTAACCATGCATGATAGCAATTCATTTGGAGATAATAAAAAATTCTGTGGTTATTCAAAACATGTGAATAACTATTACACAGCAGTTTATGAGAACTTTTACTATTTACTACATGTGTACGGAAAGATGTAGTGTAAGTGTTTAGTCTTTTGGTTATATTTTTTTTTTCCTTGAGGTGCAAATATTAACTGGCAGTATAGTATTAGTTAACTCTTAATATCTTAATTTCCAATGTATTGCGTTGAGGTGTCTTCCTAGGTGTTTGAAGGGAGTCTCAGAGTTGGTGCTAACACATTAGACAAATAAGATATTTTAAATAATTACATTTGAAAAAGTTATGTATAATACATCTCTATATTTATGATAAGTATCTGGAAATATATTTGAATTCCAATTTAGTATTCTTTGATAAACAGAAATGGTCACAGAGGGAGGTATGGATGCAGTTTCTGTGGTTTACACCGTGGCTGATTACAGTACTAGTCCTTGACCAGAAGTCAGAATAGAACAACCCTAGCAAAGCAAATTATGTGAAAGAAGGTGGGGGGAGATGTAATAATGTCCTGCTATTCCTTCCTCCTCTGTTTTCTAGAAGCTTTGTGAGACAGTGATCTGGTATGTCACCTCTCCAAAAATGCTTGTCAAGTACAGTTCCCCTGTGTGTCCTTCCATCAATGAATGTCCATTACATGTGCACACACAGAAAGCTGCTTTATTTACTTCCATAAGTTCCATTGAGTCAGGTTTCTGATAAAACAAAGAATATCTTTGGATGCAAATATAAAATTTATTTGGGTATAATATATTGGAGTCACTCCATGGTATGTATCTTTCAAGTTTACATGTACATGCTCTTCCATGTTCAAAATGATCAGCAGTTGGTTGAGTTATTGACAGAATACTCAGCAGTCTTTTGCAGTTTAAAAAAATTGCCTAAGTATGTGGATTTTATAATTTTGATTGTTGGCATGGGAAAAGCAGCATGGGAATGTACTTGTCTTGGCTCAGTCAGTTGTGGTCTGTTAACTCCCTTAGCAACTTAAATTTGTCTCACTGTGATGTGGGTATTAGCTTAGACCTAGAGTAAAATGATCAGTGTTCCATTTCTAGTACAGTTGTATACTAAGCTAGCAAGCTGTCCTTGCTATGATATTTTGTAATAGGATCATAGGGATGAACTCTTATATATCCCATGCTTATTAATTTTTATACATTTTTGAATTGTTGTGTCTCCTTAGATACCTACACAGTGAAGGGAAATGACAATGGATCCCCTTGTGTATTTCCTTTTAAGTTTGGTGGTAAATGGTATGCTGACTGCACAGATGCTGGCAGATCAGATGGCTGGTTTTGGTGTGGAACCACTTCGGACTATGACGTTGATAAGAAGTATGGATTTTGCCCAACAAAATGTAAGCTTTTTGTATTCACAGTTCTGCTGTGCTGTTGTTCAGCTGCCTGGAAATGTGTCCATAACATGTGCTTTACAGTTTGAAGTGGTTCCGTTTCTGTCTCTGTTTAGCCTGCTTTCCTTTTAAGAGCTACATAAATATCCAAATATAGCACTCGGCATAAAAAACATTGCCCAATTATTTTTGGGTGAAAGTGTGTTAATCGTATTCTGGAATCTCTAAGTACACCATTTAGTTAAACAGAAAGTCAATTAGATGTAAAGATGTTACATTAGCATAAGTAGTATATATGTAAGGTCAAAAAAGTAGAAATCTGTGAAGTGGAAGTGGAAGCTAGAATACAGTTTAATTGAAAATTAAAATTACTTTGGAGAATGAGTTGCCTTTTACACGTGAAAAAACTTTCATGACCTCTTTTATGCATCCCAGTGTCTCCCAAATCTGTGTACTATATTTTAGTTCTGTGTTTTAACTCAAGTAGAAGTATTTATATTCTAAATTCATTGGTTTGAGTATACTTGATAATACTTAAAATGCAGTATTATCAATATGCGGAACTTTATTTGGAAATGTTGATCTTGCTTTAAGTAAATGGGAGTAATTTACGCCTGCATATATTTGAATTCTTTTAAATTTTAAAGAATTTTCTCTGGACCTCTGTAAAATATGTACTAAACATTTTGTTCGCAAGCTGCTTCTGTCATGCTGGGAAGGGTAGCACTTCTCCCTCCTTTCTTCTTTATTGCTGTGTTTTGCTGTAAAGCTCCAGCTGACTGCAAGCAGAGCTAAGAAGAAAAATATGCCTTTCCATTGATGTGAAGAAAACTGTTTGGGTTGATCTTAACTGGTTTGATGACAAAATACCAGTGTCCTTGCCTAATTTCCATGAATGTTGCATTCAGTATTTCCAACAAATAAAAATCACACTTTTTTTTTTCTCCTATGCTGGTATCGTTTTCAAGATAATAAAAACATGCTGGGAATGTCGATCCCATGAATAAAGCACATGCAAAGTTGACTTAAGAATACTCCCTGCCTAGTATTATTTGAGTACAACAAATAGGAGGCATCATTAACATTTTGTTTAATTCTTTGTCATAATTCAAGGAAATCCATTCAGATCGCAGTGATTGTTTTTGGAAAAAGCTGCTTTATGCTGACTGCCTGCATGTTTCCTTCCTGATTCTTAAGTACTACCTATAAAATATTCAAGTTTGGGTTATATATTTTAGTGAGAGACAGGCCATGGTAGCAGAAGTTTTAATCATCCCTATGAAAGAAAAATGAGTGAGATATGAGAGTGTGACAAGTTCATAAACTTCAACACCACCTTTAAAAATAGCATGTGTGAGTTAAAGTTTATTTACTAAGAATAAAGTGTTGTTTCTTAAACTGTCCAGGGGACTAAGGGTGCCAGCATCAAAGTATGTGATGCAAACTATTACAGCTGCTCGTGCTGGGGCCAGGACCTTCAGTGAAATGTCTGTGGCTGACCCAGTCTTTTCTCATTGTGACCAAAACCACCTCAAATATTCTCCAAAATGAAGAGGGAATGAGGCTGTACTTGCAACAGTTATTATAATCAATAGAGGTGGGGAAATTTTATCAGCAGAGGTGACGTAATTGTGATTATGACCCTTTATTTGGTGATTTAGAAAGAGATGCTGAGACAGTAAGAGCAGAAACTTAAACCCCAAGGAAGAGAACCAAGCAGTGTTGCTACAGCAAACAATTTTTGGTAGCCTAGAAAATGCTGCTTCTTAATAGGTTACAGCATGCCTTTTTGACCTGTATGCTGCACTTCAAAGAAGGTGTTGGGGAAGAAAACAATTTGCACAGTGTAAGACCATCAGGAGAATCACTCAATGTGTACCTATAACTCTATTCCAGCAGGAAAAAGTCCATTGAGGCCTCTTTCTTGACAGATAAAAGAGCTGTATATTTAGTGAAGGATTCAGAAAGCCTTCTAAGCAATGCATAAAAATGCAGGTGACTAGGTCAGAAACAAAATCTGCAGAAAATAAATGCATGCTGAATTCATCCGTGTAGGGATAGAGTTCAGATTTTTATTAGTTTTCTACTTATGTACTGAGTTTTCTACTTATGTAATTTATCATTAATTTAGCTTGAGTGCTAAAATATATTATTACAGAAAAGTGATTCATCTTTTTGTTTCTCTGGGGAACTTACCTTTAAACAATAGCATATAGGGTTTTTTTCAAAATTCTGCCCTGCAAAGACATTTGAACTCTTAAAACTCAAATGTCTTAAAAGCAAATTTCCAAGATTTAGAAATGAGTTTGATTTTTATGAAAGGCCAAAATTCTACAAGAGAGCACCATATGGAAGTCAGCTATAAATTATGAGACTGGGGAACTGAGGTGGAAGGTTGGATGAATGCCCAAGACTTGTTTACCTCTTCTCTGTAATAACTGCACAAGATTTATAAACCCCTTACTATCAAGTCAGAGCTAGTTTTCTTTTCTGAATTATAGATTTTACTATTTTTGCAATATTAATTTTATCCCAGGCTTGTGCACAGGGATTTATGGTCTTTTAGAACATAGTGTAGCAAAGAAGTTTTGATTCTGATAGTTATAAAATATTTTGGACAGAAGTTGATTTGTGGATAATGATAATCAGATGAAAATTCCCATTTTTTACTGAAAAGTCGTTATTACAGTAGGTCATATTCGATTTCTTTCTAAAATGATGTGAAAAGAAGCACTTTATATTACCTATAGATAATCAGATTTATTACAGGAAAAGGTAGAACTGGTAAGTGACCTGATATTCAACATGAATCATGCTTTGTTTTGAGTTTTGTTTATTGTACTGTTTCCCTCTGTTTACAGACTGAAGTTTTCTGAGCGCCTCTGTATTCAGATAAGACCTCTCTCTCAATTTTTTCGGATATCTTCTTGAGAAGCTGATAAAGGCTTCAGGAATTCAGTGGTTTTCTCCTTGTTGGCAGACATGCAGTGATCTCTGCTGTGTTCTGCTTTATTCACGCAACTTTATTCCCTTTATGTGATATTTAGCTCAGTGTTGGGACCTCATGTAGGTTCCATTTTTGGCAGATCAAGGTCACACTGTTTTCTGTTGCTTGTTTGTGGAGATACAATTGAGATGAGCCAAGAGAGACTGCAGCAGTGTAAAGAGTGTGATCTACTGGGGCAGTTTCTAATATTGGGTCCTTTTGGATGATGCTTTCACTGGCATTGCCTAAACGTTCATGTATTCAAGTTCAATCAGGCTATGTGGCAGAGGAGAAAGTCATGCCATGTCAGACACATGCTTAAGAAATTAGGAATTGCAGGGAAATGTGAGATAGATGCCGATGATATTAGCTTTGCATTCAGCACTTGGGTCTGATCACCACAATCACAGTAAGACAATCCATAGCCACTTTAAATAGTGACCCAAATTAGTAAAAAATTTTGGGGTTTATCTCAGAAGAAAGGTCAGCTTGATATACATCTTAGCTAGCATCAGCCTGGGATTTTTTAGTCTTTTCCTCCACATTCACAAATCAACTATTTTAGCACATTTTTGCCACTTATTGTTTACCTTAAACAGCAGAATTGTTGTAACCAGAGAAAACAGTGACCTTGTTTCATTCCCTGTCTACTGTCCTGGATCTACTATTACATCAGAGAACCTCAGGATTCCTTTCAAACCATTTGTCTATAACAGTGTTCAGACATTTTGTGTCTTTTTCTGTGCAATTTTTTTGGTATATGTTATCTGGCTCTGTCTTCATGATGAGTTACTGCATTTTCATTTCTTCCTATAGTTACTAGTAATGATTTGTGGAACACAGACCCTTTAACAAATGTCCAGTACCAGATAAACTCTGACACAGCTCTGAAATGGCATCAGGCAAGGAAAAGCTGTCAGCAGCAGAAGGCAGAGTTATTAAGCATCACAGAGTTACATGAACAAACATACCTGACAGGTAGGTTAATACTATCCATCGTTTCTTTAAAAAAGTGTATTATTACAACAGTGACAGTAATATGGCATGTTCTATCTTGAAGATTATGTTTGTTCAGTTCTGGAAATTAGTAAATTAAAATAGTTATAATGAATGAGTCATTTGGAAATATAGGATAGATAATATTTATTTTGTCATGATTAAATATTGCCATAAACTGATAGTAACATAAAAAATACAGTTAAGTAACACAGGTATTAAAGACTGAATGTTGGAATGCAGAAAAATGCAAAGTAGTTTGTAAACAGAAAATGTAGATACCAAGATTGCATCCTTTTTGCATTCTTCTTGTAGTGTGTATTAGTCAGCAGTTTTGCTATTTCACTAAAGCCATTGCATCTTCAGTATATCCTAAAATATGAAAAGAAAAAGAACTAATAAACATAAGGACTCATAAATATTGTGTTTTAGTTTCAGTCTCCTTCAATGTTTTTGGAAGAAGTTTCCACACTTCTCAGCCTGTGTACAAACATCAAATGGTCCACTGATTATTGATATTTTGAATATGTTTCATCAGTTGAAAGATAAAATAATCTATACCATAAGCTCTATGTTGTTCTCTCTAAATTTGTAGAATAAGAGGGTTAGAGAATGGCTTCAATTGGAAGGAACATTTAAAGATCATCTAGTCCTACCTTTCTGCCATGCTATGGGACATCATGGATTAGACTAGGTTGCTCAAAGTCCCATCTAACCTTTCCTTGAACACTTTCAATGATGAGGATCAGCAATTTCTCAGGGCAACCTGTTCCATCAACACTGTAAAAATGCCTTAGTTATATCCAGTCTAAATCTACCGTCTTTCATTTTTAAACTATTACCCCTTGTCCTGTCACTACAAGTCTTGGTAAAAAGTCTTCCACAGAATTTCTTAGAAGTTGTTTTCATTTATTGAAAAGCCATGATAAGGTCTCCCCAGAGCCTTCTTCTTTCCAGGCTAAACAGCCCCAACTCTCTCAGCCATTCTTCACAGGAGGGATGTTCCAGCCCTCTGACAAATTTTCTTTCCTCCTTTGGACTTGCTCCATGAATTTCTTATACTGGGGATCCCACAGCTGTATGCAGCACTCCAAGTGTGTCTCACCAGAGTAGGGTTGAGGGTCAGAATCCCTTCTCTCGCCCTGAAGGCCACTCTGCTTTGGATGCAGCCCGAGACTTGTTTGGCTTTCTGGGCCGCAAGTACGCTTGGCCAGGTCACATCCAGCTTTTCATCCCTGAAGTCCTTCTCTGCAGTGCCGCTCTCAATCCATTTATCCCCGAGTCCATATAGATATTGTGAATTTCCATGACCCAGGGATAGGATCTGGTGCTTGGCCTTGTTGAACTTCATGTGATTTGTGTGGGCCCACTCCTGAAGCCCGCCAGAGGCCCTCTGGTTGCCATTGCTTCCCTCAAGTGAGTCAAAGCACCACCCAGTTGGGTGTCATCTGCAGATTTGCTGAGGGGGCACCCAATCCCACTGTCTGTGACTGATGTAAGTATCAGTAATATCAATACAGACCCTAGAGAGACACCACTTGTTACTGGTTTCCACTTGGATTCTAAGCCATTGACTGTAACTCTTTAGATGCACACATCCAGCCAATTCTTTATCCATCTAGTAGTCCATCAATCAAATCCATATTTCTCCAGTTTAGAGGAATGAGAAATGTATTTTTAATGCTATGAACAATTTGTTCTGTCGAAACTTCTGTTTTCAATTTAAAGATTTGGTCAAAGCATGAGTTGTTTTTTAAATGACTGTGAGAAAATCATTGTTGAAATTAGTGCTCAAGGGAGCAAACTGGGGTTGACACAGAAGGTAGTTATTAGTTGATGTGTTTTAATTGCAAACTGATAGATATGGCTGCTAAATGTATGTGAAGATCAGTTTTTCATTATACAGCTATCCTGGCAGTACTAGGATTTCCTGTCATGCTCAGTTCTCCTAACCACATTTTTTTTCATCCAGAAGAAGTAATAGAGCATGTTAATGTGTTGGTGCAAAACCAGATCTGAGAGTCCAATCCTTTCCAGTCAGCTACCTCTCCTTTTAACTTCGCCATGCTTCAAGTGCTGCCCATCACTGTGGTGTCAAAGACAACTACAAATTGCAATGTCTTTGGCATGATGCCATCAGTAGCAGCAGAAACAAATGATACATGTTGCACTATGATTTTATGTGAACTATGCAGAAACACACTTAAAAAAAAATCAGCAGGCATCCAGCTATGCTTCCAAGCCTTGTACTAAGGGAAGAGATAGATAATTGATTAGTAATGACTATGGATAATGTTCAGCAGGGCCATACATAAGCATGATATTTCTAAGTGCTTTTCAGAGCTAGAGGAATAAATTTGAACTGGTTTTTTTTGAAGCCTGACTTATCATTGGCTGAAGAACAGAAATCAGATCAGTCTGAAAAATGCACAAGATATGCTGTTAAAAAGATTATGTTTGCAACAACTGCATTTTAATGTATTTTGATACATGAGAACAAGTTTTTTACACTGTGAAATTCACACTTGTTAATTATATGGAAGAGAAAATCCTTCTATTTTCTATAGAAAACTATAGAAAACTATAGAAACAATAGTTTCTATATGGTTTCTATAAGGAAACTATATCTTTCATTTTAGAAAACTGATTTTTTGTTTTATGACCTTTTCTGCAGCTTTATCCATTTAATATTTTAGAGTTCTGAAAAAAAAAATGCTTCATATTTGTGATCAGTGGTAGCAGAGTAATTTTGTTTTCTGTTGTAATGAAATTCTCCAAAGCTAAATATGTCAAAACTCTAAAACTAAACTGACCAATGTAAGATGACCTGTTTTTCAGGTTTGGCGTAACCACCTTAACTAGAATGTTAAAAATTGTTCAAACTTGTACTAGGAAAAAGGAGAAGGCTTAACAAGAATTCACCTCTCAAGTTTTGAAGAGCGTTTGCTCTTGCTGTGGACTTCCACTATCTCACTCTGTCTCTGTTCCCTAGGTCTGACTCGCACACTGAGTTCAGCTCTCTGGTTTGGTCTTAACAGTTTGAATTTCAACAGTGGATGGCAATGGGTTGGTGGCGCTCCTTTTCGGTACTTAAACTGGGTTCCAGGTAAGGTTAAATATATTGCTACTCAGTTCAAAAGGCAAAAATTGTGTCATTGTGTAATAAATGTCTTTTCTTGCACTCTATTCTGCAATTACTGAGTTTGTTTTGATGCTGAAAGATTCTGGTTGTGATAATTAACACTGTGAGTAATGGCCCTTATACTAGGGATATGCACCAGGCTTAATTTATTATACATAATGGAAATGGTAGCCTCATATGCCTCGAAATAGGAAAGTTTTAAGTTATCTGTTGACACTTCATCTGCATATTTCCCTAATTTATAGTATTTCTGAATACAGAAGAAATCAGGTGCTGTAGATGTCCTTAGACAATCTAAGGTGATCAATGATCAGTGATGGGGGTTTTTTTTGTTGTTGGTTTTTTTCCCCCTTTTCTTCAAATTCCTTTCCAATTTGTTTTTGTTCAAGTTTTTTTATTTGTTTGAGGAATAGCTTTTCATTTCTGTTTGGGATTAACCAGCCCTGAAGAGTAACACATCTCAAACTGAACATTTGAAGCTAGACTGCTTTGACAGAAGCCCAGCTACTCCACAGCTCTGGCTCCAGGGTTGAACTCCGGTGCCATCACTAAGGAGTTTCTATGCCATCTGTGCACATGGTGAAGGGCTGCATGTCTGGCTGACTATTCAGAGTGCCAATGTAATAGTGTTTTTTTGCAGGACCCTTGCCTTGTTCCTTTGCACTGGCTCAAGGAGCTTTTGGGGACTAATTTAAAGGAGGTGTCTGAAGTTCTGCCGTGTAAATCCTCTTTATCTTCACTGAGCATTTAATCATCAGTAACTATAAGTGCCTGCTCCAGTGTATCACTCAGGGCCTCCCTTGTGTAGGTGAGGCCAAAAGCACGTTTAAGATGGACAAACTTCTTGAGTAAGCTCTGAAGAGTGAATTGAACCACTTCATAAATGGCTCTCCAGTGGAGTGAGCACACAGGCAAACAGATGAACTGCAAGTTGCTGTGAAGGTATTTATAGGTCTGTCATACGAGTGCACTAATGGGAATCTGTGCACAAGGAGGAGTGGGGGAAACAGTTGTGAGATGGAGCCAAAGCAGCAAAGAGGAGATGTTCATGGTTGTTAAAACTGCAGACAACTCTCAGTTGTACGGTTAAGAATGAAATAGTTAAGATGGGCTTTGATGTAAAAAAATGGACTCCATTTATCCATAACTCCTTACATTCTTTAATTTCATCAAAATGTAATACTCTACTCTTATGTCCATATAACATATTTTATATTTGTGCTATCTCCTTCCTGACTTTACTTTGATCAGCCTCCCTCTGTCTCATCCCTGTTACACTGGATGTTTAAGAACTAGCTGTTTTTCCATTAACACGTTTTAAGGGAATTTGTGGAAACTTTGTATTTTTCCATCTCACTAGCCCTAAATAAATAGAAAAAAAGGGAATTATTATCAATGTTAAAACAAAACTGATTTTACTTAGACATTTTGGAGATCCAGCTGCCAGTAGATGAACTTCTTTGTTCAATAAAACAATTAAAGATTTTATTTTTGAAGTAAGCATATCTATTTCTCCTGTGGGAAGAAGATAAAATATGACTGCAAATGTAAGACTGTATTTAATCTAAAGTAATGAAATCATAATGGTATAAGAAAATTCCAGTGAACAATCTTGGACTCTATAAACATTGGGTTTTTGTGTTTATTCTGTGTAGTACCAATGCTTGTTATGTAGTATAGTGGCATATGTTCAGAAATTAGAGAAAAAACATGCTAAGTTTAATAACAGCACATCACATCTTGGAAAGTTCAGCTGATTTATTAGTGAATTTTCTTCTTTTCTACTCTTCTTCTAGATGTTTTTGTTGGTGTTAATGCTAATCAACTATAACAAAATACATACAAATATCCTGATATTGTCATATAGTTTAGATAAATGAGCTGGAAGTTCACATCAGCAAAATAATTACTTATTTTTCTTATACCAAGTACAGAATTTGACTAGCTTACGGAACAGTTTATTTTACTAAAGACTGTTCTCTGCAGCTTGTATGTTCTCCATTTAGAAAAGGAAAATATCCCAAAGAAAATAAACACACACACTGTAATACCTTCTACCAGGACTTTGAACATGTAAAAAGTCTGTTAGATTATGAATTTGCAACTTGTGGCTGCTGTGGAAAAATATCTTTTAAGGGAATGAACTTCCTCCTTCAGGCTGAAGGACTGTTGACACACAGTTGTCTATGTGTTAATGCATTTTATGTTTGAAGCATGGACCAGAAGGGAATGTAACAGCTGGGAGGGTAACCATGTTGTGCTTCTACTCTTGTTGTTGAGATTTGTGGTGGTAATTTTTTTTTTTTTAAGGCCATCCTTCTCCAGAACCTGGAAAAATCTGTGGTGCATTGAATCCTGGCAAAGGTGCTAAGTGGGAGAACTGGGAATGTGAAAAGAAACTTGGCTATATTTGTAAACGAGGAAATGCTACTTTAGAATCTTTCATTATTCCTAAAGGTAGGTTTGGTAATAAACCCTCCACAAATTCTTAATGACCAATGTTTTTTATCTGCAACTGGAATAGGTGTTATTGCATGTAGTAAAACCAAGCAAAGGACTCTGTAGACTGTGGTTTGACCAAGATTCCCGGTAAAATGAAAATTGTGTACTTCCTTTTTGCTCTGGCCTCCCTATTTCCTGTGTAATAACCTTTCTCCAATAGTCTTGAGTTCTAAATTGCAAAATTGTGGAGTTCTCTTTTCCAAAACCTAGCAGAACTGTCAGATTCTGATTATAAATAATAAAAAACAAATTTAATGTGTTTAAAATGATGTAATTGTCTGAATCCCCATGTAGACAATGAAACTAATCCACTTCTTCCGGCAATTTTTACTCCTTACGAGTTGGTGCAAGTCAGTAGTGGATTGGAAGGATATTTTTAATGTATCTATGTGTCTTATAAATATAGAAATATTTATATAGAGATATAAAAATATTTATTTCAATACATATATACTATTTTTATGAAATTATTTAAATTATGTATGTAGAGACACTTTTTCAGAAGAAATGTAATTATGGAACTTGCCTCACGTACGTAAGGAAGACCGAAGAGGGATAAGATTTATTTTGACCTCTTTCCTTATTATCTCTCTATTTACTGTAAACATATTGTAACTTATTCCTTTGTTTCATCACTCCTTCCTTCTGTTCTTTCCAAGTTCCTTTCTTTTTCCATGTCATACCTGTATCTCTTAAATCCACTGATATTATTTTGTATAGGCTTTAGAAGCAGAAGGCTAAACTGGAACTAGAGTTCCAGTTCATTTATTAATATGCATCACTACTTGCAAAGCAGATGTTTTGGAAAATCAGTCTTTGATATTTGGCTTAAAAAACAGTTGGTGTTTTTTAATACTTTTTCTGCTTTTGCCAATATAGAATCAGTCCTGTTAAAAACACTTAGGACAGAGGATTATGCCTCATTTGTTTTGCTTTGTTGCTAAGAGAAAAGACCAGAAGAATGAGCTGGTGTCTTGTTCATTAGCTATTGAAATACATATTAATTAAATTGATAATTTGGTATTGAAATCAAGTACATTCATTGTCTTAGCTGAGAAAGACTTCAATGCATGTTTAAATTATTTCTTAATTTAAGATGTAAAATTTTGTTAGTATTTGTATAAAGGTGATACCCAGATAGTTTCATTTATATAGGTTGTTTTAGGTTGTTCGGCTGGCTACTTCTCTGCTTTTCAGGTTTCACACATCAGTTCTAAAACACTGATGCCTATAAATACACTATCACTTTAAGACTGGCTGCTATACTATGTGTATTTAAATTAATTTGTATTTAAAATGGGTTTTTTGGGTGGAGGTGTGTGTCTAATGGTCATTACTCTCTTTTGCATTTGATTTGTGTTCCTGCCCCCCACCTCTACCCTCCGGTTTACCAGCAATTTGAAGGAAGAGAAAAAAGTTTTCAATTAAACAGAAATTGCTGAGTAAACACTGTGACAGATAAACCAGAGACTGGCAGTGGTTCACTTAATAAAATATTTTTCAAAATGTCCCACGGGGGGAAGTAATAAAAGGAGTAAGCATGGAATCATGCAAGATGTTAGGTGCCCTCAGCTTCTAAAGGTGTAAAGGAAAACCCATGGCAGATTATGTTTTCCTGAGTTAAGAAATATATTAATTGCAAATTCATGCATGCACTTAGTTGTTCACCTCACATTAAACACAAAGAAAAGCCTTTGAAATTTTAACTCTTGAAGTTATGATTGTGCCTAACAGGACAGTATGTGGGACAGAGCAACATTTTACAACAGAATGTAATCGTGCTTGTGTTCAAAACAAATTCGGGAAAAATCTATACAGAATATTTGTTTTCATTACAGATTGATTTCCACAAAGCAAACATCTGCAGGATTGTTTTGCATTTTTGTTTTTTGCTTCTTGTTACAAAATATTTCTTCCAGCAGAGGGCCACATCATGTTGTATATGGAAGTATCTTCGGGCTACAGAGCACTTTTTCTGTAATCCGGCAAAATAGATTAAAAGAAATGGTTTAATTTCAAATTCAAAATCCTGAAAGGAAAGGCTCTCTCTTTGTCTCCACCAAGTGACTGCCAGCACAGATTTCATCCCAGGCCAACAAAGTGTGGTCATCTTAAAGTACTGCTTCAAAATGTGTCTTTAATGTTCAGTTAGAAGAAATAAATTCTCTTACTGTTATTGCTGAGATGCTGTGTATCTCTGTCTTATCAGACCACGTAGGATGGGTCCAAGAGAGAAATTTGAATGTCTGAATCATGAGACTGGCTTCAGGTAGTGCTTTCACCCTTTTAGACACACAAGCACTGTGAGATTTTTTCATACTTCAGAAAGTCAAGCTTATAAGAAAATCAGCTTCACAAGAATACTTGCTCTCTGTTTGGGGAATAACTGTTCTACAGTTACAGGCCAATAAATTTATCAGCTTGACATTTGGAATAATATTTTTTATATGTTAATGTAATATCATATTTTACCTTTTATTTGTGATAATTTGCATTGCTTCTTTTGTTTAAGTGCAATGGTGTCCAGAGAATAGTACTTGTTTCCATTAGGATGAAAAAGTAAACTGAGTGGCTTTGTGTTGCCTTGCAGTTTCTTTAAAAGTAGAATGGGGAAGCACACAGTTAATTTTTGCTGAGTAGTTGAAATGGAGAACTGAAGAGTTTCTTGTACTAAGAAATCCCCAGTAATGTAATTCAATAAGGCTTACACTAGAGAAACTAGACCATCAACAGCTTTTTTTTTTTTTTTTTTTTTTTTTTTTTTTTTTTTTTTTTTTGTGTGTGGCCTGCAACAAGTTCCCTGGTGTTTATGGGTCTACGAGCAAAAGTTTTGCTGCCCTGCTATAGCTGCTTTAGTTGCTTAAGTGTTTAGTGAGTAGTATTGTCATACTTGCATCTCTTTGAAAACGAGCTGCTCTCAGATGCTCACTGAGACATAAATACCTTTGTGACTCTCTCTGTGGCTGTGTTTGAGCTGCTGATTTCTGTTCCATGCAGTGTTTGCAGTTTGCAGAAGGGTGTGTTGAATGTTCTCTGATTTGTGGCAAAGCACTGTAAAATGCATATGCAGAGACCTGAGACATGGTGTCGGATGAATTAGGCAGCTGTCTAAAGCATCAGATTAACTTCTGCAACAGCGTTTGTCACCTCTGTGCTCTCTTATCCCTGCATCATCATGTACATTCAGTTTGGTTTCCTGGGGTTTTCCCACCCTCCATTTCACTTTTTCCTCTCCTTTGGCAGAATTGAGAGGCCTCTGACCAAGCACTGAGCCCCTTGTCCTGGGGGAAAAAGTTTAGTTTTAGAACTTTGTGAGAACATGGTAGCATGTTTTAGATGCAGGTATGAAAGAGCTGGTACTGTTTATAATAGAAATGTGTGTTGTGACACTAAGTATCTATTAATCATCAGCCTAGTCCAGTTGAAACTGGTTTTGTGCCTGCAGCATGGGCCTGACTGGTCATGAGTTTGGGTCCCTATTTAAACATTTCTACAGAATATATCCCAACTGTTAAACAAACACTTTGCTTCTTCTTCTGACATTTACAAGTTTTTTGCAGCAGAATTTCTGAAAACGTGCTGTACTTGTTCTACTCTGTATATTGGTGTTTGCTAAACCCATCTGCTGATTATAAATAAAGAGCTGCAAGAATCATAATTTGTTTCTACAACAGCAATACTCTGTTTATTTTATGTTTGGGTGGCACTCCTCCCAAGGCTGAATTGTTTGCTGAACAGCAGTGTGTTTGTTGGTGCTCTTCTGCTGAGCTTCTGAAAGCAAGTTTTAAGCATAAACCATTTACTTTGACAACATAATTTTCTCAGTTAAGTTTCTGAAAATGATTGCTAAAAGCAGTAGCCTTATTTGGGTTCTCTTAGGATTATGTATATTCAGTTATTTCTTTCCATAGTCTAGCAGATGGGCTAATCCATAAAGTGCCTAAGCTTTTGGGAAAAATAATTACTCTCATAAATATATATTTTAAAGTCAGGTTCTTAACACATAACATGGGGGGTAAAAAGAGTTGCTAACATCAGTGAAGAAAAAATTATAAAGTACCACTCTGCAGACCTTACATTTTAGTATGCATATCTGCATGCATATAAAAGACAAAACTGTAGTTTAATTGTCTTTTCTCCAGTTGCCAGCACTTGTTTACAACTGTAGTGTTCTTTAAAAATAGTTTGGAAGTTTCAGTTTCAATTATTCATGCAGATTTTTATAATTGTAAATATTTTTCATCTCTGCTGTTCTCTGTGATGAAAATATATGATTGAATTTTTTTGTTAGATATTTTCTGGTGTGATGTTTAGTCTTTGGTTAAGAACAGGATTCTGAAACTCTTCATGGCAATTTTTTTTTCAGAGACTAATGTGCCTATTAGATGTCCTGATCAATGGATGTCATATGCTGGTCACTGTTATATAATTCATAGGGACCCCAAAATATGGAAAGATGCCTTAACATCTTGCAGGAAAGAGAATGGAGACCTGGCAAGCATCCATAATGTCGAAGAATACAGCTTTGTTATTTCTCAACTTGGGTACCGTGAGTACTTTCTCATACTAACATATATATATATACACTAAGTAAAGAAAGTGTTTTGAACATGTCTTACCTGTTAATAAAATGGGACTGTTTAAAATAATAATTTTCCTGATCACAGGGGGCAGAAGGACTTAAGTTTTAAATTTAAAAAATCAGAGGAAACAAAAACACAGAATAGGAGCACAAAACCCAAACACACTTTACTGCCACAAAAAAGCTGTGGTCACTGATGCAAATTGCATTATCTCCAAAATCCTATTTCTTAGGGTCTGCTTCTCCTTCCTTTCTCCTTTTATATAGGTTAAAGAAGTTTAAATTTTTTCATATGATAAAAGGATTTTACAATTGATCTTCAAAAATAAATGTGAGGAAGCAAAGTCTGCTAGTCCAAGACAGTTTGGGAAGATTGGTGTCCTATTATTAGCACTGCCATGTCCTTATGTTTCAAGTCATATGTTTCAAGTTCATGTCCTTATGTTTCTCCAAAAAAAAAGAATCCATCTGTCTCAGGACATGGATTCAGATGTGCCCCAAATCAACTACAGTTTTTATGTGCTTGGTTTCTGAGCACACATTCGAGCTGTTGCAAGGCAAGTTAGTCTAGAGATCCAAGATGTGTTCTTTAGGAGAATGCAGCTGTGCTGCCTCTGAGGCAATTTCATGTTTGTTATTGCTTTACATGAACCTGCTCTTGCACGGAGGAACAGTTAACTACTTTTTGTGGGAGAGGCAGGTTCACATCCAGGTATGCTTCTTTGCAGTGATTGATCCTATGTGTGCTTTCAGTGACAGGTAGAGTCAGTTTATCCTTCACTCAAAATGTAGCCATGTGCTTTGAGCTGCAGCACAGCAGCAGTCCTGGAGTGGAAATCATAAAACAGCTGATATGCTTTATTTTTGTAACCTAGCTACCTCCATGGCAACTTACCTTCATATTCCTGAAAGGGTTACTTGTTCTTTCATGAACAACATGAAACTTTTACTCTTTTAAAAGAGATTCTTAGGAAAGATAGGACCTCTTGATGAGACAGTAGGACATTTGATATAAGTTAGGTTCTAAAGGAAACTAGATGTATTTTCACCTTACACATGTGAAGTAGGTTATTTCATAGTTTGATACCTCCTCCAAAGACCTTTTCTGAACTGACTGCTCTTCTGTTTTTGTAAAATTGAGTGTTTTTGAAAGGCAAATAGTCCTGAAGGAAACCAGGTTTCTCACAAATGACACACTAGCTGCTGCAACAGACTGTTTTGAAAGTCTTCTTTTCAGAGGAGTAAAATTGGAACAACTAAAGAAGCCTTTTACAACAGTTTATGACTGTATCAGAATACCCTTGTTCATCGCTGAGAGGAGAACACCACATATTGCAGTGCCTAGAAAATCTTGTCTGTCAGACCACTGCTGTAGAGAAAGAACAAAAGTCTATCTTTGTGCCAAACAATTTACAGTCCCATGATAAAACAAAGGAAGAAGGGGTACAATGAGATGAATATTGTCATGGCAGCTGAGCTTTTGTTGGCATCACCCGCAAAGGAGAACTTTAGAGAGGAACATGAAGAATAAAGAAGTGCATTCTGGATGTTTACACGGAAGTCCAGCATGTGATATGGCACAAATGTGGCCAGTGCATGACTGAGAATGGGAAGCAGCTTTACAAATTGCTGGAAAAAAAACCTCTCTTGGTGTTTAGTCATACAGCTGCAGAGATGATTGCAGAAAAGCAGCAGTTCTAGTGAGGAAGAAAACGCTATGTAGGAAGAGACTTCATAGATTTGCATGGCTTATTTAGATGGCTGTGATGTAGTTATTTTGATGAAGAATATTGTTTATTGTTCGTATTACCATGGTGTGACCCTACCACTGTAGCAGCTCTGGGCGTGGAAAATGCCTCTGCTGTGCTAAATGCTCAGTAAGCACAGACAGAAAGATTTTAAGAGGTAACTAAACAAAAAATAAATTAAAGAGCATGGATGGCAGTGGGCAAGGAGGGAATGAAAGCCTGATGGGCAGTAGAATTGGAACAGCTTTCTGTGTGTTAGGAGAAGAGAGTTTAAACAAGGGTACTGAAATGTAATTTTGGGGGACACTGTCTGCAAGTCTGCAAGAAGGGGTAAAGGTGTGTGTTTGAAAATGAAGCCTGAGAGCCTGTGAATTTGAGCACTTCTTAATGGGGAAGAGATGGTAAGAAATTATGGATGAGTTATGGAGGCTGATCACACTTAGGTGTAATAAAGGCAGGAGGGTCAAGGGAGGGAGGAGAAAAGACAGAGGGTTGACTCGCTCTGTCATTCAAGTGGCTGGCTGGGAGTGTGATATTTGCAGTATCTTGGTTGGCCAGAACAGAAACATTTCAGAAACAGTGTGAAGTAAATTCCTTGACCAGTCCTGCAGTTTCCTTCAAGCCAAAAGCCAACTGCTAACTCCTTTGACAGTAAAGTGAAAAAAATCCAACAACCATGTTAATTTCACTTTATTCTGAAATATATAGTATATAATATCCCCACATATAATGGGAAAACTTGCAAGTACTCTGGTTTTGAGCTCTAAAAGACATCACTGGATATATTAGCATTAGAAATAGGACATTTATTTCTTCACTATGCTTAAAGTAGGAGGAAGGGGGAGGTAATATTTTGTTTAGGTGTTTATTAATATCTTGTTACAGGGGTTTTGAATTGGAAAAGAAGATGAACCTATTTGTGTTGCAATATAATTCAGCAAAGGGAGTATTTTGGTTGTTTTTCATGGAGTTGAGCACCCTTATTGTATTGCCACTTTGGTGAGTGGCCTTTCCTTATGACTGGAGTGGGTATATGGGAATTAGTTTGACCTCCGTGGGGCTTAGAACCCTAATTTCCTGACTGTCTTTTCAACTTCCTGAGAATAATTTTTTTTCTTTTGCACAAAGACAAAAGTTCACATTATGTGACAGGATTGTTAATCGTTTTTTTTAGAGCCATCTGATGAGCTGTGGATTGGGTTGAATGACCTCAAGGTTCAGATGTATTTTGAATGGAGTGATGGAACTCCTGTCACCTACACCAAGTGGCTTCGTGGAGAACCCACTCATGCAAACAACAGGCAAGAGGACTGTGTCATTATGAAGGGAAAGGTAAAGTCACATAATGGTTGACTACATTTTCTTAAAATTTCATTTATCATTTGGGCTTTTTCCTATGCAAGAGCAAATAATAAAAAATAATTTTAAAAATGGGGATATTACTTCTTGAAGCAGCCTATTTTAAAGTCAGGAATTAATTTTTTGAGGAAGGATCTCTGTTTAAGGTTGCCAGAATATTTCACTATCTTCCCTGAGAAGCAGACAAGTAGTGACAACTGCCCCCCAACATCTGTATTTCTGGATTTCAGTTTGTGCATATGGACTTTTAAAAGAGTCTTATGATTGCACTGGGAAGCAGATGAACATGTAAATGTGTTTCTTCAGGAAGCTAAGAAGACATTTTGGATATGTTTGGCTTTATTATGTTTTGATTGAATATGGGATTCACCTTAAAAATTGCACTAGCAATTCTTATTTACGCTAGAGAGAAATACTCTCTTTAAGAGAAAATAGAGATCTTAATTTTATTTTTCTAGGCAAAGTTATAAATGTTGGATCTAGGTAATTTAGTTGTTATGCTTATATGAAGAGCTGTGAGAAAAGTAGTAAAGTATTTAGCAGTGCCATTAATGAAAGCCTTTCCTGAGTGACTGTATGCCTACAATTTAAAGGCTGCTTTGAAAAGACTGTCTTCTGGAATCTGGCAACGATCAGTGACCTAGGAGTATTACAGGAACAGAGATAAAACCTGGCATAAAAGTCAGTCTTTGTTGATGCTGTATTTTTCCTTTTTGTGATAATTAAAAATATTAAATTTACCACTTCCTTTAGAATTTGCCTGTTTTATCAGGAAGGGAAAAAGGTGTGTACACATACCAAAGGTATTATCTTACTTTGCAAAATTAAGACTTGATGGTTGTACTTTTGATACACTTTTGGTGAGTGCACTTAAAAATTGAAGAGAAAGGCTAAGGGTTTTTGCTCAATTTCCTAAACATTCTACTGAGTGTTTAGGAAATTGAGAAAAAAACTGGAGCACAGGCTTTCAGTCAAGCTCCAGTGGGCTTAGTTTTTTTCAACTTGTTCACTTCAGTGCAATCATCAACAGCAGCCCTGGCCTATATGCATGCACCTGGCTCATGTGTCACCAAAATTCTGGTGCAGAAACACTCAAGTTTAAGGATTGAGATTGAGTGCAGCAGGAGAGGGCTGAGCCAACTCTGCAGCAGAAGAAAGTAGTAGGGAGCAGAGCGGAGTCCCTATTAAAAATAAATAAAAAATATTCTCTGCTGTATTAGTGGGCGTACTCTGGTGAGAAGAGTGCAAATGTCTGTTTCTGCCACATCCGCCATGCCGTGGTGCACATGGTAATTGAGCCAACAGTCCTTTAAGGATGTGAGAATTGTTGTGCTGTCTGGTCTGTGCAGTGGCTATGCCAGTGCTGGTTTAGATGCTTTGCCTGTCAGAGTTACAGGGTCAGACAGTGGAAAGAAGCTGAGTGCTCCAATGTGAAAGTCAGTCGATTGGGGCTTTAAATGGCACTTGCTTCAAGGAGTTTTATTCTGGTCAAGGCCAGAGAACTTGCTCAGGCATGGGAGGTGAGCAAGGCAGCTGGCCTTGGTGCATGTGGTTGCTGAGTTTCTAGGAACACGTACGTGAGGTCTTGTCTCACCTCTACCACCCTGTGCCCTTTAGCTAACCTCATCTGTTGGTGTTAAGGTTTATGGTACTACACATGGAAGTATTGGTGCAGGAGGCATTAGAGGAAGTAAGAGGCAGACAGGCATGTCACGATTTGAGTAGTGCTTTAAAAAAAGAGTTGGGATGGCTTTTGATATTCATAGTACCTACATTTTTTTAATTATATGTTTTTACAGTCTTTTGGAACACAGAGGGCAAGTTAAATCCATTGGTAAAGCTGTGATTTTCATCAAAATTACTTGACTGTCTTCAAACAAGCATTTCAAGAAAAAAAAAAAGGAAGGAGAAGAACCTGGTTTTGGTTTTTTTGAGGATTGAAATGGCATTTTCTTGCCAAGCCAAGTGTTACATAATCTGGGGAATTTAGATTAAGGTTAAAAATTTCTGTGTGTGTACAGAAATTGGCATCTACTAGATTCTAATTTTCTGCAAATCTAAGCAAGTCACCTGTGACAGTTTGAACTCCAGCAGAAGTTACATTTTTCTGGGAAAGAGCCAGCTACCTTAGTTTCTGTTTCAAGATTAGAGGAAAGACAATTTGGTTGTTTCTATAAGATTTTAGGAGAAAGGCAAGGCAGGTAGAGATTGCAACTATCCCTAGCAGTATTGTCTGGTGCAGGGCACCAACAGCATGGTCTGGAGTCCGTTCATGCTGGTCCACAATGTCAAGACCTGGAAAAAACTATTGTTGCTCTACCTAGTGTTTTCTCCCCCTCCACTGGGGCACACAAGCAGTTTGTTTACAAGGAGGCAACAATAGTTACAGATATATGCAGTGGTGTGTATGGGTTGAGGCAAATCTGTTGACAGAAGATGACCTAAGATTTTAAAAGGGATCCAGCATGTGGTTTGGAATTAAAATAAAATTAATTCAATGATGAAGGTATCAAAGCATTAAGATCTGGGTCCACTGGTCATGTGCTTTATGCCATGCTAAAAGAGCGGGACTCAGTGCAGCCAGATAACCTATGATCATTCCTGAGAAATAGAGTTTTAATGGCAAGCTGGGATGCTTAATACTATGCTCAATAGCCACCTGAAAATACTCACTCAGGATGCTGGTCCTTGGCTTTGGGAAGGGAGGATCTGTCCTCTGTTGGTCCAAGCCTTCTTTTCCTTCACCTAACACAGAGTCATTCACTACAGAAGGATTTTAGGGTCCTTCAGCACTGAATACTTGTTAAGTAAGACTTGTATCAAAACCTCAGAGGCCCTTTTGATTCCAAGAGTAATACATAGATATATTTATGGCTGTAGCTATAAATAAAAGTAGCAGTCTGCTGTTTCTTTCTGCTTCTTTAGAAGACCTGTCATCCTTTCACTTGTATCAGTGCCCAAAAGCCATATGGAAAGCATGACGTAGGTTTTGGCTGAAGAAATTCCATAGAAGTTGCACTAGCTCACTGTCTCTTGGAATCAGCTGTCAGCTGACAAAACATTGCATAACTATAAGTTGACCTTCTCAGTTTGTTGATGTTTACCTGCCTAAATACACTTATGTTTCCATTGTTGATACTTTTGGGTTAATCAGTCCTAGCAAAAAATTATTGAATACTTAGAAGTATAAACCAGCTTTGTTTGGAAGATTAAGTCCCAATTGACTTGAGGTTCTGTTTGTATGTTCAGGATGGATTTTGGGCAGACCATTCTTGTGAAAAGAAAATCGGCTACATCTGTAAAAGGAAACCTATGCCGGATGCTCCTACAGAAGAGGAAACTATTGACATGGGCTGCCAGCGAGTAAGTGAAGAAAAAGCTGTCTGATCTGAATAGGCTGCTAAGAATGGTAAAAAAGAGAAACTGTCACCTCGGTGAGAGAAAAAAACAGGAAAAATAGGTTCTGTTTCATTGGAAAAGTTTGCCTTCTCATTTCTATGGTAGATGGGGTAGGTGATATATATGATGAAATCTAATCTGTGACTGTCATTTGGCTCTTGATATTTCCTTTCTTATTCCAGAATTTAAACCAAATCTCAAACCTCTTATCCCTGCAGCAGACCATTTTTCCTTGATTGGCATTCAAGCTTCCCTAAAGAGTTTGCCTGTACCATCAGCTGCACTTCAGCTCTAGCTACAGTTTTCTACAAAATTGTTCATAGCAGGAAAGGTGTCCCTGTCTAAATACTGTTCTCAGGGCTTTGCAGTGGTCTCTGGCAGTGCTCTCTACTTTGAACAACTTACTACCAGTGGCCAAGTAAAATGAATCTACTGTGCTTCTTCTGAATTGTCAGCAGATCTGTTGTTTACTTGCTTGTCTTCTAATAACATAACACTCAGTAATTACAAAAAAATTACTGAAATTTATTTTGTCATAGGAAATCTTATTGAGTATTTGCTTTCCTTGAAGAAATTGCCTTTTCTTCCAAGTCTGCTTTACACAACTTCAGAGAAGTCTTTGATGATTATTTCCAGTATTTGTAAAGAGTACCTGGAATCCTTACAAGTGTTGGAGGAAATAAAAGGTTCCTCATGCTTATGTATGTTACCATTGCCTACAGAACTAAGTGCATACTTGTAGAAAAAAAGTCACTCAAAAGTGAGAAATTAAAAACCATCAGAAGAAACTTTTTGTGAACTGTGGCTTGTCACAGCAACATTCTCTGAGAGCATGTTTCTGAGTAAACAATATTTGAATGAAAAAACTTTAGGAGTGAGTTTTAATGTTAGCTAAGAATAAACAAACTTGTTTGAGGTGTCATTCCCTTTCTGAAAATTCAAGCTGAAGGTTGCTTTTCAAGACTATCCTCGTGATTGCATGATGCCTTTATGCTGGCTATGATCCTGTTCTGAAAACAAAAGGTGCAAAGCAAAACCTCTCATCCCTTTGTGAGTGGAATACTTTGTTTGAAAATTCATTAGATATGAAAAATTGTTTTATGAAGCAAAATTCTATAAAGCTTTGATCCTGCCTGCTTCCACTCTGACTATTTCAGTTACATTGTTGCTTTGTCTAGAGGTTAGGTAATGGTGGTATAAATCAGTTTTCTGTTTTGTTGGGTCCCTTTCCCTTTCCCACATGTGATCACTTCACATTTATTTGACAGGGCTGGAAAAGACATGGTTTTTATTGTTACTTCATTGGAAATACATTTGTAACATTTTCTCAAGCAAATCAAACCTGTGGGAGGCGTCAGGCATTTTTAACAACTGTTGAAGACAGGTATGTAAACATCTACTTGTCTGAGGGGGTCACATGAGGATCACCTGCTGTAGGATCATCCGCAGGCGGCAGGGAGAAGGAATTCTGCTGACCTGAGATATTCTAGAATACGTGGTTTTATTTCAAGGGTCGTGGGTAAAAAGGGCCTTGCCTTCAGCCACCAGCCTCGGCTGGAGGGAAGTCCCAGAGAGAGCAGGAGAATGAACAAGGGGGTAAAAGTTAAGAGAGAAGGGAGAGCAGGGAATAGAGCTATGAGACATGAACAGAAAAGGAGCTAAGAAAGGAGCCAGGATAAGAGAAGAAGAAGAGCTAAGAGAGGTAGAAGTAAGAGAGGGAAGAGCCAGGAACAGAGAGCGAGGTCCTTCTTACAATGCATTTTATCTCCTTTTGTGATGAATATTCTAATTTACAGTGACCAACCAATACAAGACACAAAATCCTATAGAATCTACATATAGCCTATAAGAACTACTACATGACCATACTATGTTATATTTTAAACTCTAAAAACTACTCTTTAGACTTTTCTGTTTTGCTACATTGGCCTTTGGTTCCTTAGCTAGCAGAAGGGTATTATTCCATCAAAAGGGATTCTTCTTCAGCTAGCTAGGCTATTGTTTTCAGGTTATATAATAACTAAGACTTGGCATCCTACAACTCAAAGTAAGCTTCTATTTCTATTTCGATTATAGGTTCCATATTTTCAAAATCTTTTGCTAAACAATCATTTTTATAAGGTTTCCCTGATTCATCTTCCCCAACAACCTGCATATCAGAGTAAAGACTCTGATCTGGGCAAAAATCTAGCTTCAGAGGACAGCTATCTTTTGACACAGAACTTCTCAGTGTTTTTACATGCAAATTCAAATCCAGGAATCTGATTTATACTGAAAGTGGGTCATGGCTGTGAAATCAGTATTGATATAGATGGTTATGTCAAATAAAAAGTAGAACTATATCTTCTGCTTCTTAATTGTGGTGGCTAACTTGAGTGGGGAATATAAAATCCAATTTTGATTATTAAATGAAGAGTTACAGTTCTGAATTCCTGTCAAAAGGTAATATAAAGGACCAAGAAGATATAATTATCAACTATCTGGTCTTTGGATTGAGGTACATTTTTAAAAATTAGGTAAGAAATCAAATTATGTAAAGTGTTTGGTACCTGAAAATCTGTCACAATGCAGCCAGGGTTCAGTGTGTGCAGAATTTCTGCAGAAGTAGTGCACATTACTCTATGTGAAATACAGGAAAAAAAAAAAGTTTAAGAAACAAAATACTTTTTCTTGTGGATGACTTGCTGCTTTACACAATCTCTTACTTGTTTGTATATAATCAAAATAGGTATGTTCTACTGTGAAAGCTCCAGCTGTCATGAATGGTAGCTCTCTAAACATAGATAGCACTGCAGCTGCCATAAAAATGTTTTAACGTTGATGTGGCCTTCAGACTACACCTTGTTAGGGCGAGACTTTAATTTGTTCTGATTTCTTAAGAGCTGTTTGTTTAAACACCACAGTGAACTATGCCAGTCTTTACTTCTACATAGGTTTGTTTGCTAAATATAACTGGTCTTTCTTAATCATTGGATTTAATTTACAGTGTTTCTTAATTTTATAGTTTACTATCATACTAGCCTCTACTTTTTTGTAACTATCTTCAGTAATGCTGCGATTCCTTTTTAAGTTTTGGATTTGTCTGAAGCAAGAAGTAATGAAATATGAGAGTACTAGAAACTCACAAAGTACAGTGGTATAAAACATAGGGCATGTCAGGTTTCTTCTTTACCACCAATTTCCTATCAGGCCATGATTAGGCCACTTTATTCACTGAGCATCTGAGAAGAAAGCAAAATACTCCGATATCGAAGCTTACAAAATATCTATTATTTAATGATTTTGTTACATTCTTTGCTAGAGAAAACCCATCCAAGCTCTGCTTTCAAGAATGTGCAGCAGTAATTCTGAGAAAATAACAAGTCTTTTACAACTTTAAAAATAAATTTAACAGTATTAGTTTATTGACTGATTTCTTTTGAACAGATATGAGCAAGCCTATCTGACCAGCCTGGTTGGGCTGAGAACAGAAAGATACTTTTGGATTGGACTTTCAGACGTAGAAGAAAAGGGAACATTCAAGTGGGCTAATGGTGAATCGGTCTTATTTACACACTGGAATTCTGAAATGCCTGGTAAGTATGACCCTGTGCTGTTTAATGAGTCCAGGGCCCAAAATAGGTCGCTCACTGCTTGATGTTTTTTCCTTAGCACTCTCTTGATGACATAATGGCCAGTGGCTTTCAAATACATCCGGCTGCTTTCTCCAAGAATCCGGCACGGTTGCTAAGTTCCTGCCTAATGCTGGAAATGAGTTTTCAGTATGATTTTGGGAAGAAAATTTTCATTGAGATGAGGTTTCTGATTTGGAACTATTCTGGGGAAGTCTGTGCCTGTACTGCTCTGGAGGAGCAATCTCTGCAGGCATAGTGACTCTCCTTGTGAGTCCTGCCTGTTTAGCTGTATCTCATACCACACTTGTTCCCTGCACGTTCTGAGTGTGTGGGATCACAGCAGGCATGAACCATCTCTGAATCCTAGAGAAAGTGGGATTGTAAGGTAGGACAAGAGGGCCAAAAAATAGCAATGGGAGGTCATTTAATCTCTGATATGATCACATCAGAAAAGGGGTGATTGTTGGTGTTCAAAGTTCTAGTATGTTGCATATGCCTTTCAGGTGGTCCTCTGATTCTGTTTAACTTCAGTTCCTAAGTGCTGATTTGAATGTGTCAGCTGAAGTGGTAAGGCTATGTAGACCATGAAGGCAATAGTAGGCTTATGTATATACCTAGTTAGTTTTTGAAAATTGTAAGTCAAATAAGAAAAATTTGAGAAACTAGCTCTAACCCCATCTTCAGTTTTGGGGGAGAATTTTTTGGGTCTAACTTCATGATCTGGTAGAGTCAGCTACTGCAGGTGATTAGGTATGAGGCATAATTCAGCATCTCAGAGTGGATAAACTCCAGAATGTTTTGCCTTTGTTTTTTTCTTCATGAGTAAGAATTATAGAATCACAGAATGGTTTGTGTTGGAAGAATGTTAAAACTCACCTAGTCCTCTCCCCCTGCCATAGACGCCTTCCACTAGACCAAGGTGCTCAAATCCTAGTCCAGCCTGACCTTGAGAACTTTCATGAGTGAGGCATATACAACTTCTCCAGGCAACCTGTTCCAGTTACTCACTACATTCATAATAAAAAACCAGTCATTCCTAATGCCCAATCTGAATCTACCTTCTTTCATTTAAAAATGGTTGTCCCTTGTTGCGTCACTATCAGCTCTGGTAAAAAATGCATCTTCATCTTATAGGCATTCTTTAGATATTGAGTAGTCATGGTAATGCTTCCCTGGAGTCTTTTCTTCTCCAGGCTGAACAACCCCACTCCCTAAGACTCTCTTTGTAGGAGAGGTGTTCCAGCCTTCTGATGATTTTTGTGGTCCTTCCGGAGACCTGCTCTAACATTAGAAGCATTTTTGACTCTGTAAAATGACTTTATTTCTGCCAGGATAGAATATGAATTTTCTAACTTCTTAAAACACCCTAAATGGCTTTTTTGTGCATTCCTCTTTACAATCAGGAAGAAAGCCAGGCTGTGTTGCCATGAGGACTGGAATAGCGGGTGGATTATGGGATGTAATAAAATGTGAAGAGAAGGCAAAGTTCATATGCAAAGTGTGGGCAGAAGGAGTGACACTTCCACCTGTTCCCACAACAACTCCTATTCCCCAGTGTCCAGAAGGCTGGGACTCAAGCAACCGTATTAGCTTCTGTTTCAAAGTAAGTATGTTGATTATTTCTCCATTAAGGTAGTTTCTGTTGGCTTCACATACATGTGGTTAGCTCAGTTTATCCGAGCATGCTGCTCATAATGCCAAGGTTGCAGGTTTGATCCCTTTATGGGCCGTTCTCTTAAGAGTTGGACTTGATGATCCTTGAGGGTCTCTTACAACTCAGAATATTCTGTGATCCCAATAAAAATTGGCATATGTGTGTCCTGTTGTGTCATAAACTTTTTCCCAGATCATACATAGAAGTCGTCTTCTTTTCTACTAAAATGCTCACAGTTTTGTTTATTCTTTTAAAGACTAATCTTCTGGCTTGATGTTCTGTTCTTAAATTCCAGTTCTGTTAAGCTTGCTGTGTGGTTGCTGTCTTGCAGTAGACACTCCTATCAGCAATGCGACGTGCTAACTTGACTTAAAGAGTTCATTCGAAGCCTGTGTTTCACAGAGGAGAACACTCCTAAGCCCTGTACTCAGAGTTTCTGTAATCCCCACCGAATATAATTGTAAACCAATTGCTTTTGGGTAGCTAATATTTCTTGATCTTGTGATCTATACAGTCTATTTTGTCTGATGACAACATGCTCTCTGTAGCCCTTTTCAAGAGCAGAGCACAAGAAGACGTGGCTGGAGTCGCAGGAGTTTTGCCGGTCCATAGGAGGGGACCTGGCCTCCATTAACGGCAAAGAGGAGCAGTTTGTGATTTGGCGTTCCATCGCGTGAGTGTCACAGGGTGGGCATCAGCCCATTTCCATTGGCCTCCTGATCCTTCTGAAATGGTTCTTCTCAGGTGTATGTGTTTACTTCTGTGTAAGCCAGTCTGCATTCTGTATGGGTGTCTGTGTCAAACACACAGCAAAAGTGTAGAGCTGGTGAAATGGCAGGAGTTGAATGACTAGCAGAAATAACTTCAAAGGCTAGTGCTGAAATGACATTGGCCAGTTAAGCTAACATTTGTCATCTGCCTAAAGCTATTTACTGTGCAGTTGCTGATATTATAAAATTACTACAGATGCCATTTTTTTCCTGTAAGTGTACAAAAGTGGTAACACTTTAATAAATCTGGATAAGATAGTGATTTTTTTATCACTTTTATGAACTAATTGAAAAGAAGAGGCAAATTCAGATTAATTTTTTTTCTTATATAAGGAAAGTAAATAAGGTTATTAAGTCCCTGAATTGTAAAAAAACAGGGATGAGATTTCTAAATAAGATGAAAAGCTAACACTTTCAATACGACCAGAACAAATCAGGCTCAAGGATGTCCCTGCAAAATGCTATGACTGTACTAGAATCCCAGCTGTTTATTTGGAGTAAGGAAAAAGTCTCAGATGCTTCATTGCCACAAATTGACTGAATATATTCAGATAAATCAGTAAAGTGTGTCTCCTTGCAGACAAGGATTAGTTCAAGGTGATATTTTTAAAATGGGATTCAACTGCAGAAAGTAACTCTCTGTTTGAAAACTGTAAGTGCCTTTACAGAGAAAATGAAGAGTTAAGAAATGGAGCAACAGTAGCCCGTGAACCACTATACAAAAGCCACTTTGTCCTATGTACGTGACTTGTATCTTGTAATTTTCTTGATCTGTGTTTCAATCTGAGTTAATGCATAATGATAACAGCTAGAAGCAGTTGCATATTAATTTATCTCCACCTTGGTTGTTATTGTTTTTAACAGCATTAAGTTATTCTTAGAGAACTCATAACTGTAGTAAATGGTAGATTGTTGAAAGTATTGTAATACCCTTACTAGTATTGGTACCTTTTTTTTTTTTTTTATTTTTTTTAGAAGCAATGGCTATTATCACCAGAATTTCTGGATGGGATTGTATTACTTGAATCCTGATGATGGCTTTGCTTGGAGTGATGGATCTCCAGTGAGTAATATAATTTTCCACAGCTGTTATTTTGCATTCCCTGTGCTTCTCAAGTACGTGTAGTATATGTGTTTCTGTGTAATTTTATGCTAAATCATAACCCTCTGTGCTGTGCTCTCGTTAGGAAAGCTAATGAATAGCAATTTCATAGCTTGATTTTTTTGGCTAAAACATACTGATTTTTGATAGGAAGATACACATTGAATCAACAAGGAAACAAAATATATATAGACTAAAAGGATGTTCTTATAAATACAGGTATTTTTTTTGTGTAAAATAGTCCTTTAGTTGTTCTTTTCTTTGCTCATTGTCTGCAATGGCTTACATTCCACGGAGATGAAGACGCTTTTTTTAATGACAGTTTGACTTATTGCACTTTAAACTAAGGTATAAAACTGTAGAAACAAAAGTGATTTTGGAGATGTAGGTGTACTTGATGCAAGGTTGGTCAACATGTATTGATGGCAATTTACAGTACAGAAACCTGAAACTGGATTTTATATAGGAAAATTAGAGTAGCAGTAATACTTTGCTGAGGCAAATGCCAACATTTTTATTGTATCTGAATAATATCCTATTTTACTCATATTGTATATTTAATTAATATCAAGATGTAGCATGCCCCAATATTTTTATTAAATGTATTTTACAGAATTTAGGTCCCCTAAAAAGATTTATATTCTTCCAAGTGTGAACAAAAATAACTGTAACCTAAGCTGCAATTCTTTTGCTCTCTGAAAGAAGTTTGAATGGGAGGATTAGCATGGGAGGAGTCTAGTTTCCTTCTACCTCAGTTTTTAACCTGACAAAAGGAACACTTTTTAGGTCTGTGCTTTGATGCTGTCTCCTCCCTCTCTCCCTTATTTTATTTCCATATAACAGAACCTTCACAAAACTTCTTCTGTCATAGGTGAGGTATGAAAACTGGGGCTTTGGAGAACCAAATAATTATCAAGGAATTGAACTTTGTACAGAGATCAGTGGTGATTCCAGCATGCTTTGGAATGACAGGCACTGTGATTACATGTATGGATGGATTTGCCAAATAAGAAAAGGTATTGCTTAGTCCTGTGCAGTAAAGTAATGAGAAGATCTTCTCAGTTGATTTTTACCTTAACTTTAAGAAATAAAAATTTTCAAAACCTCTTTATAAGAATACGTCCCTTTGAAATGTGAAACATCATAGTGGTTTAAGCATTTCCACGTGTTTGAGGTATTTAAAGATGCAGAATCTTTAGTACCTTGCTGGGACTTCCCACTGTTCTTTCTCTATGATTTCAAAAAGTTTAATGTGATGCTTGATAAATTGGGAATGTTACTTTGAATATTCATGTTCACATTTTACTTTTCATTTAGAAAATTCATGCCTTCTTCAACAAATCCTATTATGGATATTTTTTTTCTGAGTTGAGTTTCAAGTTATTAGAAAATAGTTTGCAAATCAGTTCACATACCTGATTTTTTTTGTGTGTGAAAAATCCCTCCTTCTACTGCCTCAGGTGCTGTTTTGTCTGCTAAGAATGTGTAGTTCAGGATGGAGCCTGGTTTTGAGATACTTTGTTTCTATGTTCCCATGTTGATTACTTGCTAAATTTTCATGAGATATGTGTTCGGATGCTTTTTATTTACTGAAGATATCAAAACAATATTTATAATCCAGGAAACACTTGAGTTCCACTAGCAGCGCATCTATTTAAATTTGAGCATTTTAGAAAGTTCACATTTAGGTGTTTTACTACATTTTTACAGTGGTATGGAGAGGAACAAAACAAAGATGCTGCATCAGACTACTGAGAATATCAGCTCTGCCTTATATTAGTAAAAGAATTTCTTAAGCATAGATTTTCTTAATAGGTGTCATTATTATGAGATTATATTTTAGCACAGAACTAATTGGTAAGCCTAGACTGAGAGTTTTCCTGTATAATAAATTGCTTTCCTGAGATACTGAGGATGACATCCAAGAGGCCATCTCCATGATGCCATAGCAAAAACAAATTCAAGTATTTGTGACCAGGGGAAAAGAGAGGGAGAGAGATCTGGGACAACTGTCTTAACAGAGTTAATGCTTTGGGACATAAGGTTTACTGCTTTCAATGCATAAAAAAGATACTTGATTCAGGTAAAGTTCAAGGTATTTATAACACTCTGCATGTAAGGAATAGCCTCAGGAAACAAGACTCTGCAGTTAAAATTGAATAGTATAACAAAAATAAGAGATTTAGGCTCTTTGGTTCCTTCTACATTTTGGTGTTAAATCAATTGCTAAGTGTAAAAGTCAATGTCAGTATTAAAACAATGCCTATCAATCACAGTAAATATCTTCTCTTCAGACAGAAAGTATACAATCATAATAAATATTATTTTCTCACAGGGGAAAATGTGAAGCCTGAGCCAACAGAATCTCCTGTACCCAGTAGGTGTTACTGCTATTGCTCTTTGTGTGTGTTCAAAAACATTGTTCAAATTTTATTAAGGATGACGTCTTACATCTCAGGAGCAGAATGGTTACCTTGGCAATTATTTTACAGAATACAGGACTACTGAGGATGGGTGGATTATACATGAAGACAAACAGTACTATTTCAGCACAGAGAATGCTCCTATGGAAGAGGGTCGAGAGTTCTGCAAAAAGAACTTTGGAGACCTCTCTGTCATTGAGAGTGAAAGTGAAAGAAAGTTCCTCTGGCGATATGTAAGAAAAATCATTAATACTATGGAATAAGCTGTCCAAAGCAAGTGAGCTGGGCACAGGTCCTTTTCACCATGGTGTTCACCCTAAAAGTTTTGATAGTGAAATTGCAGTTATACTAAGCTGGATTAGTATGAAGAGCAAACTAATGCTAACTTTTAAGGGATTTGTGACTTCATTTTTGCAAAAAGTGTTATACTGGTGAGCTATGATTGTGTAGGATATCTTGAGTAGTGGATCAAAGGAGCAATTGACTTACATGCAACACTCAGAAGGTTGGCTTTAGATCTTACCTGTTTATCTGGGATATAGTCTACCTAGTGGTCTCTTTTTGGTCCTCAAGTTTGCTCCTTTGCCTCCTTTTTGTGAGAAGAAACTGCGACGTGAATTATACCATGAGAAAGAGCTTTGAAATCATATTTTCTAGATCACTGGAATTGTTGGCTTTTTATGCTGGCTGAGGCCAAGTTATTTTTATCAGGAATATGCTTAAAAGTTATATTTGAACTACGTAGAACATTTCCTGTGCTGACTGAAGAGTGACAGTGAGAGGACACAAGGACATGTATCGCTTTATATCCAAAATGTAGGAAAGGGCTTGTCTTCGCAATAAACTAGTCAGATAAAGTATACTGCAGAGATTTTACAATAGGCCCTGATTTCAGTGGCTTTTGAGTAAAACTGTGAGAAGTGTTGATACAGTGACCACATCTTTTGGCCAATGGTGAAGTTTGACTGTGGACTGTCAGCTGTGAGCTGCTTTAACTTAAATGTTGTAGCTAGAGAATATAGCCAGTTCCTATCTTCTGTCAGTTCAAGGTACATTACTCATCAGTAACATTTTATATGACAAAAGAGGACATTTGTAAAATTTTAATTTCTGCATTCTAGATACTGAAACATGGCAAAGAGGATGCATATTTCATTGGTTTACAACTGAGTGTTGACCAACGTACAAGGTAGGTCATACCCAGTTTTGAGTCTTAAACACTATTGTCTTCTCAAGTGGTTTAATTCCATCTTAATTTAGCTCTAGACACTAATCAAGAAACAAATGAAACCTATTTTCTTTTTCTTGAACAATGATAGCTCTTGCACTGTTGTCCAGCACCATATTGATTTAGGCATGTGATGTTTATTCAGGCCTGGATTCAGTGCAGTCTGTGTTTGAAGTGCCTGGAGAGATGCCTAGTAGTTCTCAGTTCTCCTTACAGTCCACAGTACAGTGAGGGACCTAGCCTCTGAAAATGAGGTGTTTCTGCCTTGCTGGTTTTGTAGGGACCCTAAGATGAATATACTTTTAAGTACCTTGTGCATGTCTCTGAAGGATGAACCTGGGCACCTCTGTCACCTGCAGACCACTAGAAAGATGTGTCCTAATAATTTGCCTGGTTACAAATTTGTTCTTCGTTGCCTAATCTACATGGATGTTCAGCTTTTTCAGTGTTTGTATTTTAGCTTGTATGTCTTTGAGCAGAGAGTAAGTTTTTGTGCAGCTAGTAAAGAGGCAATTTGGTCAAAAAAGCTGTACTATGCACAGCTATATTAAGCATATTACAAAATTACTTTTTTAACATGGAAGAAGTTCTATTTTATGTTAAAGAAGCATTTTGTTTGATTGTTTTTCTTAAGCTGGATGGATGGCACTCCAGTGAATTATTTGGCATGGGCACCACATGAACCTAACTTTGCAAATAATGATGAAAACTGTGTAGTTATGTATAAGAATTTAGGTGAGTTTTGTATGTTTTTTCATTAATTTCATTATTTGTGTGTTTGCATCACAACATTTTTTTCTTCTGAGAAGCATCCCTTCCTCCTGTTTTTTTTATTTTCCTTTGCAAAAAGTTATTGAATTAGACCATTGTATTACCTATAGGACTTAATAGTTTTGTGCTCTTCTGCTTACCTTAAGCCTACCATGGGGAAGATCTGATAGAGGTCTGTGGCTAGAGGTCTATGGTTGTGAATGCTGGTTTATATTTTTTATTAAAATTGACTTAATGTGTCACTATGAAATTTCTATTACCTGGTTCTACAAAGCTTTTAACATTCTGTAATTGCAGTGTGTATAAAGTGACATACTTTTCCTAGACTCTGATATTGAATGATAATAAATGGAGAGACAGCTTTGATCTTATCTTTCAACTAAAAGCACTGTATGTGAGAATGAGTGAAACTGATTTTCAGTAACCAACTTGAGATGTGGTGTCATACCATTTATCTTATACCCAGGATTTTGGAATGATATAAACTGTGGCTATCCAAATCCCTACATATGTGAAAGGCACAACAGTTCCGTTAATTCAACTGTTCCTCCAACAACATTTTCAACTCCAAGAGGATGTCGTCCATCTTGGCTTTCTTTTCATAATAAGGTACCATAACAAATACGGTCCATGCTGGATGTTTGGCAAAGCATTAAATAGAGAACAAGGGAATTTTTTAATCATGCTGCTTCTTATTAAAACAAAACATTGTTATTTTTATTCAGAGAGCCGTGACACATGCACGCTTTTCTTTGGTTGCCCATCCATTTTTTGCAGGAAAAGTGCTTTTCTGATGCTTCTAATGAAGCAAATTCAATTGCAGTTGATGAAAGACAATTCTCTAATCACCTCTTCAAATCTTTTGATACAAATTTAGTCAGAATTCATAAAGTATTGATGCCTTGATCTTGGTGTTTTTTAACTAAACCATAATGCTTTTTACTGACAACATTTTGTCTTCCTAAACTTTACTAACATGATATCCGTTGTAGAATAAAATTAATGATCAGGTAGACTAAGATCAGTCATGCATAACTTAGCACTGTTAGCTGTCTGTAGAAAAGCCAGGATTTGCTTATTTTCTAGGGCTTTCAGATCAAATCTAGTTGTTGAGCAAAACACTTTAATGAGATTTCTAAATTTTATATAGAACCAGGACCAACACAAAAGCTCTTTTAAGGTTGAATGTATTTTTTCATATAAATCATTTATTTGTGTAAATCATGTATTGTCATGTTTTTTTTCAGATAAATGCATTATTTTACTGCCTTTTCTCCATCCTGCTCTGTTTATAACAGTAATTATCAGTTGAGGGATACTGGAGTAAAGATAACATATAGAGAATTTGTTCATATTTTAGTGTTACAAAATATTTGGATCTACGGAAGAGGAACGTGTTACTTGGCATGCAGCACGAACAGCTTGCATGAATTTAGGAGGAAACCTGGCCTCGATCCCTAATGAACAAGTGCAAGGTACTGTGCACAGTTTTGTAGCAACTTGATGACATTTAATCCTTACACGCTGGCTGGGGTTTTTGTCTGAATACAAAGAGATTTGAATAATGATTGCACATCTGATTTTTGTTCCAAAACATATAATTTTTAGAAATCTACAATGAAGTCTTCACTTGAATCTACCAAATTTTACTATTGGCTCAGATATATATATATATGTGCATATTGTCCTGGCAGCCAAAGTAGTGTTTTTTCCTGCTTGCACATGATGCCAGCTGGACCCTGCAATTTCCATTCCAAACAATGTGGTTTCACTAGGTGACATTAACTTGCTGCATGGCTTTCCTGTTAAATCAAGCAGAACACCTTTAGGATGAGAACTTGCCTGTGGGCAACTTGAAACAGGTTTGAGTACTCATAGACATACCCAGAGCTCACCACACAGATGTGCCACTTTTCACCAGAGGAGTTTATTGTAATGTACCTAAGAGCTGCATCCATGCCCCAGGGAGATGAGCAGGGGAAAGTTACCTCATGTTTGAATAAACAAGGCACATGTTCAAACTAAAAACTGGGGAAGACCTTGATAGATGTTAAATTGACTTTGACAGATAGACCCTTTAGGCATACTGGTTTATCCTACATGTGAATGTGATGAAAAACAGATGCTGCAAAACACATACTGTCTGTGAGCTCAAGAGAGCACACTGAAAACACAACCTTTGTAAAACAATGCATCGAAGTCTAAGCAATTAAATAGTTGTAACTTAAACTGCTGAAAAGAACTTGGTACCAATTATGTTTTCCACTTATGACCAGCTGTAGAGTCAAACTTTCTTTTTCAAACAGTTATATTCTTATCCTACATAATTTCTGCAGTAGAAATTTCAGGTGGTTCGGGTGAATTCTAGGTAAAAGAGAAATGAGCAATGGCGCTACTAGCACAAAACTATTATTATTGCAAGAAGTGCAGGCATAAAGGTCTGAGTTCCTGTCACCGTTTCTGGCAGAACAGCAACGCTCACGTTTGGCAAAGGAACCTGCAGGTTTCATTCCTGGAGGAGTAAGCTGCATACATTTAAAAATGCTGAAGTTGATGCTGTTTAGGTTTTGCCTTTATTTCTGTTCTCTGTACTCTTCACACATATATTTGTGGCTTTGCAGACTATTCTATCAGTGACTAGTTTTCCCAGTACTCTTTCATGGCCTTTCCTTAAGCAGAAAGACAAAACAAATTCCAGAGTTCCAAGCCCCGGGAAATAGAAGGCTCCAGTGCTATCTTGGTTCTTTCTGGGAACCAAGGTTGAGAACAACTCTTCCAGATATATTCTCATGGACAAAGTACAGCTAGTGCTGAAGGGGGTCTCCAGAGATGGAGCTTGACCTGGGAGGGAATTGCAGCACCACTTGTCCTCCTAATTGGTGCTTTTTTGTCAGTTATGCTAATTTCCTAACCTATAAAAATGTACTCACCCCTGGGGGAGGTGGGCTTTTGTGGATATCTTCCCATAACTACCTCTGGAGGCCTCCAAATAAAGATCCCCTTTTATATTACCTCCTTACTAAAATTATCTTGTGTTTCATTTCAAGGGTGGGAAAAAGGCAATAAAGGAAGGTGAAGGATTAACAGAGCAGGCAGAAATGAATCTATTCTTTTCAGAGGAAAAAAAATTCATAATCATGACTGCAACAGTTGGCAGAAGCCATGGTAGATTCATTTTATCACCACATTTGATGTATAATGGATTAGTGGACTGATATAATTCATGATGTTCATAATGGATGAATATCAGCTGACATGTGAGCTACCCACCTTAGCTAAGACACATCAGCACCCACGTGGACTGTGCAGAACTGTGATAATCGATTTGCTTATGTTTGATAGATCTGTTAAATCTCATTTGAAGCATGTTTCTTGGGCATTTAGCTCCCTGCCAAGGCAGTGCAGGCTATTGCCCAGCTGTCCAGGGAGGGAAGAAACACTCCCATGGTTCTGGAACAGCACTGCTTGTGCAGATACACAAATGGCAGGAGGTCGGCACAACCTGGGGGCAACCACTCTTGTGGGATTATCAAAAATGTATGTTATCCCCACAGCTGTTAGTGTGTTGAGCTAGAATTCAAAAGTGTCTTGGGGCATTATAAAAACCATTTATTTCTGTCATGTTTTTGGAGTTCATGACAGTAACAGTTTAGATACTTAGATGAAGTATTTTGCCCAAGCCACAGTTATATGTGTTATATGGAACTATGTCTAGCACCCCATTCTTCAAACCCATCTCCTTTTCATCTTACCTGCTTGTGTTATCAGCAGTGGAGTGTTCTGTATTTCAGAAAAAGTACTTAATATCACTAATCTCAGTGAAGCCAAACATTTCAACTGTCCTATATTAAAATTATTCCTCTTTTTCTTTGCATTTTTCTATTCTAGCTTTCCTTACCTTCCATTTAAAAGATTTTGCCACTGAGACATGGATTGGATTAAATGATATAAATCATGAAATGAGATTCCTCTGGACAGATGGAACAGGGGTTTACTTTACAAACTGGGCCAAAGGCTTCCCATCGGGACATACGGATTTATATGCATATAGCGGCCAGGTAAATAGCAATCACAAATTGTTCACTGAAGTTTGATTTTATAGAATCATAGAATCATTTAGGTTGAAAAAGGCTTCTAAGTTTGTTTAGTTCCACTGTTAATACAGCACTGCAAAGGCCACCACTAAACCGTGTCCATTAAGCACTTCATCTACATATGTTTTTAAATACCTCCCAGGATGGTGACTTTACCACTTATCCCTGGGAAGCCTGTTCCAATGCCTGAAAACTCTTTTGGCAATGAAATTTTTCCTAATATCTGATCTAGTTGAGTCAATTTCTTAGCACAACTTCGGGCCATTTCCTGTTGTCCTATCACTTGTTCTACTTGGGAAAAGAGACCAATACCTACCTTGCCTAAGACTGAATTTCATGCATTTGTGGTGATTCTAGACATTTTGCTGCTTGACTTACTACTTTCATACTTGTATACATGTTGAATATAAATCCAGGTAGAGTGATTGGGTTTGAGCCCTTGAGCAGTTGCTGTATCAGCTGGTGACAGGATCTGTAGAGTGCTCAAACAAAGACTTGTTTCAGTTTTCAGTTCTCTGTGTTCATGAAGGCTACTCAGCTTTTGTGTTCAGCCCGTGTTCTCTCCTGGGCTGTGTAAAGAGGGCAGTGGTTCCCCTGCCCCATGGCATTTCCCCAAAAACACAGCAATGAGAACATCCTCCTAGTCCTCTGGCAACAGCTGTGCCGGAACTTGGCAGGTTTCCCAGTTGGCATGTCCTTTACAAGGGAGCATTTACAAACATTCCCCTGAAACAGGTGTCTTATGTTCAAGCAAATAAACAAATTCTGCCAGTGACAATTGCAGAAAGGACATGAGTCTATAAAAGACAGCTATTCAATTTTTACTTGGAAAAATAAAAATTTATGAAAAAAACCCGCAAACCACCAGAAAATCACTTTTTCTATTTCTGTCAAACAAACTGATCTGATAGGTCACAGAGTTCCTTTCTCTCTGACCATGTGTGTGAAGATAGTTCTGTACTCTGGAACTACAGCACTTTGTAGTGCTGACTCAATTTCTCTTAAATGACGTCTTTAATGTAGAGATTTTATTTTTATGTGTAATGTCCTTTTCCATGTCTTTGAAAGCAGCACCTGTGAGCTTCTTACCTCTAAAAGAGGAATAAAATTAGGTAGAATTTGGAGTTCTAAAGGAAAATATTTTAAAAATGCTGCTTCTCAAATAAATAAATGTTTGTCTCTTTTTATGTAAAGTAATAGGATTTTTATGAAGTCTTATGTGATAACTTATAAAGTCCCTTTTTCATAAATTTTAGATTTATTTTTAAGTTTACTTGAGCTTAGCAAAAAGTGTTATCATAGTGCAAATTAGTATGCAGCTGTTCAGTTTGAAAGATTTAAATCCCAATGCTTTTCACCCACAAGTGAAATAATTATCTGAACATCTTCTCGTGGACAGAAAAAAGCAAACAAGTAAACAGCATAAAATAAATATAGATGTTTCATTATACAAGGCCACTTGTAACTCTGCAGGCTTTTGCACTAATCACTGTTTATTTAATAAGTGCTAATCTAATTTCTAGCTATTGTGTCCATGTCAGAGAAGTTGAAATGTCATAGTAAGGGGAGTACTGACAGAGCAGTGGCTGCCTTTGGGCAGGAGCTGTTTTATCTTTGCTGTGTGAACTATTACAACTTGAAACAATAAATTGTTGCATTGCACTTTAAGCGTTCTGTTTTATTTCTGGGGCAAAGTTATCCAGTCTTTTCTGCAATGATGGATCTATAGTTTCTCTTTAAATTGTCTGTGACTCCTCTCCATGCTGTATGCCTGAGGATTGAGAAAACTTGAATTTCTCTGATTCTCTTACCCCAATGTAGTGCAATAGAAAGTAACAAAGAAATTCGTGAAGTGTGAGAGGAATAGAACTTCCACATCACTCGTGGAACTTAAAACTTGTGCTCTTAAACGTTACAAAGATATGAGAGTAAAATTACTGCATTACTTGAGTCTGAAGATGTAAATGGGGGACAAAAGTTTAGTGTTATTTTTAACTGATGTTGTATCTCTTTGCCTCGAGGCTGATTGTGTTGCCATGAAAAACAAACCTGTTAAGGAAGCGGGGAAGTGGGCTGATCAGAGCTGTGATAACAGCAGAGGATATATATGCCAAATTAATGCAGGTACTTCACTTTTTAGTTAAAACCAAACCTTTTATATTGTTTTTTTTTTTTTTTCAGGGAATTGCTTAAATACGTGGATTTAAACATAATTTTGCTTCCAAGAAAGATAAATGCACAAATTGTTCTTCAGGCAGGAACAAAAGGGTCAAATAGTAACATGTGTCAGAAGTCCAGTTAGTCACTGCTCTCATCTGACCCTTCCCAGCAAATGTGGTGCTATCTTCCTGAGCTGGAATTTGTATCTGCATCCTTGTGTCTAGTCTGACCCTTGATATGACATTTGTTCCATAGTTTTTTAATTTTTTGAGCACACTGTCTTTCAAAACATGTTATGGAAAATACTGGTTTGTACATGTAACGTGAGCTGTCTGGAATGAGACTGTAACTCATCTGCACTGAACTTGAGCAAAATCGCCTCCAAAAATAAGATTAAAATATTTAAACCTAGCATCTGTTCAAGTATCTGAGGAAGTTTTAAGGATTGTGGTCTGTTGTGAAAATTTTATTTCTGGGTAAAAAAGTCCTTGGAAAACCAAAGAGTTTCTGCAAACCATTTCATTTGATGAAAAAAGATTTTTTGAAAAAAAATTGACCTAATCCTAAGTAATTTCAGTAATACTATTCTTGATGATTATACAGAATATGCTCCTTTCCTCTGTCAGATGTTGCTTTAAGCAGCTCTTTTCCTTTCTACAGCTTTGTAATTGAATTTTACTACTGATGGTGGCTTAAAGCATAGTGCTGATTATAAGTCAGGGAATATGAAATAAAGAAGAAAGACTTTTGTTTAGTTCTATTTGCAATCACAGTGAAATCATACTCCCCTTTTGAACAATATATGGGTGTTTTTTTATCCTTTATTTTACAGATGCTGAATTTCTGCCTTCTACAACTTCATCCCCATCCAACGCTATCCATTATGGGAATAGTAGTTACTTGTTCATCCATACCAAAATGACATGGGAGGATGCACGGAAAAACTGCAAACAAAATCAATTTGACCTTTCCAGTGTCTTAGACCCCTACAGTCAGTCATTCCTGTGGCTGAAGATATTAAAGTATGGGGTGCCTGTGTGGATTGGTCTTAACAGTAATGTGGTAAGAACATTAAACTAATTGAACATGTTGCTGCTTCTTTCATGGACAAATCAAGAACTGAAGTCTCGTCATCTCTCTTTAGCTTATTTGTTTATATCTTGGACCTAAATATTTCTTTGTGCTGTCAGAGGAATCCATCCTCTTATGTTAATCGATTAAATTGTACATATTGCACATGCTTTTCACACTTTTTCTATGATATTCCCCTTGTGCACTTCCAAATAAGGCATTTTAGGCTAACATCTTGGAATATCTCTTTGTATATATCAGGTATAATTTGATATATATGTGAGATAAAATCCTCATATTTTAGAATTTTCAGAAGTAAAAATCTGTTTTAATAATGATACCTAGTTTTGAGAAATATAAGAAAGTTATATTACTGTGAATATTTTAACATTTTTGAGGATAGTTAGCAAAATAATTAATTTGTTTACCTAGTTTAATTTTATTTGTCTCCCTCTTCTCGGTTGTTTGGTATTTTAATACTTTTAAATGCAATATTTTTTTTTTCTCCTTGGCACAGACACTTATCCCACACACTCCATTTGGCTGAGAAAATGAAAAAAACCCAAATAAGAGAACATAACACACCACTTCCCAAAAATCAAAAGATGCCGCTTACATCAATTGCAAGGATGAATCTCTGAGTTAACCAACTTTGGTGGGAAATGATTACCTTTTAAAATGGATTTCAAGTTAAAATAATCTCTGTGTCTCTAAACTTCTGGGGAAACAGTTTAAACAGCAAAAATTAGTCATCAGAATTTCCCTCCCACAAATTATGTTAAATTAAATTGTTATTGCTCCCAAATTAGATATTAACTCAGTGTCACTTTGCATTTTCTTTTGCTGAAATGCACTTTTTGCACTGCTGTGTTTCTCAATAAATAGCTGTTTGTCGCAACAAAAATTTCAGAGTTTGAGCCATTTGTATTTGATATTTGTTTCTAAGAAAAGCCCCAATCCTTATAGCACAAAGTACTATATAGACAGAATAGATTGTTGGAGTTTAATCATTCCAGATGATGTTTTTTTCCTTAGACCAATGGACGTTATGAATGGATTGATAACTGGAGAATGAAGTACACAAAATGGGCTGAAGGGGAGCCAAAGCAAAAAATAGGCTGTGTCTATCTTGACATTACTGGAGTCTGGAAGACAGGATTTTGCAATGAAAGTTACTTCTCTGTTTGCAAAAAGTCTGATGGTAAGAACTTGAATCTGACCATTGCAATTACAATCAAAATCTCATGAGATATGCTGGGGTTCATTTCAAGAACTAAATAGATGAAAATCATCAGAATTTACTTAGGTTGAATCCGGTTACTTTAAAATCAGTGGGAAAGAGCTAGTGTGACTGTGAATAGCTATCACTTTATATCAATAATGTTAGATAAATTTTGCAAAGCTTAAACTCACATTACTCTGCTATTTATTCTGCTATTGAATAAACTTACAACATCAAAAACCTCAAAATCAAAAGGCAGTGAACATAAGTGAGTAGTAATGTTTTTTTAAACTATTTTTAATCAGTTCAAGCTCCCACTGAGCCCCCTCAGCTTCCAGGAAAATGTCCTGAATCAGAAAGACATAGGTCTTGGATCCCTTTCCGAGGTCATTGCTACTACATTGAGTCTTCATCTTCAGGAAACTGGGCCCAGGCATCTTTAGAATGTCTTCGACTAGGTGAGTATCCTACTTTATGAGCACATATTCCTGACTTGTTTTCCCAACTGTGGAAAGGTGAACATGTGTTACGTGTTTTTGTGATTTCAAGGATGATCCAATTGCTAGAGAGTTGCATCCAGTTATTGCCTAGATTTAGGAGGTATTGGAAAACCTCTGTCTACCAATGGCCCACACTGTGTCTCGTGTGTGGGACAGGCATGGGAGGAGCTCTGTGGCCTGGAGTGAAGATCATGAAAGTGGAAGACTTGTACTTTGACCCTGATAGGAGATAAACAGCTTCATCCACAGCAGTCACTAAAGCTTATTTTAATGGAACTTGCATCTTTTGTTTTCTTGATCTAATTTTCCCCTTGGTTATTGCAGTTTTATGCCACTGGAGTTAAAGTTACAGCTCTTTAGTCTGGATAATATATGAGTAAACTAGGGCTGTTGTGCAATTTCATTCTCTCAACTTCCTTCTTTGGGAAAGGGATGAAGATTGATTATGCTGGACTGTAGCACTGTTGTTTGTAGCATTGGGGGCAGTGTGACTTAGGTGTCTGGTTAGATTATGCGGAGATCTCATTCACTCTCCAGCAGAACTGATTATAGCTTTCTCTTCACTGGAAGTAAATATTGACATGTGCTCAATAAAAACCTACCAGTGAAACCCATGGCAAATGTAGGTGTCTGGTACTGGGTGAGAGGATTCTCCCTCTCATTTCTGATACTCAGGTTTGTTCCTGGGTTCTCATGAAGTAGTTTCTTGACAGGACAATGAGAATGCTTTCCACTGTGAAACATCTCTAAGAGATTTTTCTTTTCCTGTGTCTTCCAGGTGCCTCTTTGGTCTCAGTTGAAGACTCAGCTGAGGCCAGCTTTCTGACCCACAACCTTGAACCACTTGAAGGAAAAACATCAACATTTTGGACAGGAATGTACAGAAATGTGGATGGTACTTTCTCTACGTTTAATGGGGTTTTTTAAAGTGAATAATTACTGCAAGCTGTTTGATATGAGTGTTGAAAATTTCACATTATACTTCTGTAATAAGATAAAGCAAGGCAGAATTGGCAACAAGCTGCTTTAATTAAATCCTAAATTTGTTGATTATTGCTTTCACATTAATGCAATTATTTTCAACTAGGTAGATATTTATATCCTTATGATAGACTTTAAAGTACAGTCTTTTACTGTTCAGGCAAAAAATGCCGGTATAACTGTCAGTGGCAGGGTTGCAAAATAGTTCAGGTGACTTGAGGTGGAGTTTTCTTTATTCTTACAACTGCCTACCCAAGCACTTGAATGACAAACTTCCTAGAATAAGATAACTTTTCAATTACATTGCTTGAACATTAACCAGGAATAGTGAAAAATTTTGGTAAAGGAAAGAATTTGAGAGTTGTCATTTATATGCATGACACATAGAGGAAAGATGAAGTTTACTCATGTGGTCAGTTGACACAAAAAATGTTTCATAAGATGATTCTAGAGCAGGGTAGATAAGCACATTTCTTACAGTGATCAAAAACATGAGTTCTTCAGCTCTTCATTACAGCTGTAGATAGTGATTATAGCAATTTCACCATATTTCAGCAACTGCATAGCTAAATTTCATACCTTTATGTGTGTATTCAGATTGGATTCAGTTGCCATGTCCTCACATGAAGGGTGTCAGGAATTACGAAAAAAGACCCCAAAATAAATGCAAAATATATAGAATGTTATAAGAAATCAAAATAAATTTTTCATGCTGAGTCTAAGAATTTGCTTGAGTACAACTTACAGTCACAAGGAGTACATTTATCCTAAATAAATAGCACTATGAAAAGAAAGAAAGAAAAAAGGAACCGGAAGGAAAAAGCAGAAAGTCCCAAGCATAGCTGAACAACAGTGATCACAAGATTTTGGAAGGAGATCTATAAAAAGGAAAATTGTCTGTGTAAAGCTTGGGTAAATGAGCAGAAACTGGAAAACAAATGGAATAAAATTGGACCTGGAAGGACTTCAATGTGGACTTTGAAAGGAGTAACACAAAACCTTCCTACAAATTACTGACATAAAGAGCATTCTGGTGAAGTTAAATTTTGACACCACTTCCTTCAAATGGAATAAATAATTGACACTGCACCATTGCTATGACTTTTGAAAGATTCTTCGTGGAACTGTCTTGCCTTTGCAACACCATGAGCCAGATTTGTCTGCCATTTTCCAAAAATTGATATTGTATCATTTGCATAAAAACTTAGGGACAACATGTTGTGTCAGAAGTAAATAGTTTAGTGGTCTGTCTCCAAAAGTGGTGACAAGTAAATTTCTCATGAAGGCAATAAATATGGAGCATGTGAAGGTGTCAGTATGGAAATTAATATTATCTTTTTTTTCCATATTCATTTTTTTTTCAATTAGGACAATGGTTGTGGCTAGATGGCACTGCAGTGAATTTTGTCAACTGGAATGTAGGAGAACCTTCTCCTCAACAAAATGAGCACTGTGTTGAAATGTATGCAGACTCTGGGTATTGGAATAATTTCTATTGTTCTTCCTACAAAGGATATATTTGTAAAAAGCCAAAAAGTAAGTGCTACATTTATGAATTAGTTCTGTGTATGGATCATGCTCTCTGCGTGCTAGTATTAGTAGATAACCATTACACACAATGCATTTCAGCTGGATATTCTGAGTTTTTATAAATGCCAAAGGATGCACATTTCCATGCCAACAAAAACATAGAATGAGTCTTATCAGAAAGTAGTTCTGAACAGTAGTCAAGTCCCTTGAGAACTGCATTTAAAGACAGTGTTCATATCTTAATTGTACCTAGCATATACACTTGACAAGTTTGCATATTTTCTGTCGACAGTTGATGAGAAATCGCAATGTAAGGACCATGCCTTGCATACACAAATCTGTCTCGTCTATATGCAAACATATTCCTCAGGGTATCCCCTCTGCTCTGCCCGTGGAGTAGCCATTGTTTATTTCCCTCTGCCAGCCTCATGTGCATGTGTTTTCTGAGCATGGCGTAGTGTTTCTATGAATTGAGTATTTATGAAGTGTGAATTATTTAACAGCCTGTGATCTTTTGTCTCTGTGTCCTCCTGTTGTGAAAAGATGAATGAATGAAAAGCAAAGCAAATAGCATAGCTTGAATGTGCTAAACTGAAGGTGTCCTAAAATAACTGAGTGTGCAAATTTGACAGTAGGGTCATCTAGTGCATATGTATTCCTAAAAGTCATCATAATAATTTCTTTCAGCATATATTGCAATACCAAAATCTCTTACACTTCCTAAGAAGGTTGAAATATGTAGCTGCAATTTACCCACTTCCTCTATAATACTGGAAACGAGAGGAATTCTGCTATCCTTTCTGTAAATTTGTTCTTGTGCAAAATTATTCTTACTTACTCAAATGCTTGTAATGATGACTGTATCTTTTACAAGAAATACTGCAAAATCTCAGTATATCCGTCTGTTCAGAGTCTATTTATCTATCTTTTTGCATTGTCATTGACAAAAATTCATAGATGTGCGTACCAAGTCTTAAAGTAAATCACCACTGTTCCTTTTCAACCATTCAATTCAACTATTTGTGCTGCTACTGGCATTCACCTGTTTTGAGGCTGAGCCATTGCAAAGAGCTGAAGTAGATGAAAGCTAGTTACTTTTTTCTAGGATTATCTTCAGCCAGTCTAGTCTACTGATCTGGAATACCATGGATTCAACCTAATTCCAGTGTCAATGCAAGTATTATATAGTCACTCACACCAAAACAGGACACAATCTAGTCCTGTGTTGTCATAGAAATGCAGCTTTTCTTGGGATAGTTTTTCAGAACCGCTCCATCTGCAGAATTTAAAGAAAATATTTAATAGCTGCAGACCGATAAATGGAGCATGGTTTTACTGAGTTGCATTGACTGTTACTGATTATGGTTGCTGTTTTCTGAAGAGACTGAAACACAAAAATGATTGAAGTCTTTCCATAAAATAGATGTTGTTTTCTGTTTCATTTATTGAGCTAATTTTTAACCATAGTAATTTGAGAGTTCTGTAGCATGTCTATTCCATTATATTCTATGTCTATTTTGTATCTAACTTATTTCCTAAGTGAAGGGGTGCTCAGCCAGGACAAGAGAATCTCTAGGGAGACCTTATAGCACCTAAAGGGGGCTCATGGAACACCTAGAGAGGGACTTCCTATAAGGGCCTGTAGGGACAATCCAAGGATGGAGATTCATAACCTCCCTGGGCAGCCTGTGCCAGTGCTCTGTCACTCTCACAGTTAAAAAAGTGTTTCCTGATATTCAGAGGGAATATCCTGTGTTGCACAGTGGTGCCCACACCCTCTCTTCTGTCACTGGGCAGCACTATGGAAAAGATGTAAGTGGGGACACTTAAAAATAATTTCAATTCCTGAGCTCACCTTTTTCAGGATGAAACATGACCATTGATTCAAGATTTAGTAATAAACTGATTTTATATCCATATCCACAAATAAAGACCATAATCTTAAGTGATGGCCCATTTACCCAGAAAGCCAGATTTCATCATCCAGACATTAAAATTTAAGTGAGCTACAAACCTTTTAGTTCAGATGTGATATCTGCTAGGACAGTGTGAAGTTCGTGAGTGATTACAAATGTCTATGCAGGTAAGCCATCAAAGTCTCTCGGTAAACCAAATTTATTACACTTTCTATGTTTATATAACAAGCACTGCAAGAATTTTTAATTATACTGAGGATTATGTTTGGTCATGTCTATCCTCAAGATGCTGTGTAGATTTTCTTGTGGTTTCACTCTGATGTCTGGATCAGTCTTCATGGAGCTTTTTGATATTCCTCCTTTTTTGCTAGTTTATGTAAATAACTACATATGAGACCAGAACACACTAGACCATTGTGTGTTTTCAGTATTTAGTGGTTTGTATCACCATATATTTATCTGAGCATGATTTTCAGTATGCTCCAAAATAAAGAAATAAATAATAAATAATGTAGAAATAAATAATAACACAAAAATATAATTTTTTTAATGTTTTCAAGTTCCAGCAACTGAAATTCCACCAGCATCTGAAATGCCACCAGCTGAAATACCTACAATGGGTAAGAATATTGTCTTTCAAGTAGAAAAAAAACCTAGCCCCACATAAGATCATAAACAAAAAAATTCTGTTCAGTTTTATGTTTCTTAAATTTTTTGATATACCCAAGTACTGTACCTGTTTCCTAGGATGACATTGTTTCCTAGAAGTACACAATATACTCTATCTGGGTGCATCTCCAAATGCAGATTTTAAAAAAATAATAATTTGTGATATAGCATACAATATTAGTGATTTAAAATCAAGCTATTTTATGTTTCTACCTTTTCTTCTCATTACTTTTGAAAAAAATGAACCCCTTTCTCCAAAAAGTTAATGAATTCTAAAGAACTTGTTTCCAGAAATCAGATAAAAGAGTATGTAGCATTTTCTTGATTTCTTCCTATTTGTTTTCAGCAATGACAAAAGATGAGAAGGCTTCTACCCTAAACCACAGCAAAACAGGAGTTATAGTTATTGTTGGTGTTATCATCCTCATTGGAAGTGGCCTTGGAGGATATCTCTTCTACAAAAGAAGAAAGAATTGCTTGCCAACAAATGACAGCTTTGAGAATAATTTGTATTTTAATGGTGATGCAGTTCCTGGAATTAGTGACACAAAGGATCTAGTGACCAACATAGAGCAGAATGAACATGCAACACTGTAATGTAACAAAAGAAACTGTAATGTAATATGTAATATAAAATGTAATGTAATAAAATAAAATGTGCCTTGTTTTATTAAAATTATGCAATTAGAATGAAGCCAAAGGTATTTTCTCATGTCCAGTTATTGTAATAGCCTGTTTCTCTGTGTGTGTAACGTCATACACTGCAGTTGCTTTATTTTGTAGCCATTATATAAGGTGAAAGATTTCAGGTCTCAGGATTTGATGATCACACTGATGAATGTGGGTCTTAAGAAAAATCATAATGTTGACTAATTGTTAAATGGAACAAGAGAAATGGATAAAATAAAGAAAGTAAAATATAGATAGATCCACTTGAGGAATGCACACAAGATTTGATGTTTCTGCATCAGATTTTTTTCAAACCATGCTGTTGAACAGATTCTCAAAGCTATTCAGTAAACATCTTCTAATTCTACCATCTTTCAAGTATTCCTATGGACTTAAGTACAGGCATAGTTACTGGAGGATAAGTCTGCATTTGGGCACTTTTCCCCTTTGAGCCACATGGGGAAAAAAACCTTTAGATACTTCAGTTCCCAGAACTTCATTCAACACAGAAAACCAAGAATGTAGTACTTCTTGTTTATGTATTCTAGGATTTAATCAGGTAAAATCTGGAGGCAAACCTCTGGAGTGAAAAATTGGAGGTTGATATTAGCTGCCGGTTTTGGCCACAAGTGGGTTTGTTGGTGAGAGGTGATGAAGGTCATGGCCAAACTTCCTTCTTGTCAGTCAACACTTACTGAGGAGAGGGAGAAAAATTGGCTGTGCAGGTTCTGAAGGTTTCTAGGAGCAGAAAGTTACTGCACAACTGTTACAGTGTTGGTACTGCTCTCTACAGCTTCTCCATAAGTAGCAGAGGTTTGTGGGATTTGTGCTGCAAATAAAGAACAGTTACAGCTTTACCAATGTAATAGTTACTACTGATTTTATTTACTTTCTAAAATGGTTAAATCAGCTACTATTTATGGATGTCTTATATTCCCCACGGAGTTTATATTCCTAATTTTTGTAGATCCTGTAAAATGTAAATCATGCATGATTACTCACTTGCATACAAAGGTTTGCAAAGATTGATTTCATGGTTACAGATTTTGCTCTGTGAAATAAAAAAATAACTATCTTTGATTTTTAAAATAGGTTTGCATTTTATAGTCTCATCCAAATAAGACATTGTAACATGATAAAGTGAAAAAGGAGATGATACCACTGGGGAGACATTCCAGAAAAAATTTGCAATCAAGTATTTAATTCAAGAGAATTAAAAATGCTGTGCTAGTTAATAGCTGGCCACAGATGTAGGTTCTTCTCTGAAATGCTGTATCAATTCTTCTCTCCTGTCCAAACAGATACAAAAAAATAGAGAAGGTTCCAAATAAGAAGCCCTACTCTGAAGATGGAGCTACTTGGCCTGCTCATTTTAAAAAGAGTGTGAGTGAAAAAGACTTGAAAGATTTTCAGAAGAGGAGAAAATTTAAGCAGCATGGCTTACAGTACCTCCTATTTAAAGACAATGGAATTGAAGCAAATTTCCCATTTCAAAGACTGATATAGAAACAGCATTTACAGCTCAGGAAATCATTACGGTTCCATGTCATAAGCAGAATATGAGCACCGATATTTTATACACAAACTCTAACGAAGTTTTTTAATAGAAGGTAGGGAAACAAACAAACTTGAACACTTTAAATGATATCTAATTAATATAAGATCAAATGGAAAGATTTTACCTAGGAACAGAGATAGCTAAAGTATGCTTCTCTATTTGACTGGAAAAAATAAATGTGTCTTATTGGAAATGAGTCATGTTCATATGGACACACTCTAATTTTTAAATTTTATGTATTCTGACCCTTCACCAAATCTTTCAACCATCTTCTACTACTGACTGCTATTCATATTGGGGTTGGTCAGGTGCCTTAGAACCAAACTGTTGCTCTTCTGATCTCTTACTTTGTCTCCAAGTAGATGACACCACTTAAGGGAGGTCTCAGGCTGTATTTTTGTTACATATATATTCACAGAGGAATTGGGTTCTTGCTTTTCTACAATATACTTGCTGAAAAAAAAGGAAAATAATTCACTGAAAAGACAAGATGATAAATAGTATGGAGAAGGGAGTTTGAATAGAAAAGCAAATAAATGTTTTAACTGATCCCTAATGGTTTATATCTATAACCCTCTGATGCTGCCAAGATTTCAGGTGGTTTAGAAAAATGAAAGAAAATATATCATTCATTATGCAGCATGAAAATAGAAAAATAGAAAGGTTTTTCACTTTTTTGTTGGGCTAGAATGTTCCTAGTGAGGTTTAGAGTATGGTTTTTTTGAAATAAATAAATGTTTATTGCTTGGAAACTCTGATTGTCCTATGTGTGGGGATTCTGGGTTAAAATCTTATATCAAGTTGTAGCAGGCTAAATTATCACAAAATTAATTTCATATTTAATATATATGGTTTTTTGAAAATTAATGTAGTGAAGCATCCAGTTGAACCCAGGGCACCTGAGGAATGACTTGGTGACAATATTCAATAGTGTGTAAGGTTTTGTCTCTTCACATTGCTATGTTTCTTGATACCCTTGTGTTTAATTCCAGTTTCCCCTTTTCTCTGAAAAAGTTTGGACTTGAGAAGAAAGGTGGTGAATCTGCACACTGTGAGTGTAACTTCCTGCCTGGGGGCAGAGTGCCAAAGGAACAATGCTGACTCAACACAAACCCCAGCAGCTTTTGTTCCTAGCCACTTTTAAAATGTCAGGCAGTGCCTTGCCTCATGGCAGATCCTGGAGCACATCTTCACAGTCCTCTGGTTTATTTTCCCGCTTTGTGGGCTGTGATGCAATCTGCTCAGACAAACACACAAACACTGAGGTAAAGCTAACTTTAGTACGTTTTACTCTTTTTCAGCCTCTCTCAACAGATTATCAATACCAGTCCTACACGAGCCAGTGATCTTTGTACAGAACAGAACCAGTTTCTTTTCCTCTGTTGTAGTTGTCCTTGTTGCCCCCTGGTAGATTTGGATATTCTGAGATGTTTTTTACAGCAGAACCACAAGACACATTTGTCTTGCTCCTGAACAAGGAAGGAAGGAGAGTCGGAAAACTGAGGTTGCATGTTCAAGCACCCTGGTGCCAGGGGGTACCAAAATGCTTGGCTCCAGACTCAGTGCAGCCATCCTTACATATGGATCACAACTTACTGAGTAATTGGATTCTGCTGCTTTGTGGAGCAGCCCTCATTTCTTCCACTTTCCTCACATGTCAGTATCCTTTTCAGGCTCCCTTCTTTGCATGGCTTTGCTCTAGCTGTGTCTGCTGGCCCTGAGGTCCCACCCTTCTCTCTCATTGCTGTGGCTGTTTCTACTCTAATTCCCTGCACACGTTTTCAGACCCATTGGTCGTTCATCTACATCTGAGTCAATTAATGAAAGCAAAATCCCACATCTTCATGTGGGTGTCCAGAGTTTTCACTACCCGCAACAGCAGCAATTTTGCTGCAGATGCAGTACTGGGGAAGGTGTCCCACACCAGCCTCTCCTGGAGGTACAGGAAATGAAATTTTTCAAAGTCCATGTGCGAAAACTGATGTAAAGCTTCCACTGGAGTCCCTTTTCTCCTCCTTGGACTCTTAAGTTTTTTGAGCACTTTAAACTATAATGGGGGAAGCTTTATCAAAGTAAACATCAGAGTTTTGTCACAATACCTGTAGGGTGTACACTTTACAGGATGCAAAATTTCGCAGATTAGTGGGATGAAAAATGAGGCAGTATTCCTCATCAGTTTAGTTTTGCTCACTAGCAATAATTGAAAATCCAATATTTTCCAGTTACGGGTTCTCTTCTTCCTTGAATTGTGTGTTTTCATTCCCAAATTTCTTCAGCTGTTGCTGTCAGTTGGGTAATTATTCCTGCATATAGTCACGAATGGAGCAAAAGAAAGAATAGGTGTCTCCTGAAGAACACAGATCTGACTTTCTACAGCTTTTTTTCTTTTCTGTGGAATTTCAGGCATAGAGAATTCTGGTTCTCTCTGACTCCAAGTCATAGTTACTTGATTTGAATGGCATCTCAGGAGATTTTTCACAATACTGCACTGCACTTTGGCTTTTTTCTTCACGTATTGATACAGAAAGATCTTACTTTTCTATTTTACATCTTTCATTTATTTATGAAAATGAGACAGTAATCTCACCTTGTGATAAAAATAATGATTCTGAGTTATAAGGTATGTTTTGAAAAATCCACACTAAAATGCTACCTGTTAGATCTTATATTTCCATGGCAAACTTTTATACAATAGAAAAACTAGCTTAGAAAGCAAAGTTTACTCATTAATGTATTATTTCAAAATTACTCATGTGACATGACACAGTTCCTTATTTGAAGCTCAGAACTTCCCTGTATCTGTTGGGTCTTAAAAAGGGTTTGTTTATCCACTTCAGTGCAGTGGGGTTTTCTTGCAAGGCACTGATTTTGTCTTTAGGATCAATACGAGGTGAAGGGAAGAAAGGAGTGAAATATTTGCCATGTCTCTCTATTTGCCCCTGATTTTTCTTCTCTCCATTAGCACATCTCTTCAAATGTCTGGTAAGTCTTTGTCCTCTGCTGAGTGTGGAGGCTTTCAAGTTCTTTAACATGTGTTCTAGTTATCTCCCTTAGTGGGCAGTGAATTTAGATCTAATCATGGCATATAATTTGAAAATGTTTTGTTCAGCTCGGAAGTTTGGTGGTATCTGCAGAAGGCATTCTCTTTCCTTAACCTAGGTTCCAACATGGTATATGAATGAAAGGAATATGCCAACAGATGTGGCCTTAACCTTGGCAGTGAGCTTTCCTTAAGATAGCTGAATGCAGACCAAAGCTGATTTCACTTTGCTCAGAGGCTAGAGGAGCTCAGTACAGAGCAATGAACTCAGCATGCACAGAGCTAGTGGCTGATGTGTGCTTTGAGTTTCTTGGCAGCTCATTTAGACCATAGCATACTGATCAGTGCATATTGAAAACTTGTTTCCAAGCTGAGAGCTTTAGGAAGGACCTTAAAATCCTCCATCCATTGGATTTCACACCCTCCTGCTGCTGAAAGGAAAAAAAAAATGACACTGCTGTGTCTTTTCCACTGCAAGTTCTCAGCTAGAGAATTCTGGGAGTCCAGTACTATTGCTTGAATGGCAGCAGGGACCTGCCAATGCACCAGCGATCTAATCCACCACAGGACAATTTATTCTGTGCATGCTTTTGGCTGAGACCAAGCCAGCTCTAACCTATCCTCTGCTAACCAGCCCAAGAACCACTGCAGCTGGAGACCTCTGTCAGGGAAAATATTATCTGGCTTGTTCTAGTCTACAGCCTTTCAGAACAACAATACCAAGGCTGTTCAACCACTCCCTGTCAGCTTTGGGATGTGAGGGTTGTGAAGGCCCAGTTAATTATTCTGGCCTTGGAGAGAAACCTTGGGTAAAATTCGATGGCCCTGGTGAGTGGATTGGGTGATGCTGCCTGTCACCTAGAAGGGAGCCAAGGGAGGCAAGTTGAGCTGCAAAAGGAATGAAGATTCAGAACAGGCTTTTGTTGAAGCTGATCTTAAGAAACAAAACCCTGATGTGCAGTGGTTTCTACTTACAAATGTAGTTATTAATAGCACTTAGGATATTGGCTTAGTTTAACTGTGCTCAGAACTGATGATACTGCAAGTTGTGGCTTCCCTACTGAGAAACCTACAAATAAAACTCTGTGAAGAAATGAATTTTTGCACAGCAGCTAAATATTTCCGAGATAATTGAAAAGTGAAAAATACACCACTTTCTTTGCAAGCTGAAAACCATAATGTTCTTCTGGGCCAAATATAAAAATTATTTAATTTTGAGTATGTAAATGACTTTAAATAGCTCTAAAACAAAAAAAAAGTCCTTTTAATTGCAGAATTAAAGCCCATTTAAATATGATTTGGTGGAACTTTGAAGAAATGTAATGTGATGAAAGTAATTTTTGGCATGTATTTTGAGGCCACTGCGGTTTCAGGAGGAATATGAAGAAGAGCAATTTCTCCTGAAAGAGCTGTATTTTCAGCTTTAGTGTTTATTCATTGTAGGAATATTTTCGTAAATATCCTTCATAGCAATGATTAACCTCCCTTGATTTCTTTCTCTATGAACTATATATACACTATTTAGGGTTTTTTTGGTTTGGTTTTGTTTTGGTTGGTGGGTTGGTTAGTTTTTTGGTTTTGGTTTGGTTTTGGTGGGCTTTTTTTGGGTTTGTTTTTTTTTCTTTTTGGTAAGACTGTCATATAGCAACTCACTGACTTTATCTTCTAAGACACCACTCCTCAAATGTTTGCTTTATCATTTCGTTTTATAGGTAGGGGAATATTTTCAATCTATAATGAAGACAACAAGCTCTGTGCTCAGGCTCAGAACTCCAGCTCAGTCATAACTGCCACTTGTGACGAGCGTGATGAGTTTCAGAAGTTCAGGTGGGTCTCTCCCACACAGCTGCTGAGCATGGCACTCAAGCTGTGCTTGGGGGTGCTTGCCAAGGATGATGAGGCTGCCATCACGCTAGAATCCTGCAACAGGACAAATGAACTCCAGTGGTGGGAATGTAGAAATGAGACACTTGCAACCCATGGCAAGGATTTATTTCTCAACTATGGCAAGGGGAAGGGTAAGAAAATCAGGCTGTCCAAAGGATCCAACAAAGGGAGTAGGTGGAAAATCCATGGAAGTGCAGACAGCTTGTGCTCTCAGCGCTATGAGGGTGAGTACTGAAATTCCATCTCTATTTCTTGGTAACTTGACTGCCTCAATCTACAAAACAGATTGACAGGCAGCAACCATTTTCTTAGACAGCAGCAGAGGAGCTAATTATAAATAGGGTGTAGAAATGAAAAGTGAATATATCTGTATACTTTTCAGCAAATACAGCTGTATACATTTCTGCATAACTTGTAAAGTGCAAATCTTTCAAATGATGGAATAAAATGGCAAAGGCCCATGATATAAGGAAGAATGGGAATTATGCTTGTACAACAACAGCAAAACGAAATCTATGACTCTTTTAAAATATATCTGATCAATTTGTAGAAGATATGATAGTGTTATATTTAGTTTTTATTATTTCTTTTATTTGGTTTGATCACTAATAATTTATAAGAAGTGAATTTCTAGTTTAGATTGACGGAATGCACCATTAACATTATTTACCTAGTGTTCCCCAGGCCTAGTCAAAACCAAAAGTAGAAAAAAGCAAAAGGAAAAATGGTGCATATTGGTATAGGATGCAATGTTTTATCACCCTGGAAAAGGACCCCTAGAGAGTAAGATCTCCTTTTCCTACAATTTTATAGCTCTTGGGCTATGTAGAGGGGGCATTCAGGATCAAGTAATCAATCTCTATTGTGACATTGGTATGTTGGGAATTTAGCAATAGAATAAAATTATTTTGTACACCACAGCTGTTGCACAGGAATGACGTTTGTCATAGTTTTGTACAGACAGCAGCAAATAAGACTGGAGAGTGATGGAAGGGTCACTTCCCAGCAGAGTCGTTGCAAATTTAAATATAACTTCCTCTCATGAAGACAAATAAAATATTTTGATACCTCCTTTCCAGATTTTTGCCCAACAATGCAGGGAAAAAAATAAAAAGAAGGTATACATTATCTAAGGACAGAATTATGTATGCCATGGGAGAAGCTGAGTCGCAGGGGCCTCTGACACGCTAGTCCAGAAAGCACTGGGTTGACAAAGTTAAACAGAAATTAATTTGAAAGCACAATTAGGTGTTTGAGAGTCTCAGTTCTGAATATTTTGTCATAGTCATACCTGATTGGCACAACAGCCCTTTAGAGGTTCAGGGTAACAAAGTACTGGTGTCCCGAACCCCACATGACTCAGCTTTGTCCATGGAAAACCAGCTATGAGTGTCACTGTGGTGAGCATCTGATGCCAGCTGACTGTTGAGAATTGACCTCTGCTTTTCTCCATAGATATCTACACACTGGGAGGAAACGCCTTTGGTGCACCCTGTGTGTTCCCTTTTAAGCACCAGGGAAAATGGTATGCTGAATGCATTCCTCGGAAGGATGATACACGCTCTCTCTGGTGTGCAACTTCTTCAGATTTTGATAGAGACCAGTTGTTTGGAAACTGCCCACTAAAAGGTAATTTATTTGTAAAAATCTTGGGAAAGCTATTCAGCAAAAGTGTCATCTGCTGTCATGGTCAAAATGTTCTTGTGATGTGGAAGTAGCATTGGCCAGGGGGTTGAATTCTGGCTCGCCTAGCTCACTGGTGAGCTATGCCACAAGGAAATCTACTCTTCACCCTCACTGTCCTACAGTGTCCCCAAGACAGGTACTTGCAGGGACTATTCTGAGGGTGGTGACAGGGTCTGATGGATAAAAGAAGAGGAACCCTCTAGGGCTGGGTTTCAAGACGAAAGGGAATGTAGTGGGTAAGGAGGGTGAGATCTATCAGGAGACTGTTGTGTGTTACAGGAAGTGGGAGAGAATAGGAGGGCTTTAGAGAAGGGAAGGGTATAGGGCTCAGGCAGTGCTCAGCCAGTGAGCTTCACCTGCCTTCAGTGCTCCGGTGCTTCCATACACAAATTCCCTGCCCCTTCATTCCAACTTCGCATGTGATTGTGTGGAAATGCTAATTTCTGTTATATTGGATGGTCTGGAAGAGCATAAGAGGGATCTGAAGGCAAGAAATGGATGTGGAGACCAAAACTTCTATATTGTAAAGAGAGAAATACTTGTAGAGGTAGAATACATCAGTGACTGGGTTAATGTGGACTGAAATATGAGGGAAGTAGATGAGTTATATAAACAAAAAGGAACATGGTCAATGTAGAAAAATTAGGTTTGTAAGGATAAATAATTCCTTATGTAATTGAAATATTTTAAATACTGAATGGAAAAGTATATTTATGTGAGGCAAAGGGTATGTAAAAATTATCAAATCACACAGTTATATAGTTTTAATCTTCAGCAAAGATTTTATTTTTTGGGTTAGTAAACATGATTACCTTGTCAAATTGCTGGTATCATCTTTTATAGACTCCACCCACAACAACTTTTGGAAAACAAATCCTGTGACAGAAACACACTATCAAATAAACTCAGAGTCACTTTTGACATGGCACCAAGCAAGAAAAAGCTGCCAGCAGCAGGATGCAGAATTATTACGTATCACAGACCTTCGTGAAGAAATGTATTTATTAGGTAAAAATACCCTAAAATATATGTATAAAAACATGATACACTGTTTAAGTTAGATCCAAGGCTTTAACATGGACACTTGTATTTATGTCATAAAAATAGGTCTCAGTGACATTCTCAAAAGAGTTTTCCCTTTCTCACAAAAACCCGTATTAATAAAATAGAAATAATCTAACTTATACTAATATATATATATGTATATATCTATATATCTATATATATATATCTCCATATCCCTAATGCTTTAAAATATTTGCAGTTTTATTGAATAACTTAAAAAATCAGAACATTTAGTAACCTAACTGTTTGTTTTGGAAATTTAGGGCTCACTAGTGACCTGGGCATCAATGCAAAGCTCTGGATTGGTCTCTACAATGCACTTGACAGTGGCTGGAAGTGGACTGGGGGAAGTCCTTTCAGATATCTCAATTGGGCTCCAGGTAAGTGCACTTTTCTTAAATGATGAACAACCTCTGAGTCAAAATTTCCTCCCCTTCTCTCTCCTTCTCTCCCCTCCCCATCACAGTGATGCTCCCTTGTCAAAACCCTCGGGATTTAACACTCAATCAAAGAATAATACTCCAGTGGCTTTGCAGCTGCAAAGGTCTTGCACATTCCCTCCCATGAACAGGTGAAAAGTTTCACTGTTAACAGAAGGATTCTGTTGCTCTTTTTTAAAGGAAATCCCTCTCTGGAACCTGGAAAAATATGTGGGACCTTCCAAGGAAGGAATGGCAAATGGGAAAACCAGCTTTGTGATCGAAAACTGGGATATATCTGCCAAAAGAGAAACACCTCCTTGGATTCTTTCACCATCTCCTCAGGTGCGCTGGTTGAAAGCAAAGGCCAATTTTACAGGCAGTGAGAAATATTGTGAGGATGTCAATATGAAAAGGCAACATATTGTCAAAACAAAAGGCTTACACTTGTTGACCTGGGTCAAATACTGAGAAGATTTTAATTTTCTGTCTCATTTCAAAGATGATGTCTAAATGTTGTTTGTCATTTGGAAAAGAGCCCAGAGTACCAAAGAAGGCAGGATTAGGTGTTTAGCTGTGTTATCCAGACCATGAAATGCTGATAAATATCCTCTGCTCTATGTCCTGCTAAAAGATGTTCATTCTCCCCTCCTCTCTGTGACCCTTTCTGTTCCATTCCAAAAGGAAAAAAATCAGACTATGCATCTGGAACCTTTCCCCTGTTGAGCTCCCTTTTTACTTGAGGCAGACTAGGTCTTAGCTACATGAAGAAATTGGCATGTAGTTGCTTAACTGGGAATTCCCAGCATGGAACTAACTTCACAGTACCTCCCTCCCCTAAAATATATGAGCATATAAGATTAAATATCTCAGGGGATGCATGACACCTGCATATCCTGTACTTTCTTGCTGTATCCAGGCAGTTCACTTGGAAGGGTTTCTGACACTGCTAACCTTCAATCCATGCCTGGTTGCTGCTTAGGGGAATGCAATTTGCCCAGGTCCAAACCATGTCCAGGGAGCATCAGACAAAGCAGTTGACCACACGCCAATACTGGGCACGCATCCTCCCCTCTTCAGTTTGCTCTGTAGGTGCAGAGCATGGGAACTTTACAAGCAATGGAAGATGGGCTGACCATACTGAATTCATAGAAAAAAATAAGTGCTGAACAAAGTGCGTGGTGTTTCTGTCCATCTGGAATTTCTGGTATAACATTTCTGGTACAGTGTGATTGTGTCTGGACTCTCTAATATGTGATTTGGGCCGTGTAGGAGCTCCAACCAGCTCCTGAGCACCTGCTGTTTCCAGAGAAAAACAAAAAAATAAAAAGCTCCAAAATTAACCAAGATAGAGTCCCAGAGCAGAAAAAGAAGCCCTTTTCCTTAAAACATGGCTGTACCCAGAGCCTCACTGAGAGGGATTTAATGTGGAGCTGTGCCCTGTTTATTTGTATGCCAAATTACTCAGTATTCACTTAATCTCGTAGAATAGTTTTTCGGAGCTCCAAGCACAAATAGGAGGGAAAAAATTGGTTTTTAATGTTTGTACCCTCAGACTTTGGCTTCTCTGCTCTTCCAGTATGTGTTCCAATATTTCAAATTCATATCAGCACAGGTAATTTTTTGATGTAAATAAAACACTGAATGGAACTTCTCATTAATGACATATTTTTTTTAGGTGATTCAAAGCATTTTAAATGCCCCAGGGAATGGGTGCCCTATGCAGGTCATTGCTACAGGATTTATAGAACACCAAAAATATGGAAAGAAGCCCAGTCTTCCTGTAGAAAAGAAGAAGGAGAGCTGGCGAGCATTCATAATATTGAAGAGTACAGTTTTACATTGTCACAGCTAGGGTACAGTGAGTATTCCTGATAATTACTTTTGTTTGTTTGTTTTTTTAAACTGGGATGTTTAAAACTGTTGTTGTTTAGAACTGTAACTGTTGTTACTATTCACTTAATCATTGTAACCATGGTCTTATTTTTTTTTAAGTTCTTCAGTCAAATGTGGGTGTGAGATGTAATTATTCCATTAAAAGATATATCCATACCTACAATTAACTTTGTGTTCCCAGAGCCAGATGATGAGCTCTGGATTGGTCTAAATGACTTCAGGGTTCAAATGTACTTTGAATGGAGTGATGGCACACCTGTGATTTTTACCAAATGGCACCATGGAGAGCCAACCCACACTTGGAATAAGGCAGACTGCATCCTTATGAAGGGACAGGTAAAAATGCCTTCCCTACTCTCATACTTTCTTCTGTCCTTTTTTTCCTCCTAAAATGAAATAATTCATGATTTAAAAAAAAATTAAAAGGAATGATGATTTTAAAAAGATTACAAATATTTATGAACTTGGTTTAATTTAGGATATCTTAGTGTGGATGGATACTTGAGACCAGATCTAGGAAATTGTGATGCACCAGAAGCAGTGCACTGTATGGAGACTTGGTCTTCTCTGAGACAATTTCAATCTGAAATTGGTTGAAATCATTTTACTTTACTGTTTCCCACAATCATCTGCATGGAACATGACTGATCATGGAGGAATAGATTCTTGGAGCATGGACTTTCTCATGTTTTCTCTAAAACTACTAAAATATATGGGGTTTAGAGTTACTTTGGAGGCACAAAACCAGATTTTATTTTGCTTTCTATTCATTATAAAAAAAGGTGTGATTTTGTGGAAAAAGACTCGCACAAAAATTCTTTTCATATTTTATGTTTGGTTTATCCAGCATTTCCTTGCCATAGTCATCTGGTTATATGAACATAATAGATGCTATGCTGGTGAGAATCGAGAGGAACCTAATGTTTCTTCCCTGCTCTCATCAGTCCCTGAATCTTTAATAGATACAGCCCTCATTCTAAAACCCCTGAGGAAATGTGGCCCTTAATGGATGTATTTGGGAGTTTCGGAGAAAAAAACCAAGGCAAGGAAGAGAGCTGAAACAGTCTCAGCCATAGGAAGACAGAAGGGTTCCTTCTGAGAATGGATATTCTTGTTGCACCTAAATTGTCTCTAGCTTTCACTTCTCTTTGTGGTTTCTTCTTGCAATACTTAGGATGGATCCTGGGCTGACAGTGCTTGTGAAATGAAATTTGGCTACATCTGTAAAAGGAAACCCTTGGCTGAAGAACCAGGGGAAGCTGAAATTAGTTACCCAGGCTGCCAGAAAGTAAGTGTAAAACAAAAGCAGCAAAAGGGGATTGTGTATTACTTTCAATCCCATGATAATAACTATAACAGAAGTAAATTATTTTGACAGTTCTTGGTAGAGCCTAGAAAACTGTTAATTTCATATGTATTGATACTTCTTAGACTGATAGGGAAACTTTTGCTTTATTTAACTGAAATGTAGATTGACTTTTTTTAAAATTATTTTTTATTTATTCCCCTACAAGTGTACTTCACTCAGCTCTCTCCTACTGCAGAACTGGTCACTGCGCCCATAAAAGCCACTCTCAAGAGCAATCTTTGCAGGGTGTGACACATGTGTCAAGGGTTGCACACCTCCTCAGTTCTGTCAGTCTGCCACAGAAATCAGGAATATTTGAGCTGACCGTTTTGCAGATTGTAAACTCTTGCAACAGCTACTTATGCAATGAGAAGGCGGAGCAAGCTTTACACAGGGAGCTGCAAAGTGGTTGTGACTGTGGCTGCCAGCCGCAAGGGATAACCACAGCTCACTCTTTGCATAGAGCCCTGGTGTGTCCTGTATCGAGGGACAAGACAAGAGTTATGGTCACAAAAGCTGTGTTTGATTATCCTCTTGGTTCCTTTCATGGCTTTTGAGATCAATTTTGACTTGGGGCATGGTACTCGTGTGGCTTTTGGAAGTGTACAAAGCCGTGCAATCTGACAGACTCTCTGCACATCTCTGCTTCTACACTGACAGGGCTGGATGAAGCATGGCTTTTACTGTTACTCCCTGGTGCAGTTGCCAACGACATTTCCAGAAGCAAAAAAAGTTTGTGAAGAAAACAAAGGTTATCTGGCTACTGTAAGAGACAGGTATGGAAACACAATTCTTGTCTTCTAATGTGTGTAACCAGGATGGAAGTCTTAAACAGAAATTTCTTCTTATTTAACAGTTATTCGTAATATCTATCTAGTGTGGCACCACTCTTTCCCAGGAAAATTTAAGACAGAACTGATGAAGTATTGCATAATACCTCAGGGGCTTTTAGGTCATCAATACAAACATTCAGGATATTCCTACTACAGACTTACACTGTTGTTGCCTATGGGAATTAAAAAAAAAAAACTGGGTCACCTGCACAACAACCCCAGACTGACAGATTGTTTTTAAACTTTTTGAACTAAAAATAAACAGGTAAACACAAAACTCTATTTTTCTCTTGGATTAAAGCTTTTCAGCGTTTTCCTTTTTCTTTCTTTGCAACAGAATTCTGGAATAATTTTAGAATAAAAATAGATTTTTTTCCTCACAGTAGCAAGATTTAAAGATCTGGACCTTATAATAAAGCTCAGTTAAACACTGTAGCTCTTATTTATACAGAATGAGAAATATATACATATTAACTTAAGTATTGTTTGGTTTGTGTTCATTGTACAGTATAAAAGGTGAATACAATCATCCTAAATTCCAGACATAATTTACATTAGCAAAATGTAAGGGAAAAGGTATTTTGTTTGATAATTAGAACTACAGAAGTAAGGTAATTACCCTTGCTTAATTTCACACATATTGACAAATCACCTTAACTTTACCAGATTTCCTACCATGAACTGTTTGAAGAAATGAACAAATTCTGATAAAATGTGATACAACAGTTTGGTGCTTACTCTTCACAGATATGAACAAGCTTTTCTGACCTCCATAACTGGATTCAAACCAGAAAAATACTTCTGGATTGGTCTTTCAGATGTGGAAGAACAGGGGACATTCAAGTGGGCCAGTGGAGATCCTGTCACCTTCACTCACTGGAATGTGGGGATGCCTGGTAAGTGCCATGGGAGCCATTGAGTTCCTGCTCTGGGGAATGACAAAAGGAGGGCTTGAAAGCTAAAAAGTGGTTTAAAAACTCTTCTGGCATAAAGCAGCAGAAAAGATAATTTCTGGCAGAAAGGATAATGCTACTTTCTCTTTGTGCTAAAAGGATATACCAGAGATTGTGGTAACTCCTTCTAGAAGATCATGTATAATGTTGGTATCATTAGGTTTTTTTTGTTGGTGGATATTTTTAAGTAATTCCTAGCATAATGTAAAAGGAACTTACATTAAACAAAACTTTAAATGATTTAATAGGAATGCATATGAGCTATTGTGAGCTATTGGTATCCAAACACAGAGAGAACAGGTTACTCTTAAATAAGCAGTAGATATTTTGAGAAGATGTAGTCATCAAAGAGATTTAACAACTTTATGTTTTATGAAGGAGGGGAGTCAGGCTGCGTGGCTATGGCAACAGGAAGTTCAGCTGGATTATGGGATATTTTGGACTGTGAAGAAACAAACACGTTTCTCTGCAAGCAGCTGGTGGATGGAGTCACCCCTCCTCCTCCTCCTCCAACAACAGCCCCTCTCCTGTTTTGCCCAGAGGGATGGCAGTCTACTTCTCAGAGCAGCTTCTGCTTCAAAGTAGGTGTTTCATTTCTGAATGCAAATGTTTGCCATTTAAATAAGAATATATTTTCCTCATACACGGAAGGTAGATTTTACCCGGCTGCTTGATAGACAGTCGGTGGTAACATGTCTCCAGCCATCCCCAAGAGGTATGGCTGGGAAATGTTGGAAAAAGCTGTATGTGTAAGGAACTGAAGTTTGGAGCCACAAGAACTCTGGGATGATAGAGAAAGCAATAATCAAATTTGATAGACAACCAGACGCTGAATGGTTGAACAATTAATAGCCAGTAATAGAATAAGACCAAAAGATCAGAAGAAAGAGAGAAGCCCATTTTTGTGTTTCTAAATATCTGTAATACCCAACACAGTATTTAACTGCCCACTTTCAATAGATTTTTCAGGGAGGAAGGGAAAAAATGCAAACCTGGTTCGAAGCAAGAGACTTTTGCAGAACCATTGGAGGAGATCTTGCATGTATCCACAGTGAAGAAGAGCAAAACCTGATAGCTAGACTGTAAGTATCTGCCAAACCCACCATTTAAATATAAGAAGAAAAAAAATTTAAAATTGCCTGTCTGGAAGACATAAAGGATATCTGGTGATCAATTTCTACTTTGCAAGTATGGTGTAAAAAGTGGCAGAAAAAATGGGTAAAAAGAGGTGAGCAAAAGGTTTTCTTGATACACCTCTGGGAACATGGTGCCAAGCAGTAAAGTTGCCTGAACATTAACAAAATTGAGAGAAGTATCATCAAAATTGGTTTTAACTCAAGTTAATTAGAAGATCTTTTTACTTCATTTGTAGATGATCAGTAGATAAAATACTCTTGAGTAAAAGAATATTTTGTGCTCATTTCCTACCTTATGTAAGGGGAATAATTGGAAGACTAAGAAAAGCCTGACCTATTGATGTGCTTGTATAAATGTTTAAATCAAGTCCATCACTGCAGGCAGGTCTGAATTTGAATGCCTAAGCTACGTAGTGGAAAAAAGACCTTTAAATATATTTTCATTTAACTCAGTTTTTGCGTACTTACGGCATTTGTGGTCTTTCCCATAAAGTCCTGTGTTTCACTGTTTCCAGGTACGTGTCGTGCCAGGCTGTTTTTCCCCATATGACAATTGAAGGATTGATTACTTTCTATAATTGTCTCAAATTATATTTGAATTATCAAGTGTGCTGACAATAATGTAATGCTAGACATTCTCCTTCTCTGTTTCATGCTGTGTCTGATTCTCTCTATTTGTAATCATTCAGAGAGAGAGGTTATATTCACTATTCTTACTGGATGGGTTTAAGTGCCTTGGACTCTGATGCTGGATTTACATGGAGTGATGGCTCACCAGTGAGTAAATAATTTGTTATTCCAGCTTTTTGACTCTTTTTTAAATATCTCTCTTGGCAGGCAGCTCTCATAACTCCTATATAAAATGCAAGTGGCCTTAAATCTTTAGTACCTGATTCCTCTGTAGGAATTAGTCTTAAATCTTATAATTCATACTTATAGATAAAATTACAACATTTACAGTAGTGAAAGGTGATGAAGTCTAGCTCCTGATTTAAGCAAGTCTGATTGTGCTAAACTCTATATTCCCATTTGTCATTTGCTGCAAGAAATAATTTTGTACAAGTACACCAGCCTGGCTTTGCTGCCTCATTGTCTTAAGTACATCAAGTTCTGCCAGGCCCAAGGCCATATGGCAGCACCAATGGATTGTCTTGGGTTGGAACGTCTGAGCAGGATAAACAACCCAGAAATCAGAGAACACATTTCTTTTTAGAGCTTGACAGGAGAACATCAGCTCTCCTGGTAACGAATGGGGCATTCCTGGTTTACTAACATGGCTTATAAGCACACAGATGAATTATTATTCTATTCAAGTGTCATGCACTTCTCCTCAAAAAGTTTGGTATCAAGAACAAGATGGACCATGAAATCAAATGAAGTACATTCTTTTTTAACACAATGATACAAGTCAATTGTTTCCTTTTAAAAGGAAAATAGTAACAAAGTTGTGTTTCCACTACAGGTAAATTTTGAAAAATGGTCACATGGAGAACCAAACAATTATGACGGGAATGAAAAATGTGGTGTGTTTACTGGCTATCTCAATATGAACTGGAATGATTTATTTTGTGAACACATGCTGGACTTTGTTTGCCAAATTAAAAAAGGTAAAATAACTTTCTGTCTTTAGTGACTTTTAGAGGTAGGTAAGAAAGTCCTTCCCAGGTCAGATCACACTACCTGTATGTATTAGAGACAGCTGTGCCATTAATCACAATAAAACAGTTTATGCTATAATTTCAGTAAAGGCAGTTGAAAACTATTAATTAATCCATGAAATACACAGGCAGTTTTGGAAAGTGTATGCAGTATGTTGGGGAAGAGAAACACAATAGCCTAAAGTTGGGCATTGTTTCTGTAAGCTTAACATATGATGAGCTCTACCATGCTGCTTGCTGAATGTAGCACTTTTTTTTCAGATACTCTGAGAAATTCTGTGACAAAAATAAGCATATACTGAGTAACCCTTAAGATTATTACTTGGATTTAAAATGCTAACTACTGTGTAAATATAATTTTGAGAGAGCTGAGAAACATAATATACTCAAATATTGATTTATATTGCAGGAACCTCACTGAAACCAGAGCCTAATTCTACATTCAGTAAGTCTCGTGCTTCCAATGGAAAAAAATTAATTAACATGTGATGCAGTTAATTTCTATTATGGGCTAATTAATGTTTTAATTTGCAGATTATGAATATGTTGTTGGTGAAGATGACTGGATAATGTATAAACACAAGGAATACTACTTCAGCAAAGAAGCCATGTCTATGGAAAGAGCCAGAGGTTTTTGCAAGAAGAATGGTGGTGACCTCGTGACCATTGAAAGTGAAACAGAAAAAAATTTTCTTTGGAAATATGTAAGAAACATGTTCCCTTGAAAAATACATTTTGTTGTGAACTGAGGCACATTTTTTCAGCTGATTTGTGAAAGATTAGAAAGTGGTCCCCATCACAAAAAGAGAAAAAAACAGTTCTACCTTTCATCCTTTCATTGGCTTGTCTACTTAGAAGCTTTATTTTAATAATTATTTTAATAACTTTCTGTAAGTAGAAAAATTCTCAGCTTCCTTTCAGGAATGCTCTCAGGGTGCAACTTTCAAAGACTTTGCTCTGTTTAGCTGAAAGCCGTGATTACTAATTATGGTTTTTTTTCTAACTCATTCTTTTCACAGAATTCAATAAATTGAATATTTGTCAAAATAGATCTCATATTTGTAGCAAAAGGTTTAACTTAGAATGCTTTCTTATAGGAAGAGAATGGCCTGATGATGATATACTTTTTTGGAAATAGTTTCCTACTATTAAAATCAAATTTCATTACATTCTTCCCTCCTCATGACTAAGTACAAAACCCCATGATTTTCTGGCAGCCTTTCAGCAAATTCTCATAATGTTTTCCTAAAACTCCCAAAAATATTGTTATAAGCTTGCTTAAGAGGTCATTCTTGCCTTCTAAACATAGCTTTTTCCTCCATTTCTTTTTCAGGTAATCTGCTTTTTTTTTTTTTTTTTAATTTTTCCCCCCGTAGTTATATACTGAAAATTGGAGGAGAATTTTGCATTTTGCAGTTTGGGCACACCGTTCCAGCAACTCCCAGCACATTATATACTGTGCAATTGTGCAACAGAAACCACAGCATTTTTTGAACTTTTTTTGATTTTCTTTGAAATCAGTTTTATTACAGCTGAGTATTTCTTTTTTCTTTGTTTGTTTTAGATTTTCTATAAAGACTGGGGGAACAACTTCTATATTGGCTTAAGTGTGAGCCTGGACAGAACATTTCAGTAAGTAAAAACAAATTAATTTTGTCAGACTTATAATGTATTCACATTTGGCGTGGTTGGCTCCAGGAGAGAGCTGAAATTCAATGACTGGCACAACCTGTAGACAGGTTTATGTCCTCACATAAAAGTTTTAAAATGGGATTCTGCTCCTCTGCAAAGCACTTCTCCCATCACATTTTCACTATCTATTTCTACCTCTTTTGGTTCTTTACTCTGCTTTTGTGTTTTGAGGCTGAGATGTTGGATCATAGCAAGTGAGGCATCATCCCCTTTACTTTGTTAGATGAAAGAAAAAGTTGGTTGGAGGTCTCCAGCATATTCCAGATGGTTCTTGCAGGCATTATTTATTATTGAAATTATAAAAGAAAAAGAACCCTAGAAACCTGCAGTGAGAAGTCTCAAAGTGTTTTTAGAGGTGACATATCAATACTGGAGAGCCCTTTCTGCATTTCCTCTCAGAGTTCAGGGCAGGACAGTTTCATGTGACATGGACTCTTCTACAAATGTTCTCGGAAAAAAGTGCCCTGGAATTATCTTAAACATACCCTGGAGCCTTGGATGTGTTGCAGACCTGTCTCCTGCACCTTTTTCTAGTGCCTTATTCTGGGATTCAAAGCTCAGTGAGATGAATCTCAGCCTCTTCATTTTAATCTTTCTTCTGTTGTCACAGTCTCACAAACCACAGAGACTCTCTAGTCTCAAATCCTGGACATTCTGCTTTCTACATCTCATTCACTGCTCAGATAATCCTTGTTTTCCCAGTCCTCCCTTGTTCCCTCACTAGTTTCATTCTCTTCCCGGTAGGAGGAAGGTGCCACTATTTACTTTATATTCTTTATGTTCTATGTTTTATTATATACTGTTTTTAACAATTTGACTCAGGAGATTTTCAGGCAGTTAGGCATCCTGATGAATTCCTAATCTGTAATTTACATCCAAAACCATGCATGCACTTAGCTTCCGAAACAGGAAAAACGTTGGATTGTCCTGGAGGTGTTATCACCTGAAGATTGTCAGTCTTGTCTGATTCATCACTTGACTTCCAGCACTGAGGCCTTTTCACTTTTTTCTTGGCTACTTTTTGAACATAAATTTGTGAATCACCAAGCTAGGAAATGATTGATGCATAATTGGAAAAAAATAGCAAATAGGTGTATAATATTAAAGATTTCCAATGCTTAACAGAATGGTTCCAAATGGTTCCCAGTGTATGGTTCAAGAGTCTTTGAACCTTACAAGAGCTTATATTATTGCTTTTGACCCAGGCAATCACTAATATAAGCTCAGGTGTCTGTTTCTCTGCTCCAGAGAAATCCAGGTCCAGTGCTAGACTGGTGCATTTCCAGCACACTATCGGTGTTCAGAGATCAAGAGTTGTTGAGACCACCGGTAAAGATGATATATTCAGACCTGGTCTGAGTCAACACTGTAGGCAGTTGATATGAAAATATTTTTTTACTAATTCCAAGTGGGAGGTCTTGGTTTCCATTCAGCAGAGAACAACATGTGTTTGTAAGCTAAGATACAGGAAGCTTAAAATACAAAACTCAAATATATCCCTTGCAAAGAAATATTAACTAATTCAACTTAGAATTATAATTAGCTCAAATTACTCTTTTCAGGTGGATGGATGGAACATCAGTGAACTATGTTGCCTGGGCTCCAAATGAACCCAATTTTGCAAATAATGATGAAAACTGTGTGGTCATGTATACCCATACAGGTGGGTGCTGTAATAACATTGGATCTGCTGGATCTGCCTTAGGCCTGGGAAGGCTCTGTGGGCAAGGCTGAGCGGGTTATATTGAGCCGGCTGAAGTTTCATAGTGCTCGAAAAGCAAAGGAAAATAAATTGTAGTCTCTTATTTTATTTATGTACTTAAAAAAAAAATTTGAGCTCTATGTAGCTAACATATTGAATTACACCTGAAATTTTGTAAGAAAATTTCTAAGTGAACAAATCAGGTAAGCATCAGACAACTGGCAGATAGAATCAGTATTTTTTCTCCTCTAACCTCCATCCACTTTATGCCTACCTCTCCAAGATATTAACTATCTGTTTTCATTTGTTCAGTTCCTAAAAACAGAGGGTTTGGCCATGGCTTTGATTATTACTAAGCAATGTTATAAAATATTATAATTAAATAAAATATACTTTAATATCCATTAATATAGAGCACTAGTAGCAATTGTGTTTATACTGAGAAGATACACCAAGACTATACTATACCAAGAACTTAATCTTTTTTTGGATCAGTAAATCTCTTCTACTTTTAAACATTTTTAGACTCAAAATCTATAGATGAGGTGACCTTCCTAGGTTCTCTTAGAAGTGAGTGGAAGGATACGGTCACTTTTGGGGAGTAAATATTATGCACAGTTTTGGAAATCTCCTTTCAGATATGATAAGTCCTTAACTTCTCTGAATTAAAATATTCAATTAAACATTAGGTGTGAAAAATTCTTCTGTAGGTAGTTACCTGTAACTGTCTGCAGCAAATGAAATGAAATTTTCTTATTCATCCCTGATTTGTAAAATGGGGATGATGATGTTAATGTTATCCTCTTAAATCACACTCCAATAGGTAGAAAAGATACCAGAAAACTCTAAGACTGACAGAAGCTCAGGTAGGAAGGTAAATCAGGACTGAGTGCCTTATATAGACAGAGCGATTCTAGAGACTTTACAGATCTCGGAGATTTAAGCATTTGAACTAAAACTCCCCTCCGTCAATGCTATGGTTTTGCAGTATTGAAATATCTCTGTTTCTAGATGAATTATTTATTTTCTAAATTTTGCTGGAAACATGAATATTTTGAAGAAACAGACATGCAATTACTTATTGTTCCTGGGGGAAAGAAATACAAATGGTGTAACCAGTTTTACCTCCTCCAGTAGATTTTCTTAGGAAAGGACACTTTTTATCTCAATCTCAATTTCGTTTTGTTTTAATTCTAATTTGCTTTCAGGTACATGGAATGATATCAACTGTGGCAGTGTTGAGTTATTCATCTGTGAAAGGCTTAACAATACTGTTCGTCCAACCGTTGCTCCCACTTCGCCACCACCAAAGGGTGGATGTATGGAAGACTGGGTCCTCTTTGATAACAAGGTGCAGTGTGAAATGTCAATATATTGTATTTTTAAAAGAGCAGAATGAAAAACAACCTTTGAATCAGTTTTTCAATTGTAGCAGGGTTTTTAGCTATTACAAATTATGTTCCATTCATGTGTATTTAAAGACCTTAAAATTACAAATCCTGAAACAGAAATTACAGCCTCTGTTGGGACCACAGCAGTTATGAGGGAGATCTTGAGACATACAAGAAGAAAGCTTTATCTTACAACAACTCTACATGAGGGAAGTTGCTCATCTCTCTTTGGCAACACAAAACGTTAGCAAAAATGTCTGTTTTCATTTACTGTGCTGAGCTTATCTGGCTCTCTCATGTTGCCTGGACACTTACTCATCCCTTGCCTACTAAGCAATGTCCATTAAGCCACCAAGGCACCTTTCCTTGAGCAAATTTATCAGGTTTTTTCTATAACTAAACAACTTCAGGATTTTAAATAATCCAGTTATGAGATTTGCTGCACTTTATTATGTACAATCACTGTTAGCCTTGTCAAAAGACAAAACTTCAGGATAAGAGACTGTAATAAAAATCCATAGATTTTCATCAATGAAGCTATAAAGGGTATAAAGCAACAGTGTACACTGCAATACTAGTAATTAGAATACTCCTAGTAATGAAGATAATTCTCAATAACATTGTTTTGTCTAGCTCTATCTGTCTTCCCTTTGGTTGAGCAAGAATTTCAGTTTGATAGAGATCCTGTGTTTGAGATCCACTGAATTTCGTCCTCCTTTTCCCTCTCTCTCTCAGTCCTGAGGAAAAGTCACAAACTCAGTGACTCAGTCTTCCATTTCACAGTCCTCCCTCAAGCTAAAATCTCTGTCTCTTTCTCACCTCCTGGAAGAGGAGCTTCAAAGGCTCTTCCCTTGACTCTTCCCTAAGTGTTTATACACCACTTCTGACCACCTTCCATTTTCCTCAATTTTTCCACAAATTGCTTAACTTTTCAGTTGCATAAGATCCTATTACAAGAAATGTCAAATTCATGGCTTTCTTTACTATGTCAGAATCATTTTCTTTCTGTGATTATCCTTTGAGGACCAAGTGTGGTTTGACAAATAGAACAACAGGAGATGAGATATTTTGCTCCAGTAACATATCTTATCCTTTTTTGTTTTCTGAGGTCATCTTCAGCATTTCTCTCATGGTCACATCTCAGAATTGTGCTCAGAAGGTTTACTGCAATTTCTGCTGAGATTAATAGATTGCCATATTCATTCTTTTAAGCATATGCCAAAATATTGGGCTTTATACTCATTTTCTGGTACAGGTCTTCTCTGTCATTTAAACCTAAAGACAAGCTAGTAAGTACTGTTAAATTAGCTAACCTCTCCTTTCACATGAAATATCCATTTTATTTTGTTTGTTGCAAACAGAGAAGTTTTAATCAGAAATTAAAACAGCATCTAGATTCAGATTTGGCACATTTCTCTTTTTCAGTGTTTTAAAGCCTTTGGCTTTAATGAAAATGATACATTGACATGGCATGCTGCACGAAACAACTGCATTGATCTTGGAGGAAATCTGGTTACTATATCAAAAAAGGAAGAGCAAGGTATAAAGTACCAGTTTTTGACACTGATGACACACCATGTAATTCCTGATAAAAATATTTAAAAACATGTTAGAGCATCTTCCATATATGCAGTTATTTATTCCATATTAATACAAATTTATGGCTATTGAGAAATTGCACCTTTGGAAAAATGCTTGCATGTGTTTTAGTGTCTTTGTTAACTATTAAAATGGTAGTTTGGAGGTTAATACAGGATATGCTGCTGAAATAATAAAATTTTTATTAGAGGCTGGTCATATAATTAAATGTCCACCTTTTTTTTTTTTTTTTTTTTTTTTTTTTTTTTTTTTTTTTTTAAAGAAACTAGCTGATCCTTGAAGTCACTAAGTCACTTCCAGCTCTGGTCAATCTATGATTCTATGATTCCATGCCAAAATTGCACACAAAAGGTGTAATTTCCAAACCCAAATCACTGGGATCCTAGCTGCTGAGCCAAACGCTGTTGGTGTCAGTGAGAATACATCCTCAGGCAGCAGAAGACTCCAGCGCTGGAACCCCAGCTTCCCCTGTTCCACTTGCTCTGCTGGACCTCAGCACCTGCTGGTCTTGGTGCTCAACATGTTGCAAAGATTTTAAGATGTCTCATGTTTGCTGGGGAGATGTGCTACCTCAGGTCCTGAGGGATGCACATGGACCATCTCCTCCCTCATTCCATCAGTGCTAGTGGTTTAAACTTCCTTTCTGTTGTTTCATTAAAAATTTGCCCGTCTTTGAATTCTGAAGTACTTTTTTCCAATTTTAACTTCAGATGACTGATGTTAAACATCTATTAATATATATTAGTTTTGTTTTTGTTATATGGTTGGCACCTTATTATAAGGAGAAAACTCATCATCCTGTTTCCAGGCACTCTAAAGTTTGTGGCGCTGGGGAAGAGTGCATTCAGTTTCCTTCCTTATACAATTTTTCTTTATTCCCTTCAGCTTTGCTTATGTCCCTCTTAAAAACTACTGCAACTGATGCTTGGATTGGACTGAATGACATAAATGTTGAGCATACATACTTATGGACAGATGGAAGCTCAGTAGACTACACAAACTGGGCAAAAGGTTCCCGAAGTTATTATAGTATGGTAAGCATCAATTTCTGCTTGTCACTCAAATGTTACAACTTTGGTAGATGAACAAAATGTATGTAGCTACTATTGTATTTATGTTTTTTTCCATAATGAAGGTTTTTAGTAGCCTCACTGCTTTTTAAAAGCAGAGTAGCTATGTGGGAGATGTATCTACACACATTTTTTCAGTTTCTGTATTTATCATGGTTCTGCCTGAGTCTAGACAGAGGTTTGGAAGAATTATACGAAATTCAGACAAGTGAGAAATTTCCCTCATTTTAGCACAACTCATCAGGATAGGATATTTGAATTAAGCATAGCATAAGCTACATAACTTAGGGATGCGGCGAGTGTTATTTAGATTCAATGGAAATACTCAGATAGTTGCATGCATTGACAGTTCTTGGCACTGAGCCTGTAAAGATAAATGCATTGAATGAAATATTCAAAAGAGGACTCTGGGTCTTCCTTTCTAATTTTTATCTTCCCCTTATCTTCATTTTGAAAAATCCTTTCTCCGTGCTTTGAAACTTCTGGCATCTCTATACCTTTTCATGTGTAATTGTAAGACAAAACTTAGTGTTACTCAGTAATTGTGAAATGGACAATGTAGAATACTTCCCAATAGTATTATTTCTATACTCCTGTGCTAGCTCAACCAAGTTTCTCTCATTTCTTAAGAGAATCACTTCACATTCAGTTAAATTGCAAAAAAGTTCTTTGAGGTGCAGCTACCATCAGGCTAGAGCTGGGTTTTGGGATCTCCAGGGCTTTCCCATCTCACACAGGCCTATGCTTTCTGCAGAAGGCTGTGACCATTGCCCTCCAGAAATCACTTCATGTGCAACTTGACAAGATCTGGACTAGTGCCAAAAAGGGGGTTAGGAGGTAACATAAAGTTGTACTGAGGTGAGGTGGGGACAGCTCCTGCCTCCTCCTGCAGGAAGCCAAGCCACATTCCTCTCATGCTGTGCGGGGAAAGGAGGGAGGTAAAGGGTCCAAAGTGCAGAAGAAAGGATGTGGGAGGTGTCTCCCACAAAAGGTTGTTTCTGACAGATTAGCTCTACATTACTGCACTGTGGTGATCGCTTTGCTTCCTAGTCCTGATCTGGGGCAGAAGGAGGAATTCAGCTCTCCAGGCAAGCTTCAGTGCTGAGAAGCAAGTCCCCTTAATTTCCAGGAAAACAGCAACAGACCTGTGGAGACCTGTGGGCCAGATCTGGCCCACACAAATGAACCTGCACACATACACACACATACATGGCCATGCACAGAGTTACGTGTACAACCAGATAGTTCCAGACACATCCTCCTGCCTCTGCTGAGCTGTGCAACTCCCTCTGTCATCCAAGGGCAGACTTTCCTAGGGCTGAGTGGCAAAGGCTTGTTGCCATATAATGTGCCTAACCATTGGTTATATGAATTTTATGACCTTCAAACTATTCTTCTGTATGTACCTGTATGTGATATGTGAGTCTGTGTACCCAGAAGAAGTAGGAATGTTTCCTACTTATCCACATATTTTTTCTTGTTAATCTCATTTGTCTTGTAGGATGATTGTGTCTTTTTGATGAAGAATCCTGTTGAACAGGCAGGGAAATGGAAAGATGAAGGGTGTAAAGCAAGCAAAAGTTACATCTGCCAAAAAAATTCTGGTGAGTTTTTTTTCACTACTTTTTGTAGACCTGATTTATTGTGGTAATTTCAAACTGATACTAAAAGTGACTTTCCTGTAATTCTGCCCTCACCTAACTGAAATTAATGACAGCATCACATACATTATGGACCATTTTAACAAGATGATCGCACATTTTATTTTTTTGGAGAAGATCTCTTAACTTTTTCTATTTCAAAGACTAGACCAGTAAACAACAACAACAAAAAAAATCTATGTATCATCATGTAGTTTACTACTTTTGGCAATTAAGGGTGGCTGAGTGCGCTGTCTTTGCATCTCCAAACTGGAATTTTTAATGTTATACTAAAAACACTGCAACTTCTTTATTTTTTAAAAATACCCAGCTTAATTTCCTTTACGTTTCTTCTCAGACAATTTCTGCAGCAGTAGTTACATCCCTCTGCTTGGTCATGGTGTGTTTAGCATACCCTGTTCCTTGTCAGAAATACAACAAATGCCAATATATGATGGAAAACCAGAAGGAACTGTTCCTTTTAATGCCCTACAGGGGTACAATATGGCTTGGGTAGGTCTGGTGTTTACAAAGTGTGTTTCTAGGGATGATACAGATACTTATGCTAAAAGATCATTCTGACAAGTATTACAAAAATTTGTCAAAGTACATGAAAATGTGACTTTCATCACTGCAGGTATTATTTGGACATATCTTAATTTATTATTGCAGTTTATCTTATTTACACGACAATTCCAGTAACTAGATGTTCTCTCAGTGTTATAAGTCTAAGCCAATATAAAGTTAGATTTTTGGGGTTTTTTTTGCGTGTTACAGACCCCAAACTGCTGCACTCCCAACCCACAGTTCCAGTGTTTGGCTTTAACAATTATGGTGATGACCGCTATGAAGTCATCAACTACAAAATGAGCTGGGAAAAAGCAGAGAAGAACTGCAGGGACCAGTCTGCAGAACTGGCCAGTGTCCTGGATCCTTATGCTGAAGCTTTCCTGTGGTTACAGATATTAAAGTATGGGGAGCCTGTATGGATTGGCCTTAACAGCAACATGGTGAGTCCATCAAATGCTTGTGACAGTAACACTAATACCTTAGATAAGATACTGGCCAGATCCACAGACATGTGGCAGGAATCAAAATCTTGCAGAGGTTCCTGACTTCCCTCCACTTGAGGAGATTTACACATTTAAATGTTTGTTCATAGTGTAAAGCAGAACTGCCACAGCCCACACTTCAAAGGCCACCAAGGATGTAGCTGCAGCACTGAGTGGCTTCGGTGGTAAAAGTGGCAATGAAGTTCTCACTTCCTGCTCCATGGTCTACCACATGCTCCTGTGGTGGAGCACTGCTGTTTCTGTGCACACTCTGGAGCACACCACAGGAAAAAAATAGGTTAAACATAGTTATTTCTTTGTAAGCCTAAGCTTTTGTTTCAATTCGCAGCCCATCAGTACAAGGGCTCAGGCTGGGCAATAGTGGAAAGAGCAGGGTTCTGGCAATAGGGACTCCTTAGGCTGCTTTTTTTGGAGCTAAAGCTGGTGCCCTGTGTAAAACTGCCAACAAGCTCAGCTAAGAGTGGAAAGGTCTGAAATGGGAAGTATCAACAGAGGCATGTAAAAAAGAACATGGACTAATGAAATGTAGCTGGATATTTTTGGAATTGAAGCTGGGGGGAAATCCAGTGGAGAGAGGTAGAGCAAGAACTGGGTGGGACACAGGTCTGAGAGGGGGCACAGGTGCTGAGAGTAGCTAGAGCTGCACCTCAGTGAGAGCACTGGGAAACTGGGATTAGACAGGAATCTGGAATGAAACATGGTCAAGGGTCTCAAAGTAGACAGGAAAGGAAATGGCACAAAGAACAGAATGGGAGCCTGCCTCCAAAGATCACAGAAGGATCTAAGCTGCACAGGATGGAGTGACAGAAGCCATGGATGTGACTAATGTCAGTTATCCTCTGCAAACGTTGGTGATATCCATTGACAAATACATGCTTAGCTCATCTCTGGTAGTTGGTCCGTGAAAGACCCACGAACTTACCACAAGTGCAGTTAACATGGGTGGCAGGGGTCTGTGGTCCAGCCCCAAGGAAAGCCTCATCAGTTTTTCTCTCTCCAGTGAAAACTTAGATTCTTCTCTTTGCTTTCTAAATACCTAGAGAAGCCTATGCTAGAGGAATGCTGACAATAGTTTCTCTGAAATCTTTATTTGATCTGAAGTGTATATGTGGAGTCATTTAATAAAATCTTCATCCATATATTCACATTTTTTACCTCAAGGCCCTTTGCCCATTCAGAGTATGAGACAAATGGTGTGAATTGAATAACACAGGCTGCATGCTAAGCAAACATCTGTAGGACCACTGCCCTACCTGGTGTGGAGAATGGGAATGTGGACAAGTTTCTTACACATTCATGACATAATCTTGTGCAAGAAACCACGATTGCAAATTTTTCCTAATTTTTTCATACATTCAAGCGCAATCAATGTTCTTCCAGTCTAATTCTTACGTATGTGATGTAATCATAATTGTGATTTGCTTTTAGAGTGGTGGCCAATACGTATGGTCAGATAAAAGGAGGAGCAGATATCTTAACTGGGGCAGTGGAGAACCAAATAAAAACAAAGCCTGTGTCTATTTAGATTTGGATGGTTTTTGGAAGACAGCATCCTGCAACGAAACATTTTTCTCTCTCTGTAAGCAATCCAATGGTAAGTTCTGAATAGGACAAGTGTGATTTGGGAGGCTTGAATTTGAGTCAATGTCTTTATTTGAAGTTAGTTTGAAATATGCAAAGGTTGTGATAAACAGTGTATGCCTTGTGATAAACTCTTACTTCTTTAAAGGAGTAACTCTCAGATCCAGTCTGTCTTGTGTGGTTTCCAGACATTTCATTTCACAGGCCAGTCAACACATGCACATCATAAAGACAGCTGCAATATTTCATGCCACATGTCATAGTGGATTTTTGCATCCTTGTTTGTCAAGAACTACAGAATCAATCAGCTTCAGCCTAATTATAAAATGTATTTAATTATATACTTTTACATTTAAAAGTATCTTTTGAAATATTGTGAGTTTAGAAACTTCTGTCAGTATAGGAGCCAAATCAATTAATTTGTTTGTTGCTTCTGCTAAAATACTTTAGCACTCAGATATTACATGCAATTTTCAAACATGCTTCAAATTATATAAGAAATTCATCATTTCTCCACCATAATTCACAGAAAATTTTATACTAATTTAGGCTCCATTTCGGCTTTAATCAGGTGATTATATTATTATTATAATTATAAAAGGCTATAAATTCTGCTTTTTCGTTGATTAGGAAGTATTATGTACTAGGGCAGGAACAGGAAACTTCTCTGACTGACTTTTCTAGAAAATGGCTAGACACAAGCCAGAGACTTGTGGTGTTTAGTTCCCTTATGTATGCTGACTCATTCCTCATTCTGTTTCACACAAGTTTTAGGTAAAAAATGCCAAGTTGAAGACAAGTGCAGTTAGACTGGTGTGAGCCTCCTTTAGCAGACTGGAGAACCAGCTCCAACCAGAATAGCTTATTACTAGTTTGTCAAGATAAATTCAACACTTTATAATTAGTTAAGTCTAGCCCATATTCCTTTTCCTGGAATAAATACCATATTTGTAGGGCTGATGTGTGCTGCAGGAGTACATATTTCACCTGCATTTTGAAACTCCACTGAAACCTGTTTGTCCTCTTAATAGAGTTAATCCCTAGTGAACCACCTCAGCTTCCTGGGAAGTGTCCTGAACCGAAGCGTGGTAGATCTTGGATTCCCTTCCGTGGGCATTGTTACTATGTTCACACCACTTCTGAGGAAAGCTGGCCTGATGCTTCCATGATGTGTATTCAAATGGGTAAGTCGCCTTTTTTATTAAGATATTTTACAGGTTGGTTGTGTGTTTGGCTTTTTAATCCAGAACCAAATGATAATATGCGATGTGTGTATGTGTGTATCAGTTATGAGTTCCATCTAATTTAAATGTATTACCAAGCATTTTTACTATATGACAATGCTGAATTACAATTGCATGAATTACAATTACAATTAAGCATGTAATGATTTTTTAAAAAAATTTCAATAATTACTTTAAAATGAAAAATCTTGCTGAAATTATATGTAACATTTAATTGCTATTTTTAGGTGCCTCTCTGGTTTCCATAGAAGATTCGGCTGAAATGAATTTTCTCTTACTCTACTTGTCTCCACTTGCAAGTGACTTCAGAAAGTTTTGGATAGGATTGTTCAAAAATCTTGACGGTATTTATTTCACAATGCATACTGAGATGAAAATAGATACTAAATAGAGTGAATACCAAGTACTACTAACAAACTAAATAGTAGTACCAAAATGCTAAATACTTACTAAACAATCAGGGAAAAATAACTAATAAATATTTAATAGCTTTTCTTCTAAAATATGTAAAACACAAACCACCAAGGGGTCTATGTTTTCTGTATCTTTGTTGCAATCGGAGTAAATATGTCTGTAAAAGATTTTAGATTGGCACTGCAGTAGTAGACTAAAAATGTTTCTTATTGCCTTTTTTAACTCAAATTACTTGACACTTAACCACTGTAGTATTTTAAGCAAAATGTTGTCTTGTCAATAAATGTTGAGTTAAATTAAACTACAATTTATTTCTAGACAACACAGGGCATTGCATCTCATATGAGCTGCCTAGAAAAAATTACTGATCTAAATGTCAGTGGCTTTTTCCATTAAGTTTTGGTGGAACCCTTAATTTCAATCCAAATATGTTTAATGTGGTTGTTTGGAGTTTTAAAATTTTTTTTAAGTGCTGTAATTGCAAATTTGATGCTGTATTCTATATCATTGTAATTCTCTTCATTGTTTACCCTCATTTTCATTGTTTACCCCCGCCATTTCCTTGGCAGACTTTGAGAGTAAACCTCCAGAGTGAGTCTAGACTGGGCTCCTACTTCTGCCCAAGTCTGTGTCTCTCAGCACCAGCAATGGTGGGCCAGGCTCTTCTGTTTTAGCTGAAAATGAGCACTACAAAAGCAGTGACTTGTTCCTGACCTGTCCCTACAGTGCCACGGTGCTCCCCGCTGTGCAAGCGGGGCAGGAGGGAGGTGCAGCTGCAGGGGAGGGACAGAGGAAGGGGCATTGAGGAAGCTGGATACACCAGGATATGCTGCCACAAAAGCACATGCTGAGGGAGAGAAGATGGCTATTATTCTTACTTGACAGGAGATGCTTGACAGTCAGCAGATGAGATGATTAAAGAAAGAGCTAATTCAATTTGCAAAGATAATTAATTAATCAAGCTCTAATAAAGTAGTTATTAGCTGATCTTGAATACACACATAAAGATAATCTGAGCATTCTGTATGCTTGTACTGCTGATACTGGCTTGTACAGGTTCTCTGCTTTTCTTAAGGTTCCCAGGCACCTGGGTCCTGGGTGCAACCTTCAGTTAAAGGTCCCTGGGTAGCTGGACAGGTCTTCCTTACATCACAGACAGCTGTGAAAGCTAATGAAGCTGACTTTGTGTGCATTTGCATTTAGTACACTCCCACCCAAAAATCTCCGGCTGTTAAAAGAGTGAGAAACAAGTTCTCTAGTGTTAGAAATAGGTGTTCTGTGATTCCAATTTCTGCAACTGAAAAATCCCAGATCTGATCTGGTATGTCTTGTGACTGGTAGACTAGGAGTTATTCTTCACTCACTCACTAGGTAATACATTTGATTTCAGGAGAATGGATATGGATGGACAGAAGTGCTGTAGAATATGTCAACTGGGAGAAAGGAGAGCCTACAGTACTTTTTGATGAACACTGTGTTGACATGGATGTCTCGAGTGGAACTTGGAGGACCTATTACTGCTCTGTTGACCAGAATTTTATTTGCAAAATCCCCAAAAGTAAGTTCTGAATTTCTGTACATTGGATTATTTTAAAAGTAGAGGTTAATACACCTCAGGCAAAATCTTTTAGGCACTGGGTACTCTTTATGGATTGATGCTGATGCATGTGCATGTGAATCAAAGCAAAGAGTAGTTTCTGTTAAAAATGGTGAGAAAGAATGTTGGAGAATATTCTGAGTCACTGTTCCCTCAGTTTAAAAGCACTGATTTCTGGGCAGTTACTGGACTCTGGGGTAGGGAAGAACATATCTTCTGTTGAGAATGCAGAGAACATTCATGGATATCATGGTTAGAGTGCAAGGATCAATAGATGATGACCAGATGATTAAACAAGACAGTGCTGAGAAGAAAGGCACATACTCTTCATGAAGTAAGCTGAGGGGAAGCAGTACAGAGTCACTGAGCTCCTGCCGAGAGAAAGTAGGTGCTGCTGATGGGGACAGTACCACCATGGTGAAGAGTGCTGGGATCTGCAGGATGAGCAAGAAGGAAGCATCAAGGGAGGGTGGGCAGTGGGGTCCAATTCATTTCTCTGCTGACAGAGGCAGGGTGAGACATGCCAGGACAACCTAACAGCATGGTATGCTTCATTTGTCATGGTTACTTGTGGCCCTGTTCTGTTTTGGATGACAACTGATGTGAAATCTGAGTGTCACAGGCTGGGGCAAGTCCTGCTTGTGTGCATAGCAGTGCTGCATAAAACATGAAGGATGTGAATCTGCACACATGCAGCTGTCAGGGGTTACTGTATGTGCACTGACCCAGCTGTGTTTGCACACATCAGCTGGGAGACAGTTTGAAATACGTCAGTCACATTTGCCACTGGCAAACAGATCCACCACACAAATGTAATTAGTGTAGGGGAGAACCAATTCTGCCTGTGGATATTCAGGTGTTGGCAGGTTGGCAATGGAGTAATCTGTGAACTTTTTAGGGCCCAGCCAGTTGCTCCTGCAAGCAATTTACTGCATCATACTCTCCAGGCAGTGGAGGGAGAAAAGGAATCTGCCTGAAAATACAGCTAAAATGCTACATACAACTGTGCTTTTCATTTTTGCAAGTGTCTAAAAATGGATGTCTTTAGTGTGAAGTATTACTCTGTGGAAGAGTAAAGACTTTGAAGACAATCTACCTTACATAAAAAGTGTTCAAAGCAATGAATAGTGAGACGACAGTTAGTCTTGGGGTTTTCTTTTTTTACAAGTATTTTTAGCAAGTATATTTCATGGATTTGGCATAATTTTTCAAAATGTATTATCATAAAATTTTCATGTGCACATACTTTCTTCAGCTAGAGCCCCCACCACAAGAAAAATCTCAGCTGGGTTATTTTTAAACCATTTGGAAAAAAACTACTTTTAAAATAGCCTACTTGGCCAGAGAAGGACTTTGAAGATGATCTGAGGGCTGGACCACCTCCCATATGAGCACAGGCTGGGAGAGCTGGGATTGTTTAGTCTGGAGTAGAGTCAAGGGAGTCCTTATAGCACTTTCCAGTTCCTAATGGAGGCCCACAATAGAGCTGGAGAGGGGCTTCTTCCATGGGAATGTAGTGACAAGATAAGAGGCTTTAAAATGAAAAAGAGTAGGCTTAGATTATATATTAGGAGGAAAATCTTCACTGTGAAGGTGGTGAGCAACTGAAACAGGTTGTGCAAGGACATTGTGGCTATCCAGCCCTGGAAATGTTCAAGGCCAGGTTGGATAGGGGCTTGTGAGAAATTTGGTCTCTGGAAGGTGTCCCTGTCCAGGACAGGGAGGTGAATTAGATGACCTTTAAATCTTTTTACGACATAAAACATTCTATGATTCTATGATTATTTCAGATTTGTTATGAACACAAAGTAAGTATTATGTATACAGTATTCATTTCATTGAACTGTTGCTTTCAAACTGTATAATATACATATTTTTAAATTTTGAAGTTGCTGAAATTGAGCCAACCCATGATTCACCTGTCAACAATGGTAAGTTAGTTTCTTTTAAGCCAAATAAACAGAAATTTCAATAGTTTATAGGAATTCATTATTTACAAGTGGAATTTCCTCCAGAAACTTTCATTTAAATACCCATTTAATTGTCATATTTTATTTTAAATCTGTTAAAAATGAGAACACTTTTCTCAAACTGTATGCCTTCTTTTTTTTTTTTTTTCTTATAAGTTATATATATAGTACTATACAATGCTCCTTAGAACAGATTAAGCCAAATTTAGCATTATTTACCTGGAACATGCATTAATTTTAACTGCTCTTATGATTGTTCAGCACTTTTGTTTTAACTCAGTTGCTTACTTAGGGAGATATTTGTTGTACGTATCAGCAGCCTCTGGGCATTTGCAGCACTTGTTTCTGTTTTTTCTTCCACAGCATCAAGAAACAAAGCTGCTACTTCATCATCAGGTGGTTTAGGTGGGATGATTTTTATACTGATCTTCTTTCTGCTCACTGGCACTGGCCTCACATTGTATTGTTTCTATAAAAGAAGACGAGATCGACAAATGTTTACAGCTGGGTTTGACAATGCCATATACCGTGGTGACATTGGAACTCATGAATCAAATTGTCTTGTGACCAATATTGAAGAAAATGAGCAGGAAACAATTTAATAGGCTGGGTAATCTTGGGCCTGATTTTGAAAAGAATTAAAGTGTTGGCATATGAGAATTCTTAAGGAAAGCAAATTTCTCCTGTGGAAATTCTACTTAATTTTGCATGGGGTGCTTCTTGCTTTCTCTACTAGCAGGAACAGGCAAAATTGCAAGGCAGATGAAGAGATCTGCTCACAAACTTTAGTACCTGTGAGGGTTGTTGAGCTTTCACATGGACCTGGAGCTATGTTGTGTCAGCCAACACTCAGGCAGCTCCAATCTCTGCGCACATCCAGCATCATCTTTAGACACACGAACTGTCTTCACCATATTCAGTTGTGGGGATATGGTCCTTAGTGTGTTCCAAAAAGTATATCCAGACCTGTAGGTATCCTGAAAATTTCCTGTTGATCTCCAGCACAGACTGGCAGAATTGCACAGGCTGGACAGGATGTCCAAGCTCACCTGGTGCAAATCTCTACTTGAAGCAAGGCCAGGTCTTGGCCTCAGTCAGGCAACCTGCACCAGTGCTGTGGGTCCACATCTTCTTTTTCCTACTGAGGTACCACAGAAACTCTTTATGTTGGCCATAATATCAGAATTAACATAATTTGCTCCTCTTTTTATGACTGATGGAAAGCAAAGTGTAAATTGTACTTCTGCTATAGTTCTGTAACATACACATTGAAAGATCGACTATGATGAGAAGTGGGAATGTATTGTGAATAATAGTGGTTTATCATTTAAACAGTCAAATAGGGATCTCAAAGGGTGCTGTAAAAGAGTGGGAAGGAAAGGGGAATTACACTTAATTCACATCTGAACATTTACATAAAATGTAATCTTGGTATCTCCAATGCCAGTGTAGATTTCTTAAATTTTTAGGTCATTTTTTCAAAGCTTAATGAAACTTACCTTTAGAAAGTCTTTTCTAGCTTCTAACCAAATTCTCCCCATCCAAGGCCATTTTAAACCTTTGAGTCCCATTCTAGAATTCCATCATGATCTGGTCTACTGGTCTACTGGTATATTCTCAGTCTTCATAAACCCTAAAATAGGCTCATGTACAGATGTTTTTCATCTTCACTTTCCAAGTGTCTTTTATGCTAAATGCAAGCAACCAAATGGCTCAAAGCTCTTAATGCAGTGGTTGTCCTTATTTAATTTGATACTTTTTGATATTTTAATCTTTTGACAGGTTTAAATTGTGTTTAAGTTAAAATATTTTGTGTGTGTACGAAATACATGTAAATAAGTTTTTATTCTGCATTGGTTCACTAAACAGGAATTAAAAGGCTGATTCTACGTAAAGTGTGTGTCTCTTCTTAAACAGAAAAATATATCATAACAGTAAAAAGAGGAAGGAGGGATAGGGCTCTTAATCTTTTATACATAAATGAGCATCCACTTTTCCTATTCTAGCATGTTCTTAAATGGTCTTTACCAACCTGTGAAACTGTGTCTCATTGCTTCTTCATCCACAACGTTTGAAGGTTTACCCTAATAATTGTGCAATGGAAGTGTTGTAATTTAAGACTACTTGTGTGCTGTTCTGCTCCAGCGGTTTCTGAGACACATCTTATATATTGAGAGGTCTTTCATATCTCCTCTCAATATTTGCTGACAGCAACACTAGCTCTTCCTTTTACATTTCACTGGCCATGTTTTCCAGATCTCTCATCCCTTCTGCTGTTCCATCCTAGACTCTGTGCTGTAGGTCCTTCTGACACTGTACTGCCCCAGTAGATAAGGTATTTCAGCTGAGATCCTCACAGCACTGAGTAGATTAAAAAGATTTAATCCACTCTTATAACACTCCGTAAAGGACTCTTCTGTCTGGCTTGTCTGAATTTGTTCCACAAGATGCATAATTTTGGAGAAAGAAGTGGCTACCAGAATACAACTGGCCAAACCCAGGAAGTATGCCTAATGAGAAGTCAATTAGTCAAAATTCCCAAGGATTGATAAACCTTACCAGTCCTGTTGCATTTGTGAGAACTGAACCCAGAGTTCACCAGATTTGTGCAGGGTTTCTAGTGCCCATGAACATCAGCAGAGAGGATTGTGCATCTCAGACCATGTCAGAGACAGCAGTAGCTGATGCCTGGTGGTGAGGAATGAGACCCTCTGAGGAATTTTCCAGACACCTCCTGAGAATTCCCTGGAGTGCCAGGACAGCTCTTTGAAACTGAGTATACAGCTGGGATTAGTTTCAGAATATTGCTCCAGCCAACACTGGTGATCACCTGTGAGTGAACTCTGTAAGTGAAGAAGTGACTGTGCCGTGTGAATAGTTATTTCCTCGTTATTAAAAGAGCATCTTTCTATTCATAAAAACAGCTTGTTAGAGAAAAACCCAAACAAACAGAGCAGCTTGCTTTAAGAAATGCAGTTTATCACCTGCATTTTTTCCCTATCAGTGAAGCAGGAATTTACAAGAAACTTCAGTTTTCCATACATCCTAATATGATGGATTTTCTTCTCAGACTTAATGGTTACTTGTAGGGGTTTTTTATTCCAAAGTCTCCTGCAGCTAGATTTCTGAAAGAAAGCTGTCGTTGCCACTATTTCATACCAAATCCTAGCTAATAGACCAACTCCAAGAATACTCATCAGATAAGACAGGTCAAGTACCTAGTTTAAAGACTACTTGTGTGAAGATAGGAAAGAGATGTCAAATGCTTGGACACAGAATGTTAGTAGTAAAAGCAATCTTTCTACCAGGACGACGAACCTTCGGTGTAACACTGTTGGGAACAAAAATGTGGGAATCGCAATTTGTCAGCTTGTCCTGCTTCCACATAGATCCTGGATTTGCACTTACATGCAACAAAATAGCATTTGTAAAATGCATCTCCACATAGAAAATAAGTTGACACCTACTTTCTCAGTTTCTTGACTTTGCTTTTTCTGTATTAGGGTGGTATTTTAGAGAGAATGTCCTGCCTTTTCTCAAAATTTTCATTATATCCCTAGCCTATAACATGGATGAAAAAGTAATTGATTCTCTACTTGAATTTACTATAATGTAAGAAGTAGTAACTGCCTTTAAGGAAGGAAAAGCTGTGGAAAAAATCACCACTGTAACTTTCTGTAATGTCAGAGAGAAACAGAGCCATGTCAGACAGACATACAAAGAATGGAATATCCCCCTCTTGCAAAAGAATATCAGTTTACAGGAAAATTTGCTAATATCAGTATCAGTGCCTATTAGATTCAGGCCCCTGGATAAACACAGGTCTAAAAAGAAACTGCTGAACTACAAGTCTTTACTTTTGTTGTTTAATTTTCTGAAACTAGGGGACTGAAAAAGGAAGTGAAGAGTAATTTGGAGCAAAATGTAAGGAAGTTCTATAAATACAAAGAGAATAGATAGATAGTTGTGAAATGCGCTAGTGCCTTCAGGCCAGCTTCCAATGGCCGAGAGCCAGAATTTCCGGGGTCAATAGGAAAGGTGTAAACTGCTCCATAAGCACAATGTTGTCCTGATGTCACTGTATCCGGACAGAGGAAGAGTTACTGTTCATTTTTTCTCCTCTCAGCTGTGTCCTTATCTGACATATCCACCTTTCTGGGCACGAGGTTTTGCTGTGCACAACTATTCACTATCTGTTATATAATCTTGTAAGGATTTGGCTAGTGTTTTAAGGATGTGGTTAGTGGTTGTGGTTCCTCTGAGGACACATTTGCTCTCATTTCTGCAGAATGCATACAGTGCAACCATTATACTGGCTTTTTACCCAGACTATTGATCTAGACATCTAGAAGAAATCCATCTCACCTACTTTTAGAACTGACCGACATAATTTTTCTTTATAGCTGATAATCAGGAATATATGTGGAGGACTTGCAGTTGTTTCATTGGCCACCAGAAGAGGAAAATGATAACAAAGAGGTTCTAGACACAGGAGGGAATAATATTCAATAACTGGAGGATTAAAGGTTTGTGCAGTGGGAAACATTGACTGAGGTTGGTAAGGGGATGGCAAACAAAAATACAATGCAAAGTGTCCAAACAAAGGAGATTGAAGGGAAAGGTCGAAGTAGAAATGAAGGAGTTTGAATTGAGCCAGAAGTGCTGACCATTCCTAGGAGAGACAGGAAAGGCTGAGCATGGCAAAGCAGAGGTCTGGGAAATGCAGATGCTGGAGGGAGAACTGCAGAGGGATAGGACTCCTGGTTGTGGGGAAGGAATAGAGGGTTGAATATACTTTGCATATGAGAATCAAGAAAAAAAGCTGATGTACCTAGAGTAAACTGTTGCCTCAGGAGCACTGTTCAGACCAGGAAAGAGTGTGTGTGTGTGTGGATGGGGAAGGGCTGGAGCATGCAAGATATTTGTATGTTTGTTCCTTTTTGCCTGGGTATTCTTGTGTTCTTTGGAAAGGCCACAGCTGGATCAGGGATGAAGGCAGGCTGCCTCTCCACTGTGCCCTGGCTCAAGATGCCTTTCACAGGGGAGACCCATCCAGAAATATGAGGAGATGGTTTCTTTCCTGTGAGTGGTGAGTGTGCAAAGGGTGGGGCTGATGCTTCAGAGCATCCTGCTAGAGTGAAGAGGATGGAAGGGAACCTGGGGTTTTCCTAAGGGGAACAGAAAGTGGACATGTAGGGAAGCCTCTGGGGCAATGGAAAGGAAGAGGTTTTTGCTAGAGTGCTACAGAGGAACTGCATGAGTTGTTTTGCAACCCAAGAAGCCACCGAGAGAAAGCTTACAGCAAGCACTTTCTCTGCAAAGATAAAGTGTGAAAAGTGGAGACATTTGTTTTTAAACTTGTTAGAGACAAACACCCCCTGGTGTTCGTTCCCTCTGGAACACCTTCCATTTGAAGAAGAGGCGCTGATATTTCAACTTGCTGGATCTGTCTCCCCTGGGGTTCACTCTCAGTGGGCGTTGGGAAGTGAGAACAAAAGGCAAAAGAAAAGGTGTATTAGCCTGTAATTAGTGAGAGGAGTGAGGGGGGTGAATAATCTGTCAAAGGGCAAATAGAATAGTAAAAATGAGGCTTGATTATACATCTCCCATCTACCCAAGGATTTTTCCTCCACCACATTTCAACAAAATACTATTTTTCATATTTTTTATATTTTAATTTATATTATATTTTTATATATTTATATTTCTACTATTTAAAAAAATATTATGGGCAATAGGAACAGTGGCCTTTTCTCCTCGTAACAGTACTTTTCATTTCAGAGCTACTACACGAGGTAGTCATGCTTGTCAGGCTGTTTTTGAAAGTAAGCTTCTGTCAAAGGCACCATTTGCTGTGTACATTGGCTTAATGATACATTTAAAAGTGCACACAATTTAGGGTGTGTTCAGAGTTAAATCTGTTTGCAACTAAATTTTAACAGGAAGTGGGAAATTAGAAATATGCAATCTCCATATGTTGCAAAGATAACAAAAGTCTGGAAAAGAAGAGGCCATTTATATCCTTGACTGTTTATTTGCCAAAGCAGGTTCATTTAGTGCACATAACAGTGAAACTGCCCATTCTTAGTTGAATTACAAATGAAAAGGAATTGATTATGCCACAAAGAAATGGCTACATTATAATTACTTCACTGAATATGTGAAATTCAATGATATAGAAACTTAGCGTAGTGACACAAATTAGGAAGGGATTTTAAACAAATGAGGAAGCAAGATAAAAAGGAAGGAAATCCTTAAATTTTGCTTAAAAGCCATTTGCATTCACCTAAAGAATCACAAGAGAAAACCACAGTCTATGAATTTTCTTCCTTTAACAATTTTCCATTGCTTCTTGTGCTGTTCTGTAATTTGACTAAAACTGCATTGGCTACTATAATAATTTCAATTCCAGAAGTTTAGTATTTTCTTATAACTCCAAATATTCATAAGGGTTTTTTTCCTCAATTATTCATATAGTGTTTGATAGCTCAGACAACCAAAGTGTCATCCAGAGTAAATTTCATAAATGGTTTCTGCCTGTTCTCACATTTTGTGTGTTCAACATATCATGACATTCTACTCTTGTTCTCATGCCAACACAGCCTGACTCATAGTTTTTCAAGTGATGACTTTTTAAAGAAACATCTCTGAAGAACAATACGCTTCTTTTTTGTAAATAGCCTAGTGGTAGACCAATATGATTTAGTTCAGAGGACTAAAATGTAGATTCACTCCTTTCCACGAAGAGCAATGGTAGCTCTATGTGTGTATTTTTTACTTTCATTAAAATAAATTTTCTCTGATCAGACTTTCCTTACCTTGGAATTTTCAATTTTGCATTTAATTTCTCAAGCCAGTTTCTCTATATTCTTTATATACTCTTTATGAAGTTCATTCTGTATTTTAGTCTTTGGATGCTTCCTGCTTCCACTCTGTGCCTCACTATTTGGACTTCAGCAGGAAGTGTACATGCCCAGAAACTGCAGGACTGGATGTCTTCTAAACAGTGGTGAAAATAGTCCACATATATTTTTGCGTGTAGAAATCCCTGAAATGAAAAGCCACATTCATGCTGGTGTGACTGTTAAAGTTACTGATAAAGAGTAAGAATGAAAAACTTTGGAAGAGCCAGCCTATTTAGTGAATTAGTCTGTAGACAATGTGGCCTAAAGGTCTTATATCACTGGTAGTGCTTTAGTAAAATCCTACTATTGCTGAAATAGGGGCAGAGATAGTAGTGAAAGAAAGGAATTCCTTACTCCATGCTTTGAAATATTCTCATGATCTTTACTGTGTTTGGGAAAGCTGTCTGTCTGCTCTTCATTAGTGAGTGAGTGATTTTGCTCTGAGATGCCCACAAGATCAAGCACAGACATTCCCAGTTTCTTCAGAGGCAGAGCAAACCTTTCTTGCTCCTTGAAGCAGGTCAGCCTGGGCACAAGACTTTTGGCTGCAGACAGGAGTGAGCTGATCCCTGGCCAGCTTGGGTCAATGGCTTTGGCATGTGGACCCCAAGCAGCTTCCCTGACATGCTGCTGCACTTCGGAGATGCAGCATCTTTTATTTACCACTGAGTGGAGTCCTTAACAAGACTACAGACATGCAAGTCTGGATTCTCCAATTGCTGTGAGACATTTTGCTCAGAGCAGCTTGGCAGTGAAGCTATGCCTGTCTTTTAATTCCTTGGCGTCTTGATACATTCAAACCCTGCCTAGCTTCCCCCTATGTTTACTGAGAATTGCAGATTTCTCTGAGTATTACAGCTTGTCTCTAATAGCTAAAAATAATCAAATTCATCTGCTTAAAAAAAAAAAAGGGGGGGGGGGGTTGTCTTGCAGCCCAAACATCACGTTAGGTTTTCATCCTTAACCTATCCTGTTGTTTTATGCAGAGTTAGGCACAATTTGTGTAAACTAAACAATGCTCCTGGGATAGGAAATGGTCTTGCAAAGATTTCCTTAACCTCTACTGTTTACATGCCTCCTAATGAAGTGCATGACAAAATTCTTCATGTGGAAATGAAGAGCAGACTTTAAACAGCGCTTGCTATGTTTTGGTAGGAAGCATTAAGCTCATGAGTGCAGCAACACTGCCTCATGTGAAATGAGAAAAAAAGTGCATTCTGCACTGAAGCTTTCCAAAGCAGACTTAAGTGTGATAGACTATAGTGCTGCCAAGTGAGAGATTATTGAGAATGTGGGCAGGAGCCCCAACTCATTTGAAATGCATATTGGCTTAATAATATGGAAAATCAGCTAAATTAAGAGTATTCTGTACATGCAGTGATCTGAACAGCATCCAAAAAATCTACTTTGATGGATGATGTGCCTAGTTAGATGAATATTTAGAGAAAAGTGGTGACTGAAAAAATCATGACATTGGCTGCACAGAATGCGGCCTTGGACAGTCTTTTAGTTGGGACTTGGCTCTGACTTGAATTTGAAGCTTTGACCAAGGTTCACCAGCTTTTTAGAGGCAATTCAGATCGTCCTAGAAATTTTTTGTGCAGTGTACCGTGACACAAGGTCTTGTATCTGAAGAATAACTAAAGGAAGTAAAAAAGAAGAAAATGCACTGCAGTGATATTACAATGACTAGAAGAGCTGTGAGAGATTTAGATACCCTTTATAACAAAGAAATCTGGAGACTATTTCAGATTAAAGCCAGCCTTTACAGCTATTTACAGAACTCCTTTTGCTGTTTTATTTGAACTAGTGTGTGCAGCTTACGAGAATAAAAAAACCCCAAAAAACCAAAAAACAAACAAACAAACAAAACCCCTAAGCCCTGCAAATCTTTTTATAGTTTTGTAGTTAAGAGATTTCTTTGGTAACAATCCATGTGAATGTCTGCTCTCTCTATCTCCTTCTGTGCTGTTAATTATGAAATTTCCTTCCTCTTTCAGAAAATAGGTGTGATACAATTGTATTTGGAAGGTTTGTGAGCAGGGGGAGAAATCCAGTGTCCTCTTTGCCAGTGGATGCAAAGAACTTCAGACACTGTCCCCATAGAGACTGACACATAGGTCAGGCCACAAATCTGTATTGGGCATTAGGACATTTTTCAGATATGGGATTTTTCATATGCCCTTGTTACCCATATTTAAAATTATGTTCTGGACCTCACCAATCCACAAGCAGTGGGGGAAGAAAATGTTTTAAGTACATTTTTCTGCCAAGTTTCCTGCTTCAGCACGTTTCTCTAAGGTATGCAAGTCAAATTTGGCATTTAAATTTGAATTTTACAAAAATTTTAGGGAATTTTACAAAAAGAAAAGGATTTAAAATCTTAAAAAAAAAAAAATCTTAGAATACCTTCAATTGGAAAGGACTCATAAGGATCATCAAGGACAATTCCCTGTTCTTCCCAGGAGACCCTAACACTAAACTATATGACTAAAAGCATTGTCCAAATGCTCCTTGAAGTGTTTGCCCATGGGAAAGTGGTATACACTTTTTTTATAAGAAAGGAAACAGTGATAAAGCAAAGGAAGAAAACAAAGACTAATCACAGAGATAATATAAAGAACAGGCATTTTCCCAATTATTTTAGAAACTATATACTGGTATCCAGGAAGTATGACTGGACTAATTATTTTTTTCTTCTACTCTCCATTATTTAAACAATAGTCCAAAAATGCATGTTGATTATTTCCAGTGATTGCTGAGGCTCAGTTAACAAGAAGCAGTTAAAGGGTAGTACAAAAGGTTGATAAGTGTGTCTGTAAACCAGCACTCATGGAACATAAGTTTGTCTGCTATGCCTCAGCCAAAATACTGAGGTTCAGATGCTTGTGTCATCAGGCAGGCCTATGCAACATCTGCAGCTGTGACGTGCACCCTTGGGTGCAGTGTCCTAGATGGGGGATTCTTCCATCCCTTGAATGTGGCCCCTGTTGTCAGGGCTATTTTCCATGATTTTCTAATTGAATCATGTGATCCACAGCCTTTGGAACATTAACAAAAATATATTTATTGTTAAATATTTTAAAGCATGTGTAACATTCTTAGATGTTATGCAACTTGCATACTTTCCAGGAGATTACATTAATGATTCAGCATTGCTAATTTTTCAAAACTTTGGTCTGAATGTAAGTCCATAAGGCACAGCTGAGTTTTTTGCTGTTCTTCCTCAAGTTAACATTATTGACACTTGTACCACAAAAGGTTCCTGGGCTGAGATAAGAGCAGGAAGACATCACTCACCAGTTACGGTCACAGGCAAACTAGATTCTGCTTGGGGAAATTCCTTTAGTCAAATAACAATCAAATCAGAGTAGGATGGTGAAAAATAAAAATATTTCTGCTTAATTACTACATGCTTTGCGGTTGCTTTCACTATGTACGTGCAGAAGTCAAGAAAATTAATGCAACAGCCACAGTACTTTCACTCCTATGGTTTATTTCCCTAAATTAGTTCTTATTTTGATCCGTGTGGATTTCATTTTTCTGACCTTGTCAAAACAACTTTAAACTGTTGCCTTTGTCAGCCTGATTGAGAAGGATTATGACGGATTATGGCAAAGAGTGCCCATCCCGCTTGCTAGAACTTGACCAGAAAAATGGTGGGTTCATCAAAATATTCAATGAAATTTGGCAAAGCAAGACCAATTAATGGCATAACCCATGAGAGCAATGACCTTGCAATGAGCCCCCCATGGCTGGGGCTGGTCTGCAGGAGTGCAGGAGTGCAGGAGTGCCTTGGGGGCTCTCAGACACTGCAGCTGCTGCATGGGGCACACTTACCCTGCCCATAGCTGCTTTTTCATCAGAGCAGATCTTTGCTTGGAAGGGATCCCAAAGCACTGTAGGGTCTTTCTATGTCACTGCAGCAGTCTGTGAACACCTAACATCAGTGATTGGAAAATTATCACCTGCAAAGCCACTATGGCATGCTATCTCCCACTTCCTCTCCATTCAGACCTATCAGACAGGTGGGTATAAGGTGCTGTTGAGATTATGCTTTTCCCCTTAATCTTAGAGATAGTAGAAGTTTAATGAATTTGGTGGGATTCCAGGGAATCCTTAACAGGTCAACTTTTAAGCTATCAGTACTCTCCATGAGAGACTAGTGTTTGGGATGTTGGCATAAAAATTGAATTTTTAGTAACAGAGACTTGTCTAAATTCATGCTGGGGAGTACAACTTTGTTGTTAGCCCAATTTCTGTCTTTTCAGATCAGGAGTGGCCAACCTGCACTTCATGACTGGATGCAGCTTGCGGTGAGATTCACCTGTGAGCAGTGGCTAGGGGCAGGTGCCTGACATTGCCAGATTTCACAAGTGCAAAGGAACAAGAAGACAGTGCCACCTCCTGCCAGGTGCTCCCTGAGGTATGTGTCAGGTGCAAGAGACATAATTTTAACGTTTTAACTCTGCCTCTGCTCTTCCTTGGAAATCTCTCCTCCAGGATTTCAACAGCCTTGTGCAAGTTCCCCTTTGTGGGATCAGCGCAGCACCCCATAATTCATAGTACTGGCTCTAGGAAGAGAGGTGCAAGCACACCAGCTGTGTCTGGGGTATCAAGGATGCAGTGCAATTGTTCAGATTTTTAGCCCTAAGACTTGTCTGAAACCAGGCTGAAAGGAAACCAATGTTTGCTTTACTACCATGCTGAAGCTGGCTCTGGCATGGCTTAAGGTACAGAAGAGGCTGAAGAAAATGGATCCTTTCCTTTTTATTTCTTTGTTATTACCAAATGTCCAGCTGAGAAGAAAACTAAATTCTTCATGGCCTCATGTTGGACAGGCTCCAGGATAGAACAAGGCTGTTAAAATCCCTGGCAATATAAATGACAATGTATCTTTTATATAAATAGATCACATGCTGTAAGGAAATATTGTAAGCATAAGGTAGACCACTTAAGGCCAAAGAAAACTTGCTCATTCTAGGCAAGATCTTTAGCAGAAGAGTAAAAAAATTATGGTTTTAGATAAAATCTATTTTCCAGAAGAAGCAGTTTACTTTATCCTTCTTGTTAGTACATTTTGTTATCATCTGAAAAAGAAAATTCAGTTAACTTTGCCCTAGCATCTATACCTAGTGTTTTCTTGTAATTTCTTATTTAACTGTTCAATTTCTTCCTTTTATTTTAATCCCATAAATTTTCTCAGGGAATTAGCCCCTTTCTTGCATTGTCTTTCTTCTGAGCAGACAAGCAGGATCAAATCCTGTATTTGGGAAATGCAGTCATCTTGGCTCAAAAACAAGAGAGGATGACAAATTTTCCTGATATCGTACTTTTGCTACAGGTGCCAATCAGTATGTTATAACAGTTTATTATTATAATCATATCATATCATATCATATCATATCATATCATATCATATCATCACTAGTATATATTATTTATTATATTATTATTAATTATATTTTTGCATCACATACTTTTTTTTCCATTTAGAGGTTTTTCTAAACAAACCAAAATATTTCCATATTAAAAATCTGCTGTGATAAAATCAGTCCTTTACACAGCTATAGGGAGAGTTTACAGTGGCCAGGAATGGAGTATTGAGAGTGCTGTTTGTTTTCCTCAAGTTTCCATCTTTAAGTTTGGAAACAAAGTGCTGAGTGCTTGCCCGGGGTGGGATCTTGATCTGGGTAAAAAACAACATGTGGCGTTTCCTGAAATTGTGACTGACTTTTGGTATGGCTCTCAAACAAGAATTACTTCATAAGAAAAAGAAGCATTGGTTTTCCAATAAGTTATTTTTCACACAGTTTTCTAGTTGCATTTTGCAGAAATGTAGGATAATGGCAAACTCCTGTAGAAGTTTCTAATGCCCTGCAGAATGAATTTCACTTAAATCTTCTAAAATTCACTTCCGTCTCTTCTCACAGATGAAAATATGAGACTTCTCATATTTTTTTGATTCTGCATAGTTATTTTTTTTTTTTTATTCTGCATAGTTAAGCTGTAAGATTTAAAAGCTAAGGCTGATTTTCTTTCTTTAGTACTTCCTTGTTGATTTGATCCCACAAGCTCCACAGGTCTCCTCGGCAGAGACAATAGGAATGTAGTGAGATATAAACTTGTAACCACCTGCTTTTCCAAGGAAGCATGGTTTGCCCTCAGTGAGAAGTCAATCTTTTTTGAGGGTAAAATTTGTGCCGTGTGGTCTTGTTTTTTAGCAGCCTGGCATGTGACGGAATGTTTCCTTTTTTAGCACTCAGAGTTTTTACTCAACCATCCAGCCTGCAAAACTGAGGAGGACCAGCGCTGTCCTCTCTTCAGCAGGACATTATCACCAGCAACTCTCGACTCTCACCATCCAGGTTTTGCTGAAGGGAAGAAAAGGAAACAGCATTTACAATTATGTTCTCTGCATTCTTGTTTGTTCTCTCTCTTGTTCACAGTTCTTTGCAGCTGGTGGGTAAGTGCCTCCTGCTTGCTTGCTGTGAAGGCTCTTATGAAAGTGCTTCCACTCCTCTGGCTTTTCTGGGTGATTGTGGTTCTGTGGTGCTGCCAATATGTACATTATTATTTTGAGGATGGGGAACCTCTTAATGGCAGGCAAGAGGCAGGGGAATGATCTCACAGAAAAAACGAAATGGTTACAGAAAGAACTGGAGAGTCAATTCCTAATGACTTTATTCATATATAGTGGCACTATCATTTCAATGACCCCAGAAGATCAGACCTAATAATGATATATGTTTGAATGCCTTTGTAAAAATTTATTTAATTCTTCACTTCTGTGTTCTTATTTCTGAGCTGTTGGTGTCCAGGTAATGGTTGCAAAATCAGGGAGGGAAAATCTCCAGGAGTGGTGAAATGCAGAAATACTGGTAGGACATTAGGATATTCACAGATTATGGCTCTGAAGGGGTTTTATTCACTGTTTTGAACAGACTCACTGAATTCACTGACATTAATAAAGTGGATGGAAGAATTTTTTCTTAAATAAAATTGTCTGAAGTTTAGGAAGTCACTTGTGGAATTGCAGTATACAACACTACTGCTATATCTTTATCTGCACTTCTCAAACAGGTGGCTTCTGCAGGCCTGAACGTTTAAGGTTAAATCCTTTACCTTTCCAACTCCTGAGGATTGTCACAGATTTCCTCAGAGTATATGGTATTTTTTTAATCACCATGGTCTCCCTGCAGGCCAGAATAATTATTTTCAGTGTACTGTATATTATCAATTACATAGATTTAATTTTTTTGCAAGCTTTTTAAGGAAATGTCTTTAACCTCTTAAATACATTTTCATTAAATATGACACCCACTGCTCAAGACATGGATTAGGGACCAAAACTGGTTATGAATTCCACTAGTTTTGGCAGGAAACACAAAGTGAAAGACAAGGCAGCAGAGTAAATTCATAGGCATGGTTCACAACTGCTGCTGATAAACTCATCGCAGGACTGAAATTAGCTCCCCTATGTCTCTCCCTTACCTTGAAGCCAGCACTTCAGGCATGATCAGATAAACTGCCTGGAGAGCTAGGGATCCAATTTTTGGTGCAGGTGTACCTTCTAACTTTCACCAGCCTTTACCCACTAGCAAGTGTCAGATGCTAGTACTCCCCAGTCCTTGCTACTTTCTCAGACTGTGATTGGCTTCCCAAAGTCATTCCTGGCTCATAGCAGGGCATGGCAGATCTTGTATTCAGCATGGCTGAGGAGCCCAGAGTGACCCCTGAGAAACCCAGACCAGTTCACTCACATTTATATGACAAAAAGGAAAGGAAAGCTGGATTTAGGGGAGAAAAGGCAAACAGCTCAGCAAAGATGCCTGTGTACCCACTAGGAGACCTCTAAGATCTGGAAGGGTGAGCAAAGTTTTTAGAGGAAAGAGGTCTACAGGGCCATGCATCTGAGGATAGGTTGGATGGAACAAGGTAATGGTAATATCAGTGTGGTTGAGAGAATTCACTGACCTAAAACCATCCAAGAAACTGTGCTTAGCTCAGTTGCTGCTGCTGCCCACCACTGATGCACAGTATGGTGACATATAATCACAAGATACATTTTCTATTGTCTACTTCATTTTTAATCAGCAGAATTGATGTTGCTCTGGATCCTGTTGAAAAATACAATGTTTTTGTCTTACATGAATGCAATGACTTGTTCATGTGAATGGGAAGCAGAATCATATCGCTTATCCACTATACATATATTCTATATTAACTATTTGATATGTGTTGGGTTTTTTTTACAGACATTAAAACATTTTTACTATATAATAAAATCAACAGGCTCTGTCTCGAGGCATCTATTGCACAGTCAGTTAGAACTGCCACTTGCAATCAAGACAATGAATCACAAAAATTCAGGTGGATCACAGATCATCAGCTTATGAGTGTGAAACTGAAACTATGCCTGGGGGTGCCTTTGAAGAAGGATCAGGCCATGGTCACCCTGCACCCTTGTAATCAAAAAAGTGAGCTCCAGTGGTGGGAATGCAGAAATGAAAGCCTCCTTGCAATCCGAGGAAAAGATTTATTTTTCAGTCCTGGCAATGAAGAGCACGATAATGTTTTGCTAAAGAAGGAGCTGAGTGCAAAGAATAAATGGAATATCTATGGGGCCATGGATGTTTTATGTTCCCAGGGATATGAAGGTACAGGAAACTGATTATTTCATTCTTTGCGTTAATTCCTTTGTGAGTGTTAGAGTGTTTAGGATCTTTAGCTCTGACTATTCTGACTCCTTCAGTGACCATCAGAGTTTTAGAATATCCATGCACTGAGGTATTTAACTTTGAATTTAATGTTATATTTATGTCCAAGCATATATTATACATGCACAATTTTTAGTCTATGTATTATAGTACATTAGTATTTCAAGTACTGTCAATATTACATGTACTCTCAAAGTATTCTATAAAAACATATATTAGTATTACATATTAGTGAATATGTATATACATACTTACTCTCATACTATGTAAAAGTATTCTCTAAGGTCATTATTGCTCACCATACTATGTCATCGCATTATTAACAGAGCACATAAACACTGAGAAGTTTCTTACACAGTCAGCGGGATATGAAATTTACATCCCCATGAATAAAGCACAATATGGCTGAGCTGAGAAAGGTCTGAAAGTACTGATTTAGGTGGAGGAGGTATGGCTTTTTTGACTCAGCAAATGAGGATGCTCATGGAATAATTATAGCCACAAGTGCAATTACCTTTTTTGATTAGCTTGAGTCTGATTGTTCTGAATGGCTTTCCCACATCCAGAATGAATGCTTTAAAATCCTCCTCACATGATATTTGAATACTGAACTCTTAGCTTTGCATGTGGGAAGCTGCTTCACCGTATGCTATACTTAATTGATCACTGGAATAAAACCAGAGATAGATAGTCTAATATATGTTTACTTTTTTTCCAGGAATCAAGTCTTATAAATATTAGCTCCTGCTCTTGCACATGTTATATAAACCTTAACATTGTTTGAAATACAAGCATCTTAGGGTAGAGCTCTGGAGCCTTATTAAGATTACAAAAGCATCTTGGTCAGAAATTTAATTATAGACTTCATCTATGATATATTACTTTACATTAGAATAGCAATGCTCTAAAACACCTATCAGCAGCTGAAGTCTGGAAAAGTGCTGAAACAATTATTTCATGTTATGGGAACAGTGGAAAGTACTTTGAGGTGCAATTCTGCCACAGACGTTACTTTTCCCCTTAGTTTACCTTCATTTGTTACTTTTCACATTCATGTTATCATTTTGTCTTCTCAGAGACCTTCACGCTGCTGGGGAACGCTTTCGGGGCGCCGTGTGTTTTCCCGTTCCTGTTCGAGCGGCAGTGGTGGGCGGAGTGCACGGCGGCAGGCCGTGCCGACGGCCGCCTCTGGTGCGCCACCACCGCCGACTACGACACGGACCAGCGGTACGGCTTCTGCCCCTCCGGAGGTGAGGTGCCTGCCCCCTTCCAGCTCTCCTGGGCGTGCCGCTGGCAAACCAGCATGAGCAGAATATGATCATCTTCGTAATAACAACTCCTGACTTACAAGAATGTATTTTAGTATATGATGCACTGCCACATGCTGCAGGTCTCTATGCAAGAAAATGGCATGTTGCACAAAGATGTGAAGAGAGTGACTGAAGAGTAAAACAGCATTCAGTTCCCAATTACTGTGGGGGTGTTACTGAGCAGCACAATAATTCTAAGCTCCTTACTGTTTCCCAGCCAGGCTGTGTGCTGTTGTCACTGTTCTACAACCCTTCTCTGAGGCCTCCTGTTGTGATGGAAGTGGGCACGAAAATGAGCGCCGTACGAAGATTGATGTTGAAGCTAATGCTTTAATCTGCATGATTCTCATGAGAATATATTTTATTGCTAAAGTGGAATGTGTCCTCTTATTCATGCTTTTAAGCCCTGTTCATATTGTCCAGAAAGCAGCCTTTCCATCCCTTTGACGTCTGCCTGACATTTCTCTGCAATTTCAACCACTTTTATTTCTGTCACTTCCCCTTCTATCTCCCTTTATGGCTTGGAGAGCTTTGCATTCATGATGTTGAAATCTCCACCTGACACATCTCATCTTTCTTCTATATTTCTCCCCATGGCTCCTGTTCAGCATTGTCTTTTTTTTTTTTTTTTTTTTTTTTTTAATTAGAATGCTCTTTATTCCATTTGATTTAAAGTGGACTTTCAGTGTGGCACACATCCCTAGTCAACTGTGCTTTCCAGGTTCCTGCAAAGATACCTCACACACTGAGCCCTGAAGGTGTGTGACATAGGGTCATTGAATGATTTTCAGTGTTTTTGGAAGCTAGTCCCAGCGTTCAGTTCTTTATTAAAAGTTCCTCTTCATACTGACTTTTGGGAATGTTTGGAAACACATGATGTTATTTTGTGTTGTGCTTGATTGAGCATGCAGAGATCTTCAACAAATCAAAGATGCAAAGGTAGTCGGAGGAGAAGCATGATGCTGCTCAGCACCATTGCTGTGTGACAGGCACATCCAGAGGCCCTTTGAAAGGGGATGAGATTTATCTAAGAACTTTTTTGTTGCTAAATTCAGGTCTAGGGCTAGTTTTTACAGCTCTCAGTGGGAGCTGCTGTCTAGAGAGAGAAGGAGATGTTGCACATCTTTTCAAAATTTTCACCTGGGACTTCTGCCACGTACTCCATGCAATGCATTTTCCTATGCAATCAATTTCCTTATGGTAATTCCTGACTTGTCTCTCTTCATGGAACAGGAGGCAGCAGTACAGGCCAGCTTTACCTGTCAGCTTACCAGCCTTAATTTTGTCCTTCCCCATCTGATTGTAGTATTTTCAGTGGTCTTGAAAGAGCAGCCTGGGTAAAATTTAAGGAGACAAGTGAGAACCTCTGACACAGAATGAGAACCTGCAACTCAGTTTTCTGTTGGCAAGTTACTGTGACCTCTGTTCTTATTGTCCTTTCCACAGACATCATTTTCGACAGTACATGGACTACAGATCTGTCAACAAATGTACCCTACCAAATAAATGCTGACTCAGCTCTCACATGGCACCAAGCCAGGAAGAGCTGTCAGCAGCAAAACGCAGAATTACTGAGTATTACAGACATTCATGAACAAACATACCTTAGAGGTAAGGCAGTAAAGCAAACCCTGGCTTACATTCAGGATCTGTTCAGGCTGTCATAATTGCTAGGGATTGTTTAGTATGATTTTGGCCATTGCCTTTGGATCTAAATATGTGTGGGCAAGAAAAAAAATCTTTTAGAATTTGCAAGTTCATACCAAAGTTGCTGCCAAAGTTACATAGAATTCAAAGTATTCCAGCATCCTGCAAGTGTAACAGTTTGACTTCATATTTACAGATCTTATTTTGTATTAAAACATCTTTTTTTTTGGATGGAATAAAATATCCGGAAAAGTAAATTGAAGTCTTACTTTTGGTCAAAAGGAAGCTTCAAAAAAATTGAAAAGAAAGAATAGAATTATCGTTATTCCAAAAGAAGGATGTTTTATCCTTCATTATGCCAAAGGAAGGATGTTTTGTTTCAACTGCAGTTTTGACAGCTTTTTTTTCATTCACTTGCCAAACTGAAAAATGCCAGTTATTTATAGGTATCAAATTGCAGCTTTGCTTTTCCACAGATGGATGAAGGAATGATATGGAAGAAATATTTTTTATTTGTTTTAAGGATTAAGTTAACTTCTAACAGATTTATTTTTATTGTTTGTATTTTTACTCTACCAATGATTCTACTTAAATGTACAGAATATAGCCTATTCTGCAGATACAGTTTTGTTTTGGTTATACTCTGTGGATATAACATGTGTTCATTTTGCATTAGTTGATAGAATAATGCAAGGAGTATCTGGTTTTTTGCCTTTTTACAATATTCAAACTTTGGCATATTTGAATTTATTAGGTACCATAATATCTACAGTTTTTTGCAGTTAGATATTTAGGAATTCCAAGTCTTCCTAGAGACATTGTAAGTGACCATTGCTAATACAAAAGAGATTTATAAAATAATTTATATTATTTTTGTAATTTAGAATTAACAGAAGGTACATATTCTGCACTGTGGATAGGACTCAACAGACTGGACTTGAGTAGTGGATGGGAGTGGATTGGAGGCAGCCCTTTCCAGTACTTAAACTGGGCTCCAGGTAGATGTGACTTCGTTTGGTTTTGTATTTCCAAAGACAAAATATACATACCTCAAATACTGCTGTAAATTTTATTATCCGGTAGATATGCCGTAAGTAATTTAGCTTTTCTTGCTTTAGCTTTAGAAAAATCTCTTTTTCTATAGCAATATAAGACAGAAACCTTCAGTGTGTTGCAAAAATATTTTAGCTGTGAAAGCAGCACTGCCTGTCCCAAAAATTTAGTCTTCCATTTCTTGACTAGCAACTAAAGTATGAGTTTACAGGTTTGTATGCATTTACCTAACTTACACACTGCATTTCATACGGACATTTCCACTACTGGAGACATACATTAGCTCTTGCCAAAGGTGGGAAAGCCATGACCTCCATCATTTCATCCAGGAGTGTATTTTAGACCTTAGGGCTCTGTTATTCTTTCAGAAGAGTTCATTTTTTTTTTCTCCCTGTACTTTTCCCAAAGGAAGCCCATCTCCAGAATCTGGAAAGCTCTGTGTGGTTTTGAATTCTGAAATAAAAGCTAAATGGCAAAATTGGGAATGTGATCAGAAACTTGGTTATATTTGTAAGAAAAGGAACTTTACTTTGGTTCCTTCAGGTACGTTGCTATATATTGATAATTAAATTAGAAGCTGTTATCTGAATCGTTCAACATATTGACAAAGATGAACATAAGAATTTTATTAGAAATAGAACTAATTCTTGTTTCTCTGGTTTCTTTTTACAATGATTTCAACCTTTCTAATCTGACCTCCAGTTCCACAACACACAGATTGAAACAGATAAAAGCAAAGAATATCCAACTAGTCCCTTCTGTCTGTGTTTCAGTGGCCAGGTCTCCCATTTAAGTACACACAATGCTGACCATCAAAAGGGAGAACAACCCAAAAATTACTTCAGAAGAGGGACATTAGTAAATACAAGCCCAAGAAAGAAAGAAAGAAAGATGCATAACTTAGTGTGATTTTAAGTCATTCTCCATGACTTGTGGTCAGCCAGCATCCAGATAAGCAAGTTCAGAGCTCACTGCAGAAGTGGGGGAAGACCAAGAGAGTGGAAGATTGACACACTGAAGTGAGAAAAGATATGTGAAGTGTATGAAGGTTTCCCTGTTGGTGTGACCCTATGTATCCATCTAGCTACAAGTTTGTGTTGATGACTTTTACTCTATCAATATACTTAATCCTTTAAAAATTTGTAAACCTTCTATGTTAGTTGCAGATAATGTCTGATTTCTCCTATCTGAAAAATAACTACTAGGTGATACAGAAGCTGATAAAATTAATAAATTTAAAAACTAACATGTTTGATCAATACATTACAAAATTAATATATTTGTTGCAGACATTTGACTAAACTTAGAATTTTTATTAAATATTATTTGTATTAAAAAGCCTTCCTTTTCCAAGCAAAAAAATTGCATCATTTACAGAATCACATTTATGTCTATTAAATTTTGTGTTCATATTTTCCTTATGATGAGAATTTCAAAAGATAATTCTTAGTTTAGAACTTTTGCACAGATGAAATGGAAATATTTTCAGTGTCATGTACCTTGCATGGCAATTGAAATCCTCTAAACCTTGGTACGTGTTCCTAGGTGACCTTGGAGCTGTTACCTGCCCCGATGGATGGGTGTCCTATGTAGATCACTGCTATAAGATCTTCAGGGACAGCAAAGGATGGGAAGGAGCTTTGGCCTCTTGTCAGAAGGAAGGGAGTCACTTGGCCAGCATCCAAAGCCTTGAGGAGCACAATTTTATGGTGTCTCAACTTGGGTACAGTGAGTATTTCCAGGGGGTCTCTTGTCTTTGCCTGTACGGAAAAAAAGACAGCTGAATTGATAGTTCCTGCTAATTATGGATGTTGAAAAAACTGATTTTATTTATTGCCAAAGAAATTGATGTAGGTCTGGGGGGCTGGGCTTAGGGGCTTTCTTTATATTTTTCATGTTTTTGAAAGAAGCTTAAAGCATTCACACTCCAAATTACATAAAACCAGTATTTTAAAATTTGACCATGCAATGGAACTGAAAAGTAACTATTCAGATTTGTATCACACCATTGTGATGTATCAGCATTAGGCTGGTAATTCACACCCACTGTTATGAGGAAGAAGAGCAAAATTTTTTCATCCAGTGCAAGGATTTCCTTACAGCCTAATTTTCCAAAGCATACAGTCTTTATTTTAATATATATGTGAAAATATTAATTTATAAAGGTATCATATAGCATACCAAATAATTTTATGCTTCATAAATTTATGAAAGGAATTCTATGTCCAAAGCTTAATGGTTGGTGCTGTGAAAAGGGCAGAGTGTCAAAAGATATCTCTGTTTCCATCCCTAGATCCAACAGACAAGCTATGGATTGGGCTGAATGACCGTAAGGTTCAAATGTACTTTGAGTGGAGTGATGGTACGCCGGTGACATACACCAAATGGCACCTGGGAGAGCCATCCACTACAAACAACAGGCCAGAAGACTGTGTCCTGATCAAGGGCCAGGTGACATTACTCATTACATATTGTACTTCTATATTAAAACTAACTAATAAAAGAATAACATGCTCTGTTATTTCAGCAAATGGCTAAGGCCAGAGAAAGAGATGTAGGGATTGAATTAAATGAGATTGAGAATGAGACTGAGTGTGACCTTGAAAAAAAAAACATGTCTGCATCACTGGTGAAATATTCTCTTTAAGTACATCTGAAAGTCACAAATTAAATTATCAGGGCTACAAAACAGGTCTCTGGAGGTATTTTGAGTGCATTCTCTCCTTTTTCCTCTGGTGATAATGATGGTATATGGGGATCTCTGATTCCTGCTGGCTCCTCGTTGCCTGCTCGTTTGCCATCCCATAGCACAACAGCCTGTGCAGGACCCAGCACAACGGGTCAGGCAGCAGCTCCATGCACCCTCCTCCCTTCTTATCACTGCCAGCTGTGGCTATCTTGCTATATTGCTATAGCCCAGTCTAATATTTCACTGAATGTGAGCAGATTTGGTTTTGATATCGTGTAGGAAAATTGGATAAGGAAAAAAATTCCATTAAAAAAATAAAAGGAGGAAGAAGACAAATAATTTTCATTATAAACCAAGACATTATCTATCTTCTTTAGATTATTCATCTTTATCTTCTTTTTATTTCAAACCTTTTCCTGACACAGAATGGATACTGGGCAGACCATGTCTGTGAGAAGAAGGCCGGTTACATTTGTAAAAGAAAAGGTACATCAAAAATAGACGGAGAAAAAAAAATTACTGCTGCAGGTTGCAAGAAAGTAAGTATGTGAAAATGGAATGTCAGTTTCTCAGATGAAATAGGTACATTGTCAGAGAATCAATTAGAATTATTTGAATTATTTGTATTATTTTAATAAGGGTTAAGGAAGGGTTTTTTTGTTTTATTTATTATGAAGTTTCTCCCTCTCTCTTAGTTACTCCAAACTTTAGAAAACCATTTACAGAAACTGCTTAGGAGGAATCTGTAATTTCACTGAAAAAAGTTTCTAATTCATAATATTCATGGTCATTGTGCTTCATTCATTTTTAAATGGCTGACTTCACTTAATACATGATATCACAATTATTTAAAATTTTATGGAAATCCTAAAACCATATTACAGGGCTGGAGAAGATATGGGACCTACTGCTATTTTATTGGACATGTTCCAGCAACATTTTCAGAAGCAAACACCACTTGTGAAGGAGAAGAAGGTTACTTAGCCACCGTTGAAAGTAGGTATGATAATGACTTTTTCTTTGCTTTTAAATAGGAAAAGATTGTATTTTATGAAATATTCCTAGGAAAGCTAACACAGCACTAAGCAGCAAAATGGTTAAGTAACAGATGAGGTGTCTAGTTGAATAGCAAAAAAGTTTTGCTTTCTTTGTTGTTTATATAGAATCTGAATCCTATGTAGGGTCTTGTCCCCCAGTTTGAAGCAAGGAATAGGAGAAAAAGTTCCATCATCACGTTAGACTAGTAGGATTTGGGTAAGAGACTTTGTTTTCTCTTGTGTCTTTGTGATGTCTTTTACAGGTATGAACAAGCCTATCTGACTAGCCTTGTTGGGCTGAGGCCTGAGAAATACTTCTGGCTTGGCCTCTCTGATGTGCAGGACCGAGGCATTTTCAGCTGGGCCAACGGTGAAGCTGTCTCCTTCACGCACTGGGATGCAGGAATGCCTGGTAGGTGCTGTGATGAGGGATGGTGGGTGCTCTCTGAGATTGTGGTTCCTATTTAGGTTGTATGAGTAACATCCTCTGATTTTTATGTTTTAAATTTTTGGTGTGTTTTGCAAGTACTTGCAATTTTCAAGTTTCATAATCTAATTTCAAAGGGAAAATTTTAAACTTCAGTTTTATATTAGTTTATATTATCTGATATATTTACCCATAAGATTAACTTTTGGCCCATCTTCATGGGGAGATAAAAGGAGTAACAAATGTGTCCTGAGATTATTCCACACTTTGGTGAAAAAGTTAGCCTGGGAGAAGAGTTTGAAACAGAGCAACTGTAATATGGATTTTAAGTTAGAATTCCAAACCCAAAGTATCAAAAATCACTGTGCCATTATTTTTTTTAATGTGTGATACTAATTAAACTGCATTCATGGGTTCATCCTGTGCAGAAGCACAGAAAACAAAATTTTTTTACGCCATGAGGAAATCTGCTCTCCATGGGATATACTATGTTCGTTTTAGTCTTAGATCATTTTTCTGAAGACTTTCTTGAAAACCTTCAGTGATGTTAGAAAATATAAAATAAAAATATTAAAAAATTATGAGAGACAAAGACTAATAAAACCTCAGCAAATTTCATAAGAAGTAAACTTGCCTGAGTTTATCGCCTGAGCTGGGACCAAGGTCCCTCCCCAGCTACAACCCCCACACTCTCACAATCAGACAAGGTTTCCTTAACTGCTTGAACCAAGGTTTCCCCAGATTTTTTGATCCCTAAAATAATTCAATCATGGTGCAGTAATAAAATCACAGCTTGAGCTGGGTGCCTCCAAGGAGGGGGAGGTTCTTGAACGAAGGAAACCCTGGACTTTTTTACCCTTACAGTCTAAATGCAGTGGTGTCTGGGCTCCTTGGCCCCTGCTGAGCCTTTGGGTGTCCGGTCACCTGGCTGGACCACTGGTGCCTGTGCCCTTTGCTGTGCCAAGGGTCAGCACCAGTTCACAGCCCATTGCCTTGGGTCCCACCACCCAGAGCTCAACCTCCAGCTGCCACTCCAGCCTGCAAACCAAACTACCTGCAGCAAATGCATTCCTCAACAATCAGGCTGGAGCAGTAAAAGAAAATCCGTTTCTTTGCATCTGTGTTCACTGAGAAGAAAATGGACTTTCTGAGCTGGAAACTTTCTTTCTGAGGATATCTTTGGAGAATCTGTTTCAAGCTGAAACATCAAGAAAATAGATCATGGAGGAAATTGATAGCATGAAGTCAGGACTAAGCATGGCTCCAAATCTTAAGATTACGTGAAACAAACCCTTCTCTTTAATGTGTAACTTCCTGTGAAAGCTGCCTTGACATCTGAGCTTTGCAAAAAGACAAATTTAGTTACAGGAGATGTGGGGAAATTCAAATGAATGAGCCATTAGTAAATTAGCTGAATCTGTAATAAAGGACATATAGTGGGAAAGATACATAAAATCACTTCTGGAAAGGGGGGTCATGCTTATAGAAATCTCAGAGCTTCACTCAGAAAGTGAAAGCATATGAATGAGGGAAATCTAGTAAGTGTGGTCTATCTCAATTACCAAAAGCCTTTCAGCTAATCTGACCTAACACCGAAAAACTCTTATATGAATAAAAATATTGATAAAAAGGCACTGACTAGAAGGTGGATTTATTTTATGGGGTCTATTTTTACTAAGGAAGTAAAAACTGTTGGTGTTCGCCAACAGAACCCCATAATGACCATTGCCAAAGCCCATGCTGCTCAATATATTTGCGGACCATCTGGAAAATGTGCAATAGTGGGGTGACAAGATTTGCTGATGAGAGTAAATTATTTCTGATAGCAAAGATGTGCCTGTGAGAAAACTCAGGACGGTATCAGGAGAATAAGTGACTGAGCATGATCAGTAAAACAGTAGATGAACTTTGATTCAGGTAAAGGATGCTCTTAGGAACAAATACATGTCTTGAATTCCCATAAAATGATGAGTTTATAGCTGAATTTAATTTCGGCTCCTGGAACCATGGTAGACAGAGCCATTAAAACATCAGGTCTGTGCCCAACAGAAATTTAAAAAAAACCCAAACTAAACAAAAAACCCCCAAATAAAATGTTAAAAATACTTAGGGAGTTAAGTAAGAGCACAAATAAGCCATTGAATGGGCCCATTTTGTGCATTCGACTGCATCTTGTGTGATGTAGGCAGCTCTGTTTCCCTCTGAGAGAACAATCTAAAATTATGGCAAAGATTACAGGGTAAGTTTCATCCTGAAGCTGTCTAGGTTTGCACACGTGCCCTCTGTATGCACCAGAGGGGTTGATGCCACCTATGTGAAAACCACTCATGACCAAGGTAATGCTAACTCATGTAAAACAGGCTTAACATAAGTCCAAATGAGATTCTCACTTGAAAACACAAGATTTCACTGTAAAAACTCTAATTTCTACCCAAAGAAATAATTACGTAGGACATTCAAAATGAAAAAAAAAAAAAAGAAAATTAGGATTCTATGTTGATCATGATCTCCTCAAACAGAAAATACTACTTTGCCTGTATGAAAACCACCTAAAATATAAATTTGCTTTTCAAATGTTATTGCATTACAAAAAGTGAATGGTTGCTGCTCAAAGATTTTGACAATTAGCTAATTCACACTTTAGAAAATATCCAACATAATTTGTTTTGGGTTTTCTTTGCTTCACAAAGGAAATAATCCAGGATGTGTAGCCATGAGAACTGGGACTGCAGCTGGATTATGGAATGTTCTTGACTGTGAGACAAAGCAAAAATATATTTGCAAGCAGTGGGCAAAGGGTGCAACAGTTCCACCTATTCCAACTACTGCTCTGGTGCCCACGTGCCCTGAAGGTTGGGTATCAAACAACTACAGAAGTTCCTGTTTTAAAGTAAGTGCTTAAATAGTTAAAAGAAGCAGCTTGTTTGGGGAAAAACAATAAACAAGAAAAAAAAAAGGAACATGCATCTTAATTTTGCAATATCTGAAATTGGAATAGAGCAAAAAACCAAAATCTCAGTAAATCATCCATGAGAGGAGAAAAATTAAGGAAGAAAGAAAACACACAGGAAAGAAAATGAGGAAGTTTGTGCTTCAGGGGTTGAAAGAACTGGAAGGAAATGAAAGAAGAGGAACATAAATATCAAGGTCCCAGAAAGACATAAAGAAAAGATAAGAAAAAAAAAACAGAACAGGAAACAACTCCATATTAAAATTATTCAAAGGAAAATGTCAAAATTCTGTATTAAACAGCAGAAGCAGCAAAGCTGGTTTGTTGGCGCTGCTCTTTATGTCTGTTGTGCAAAGATGTGGTTGTCTGAGATGTGACAGACAACAGAAACAGAGAGAGAAACAGAGAGGTGCAGCCTCTACCATCACAATGCCTAAGGCTGGATCTTGCTAAAATCAGCACATCACCCCACAAAAAAAGAAAAAAAAAAAAAGTCACACGAAAGCTTAATTAAATGAGTGTTTATGAAGGACATTTACTTGAGAGTTTCTGATGCAAAGCTACAGATAACTTGTGTTTGAAGTGCAGTCAGTTATATCTGAGCAGGCATAAAAAAGGAGTTTGGAAAAGAAATGAGTGTAATGTGACAACAGTGATTTGGGATCATGCAAAGTTGAAATGTGCTAATTGTAAGATGTTAATATTTTTTATCACTTTATTGAATTAATGAGTCCTTCTTTTTTTTTTTTTCATTTCTTTCAAATTCACCTGGAATGCTATTTATTTGGGCTCCTTTATCCCCAAATTATATTTTTAACTTTGATCAAACCTGTGCTTGTTGTCTCTTAAACTAGTACAATATTATACTGTAAATGTAAAGTGAGAATGGTAAATTACCATGAGGTCATTCTTTTGCCTGAATTTTCAGACTCCTCCCAGATCATTTTGCCTCTCCACAACAGCTACTCCCCTTTCCCTTCATATGGAAGTTGGCTTGGGCTCTTCTCCAGTTTATAAAAGTTAAAGAGAATTGTTGGGGAATTGTATTCCCTTTCCCCTTCTGGCAATGGTGGTTTTTTTTTTTTTTTTCTTTTTTTTTTTTTTTTTTTTCTTTTTTTTTTTTCTTTTCTCCCCCTTTTAACACTGTTAAGTAGTAGGCAGCTCTAGTGTAAAAGTTGTAGGAACAGAGTGGGAAATACTATTTCTCTAATGGACTTATACTCGGCTCGTATGAAGTCTTATTTATGTTTGATCAAGACTATACTTCTTTTATTATTGTAACACGTATATAATATAAATTTCTCCATAGCATTTTTGCAGATCAGAAATTAGAAAGAAATCATGGTTTGAAGCTCGACATTTTTGCAGACAAATAGGAGGGGATCTGGTCACCATTAACAATAAGGAGGAGATACCATTAGTAATCCAAGCAATGAGGTTGGTATTTGATTTGTGTTTATCTTATCAGATGTAAGGACTTTTCATATGAACTATTATGAATGATCCTACATGATTTCTAAGATGAATGGATTCCTCAAAGCCAAATACTTTGAAATTTATCTACTCAGTATTGTTTTAACCTTTTCATGGAAAAAAAGTGATTTTTGTCAAGAAAAATTTTAAAAATCTTCCACCAGTATCATGACTACTAGATGTAGTTTAAAAACACATGGAATTAGTGGTATTTTTACAAGGATAGAAAATATGATCCATTTATCTATTGTTGAAGTAGATATGTATTTACCTTGCAGCAGTCAGTGCTGAAACCACTTTTGGAATCTGTGAAGGTTTTCCTTAAGTAAATAGTACATTAGGGAAATACATGATCAATATTGCTAATAAGTCTGATAACTAAGCTATTGACACTGAACCACAGAAATATTACACATTTCTATGAAGAACATGTGTATGCACTTCACCAAAGGTAATAGGGAAATTTGCAACTTCACTGTTTTTACAATGTGCTCTAGAAAGTTCAACAATGTATTTCTGGATTTTTATGTGTTGACGTTTACACACTGCTCTATCCTGTAACTTCTTTCAGAGCCAACCACTGTATGTTTGAAACAGTTTGGCTTGGTATATTTACCTTGAATCCTGATGAAGGATTTTCCTGGAGTGATGGCTCTCCAGTGAGTATTTTAATTTTTCATCCTATTTGTTTGCTTAAGATACTTTGGGATTTGTACATATCCTTTTTGGCTTTTTTGCTATTAACCTCATTAAAGAAAACGCCAAGCCTACAAACATTGATGTAGCTGCTAATCTGTATTGTCATGACTAATATCAGCAAATTAACATTTGAAGAGACGGAAATTATCTGTATCTCATCAGAATCTGTAGGTTTCTGTGTAATTCTCCAATTTATTTTATTTTATTTTAATATTTACATTTAAGGTCAAAACATAAAAATTCATGTATCATGTGTCCTATCTCTGGTAGTAGCCATAAACGCCTACTATTTCTGATAAACATGTTTCCCAGTCTACTCCTGAATTCCCCAGTAAATGATGGCTCAGAGTCTTTTAGAACTGGAGCTCATATCTGTAATTTTTGTTTATTTATTTCTGGGAATTTATCCAGTCATCTCTTGAGCCCAATATCTACAGCTGTGAAAAACATCCCTGCAGGATTCTACTCTTTTTTACACTTCATTTACCACTACTCCCTATTCTTTGGATTTTTTTTTAACGCAAGCAAGGACGTTTTATCTTATCCTGATCACATTACTTTCCAGAAAAGTTCCAGAAAGGAACATTGTCAAGAATTCTTGGCAATAATAAGTAGGTTGTATCCCATGGGTCTCTCTTCCCATTTGGACGACAGTTTTTTTCAGAGGTACCTCCTCTAGATTTGTAGGACATGACTTCCCTCCCAAAAGTCGCACTTCCATCCTCATTAACCACAGGGAAGGGCAAAAGTAATGCTGGATTGATGCACAACATGGTCACTGCCACCAGCCAGATGTTGGACAATGTAATTTTGAACCAGGTCAGATGTGGAGTGAAAAGTACCTTGTCTGCACATGATTAGCATGAGTTATATGTGCGTCAAGTTCACATCTAGGGAAAGTTTGTTAGAAGCAGTTCCTATGCCTGTTTCTCTTCTGTCTGTGTCTATGGCTCAGGGCACAAACAGAAGAAGCCCTCCATGGCAAGACAGCCGTGTCTGAACACTGACATCACTGGCCCACTCTAATATACTTACACCTATAGCTTTCCCTGCATTTCCAGCTCTTTTTAGATAAAACTAGAATCTTTGAGACAAAAGCAATTAGTTCCCATTTTCCACTGGAAAGTACATCTACTGGAACAGATGAAAAGAGTAATAAAGTTGATTTCTTCTATAGGTTAGGTACACAAACTGGGATGATAGTTCAAGAAATTCAGGACTACGCAAGTTTTGTGGTTCATTCCATTATGGGAGAGATTCTGAACAATGGTCTCTTTTGGTCTGCCAAGAACAGCATAACTGGGTTTGCCAAATAAAACAAGGTAGATTTCTTCTCTTTTAGCAAAAATATTAAAAAACTTTAATAAGTAGTTGCTTTCTACATTAAATTTATGGAGAAAGAGACAAAATTTTGAAGAACTACTTTTTCCAAATGGAGGTCAAGAGCATTAAGTAATTTATCATGGGCTGGGATTTTAAAATTATGGATGATAAGAAGGAATTGATTTTTTTTCCCCATAAATTAGGGTGCATAAATAATCCATTTATTATCAAGATTACAAAATTTTTAAATATTGAATCTTTTGGTTTTATTTTTGTAATGTTGGAGGTAAGGAGTTGTAAGGGCTTGTATTGTATTCCTTACAAAAATGTTTTTTAACAGAGGTGAAGCTAAAAATCAAGTATGAAATCTTTGTCAAATTTGTTGGTACTTCAGGTTCTCCTGTAGAATTATTCAGGATTCAACGGCTTTTGGAAAAGCAATGGTTCATAGAAGTGCTATTTCTTTTTCTATCCCAACCAGAAATAACTCACAGTCCATATATGTATGTATATATCTATATATCTATATATAAATATACATATACATGTACGTGAAGTCATATTTCTTTTTGCTTATGAATATTACTCAGAGAGTGTTTTTGATAGAGCTAAAATTTAGTGGAAAGTTTTTCCCTCTTGATGAAAATACCCCCAGGTGAATTATGGAATATCGACTTATGGATCAGTAAAGGAGCTGTATGCCTCAGTTTAAAGTGTTTCAGATAAATCTACTGTGACTTAGAGGCTGGAAGAGCAATTTTCCCATGCCTTGCTCTGTGCAGGAATGTGATTCAGCCAAAGCTATGGCTTTGCTGATGTGAAGCACCACTTGTGATACAAAGTTAAAGTAGATGACCTTGCATACTGAGCAATGTGAAGCTGAACTGTGTGGCTAAGTCTGCTTGCTAGTCAGTGGCAAAGGGGTGGAGAATCCTGCTCTGTTCCTCACTCTTCTTGTAGTCAGTCACAACCTACATCATAACACATCCTACAGAGATGCACCATGCCTTCTATTTTCTTCTTTTTCCAGGAGTGTCATTAAAACCTGAACCAACTGACACATATGGTAAGTCTTTGTATATATTTTCATTATTCATAATATTTTTCCTAAACTTGTTATTCTAAAAAAACCTTTTGTGTTATACACATATACAATTTAAGGTTACCTTATTTATCTTCCAGAACATAAAACCACTGCAGATGGATGGGTCATATATGAAGATAAGTTCTACTATATCAGCAAAGAGCAGGTCTCCATGGAAGGAGCCCGAGAGTTTTGCTGGAAGAATTCCGCAGACCTAGTTGTTGTTAATAGTAACAGGGAGAGAAGGTTCCTAAAGAGAGCACTAAAAGAAAATGTAAGAGTCATTATAAACAGGCAGGCTAAAGCAGAAACACTTTTGACAATCTGCTTGTAAAACCTGAGTTGTCTCAGAAGCAGCTATAAGCATTTTCAATAATGAAATATCCCCAAATGCACCCTTTGATCCCTTGGGATTTGGCCTCTCCTGCTCCTTGCCAGCTGCACTGATACAGTTGACAGGAAGAGTGACGTAGGAAGGTACCAATTCTCTTGGGAAGTAGCTGGTCTTTGACGGAGATTAAAAAAAGAACCAGTTTCTGACTCAAAATCTGCTTCTTTTCTACTCTGTCCAAGGGCCTTCAGTGCTGCAGGTCGTGGCTCTGATGTCCCAGATGAAAACGTGACTCCTGTTGCTGGGCATATAAACTTGTTGCTGTGGTTAACTGCAAGCAGGTGCTTTACTGCTGTGGACTTCAGTGGTTGCTCTGTGGTCCTAATCAATGGTGTATCAATTTCTGCTTGTTTTGCTTCAAAGAGTTCTTTTTTAAATTGAAATTATGTCTTTCTGATTTAGGAGAGCTACGGGACACAGCCAGTAGGATATTTCATTGGTCTAAGAGTGAGCCTTGATAAAAAGTTCAGGTAAGTTAAGATGATCAGTGCAGCTTGTAACATGTAGAAACAAACAGAATATTTTATGAAGCTGGAGGTACTGAATATGTCCTCTTGAAGGTCTGAAGGCTGTTCCACATACCGTGTACAAAGCAAAATGGAATAGTCCTAGAATATTCTAAAGTATTCTAGAATATTCTGAAGTCCAATAGTTTCCCCAAAAAATAAATAGTAAAAGAACTTTTTTTCCTTGAGTAAGCACTTAGCCAAAGAAAATCTTGGCAGCTTTACTCTCCATACACACTTTCTTCCTTTTTCCACAGATTTACCCCATAAATTGGAGTGATACTTTGCTATGCTGAATTTTATACCTATAAACATACACACATGCACTTAAAGCATGCCCTATATCATAGGGTTTGGCTTTCTTATGCTTTTCATCTATATATCAGAGGGGTTCTCCAGAGTAAGGAAGACACAGGCAATGAGTACAAAAGGCAGTCTCTGCAAATACCTGTTCCAGGAGAAAAGTCAGCAGAAATTTACAGTACAAAAACAGTAGCAAGTATTGTGAAAAGACCAACTCACAAATCAACCCAAAACTAAACTAAGAGATTTTGAAGAGCATGATACACTGCTTACCTTCCTACCTGCTAGTTAGGATGTGTCTGGGAGGTGAAAAAAATCTGCTTCTGAGGTGGACCTGGAAAAGGTTAGAGGAGATTTGACTTTAACCTTTCTATTTTAATGTCACTCACTTATGTAAATGACTTACCTTGAGAAGGGCAGAAGAGGAGTGGGGAGAGAAGTCATTTTAATGTCACTCACTTATGTAAATGACTTACCTTGAGAAGGGCAGAAGAGGAGTGGGGAGAGAAGTTGATAGTGACTGAGTCAGTAGATGATTTTAACCTCCTGATTTAGGAGTCAAATTAGGGTCACAGAGCATTACATGGATCCAGTGAGAATCTCCTTAATTTAAATCAATTGTATCAGCAGCAGCAAGACATAGATGAGACAGTTGATTTTCTTTCCCACTTCAGGATATCATTTTAATATCCTTCTTTTTATTATGTATTATGACTGATTTTGATTTCTCTTATTGAATGTTGTCAAAACAATCATGGCCATTAACAGAAAATATGCTTGGTGTATTCTTTTTATATTTTGCAACCAGAAATATTTTACAGAAATTTCTTCAAATTAGAATAATCAAGAAATGGAAATATCTAACGGCCCCTCCCATTGTAGCCAGTTTCCATGTATTCTCATAGTTATTCTTAATCATGAGGTCTTCATTAAGACTACCATGTCACAACTGAAGGTAATAATTAATAACTGTTTGTATATCTTTTCTTTAAGCTGGATGGATGGAACTCCAGTAACTTATGTGGCCTGGGCCCCTAATGAACCCAACTTTGCAAATAATGAGGAAAATTGTGTGGTAATGCTGTCAGGGCACGGTAAGTGACAGTACAAAACTCTTAGATTTTATTTGCCTCTGCTTGGATTATAACTGATGCTATCAAACATCTGCTGTCAACTATCACATAGTCTTTGGTAGCTGTTTTCTGCAATTTCTTTCCTGTGACAAACCGACACAATGCAGTAACTCTCCCCAGTCATCAGACCACCAGCCATGGAAGAGTCTATGTCCTTAGAATGGGGAGATTTCAGTACCATGAGTAATTTAAAGCAGATGTTTCTTTCTGAGTTTGTAAGATTGATATTGCACATTTTTATCAGGCTTTTCACTACTTCTTTTAGTAAAAATTTGAGTAGTTTATCTTCTTTACCATGAACTTAAGAAAACATTTATAGCAGCCACAGGAAACAGGAGTTGAAGTTACATGTCAATGAGGAAAGAAAAAAATACATCTAATGCCCTAAGATATGTTTACAAGTACACTGAAATGAAAATTTCTTGCAAATCCTAGAGCTCTATTTCCTCTCAGGTTTATTTCTGTGACTTAGCTGAGGCTTATGGGAATTTAGTATATATGTATTGATCTCTCAATTTATGTTTTACAAAGAATTCATGCACCATGTTTGAACACCATATCGTGCCATTAGATTGATCTGGTATTTCCTATCTCATCCATTTCTGATCCATTTTCTCTTCAAATTTACTTCCTGGTGTATTTCCCCTGCTGTCTGCAATGTGATGATGCCAGATCTCAAAAAGAACAGGTATAGACACTGTGGAGAGAGCCTTAAATGAGGAGCAGATGGGTCAGCGAGCTCAAATTAACTACCTGGGGCTATAGTGCAGATATTATTAGAGCTTATTTGAAGGTGCCATGGTTACTTTGCCTTCAGATCAAGCTGTAGTCTGAAATACAAAATAGAGAAAATTGTGTTTATTAAAAAAAAGTGATAAATTATTATTACTAAATATTAAATACGGTAACATCTTGAATTTTGTATTCTTTGGGGTCTTTTTAGGCTTGTGGAATGACATTAGCTGTAGTTCTGCCAATAAATTTATATGTGAAAAACAAAACAGTTCTATTAATTCAACATTACCTTCTCCATTGCCTCCCGGAGGATGTCCAGAAAGTTGGATTTTTTTTAACAACAAGGTATGTCAATAAATATCTTCTGTAAATTGTGTAAAGCAGTAGAACTGAAAAGAAAATCCTGAAAACCTCAAAATTTTTTATGAATATAAAATAAATCTAGAGAGTAATTACTTAGTCAAAATGTGCAGACTGGGTGTCTGGGCTTTATTTTTTCAGTGACTATAGACATTTAACTTTGCAGAGAAGTACAGTAAAAGTGGATACATGCTGAATATATTTCAGAGAGCATAGTTTGTGCAGGCTTAAAATACACTATTTCTGCTTGAGAAAACCTCTCCTCCTCTCTTCATGTACATTATTTTGTTTAGAAATGCAAGTTTGTAAAGGTCAGTCTTGTAAAAAAGGTGGAAAGGTTTAGAAAGAATGTATTTGAACAATCCCTTTGGCCTGTAGGGGTTCACAAAGCCTGAATTCAGAAAGATGATGGCAAACTACAATTGTTTTGAGTACAGCTTTGCATTCAGACACAGTCTGGAAGTCCTCATTGTTGTAAGAGAAGAGTTTGTACCAATCTGAGTTGAAGTTCCATCTACCTAAGGCTGTTTTGTCTACTTTATGTACACTGTACTGCTATTGCATCCTCAGAATGTTAGGTCCATGTGCCAAAGGATATTTCACTCCCTTTGGCAGGATGAACATTTGTAACCACAATCATCAGAAGGAGAACATAGCACAGTAGAGATTATTCCCTGCAGCTGTTTCACCCAAAGCCACATTTTCTTGGTTTCAAATGATGCCTCTATTACCGTAGGAAGAAGGCAGATGAAAATGTGAAAAGTGATTATGTACTTGACCTCATTACAATCAGTTCATTTGATACCAGACTCCCAGATTACACCTTGTGCAATGAGGGGAGATAAGTGTATGCCTGGGTAGACATCCAGACTCTCTACTCTTGAGCTCTGTCACACAATCCAGTCCTGATTTCTTTTTCTGCAGAAAAGTACATCTTACAGTTAATTGGTAATATTCACATAGAGTAGTTCGAGTCTTTGCTAGTTTGAAAAAAGTGCTTGGTTTTTTTTCAGTGTTTCAAAGTATTTGCTTCCAATATAACAAGAAATCTCACATGGCATGCTGCACGAGATGTTTGCTTCAGTTTGGGAGGAAACCTGGCTGCTATACCAAATGAACAAGTGCAAGGTATGTATATGGGCTCTACTGAAAGAAAAAAAAATCTCAGTCTCTCACTAAAGAAACTGCTATACTCTCCTGTGTAGAATATGGGATTACCTGATGGAAGTTGCTTATTAGCCAGGTCAGCCCATGGTTTATTTCACCTTCAAACTGCAAAGCAAAAGCTAAAATTATTACATATAAGAAATAAAGTTTGTTTCTAGTTCTTTCAGCTGCTTCGTTTTCACAAAACTTCCAGTATGTTCTGAGGGTGGTTTCACAGATCTCTTAAACTGAAAGAAATCTGTATTTCCTGTCTCTTTCACTGGCAGTAGGATTTTCTGAAACCCTATGTGTGCATACACAGTGGGGAAGGGATGCTTAATTAAACGTGTAATTAAGAGCAAATGGGCTGTGTAGTGGAAAATGTTATCCTATTTTGTCCCCCACTCTGGGCTTTTGTATATTTTTCCCTTTTTTGGGGAAGAGCTTTCCATAATGAGAAATCTTTGCTTCTCTCCAGCTTTCCTTTTCTATCATTTGAAGTATGCCACAACTAATGTTTGGATTGGGATGAATGATATCAACAGAGAGTCCACATTTCTCTGGACTGATGGAAGCACTGTTTCCTACACCAACTGGGCTACTGGTGCACCGGAAAGGCAACAAAGCTACTTTGACTATTATGAGTTTGAAGAAGTGACAGATGATGCTCTGGAGGTACAGGAAATTTAAGTAACCTGTATACCTTAGGCAGCTAGTTGATTTTCCTAGAAGAAAAGTTACAGCAGCAATAATAGGATGCTGAAACAAGTCCTTTTGTAAGCACAATGGGGTTGAGCAAATCATCTGATAATGATTCCAAATACACCCAAAAGTTTGGCAAAGGTTCTGTAGAAGAGGAATTTTAAGCCTACCATCTGAACTATTGCAAAAAACAGCTGTGTAAAAGAAGCTTGGAGAAACTTATATGAGTTCCTCCCCAGACTGCATTAATGCTAATACTAAATCTTCAACACCAAACACAGAGAAGGTATGATAAACCAAAATTAAGGTTTTGGATGCAACAATTATTTGGCTGTGTATGTGCTAATGTGCTCCCACACTGTTTGACTTGTTTCTGATGCTACAAATTGGTATCTTCAGTAAAATTACTATTTCTTTCCTGAAACTCAGCTTCTTTTTCCAAAGGCGGTAATTTCTGAGGAAATGATTGGCCATTAGTCACCCAAAGTTTTAACATCTACCATTGGTCAACTTGCTGATGATTAAAACTTATTTAATTCAGCATAAGGGAGAAACTTGGACCACATCCCAAAATACTGCCATGGCCAGTCTTGAAATCAGGGGAGTCATGAAGGAGATACTGGAGCAATTAAACATAAGGAAGTAAAGAGAAAATATTTTGTTGCATCTGATAATGGTAATAAAGAGCATCTGCTTTCTGCAAGATAGTCAGCTTCAATAAGACTAGAGCTTTTAAGAGTAGTTCTTATATTGTTTTTCTCATTGATAAAAACGTTTTGAATCGGATGTACATAACCATAAATCAGAACTGAGAACTATTATATATACCTTAGTCATTTATGCAATCATTATAGGGTTCTTAATAAAACTGGTTAAATGGATTTTAATTGACTTCTTTCAGACCTTAACTGGCACCAGTGGAAGCCTGGTCCAAATTTAAGGGGTTACTAATAAATTCCAGGTCAAGCTGCTTGGCAGAAAGCTAGGAAATTTGAACTAATGACACAGGTGTTCAATAAGCTCCTCTCCTCTCTGCCATTAGGCCTGCAATAGCAGTTCAGGACCTTCAGCTTACCCCCTCCTCATTGCTTTTTGTAATGGCCATGCCTCTTCCCCTCCCCTTCAGACAGATTGTGTCTTCATCATGAAGTCAGATGGGAAGTGGAGAGATGATAGCTGTGACAACAAAAGAGGCTATGTGTGCCAGATGGATTCACGTGAGTTCTGTTCAACCCACTCTCCTAAATAGAAAGGATGCCTTGGTTAGATAAGATGAATATATAACTTGATGTGATTTCTTCCAACTCGGAGTCTCATTCTGAATCTTAGGCTTTTAGAGCTCCATCAGTGTTAAGCCAGTGCTATGTTAAAAGTACAATTTGTTTCACAAAAGTTGCTGAAGAGGAGCTACTATCTTAATTGGAGTTTTTGTACCTAATAATTAATAATACTAGAGAATAATAAATTAATTTTTTTTCTCAGTGAAGTATAAGAGGTTTAGGCATCCTGCCTAAGTGTAGTCTAAATCACCTTCTTACAGTGATCTTCCCATTCTCTTGGAAAAATCTGAGCAGAGCATTAAATTCTCTCTCACTATTTCTACTGAATGCCATATGATGTCAATCAAAATGTACAGCTTCTTGGATATGTCTTTATTGTAGAGAAAACTGTTATTTTTTTATAACTAAACATGTAATGAATGTTGACTCTTCTGTAGAATTTTAATTATACAAATCCCAGCTACCCAAGCATATAACAGGAGTAGAGAAGGCAAAGCACAGATAACATAACAATTTTGCCTCAGCTTTATGAAAGTAAAAATTATTCCCTCATCCCTCACTGCGGTCAGTTCCTGCAGCCAGTTCACTCTCAGCACGGCTAACATGCTTGTAAGAGGACCCCCTCCCTGTATAAAAAATACATAGCTTCATGGAGGTATTTTAAATTTTCTTCATCCCAGTTCCAGCTCTTCTGAATACATTTGCAATCACAAGGGTGGAAATAAAGCCTGCCTGGCTCAAATGTGCAGGCAATGTTCTGGCAGCCCTTACAGACAGGCCAACAACTTTGAGTTAACAGCGAGTGGTGTTAATTAACATCGGACCTCTAAGTCTTAGGCTGAGACTACAGATTGCAACAATTAATGCCTTAAATACCTTGTCCTAAGTCCTATCCACCAGTGATCAGAAGTAAATGTACACTCAGATATTCAGATTTAGTCAAATAACTTAAAGCACAGAATCTGAAATATGCAAATTAGGAGTCTTAGATGGGCCAGTCAAGTCTATAGCAAGTGCACTCCAGAGCATCATGGATTTCACTCACTTATTACATTAACAAATTTGTTCCATGTCTTGAAAGTTATTTTTGGCACCTTTTTTGGATTTGAGGAGGTTTTATTTGGTTTGTTTGTTTGTTTTTGGTTTTTGTTGTTGTTTTGCTTTGTTCATGAGCACAAAAAAAAGATTTTGACTTATTGACTAGGAACTTTCAACCTATTTTTTATGGCTTGCATACTACAGAAGAGCAATATGTTGTATATTCATCCATTCAGTTTTTCCTCCATAGTTCCCTCCCAGCCTGAAGTACCAACAACAAATCCAGCCTCTGGCTTTACTCGTTATGGTGACAGTAGCTATTCAGTCATTTCATCTGAAATGCAATGGGAAGAGGCCAGAAGAAATTGTCAAGACAAATCTGGGGAACTTGCCAGCATTTCAGATGCCTACATCCATTCATTCTTGTGGATCCAGATGCTGAAATGTGGAAAACCCGTATGGATTGGTCTTAACAGCAATATGGTAGGTGCTGGATGGATGGAAGGGGCAGGTGCTCAGGGAACTTTCTTGCTCTAAGAATCCTCTGGATGACCAGTTAAGAACAGTGCAACAATTGTATTCTGCATGACTTCACGGTGTAAATGCACAAAAATCTAGGGGTACTGTAAGAATTAGTCAAGGATTTTCATCCACTAAAAGGAGTGAAGAAGCACAGAAAAGGTTACACAAGAAGCAAAAGATGAAAGCAGAAAGTTCTAGAAACAGTAGAAGAAGTCTATCTGCAGACTGAGAGTCAGAAAGTGCAGCCTGTCACAAAGTGACTGTTGGCCATCCTGAAAGTCAAACACCCTGCTATACAGGGGGATTCTTGGAGCTATTATTAGAATAATAGAAGTTACTGTGAGTATTAGGGAGACATTTTAAGATTTAGGCTGCCTGTTTAATGTTTAATGTCAAGTAATCTTTATGCACAAATAGCTCCCAATTTTAATTTAAATAAAGCAGAGTAAAGAGGACAAATTCTCTGTAATTGCTTCTCTTGATGTAAGATTTACTAAATGACCTAAGATGGCCTCATCTGACTTTCTTGCCATATTGTAGAAGTTTGCTACTTCAGAAAAACCCTCCCAAAAGCAACACAGTGTTGAACCCTGTTCATATATAATTCTTGTGTAACTCAAATTGCCTGGTGACATTGCTTAGAACAGTGAATGACGTTTAAAAAAATGGTGCTTTTTTTCCAAAAACATCAAATAGACATATGATTATATTTGTACTATATTTATGTGTCAGAAATTTTTATGTAAAAAAAAAGAAATCTGTTACCAGAATTCCTTTGTTTTCAGACTGGTGGCTATTACAAATGGACCAATAACTGGAAAACCATGTACACAAAATGGGCAGCAGGGGAACCCAAGGAGAACAATGCTTGTGTTTACCTCGATCTTGATGGTAGTTGGAAAACAGCATCTTGCAATGAAAGCTACTTTTCAGTTTGCATGATATCAGATGGTAAGCAAAGGCATGTAACAATTTTAAAGACATATTCCTAATTCCATGAGCCTGCCTAATCCTGGAGACTTTGCTCTAGCTTGGACTGCCCCTTCAGAGGACTATGCTTCAGGGTAGCACCTACCTCCCAGCAGAATGTAGATGTTTGCTGTTGGGTGGTGTATGAATTTAGACACAGGAAAGGCTCTTGTGCAAATCCATATGGCTGCACTGCTGTCATGGTGAAACTGTTTCCATAAGATGAAGCTCTATCTTCAAGGTATATATCTTTCTCTTTACAAGACATGACCATACATCACATGAGTCTTTGTGTAATATTAAGGAGGTGCTGGGTTTGTGCACTGGCTCTATGGACTTAACTGGGGAAGCTCACTCACGAGTGTCACTGAGCCGAAGCACAGGCAAGAGTTTCACTTCCATTCACTATTGCTAGAGCTAAAACTGTAAGAGCCTTGGCAATGTGAATGGTACTTTAACTCTCTGCAGATATATGCAGAGGCATATATGTAGGCATTTTGTAAAATCATGCTGTTTTCCCTCCATGTTTTAAGGCTGCATATATTTGGTCTGCTTATGCAGTACAAGAACTGCAGATCCATCAAAGTGAATTGGAGTTGCACCCCTGATCAGAAACAGTCTGATTTGGCAGAGGCATGCTCCACTGATGGCTTTTTTCTCTATAAAGTGACAACATGAAGAGACCAAGCAGCCAGACAACATACACATGGGACTGTGGCATTACTGATTCATCAGCCTACAACAGCTTTCTGTGTTGTCATAAAGCAAATTTGAGATTTTTATCATCCCTCAGGGTTTGCTTTTCTCACAGTACTGCCAAGGCAGTTAGATGTTGCGGGATGCAATTTGATGTCCTGAGAAATGTGATTTGAGAAACAAGATGTTTCACACTTTTGACTGTTTAGCTCTCCCTGTTGTCTGGATTGGGGCAATGTGGGAATAGTCATGAGTAGATGTCCAGACAGATAAAGCTAGGTGAGAAAAATCCCACACTATTTACACACGTATCATAGAATCATAGATGACTCGCAATGCAATACCAATTTCATATCATATGGCGTTTTAGAGATGGCTCCTACTGACCCTGCTGAGCTGCCTGGAGACTGTCCTGAAGCAGATGAACACCAAGCTTGGATCCCTTACCATGACCACTGCTACTACATTGAAGCATCAGCTGGGAGAACCTGGGCACTGGCCTCCCTTGAGTGTGCTCGCTTAGGTGAGAGCCTTCATTATCAACTAAAAAGATTTGTACCAATATTTACACAAAATTAGCATTAAAATGTAAAGATACTGATTGAAAATAAAAAAAAAAAACAACAAAACACACACACACACAATTTTTTTTACCTAGTAAGCTGTTCTAAGGCTGGCACAGTGAAAATAAGCTGACACGAGTGACTTTGTGCAGCCTTCTGTCCTCTCAGGTCTACAGCTTCCCTGTGTATGAGCTCCCCATCAGCTTCTGGCTTGTGGGATGCCATCCTGGGGCAGGATTGACCTCCAGGTCATTGTCTTCTGCAAGAAGCAGTAGAGAGACCAACTGAGCAGCATTAACACTGCCAGAAGCTATTGTTTGTAGAGACTAAAAAGAGGGGGTCATTACAGTGATCGCTCAAGTAGGTTAATGTTATTTGCTATTAATGCCTTTCAGGAGCTACCTTGGTCTCAGTAGAAAACATGGATGAATCTCACTTTCTGACTCATAAAATTCAACCACTTGGAAATAAAGTAGGAAGCTTTTGGATTGGACTTTACAAGAATGTGGAAGGTATGTCTAATTTTCAATTTTTAATGGAAAAATGCATTGCTAATATGAGAAAATTGAGGATTACTGTACTTATACAAAACAATGGGTTTCTGCTGAAGAGTGGCTTACTATAGATATTTAAAATAGATTGCTGAGCTAAGGAGTTAAAGTATTATTGAAATAGATACATTTTAATTTTTTTTTTACTCCGCGGGTTGCTCTGTAGGCAAGTGGTTGTGGCTAGATAATGCTGTGCTGGACTTTGTTAACTGGGAGGAGAAAGAGTTTGGTGAGGAGCATCAGTGTGTGGAGATAACCGCACCATCTGGCTATTGGGACAAAAGTGATTGCTCTGCTGAAAAAGGATTTATCTGCAAAAAACCCAAAGGTAAGTCCTCAGTGTGTCAGCCCTTAGTGACAGGACAGATCTGTTCGCTAGTAACTGTTACAGCCCTTCACCACCGGTCTGAAAGTAATTCCTGGCAGTTTAGTTTGGCATATCCCACTTCTCTAACCATTTGTAGTTGCCTATTTTTGCAGACTGCAAGCTCTCCACATCATTGTCTACAGTCACATGGAAATACAGTAACATCCTGTACAGTCTAGGCTGAGAATGAAACTTTCAGAAACTTTTGAGTACCTAACACAGGCATTGATACGGCAGCTGTCAAACACCTGTGGAAGGGTATGACTATTCCAAGAACTGTTTATTGTAACAGTTATTATACCCTTGCAAGGAGAAATCAATGTGAATTATCAGTCTTCCTCTTCTAGCTTGTTATTCTCAGAAAATATATTACATCCCAACATACCAAACTGGTTTCATATTGGCCCTGATTCAGCAATGCCTAAGGGAGACTAAAAGGTCACCTGTTTGCATTGCAATAATGATATGAGGAACACTTCCCTTCTGAATGAAAACTTCAAGTCATTAGAGAAGCTGTCTTATCAGCATTTCTGGAAAATTTCACACAATATTGTATATACCAGACTAATGCTTCAGAGATGAAACACTACATGAATTATTCCCTAGTGGAGATACAAAGGAAATTGTCTGCAAGAAAGCAGTATCCTTTTATTATTCTAACTAAGATGTTAAAGTCAATCTATCTAGCCTAAAAAAATGATAGGTAGCCATTGTGAAACCTTTGCACTTTCTTTGGTAGTAGCTATGAGATCAGGTTTAATTTTCCAGCTTTTGTATTGTGCATTGTTCCCAGTAAATCATGGGTAGCATCTCTGCCCTATGTTGAAAACCTCAAAAAATCTATTATTCAGATGAAAAGTTGAAAGGATTTGATTTCAATGCTAAAGACATCTCAATACATGGTAGGTGGTGAAAAAATAACTGAACATTTAGGGTTAGCATTTACTAATTTTCCAAGTAGTCTTTAATTAGAAAAAGATGCTGAATTTTAACCAAGAAATAGTCATCTCTCATGCACTGTTAATTCCTGTGCTTAAATCAGCACATGCCCATGGCAGTAAATCAGTAAATCCCTATTTAGACTTACTAAAGGGCTTACTAAAAACATCCAAATTACATTCCATCCTACATAGTACTAAACCAATAAGGAATCTCTAAAGTTCATCCATTGAATCATACAGTGCTCCCATATGTACTATTTCCTGCCTTAGGGATTACTGTTTTGTATCTATTCATTTTGCATTCTGTTTTGCTTTCACTTTAAATTTTGCCTCTATAAATTCTCCTCTGGGTATCAAGGATGTTTTCAAACTGTAATGTAGAAGAGCCAAAGGAAGAAATGTTTCCATGATAATTTAGAAATCTTTAATTCTATGTGCATATTTCTTCATTTCCTAGTGTTAAACTGGGGTTTTTTTGCACTTCTTTGACAGCACCAAAACAATGTTATAAAGGTCTTTCATTTTTCTCTGTCTTACACAGAGGTGAATAAGAAGGTTACTCATGTGATTCAGTAGGTGTTTTCTTGGGAAGATGTTCAGGAATCAAAAATTTTGTAACAGCTAGACATGCAGATCTTCTCAAAATATGCCACGTAAAACTAATCTCCAGAGTGTACATCATGTTCTTAGCACCTTAAAATTAATATTTCAGGAAAAATGTGGGAAGATATTTTGAATGAACATAGAAAAGTGTCAGTATTTTAATGCTGGTAATATAAAAACAATAGTTTTTATACTAAGTTTAGTAATACTTTATTAACTCAATGAAGTTTCAAAAGCTGATAAAGGAATATTAAGTAGGAAGATGAAATCTTAGCAATGTATTTTTTTGCTTCAATTTGTTGCCTTTTATAGCAGACATGGATGTTACTAATGCAATGGTAGAACTTCAGAGGGTTTTGTTCTTGTACTATTTTTGCAAACAGTCAAATTTATGGATTCTAATAGTTTCATATGATTTCTCTCTGAAATTCATTGAAGTTGAGCTGGATGGGAGTCCTAGAAAACCAAAAGGTAAGAGCTTTCATAAGAAAATAAAGAAAAATCTAAACAGAGGAAAAACTTAAAATGAGTTTTCCCAAACCACTCTCTTTTAGAGAACAAGTCCTACTGAGGGTTGCATGGTTATCAATCCCTCGGGGTAACCCCACAGTGCTTTCACACACACAAGAGCACTCCCCTATCCTTGGCCAACAGGACTGCTTCAGGGCTAACCCTGAGCTGGCGAGCTCAGCAGTGACCAGACTTGAGAAGAACTTTGAGAACAGCTACAGAGTGCTTTAACTAGACTGTTGGAAACTATGTAGATGTATATGAAAGTTTCTTCCAAAGATATCATTGTAGATCATGTAACAAAAATATTGTAAAACTAATTTCCAATAATTAGCATCTCATATCCAACTAAAGCATACATTCTCATTAAATTCTTACAAGCATCCACTGCATGAATTGTACATCACTGTACTCCAGATTCACTAAAGCCAAATGAGGTCTAGGAACAGAGACCTGACTACTGATTATCAACAATTCAGGGGTCAGATTTTCAGCCTTCAAGTTCAGACAGAAGAGGATATCTCCTTCAGGTTTTTCATGTTGTATGTGGAAATAAAAACTACTATGGTTTCTCACAGTTATATGGATTCATTTCAGGAAAGGAAAAGAATGAAGAGACTCGCCCACCTGTTCATCTCTCTATTTTGCCACTCACTTTCCTGGCTGTTTTAACTGTTTTTGGAGCTGGCATAGCAGCCTATTTCTACAAAAGAAAAAGACAAAACCAGATCTCAACATATTCTGGCAATGAAACACTATTAAAATGATGTGTTGGTGACCGAAGAACTGGTGAGGATGGGTCCTGTGGCATGTTACTTGGAGCAGCAAGTTACTTGGTGAAATTAAAGGATGTATGTTAAAAGTCTCCAGTGAAATCTTAAGTGAGATCTAGTGTAATCTTAAAATCACTTTCCTCTTTTTGCACTGATTTTTTTTTTATCATGCATATTTTACAAAATCAGAATTAGAGTTTGATGTTATAATTTTGTAATGGTCAAGATGTTCTGAAGCACCTTAGCAAGGATGGTCATGAAAAATAAAAGTCAAAAACAATTACACGTACTGAAAGAGGGCTATGAAAGTCAACTAGTGAGAATAAATAAATTTATTTAAATAAATAAATAAATTCCAATAAAGTGTGAATGCCATTTAGAAGTGCATTGTTGTGATATTGTGGACACTAAAAAATATCAAAAATTAGAACTTTTCTAACTCTTTTGCAAACTTGAACTCATTTAAACCCACAAACTTCACTGCCTCAGACCGGTACTTTTATTGTTCTTTATGGCTAAATCCTATTACACTTCTAAAACTGCTTCATATTCTTTTCTCACAAAACTTTGGGATAGAAAACCTTGTCATATTCATTTTCTGCTATGGAAAACACATGTCAGTAAAGAATATTAGAACCAGATATAAGTTGTAATCACTTTGCAATTAAATAATGTGATTTTTAACTGTATTATATTCACTTACATGAATTAAAATATTCTTATCCTGACATTCTTGCTTCTTTTTGTTAATGTCTTGAAATAAATAAATAAATAAATAAATAAGTAAGTTTTCTATCAGTATAGTTTTCAGTGTCAGCATTCCCTGTGAAACAAGTGAGGGGAGAGGGGAAGGGAGGTGCTCCTGTCAGCACGATAACTCTTTTTTCAAGGAGGGTGTCTCTCCTCACCGCTTTGAATTCAGCCTGAATAAGCATCAACTTCCCACTTTTAAATGCAAGAAAAAGGAACTGAAAACTAAGAAATGCAGCAGATGGTTCTGCACTAGAAATCTGCAAGAGACTAAATTTTAGATGTCAGAAAAATTGTAGAAAGCACTACAAGATATCTTTTAAGTGAATTGTAAATACAATTAAGAAAGTAAACACTTCATGAGAAAGAGTGCTTAGCAGATATCTGCAGGGAAGAACCCTGCCTTCCCCAGGCTGCACAGAGTCTATTTAGCAAGCTGGAAAGTTAGGAACATAAATGAAAAAAAAAAAAACAACAACTAATGAAGTTGCTTTCCTAAGTACTGAACTCCAGTTTTCTTGGTGTAAATACAAGCAAGAGTGTAAGACACTGCTGAGAACAGGTTTTGCACAAAGTGTTATGCAGCACACAAGATACCGACCCCAAAAAGTTTTCAACTGGCATGAAATTTGTTGGTCGTGCTAAAGGATAACCTCTGAAATACTTAATTCCTCTTTTAGCCTACCCCAGTGTCTTCATTAATCTTTCTCCACCACTGTAGCCCTGGACAAATCCTCACAAGTATCCATTTACATGAGAGAAAGAAGAAAGCCCAGTTTGAACTAGATCCAGGCTGGCACTTAGTGAGGCAAATGAGAGAACAGGGCAGGAATTATGTCCTCCAGGGATTTTCCCTTGAGATTTCCTTTGTCAGAGCAATTTCATTGTATTATTTTAGATGCATCTGAAATATGGTTTCACTTAGGAAGCTCAGGTTCTCGTTGTGCCCCACCACATTTATGCCTGTGGCACCATTTCAGCTCTACAACTTAAAGCTACTCTTGCAAGCCTTGCTCATGCTAAGGCCAACCCCCCCCCCCCCCCCCCCCAAATGTGACCTGCAAATAAAATAGTCATTATTAAACAATTCATTCAATTCCTCATTTTGCTATAATCCAGAAATTTTTTTCAGAAAATATTTTTCTTTCTTACTATTATCTATAGCTAAGTCAACAAGTTTGTCTGGTTCTTCCAATAATTTTCCCCACCAGTCTTTTTTTTTTAAAAAGCAACAATAGTTGCTCCTCCTATGACATCTTCTGTTCAGCTTCTATATATATCTCACTACTGGCTATTTCGCTTCTTAATTTTTTCAATTTTATTATCACAGCTTCTTTTAATTTCACTGATGTAAATAAACAGAAGGAATAGCAGACCTATGAACATTTGCAGTAGGGCTTTGCAGCATATTTGTAAAAAACTGTCATGCCAATACAAGTCATCAGATGAACACTTTGCTCACAGGTTAAAAGGAACTTTTCCAATTTAGCTTGTCTTTCGGGACAGGCATTGTCCTGAAAGAGTCTCATTAGGAATTTCTCAGATAGATTTAGGATTTCTCATCCTTTTACTTGGTAAGGTATTAAAGTATTCCAGGCAAAAGTTTCTTTTCTATTACAAGGAAGCTTACCACTAAACCTCAGTGTTGAACATCTTCACTTTTTACAGGTCTTTGACAAGCAATTATGAACAGTCCAACCCCAAACTGGGATCAAATAAACCAGTGTAATGATGTTAAATTTGCCTCAAAGTGAGCAAGAACTCATAATCCACTGTAAGCTGCAGTTTCTGTGCAGTTTGCTCTTTCTTTTTCATATATTGTCCTGTGACATTACTGCAATGCATTGAACAACTGGGATTCTGTCTTCATTTGTTTCTGAGATGTTAAAACTGAGGGTTTTGATTAATGATATTTCACTGCAGTTTTCTTGTCCCCAGTTCTCAAGTTGCTTTTCCATGTCTGTTCTGTGTAGCACCCCAACAGCTAACCTGTATTAATATTAGCAATGTCACAGAAAATGACAAATATCTCCACCTCTAGTTACAAGGATGGAAGCTTTTGTTTTGGAAGGGACTTGCTCTCTAAAGACAGCAGTGTTTATAGTGTGCACTCCAGTTATTTCAAAATACCACGTGACAGGATATTTCCTTATTTAGAGTACATAGCTTTATCCATCAACCCGTTGACACAGAGAGCGACCCATTACTATCTACAGAGAGAAGGATTTTTATATGTTGCCAATCTTCTAATCCAACTTTTGGTAGAAGAATGAGATAAAAGTTACATTTGTAATGAGTTTCTCCAGGTTTCTAGTTTTCCTTTCCCTCATGCAATGTTCATTACAGTCATCAGGTAAGTTTCCTGTTAGTTTTGTATTAAGCTAGATATGAAAATGCTTTACCTTGGGCAGCTTTAATGCATTGAATTGATTATTTTGTATGTTTTTTGAGATTCGATACATGATCTAAGGATCATGTTAGGTACCTTGGCATTTCTTGATTCACTGAATAAAAGGGGGACGTTGTAGGGGTGATGCAGAATTTTAAGTAAAAAAATAAGGATCTTTAAATTGGAATTTGTTTCTGTGGAAGTATTAAATCAGATGGCATTGTGTGGGAGGGAAATGAAAGATGAGGGAGCATAGACCTCTTTCTATTTATCTTCCTCATCACACGCATGGTGGAGTGATCAGTCAAGGGATTTACATATTTACAGGATAGCTGTGCGAATTTCTCTTTTTTCCCCATGACATGAGGTACGGAAAGGAAGAACTGGCTCCTCCCCTCCAGCCTCACCAAAGTAGAAGAACAGTTCTACTCTGAAGATGTTGATCAGTTGTTGGGTATAGTTATAGAGAGAAATGGTAAAGGAGTAATGTGTGGAGAACTGAGTGGAAGAACGAGTTTGCATGAATGTCAGACTGAGAGTCTATATCAAAAATTTCACAGTAAAAGAACATTCCCATTACACTGTAATAGTTTAAAAATGTGAAGCATTGCTAACCTTAAAGAATCTGAGTTCAGGATAAATCTGCAAGGCTTCTCCAAGTGGAAAAATGTGCAACTGAAACCTAAAATTTTCACTGTGTAAATATGCTCATGACAATCTGGTCTGTATTTTCTCTGGTCAGCCACCCTTTTTCTTTCAACAGGTAAGGAATAGATAGGGTGAAAAAGTGGTTACGGATAGAGAAATCAAGCAAATAAAACAAACTTACTGAGCTGTGTAGGAACGAAAATGCAGTGAACTCACTGTTGTTTCAGTTCTTGTAGTTTTTCTTTCTTCAGGAACCACAATATATCACCAAGTTTTAATCACAGAATTTGACTTGCCTACAGTGTATATATATCAAATTCTAGCCACAGTATTTAAACTTCCTTTTTTACTAAAACATTTTATTTAAAATCTGTAGCTACACTAGAGAGGAAATTATAATTTTAAAAAATTTAAATATTGCATAAGTTCTCAATTTAGATAGGCAAATACATAATAAATAGATCCATTACTAGAAAGTTAGATATATGATTTTATTATTATTTTCATGTCCTCTTAACACTATTTTCTCCCTAGTTACTTTTACATTACGAGGAAATGCCAATGGACAGCCTTGTGTATTCCCTTTCAAATACAAAGACAAGCAGTACAATGAGTGCACAGATGCTGGCAGGTCAGATGGGCTGCTCTGGTGTGCAACAACTGCGGATTTTGATGTTGATAAACTGTACGGATTTTGCCCACTAACAAGTAAGTCTTGCATTTTATTTATTTACTTGTCATGAAATGTTGTTGAGCAAACCATGTCCTGAGCTACCAGGTTTTTTTATGAGCTATCAGCTGCACACCTGCCTGACTGACCTTCTTGGAGCAGCCCAAATGAAAATCACCTGACTGGACACTCATTCCCATGTCTGAGAGCTCTCTCTGTACTGAATGGAGAACAAGAGGTGCCACCAAAGACTGGTTCAGTGCAGAAAGCTTCTGACTCAAATGCTGGAGGTGACTGTTTCCCTTTTTGAACCAGAGGCTGAAGAGGTTCTTTTATGGGACATAATGCATGGCATGAACAGAATGAATTTAGACACCAATTTTATTATTTTGACATTCATCTTCCTTTCATAAAAAATCCTATTTCTCTTCATTTCTCAGGCATTCCCTATAGGTCAATTCTCACTTAAACTGCTATTTTCTAGTTTTTTCCCTTTTATTTTCTACCCTGTTCTCTTTTCCTATTGCCAGCCTACACAAAAATGCTGCTGTGAGATATATCCTCCTCTCCTAGCTTTGCTCTGTCTTCTGCACTGAACATATGTTTGGATCCTTTCAGTTCAGGACACAAACATTGGTCTCACCAGTGGCCTTCCCAATAACACAGCAGTTTCACCAGGTTTTGTGGGTTACTCTGCAAAGACAGCAGCTGAGCTGTACACTGATGCCACAAAGACTTCTTTTATTGTTTCTCAAGCTGTCAAAGGCCAGGTTCTATTATGTTTGGAAAAATCTGCTTCTCTTGATGGTGAGCTAGGAGGGAGTACCTACCCATCAGGCATGAAGAGCCTCCAGGGTCACAGTTAACCTACACACTTGCTTTTCTCCTCTAACTTCACTCTGGAATCTCTTTATTTAAATCAATAGATATCTCTGGTTCATCTAGAATTACATTTGAAGTAGGAGAAAATTAAAAAGCAAATATTGGGAAGCAATTCAAACCTTTCTAAAAATACAGAAATTAAAAATAATACTTTTAATTTTAAAATATTTTTATATAATTATTAAAATTTCTTTTTCTATTTTGATGCCTAGAGTTATTAGATTTTTCTGATGCATAGTGTGCAACTTTAGAGATTTTGCATTATTACACACTCTATTTTCTTTTAGTTGGTATATGTGAGTCCACTAGAACACTCATCTATGTAACTTCTTCCAGATGACACAGGAAGGTTTTGGACAGAAGATGTTTCAACTGGCATTCACTACCAGATAAACTCAGAATCAGCTCTAACATGGCACCAAGCAAGGAAAAGCTGTCAGCAGCAAAATGCAGAACTACTAAGCATTACAGAGACTCAGGAGCAAGCCTATATAGGAGGTAAAAGGATAAAGAACAAGACCTTGAAATAAGCTGTGATGAAGTTGCTGCATTGTCGCCTGCCTCAGCGAAGAGGGAGGGCAGTGTGCTTTGGCAGCCGCCAAAAGGGGGATGGTCGGAACTGCCCTTCCACTACCTGGCGTTTTTTTATGATGCATTGGTCAGAAACCCTTCTGGGAGTGAAATGTCCCTGTGCCAGCATTGTTCTCCAGATGGGAACTCCTACAACTCCTGCAGTCTGTCCCAGGGGAAGGGTTTCCTCTGGTCACTTTTGTGCAAGGGCGCACATCCCTGACCAGGGCTATGGGCTGGTCCTCTAATTTACCTTTTTTTTTCCACTGTGTTTCAAGGATTATTAATATTTTCAGGAGAACATATGATGATGGTTAGATTGGTCCTAATATGGGTACATTTGCATACATGAAATCAAAATAACTCCAGTGGATTTCAGATACAGGTATCAGGGCATCTATTTGGTTATAAAAAGTGTAAAAGAGGCTTTGAAAGGACTCTCATAGAAAACAAAAGCTGGAAAAAAACTTATTCACACCTTGGCTTTTTCTTTTACTCCATGAAATCTGTTACAGAAGACTTTTAGCAGAATTGCCTTATGAAAATCAAGGCTTTTATACACACCTTATGTTCTAATGAAAGCAAGTGAGAAAAATAAAGTCTTATTTAAATAGTGAAATAAGATATTAATTTGCCCTACTAAGATCTCTGGTAAATCAATATAGAATAATTTACAAATTTTACTTTTTGTAATCAGTGCATCTCAGTAATTCAGAAAGTACCGGTTTGGGGTTTAAACTAAGAAATATGTATTTCTTACTCTACACTTATTTTCTGTTGGATGATCTTATTACGAATAAGAATAGAGAGGTACAACTGAGGGACTTTTTTTCCTCATTTAGGGCTAACTAAAGAATTTGGGTTTGGCTTCTGGATTGGATTGAATGCTTTGGATTTCAACAGTGGATGGCAATGGGCTGGGGGCAGCCCTTTCAGATATTTAAACTGGGCTCCAGGTAAGAGATGTATCTATTTTGTAATCGTTGAATGAATTCTGATAAGACACCGACTAATAAAAAGTGCACTAGCTAACTTTATTTATGGAAAGCTCATTCTGGTATACCGTACCTCAAGATCTAGATCCCTGTTTTAAGACAAACACTTCCAAATTACAAAGTTCACAGTGAATATCAGTTGTAACATATTATTCTATTCTCTTATCTAAAGAGAGAGCTTGTGTATGAAAGCAGAGTGCCATTTGGAGTGATACATTATCCTACACTTCAAAGATCAGAATTTTCTGTAACTTGTTGTCCACGAGTGTGAATATAAGCCAAATCTTGCAAAGTTAGCAAAATATTTAGCAAATAATGGCATTATGTTGTTTCGAGAAATTCTAAACATTATTGAGAAGCTTAGGGAGCCAGCTTATAATTCCTCAACAGTTTATGCAAAATTGCACTGGCCCACCTCAGGAAGGGAAATGGTGTTCCTCATTCAGGGTGAGTTCTTCTCTTTGCTTCTTGGGGTTTTTTTTTTGGTTCTGAGTTTGCTTTGTGCTGTGAGTATTCCAAGCTGTTTCCTGATTTGGAAAAGTTACAAAGGTGTCAAAGTCAAAATTAAACTCTTCTCTAAGTTTTCAAAAGCTGTATCAGGAAATTTCCCTTGCTGCTTACAGAGGTTTCTACACGCAGAAACGAAAAAAGCTATTTCATAGGAAAGCAGGACTGTGAAACTCTTGAAACATACTGGAAAGATAATTTAACTTAAAACTCAGTATTCTAAAGTTTGGAAGTTTTTGACACAAGATAAAGGTCCAGTTTAATCAGTTTTTCCTGTAAGAATCAGAGTATCAGGAAAAGAATTAGACATTTCCCAATACTTTCCTGATAATAAAGTCAATGGAGGGTCATTATTTCACTCTCAGTGTATCAATTAAAGGTAGCATCCTATAAACTTCAATGCAGTTAATTCTGTAGGGAAGGGCTTCTTCCTATTAGTGATTCAAGGAATCACAAAAAGCAGATGCTTCCACTGGTAATATGATGTTTCTGTTAATATTTTTTTATTCATGTCTTGCTGTGAGATTCTATTTTCTCTCTTACTTAAAGGAAGTCCTTTCCTGCTCCCTGGGAAAATCTGTGGACTGTTGAATCCCAAAAAGAATGCAAAATGGGAAAACCAAGCATGCAACCAGAGACTAGGCTACATTTGTAAAAAGGGATCCTTCAGTTCAAAGCCTGACATTATGCCCAAAGGTAGGTTAGTCAAGTAAAAAGAAGGGGTTTTATGACTTCTAGGAAGAGGAACTTGTACGCAACATTATTTTTCAACGAAGATGTTAGAAACCTTCAAGAACACAGCTATACAGGACACACCGACTTTTATATGCCGCTTTTTCTCTTCCACTGTATATTAAACATTCATAGGGGAATATTATTATTTTGTTCCATCACTCTATCATTCATTCTTGCAAGACAGATTGTAGACGCTCAGTCATGGTAGACCAGTGCCAAAAGGCAAAATTGCATAAATATGGTAGAAGTATTATTCTCATTTGCTCCAAATGAATAACTGCAGTTACTCATATATTCATGAAAGGAGTCCTCCTCTGTTGATGTCTGCAGTTTGCAATGCTTTGGTTTCATATAAGCAGAGCAGGAGCAGCAACAACACTGACACAGACCTTGTTGCATCCGTGGGCCACCCCAACACACCAGCAGAGCTGTGAACATGCCCCATGCAAGAGGGGGCCCACTGGGAATGTAAAATCTACTTTTAAAGAACGAGTTAAACATTCTTTAAAATGTTTCTTTTTCTTCCTGTGCTTCTTTTTTAAGGTTAATATTGCAGTTCTCTGAATTTATTTCTCTACTTTCTTTAGTATAAGAATTTAAGCTATAAAAAAGACATTGAGAGGATACACAGAGTCCCCACTAATTTACAAAGTTTACTGACCTGTAGTTGTCAAAGAACTGCTCCATGCTTTTCCATACCTGAAAAATAAATTTGTTTGTGAGAAACCATAGACCAGCAGGCAGAGCCAATGTGAGTCACTGCAGTCAGCACAAGACCAAGTGGCTCTGGGGAACAAACAGAGGAGAGGCTGATCTCTGCTTTGTCCTCTCTTTTCTCTCAGATTATTATTTCAAATTGCATTTCTGAAACAATGTGGGCATTTTTCAGTAGTTCTCTTTTTAATGAGAATTCATTCAATTTACATGCTTAGCATCCTGTACCTTAATGATATTTGCTTTTAATTTGAATATATTTTGCATTGTCAACTACAGTTTTATGTTTATTCATATAGTCCCATTTTTTGTAAAGAGTACTCAAGAAACTTCATTCTAGTATCCCCTATTTTCCTCTTGTTCTGAAAAATTGTGTTCTGATTTTAGGGGAATTGAGGCCTGTTCAGTGCACAGATGGCTGGTTGCCATATGCAGGTCACTGCTACAGCATTCACCGGGACCCCAAAGCATGGGAAGATGCTCTGTCTTCATGTAAAAAGCAAGATGGAGATTTGGCAAGTGTCCACAACATTGCTGAATACAGCTTTCTAGTGTCACAGCTTGGTTACAGTGAGTATATATGTAGGCCCGTATTTCATTTGCTCCATCTGTGACATAAAAGTTGAACTTCACATTAAATATTAATGCTTTCTCTGAAATATCACAAGTGAAAGACTGAATCCAATTTGCCATGCTCTTTTATGTTGCCGTTGCATAAATACAGAACTATATCTATGTTTATCAAGAAATAATCCATGTTGTAAAACATTACAAAGGAGGAGAAGAGAACAAAAAAAAAAAAAAAAGGAATTCTTTCCAGAGGCACATAAATATCTAATGATTCCACTTTCAGCACCTATATTCTATGTACAAGGCTCTAGAACTGAGCTATGAACCTAAAAGATAAGCCTCTTGCTGAGGTTCAAACCTCTTGCTGACACTAACCTCTTTCTTATCCTTCTAAGAAAACAATATCTTTTAACTTCTGATACTCTTTGGATCTGTAGTAACCAGTCCTGACACTCCAGATACTGGCCTTGATGAACACACCTGATGGGCCAGCACAAGTCCTCTAATGTACTGCAGATGTTTCCACGGCTTGGGCTCCGTATGATCTCCTGAGAGGGAGGAAACCCACAGCCATGCAAAGTCTTCACGTTCAGGACCAATTTGTTGTTCTGAATCACAGAAAGTTTGCAAAAATCTCCCAGCTGCTATAAAGAGCCTTATGTTCATTAAAATCAGCATTTCTGAATGGAATCTGGTGATTTTCCCGCAACATCTCTCTTATAGAGATTTGAGAGGAAGCAGCATTTTTATAAAAGCACAAAGACCACCTCTTGCATACCACATGCCAAATATATCACCCCTGCTGGTTCTGCATGTGGAAATGCTCACTGCACAGTGCAGAGTAACTAAACCTATTTCTTGTCGTGCTTCAGAGTCAACAGAAGAGCTGTGGCTGGGTCTGAACGACCTGAAGGCTCACTCATACTTTGAGTGGAGTGATGGGACTCCCGTGACATTCACCAAATGGCAGCGCAGGCATCCCATCCACACCAGCGGCCTGGAGGACTGTGTGGCTGTGAAGGGACAGGTGTGACCTGCACTCCTTTTACACCCACGCAAATTACTGACTGCATCAACCCCAAATCACTTACTTGTGTGCTTATTCCAGTAGCATACTTTATATTATCTTGAAATAGTTTTGATCCAAAATTTGGTACCAACCACAAGACAAGTTCAGAGGTCAGGAGACAACAGAAGGAGGGGAAGCATTTTCTTGGTACCCCCTTCTGAAATTCCTTGTCTGGTGAAAATTCTGATCCAGAAATTTTACATTAAATTCTTTCCCTTGGTTTCAGCAAAGAAAAAGTTTAAACTCTGGGAGAGGAATAGAGATGAACTAGTTAATACCCTATGTGGGTACCATGGGTGCTACTTGCATACCTCAGATTCCAATCAGATAGACAATTCTGTCCCTCAGTGTCACATCACTGAGACATGGCATCGATGCACAGAGACCTGGCAGTAGGAAATCTTTCTTCAGCTGTCATCTACCTGCCAGAAAACTAATGTAAAATTCTATAGTATTGCTGACTGCTTGACTCACAGAATTTATTTTCTTGCAAGACATGATTGTTTGATACATTTACCTGCACGTGCATGCACATTTATGCATACACAAAAAGTGTCATGAATTTTGAAAGAAAAAAAATTGAAAATGCTGGTATGAAATGCATGCTGTTATTGAGAGAACTTTTATGTCATAGAATAATGTTAATGTTTACCAGTTTTAGGCACCAAAAGAATTGATCCTAAATCAGATTTTATCTGGGGGGGGGAGGGGTGTTGGGGGGGTGGTGGTGAGGGGAAAGCTCTTCTTAAATGTTTTTTTTAGAGTAGTCAGTCACATTCAGATTCTTTGATGGATACAATAGTTAGACTTACTGCAACCCTATCAGATGTGCATTAGTTTGATTTGATTATTTTCTAACAGTGTAGTGAAATAATCCTTCTCCAAAAGCAGTTGCCATCAGCCCCAGATGAGATGGATCTTTGCAAACCCTATAATTTAAAAGTTATGATAAGAAGTAATGTTGAGACTTCAAAATGTTAATTTCCTTCTTTCACCTCAAAACAACACTAAATGAATGTTAAACTACAGATATTTCTAATTTTATTATTAAATTTCCAGTTGACCTTGTAAAGAAAGAGAAAAAACCCTTGTTGTGCTTATGTGTGCCCTTTTTTGACATTTTCTCTTTCTCCCTGCTCTTCTAGGATGGATACTGGGCAACTGATGTTTGTAACAAGCAACTTGGTTACATCTGTAAAAAGACACCTTCATCACAATCCTCTGAAAAAGAGACAGTTGAGGATCCAGGCTGCCAGAAAGTAAATGCTCTCTCATAAATAATAATCTTTGAACAAATGTACAGGAATTAATTTACTTGTTCTTGCTTCTTTTGGATACTGTCTTTGTATATTATAGAAAATCTAATGTTGGAGCAACCTGGTCTCTTCCTGCTAGCAGTTTACAAAGATGTATGTGCATTTTTCATTTTTGTTCTGAAAATTTGCAGGAAAGTTGAGATTCATTTACATGTACCTGAATAGCGCCTTGCCCTCCATTCCCAGATGAGCCACCCTGTGATTCAGAAAACCATTTTGTCTGTATTGGTCAGCAGAGATCTCTGTAAGACCAGGAAGAAGTGGGATTGTTTTACTGATATTCATCCTTTCCACCCTCTCTGACGAGAGGTGGATCAAGCACTGTCTGGATTCCTCTTGGCTCAGAAAATCTCCTCACTCCTTGTGCTTGGGAATGACAGGGGAAGCTGTATGTACTTGTATGTGAATTTCCTTCAGTACTGCAATATTTTGGTATTTCATTATGTCTGATTATGCAGCTCTGGAAAGCTGGAGCTGCAGGTCCCTCTGAATGAATCACATTAATTCAGGAGTCTTTATAGACTCAGTTCGCATAATCTCAACCTTACAGAGCACTGGAAAACCACAGCAAATAGTACAGCCAGAATTTTCTTTGAAAAGTCATGCATGCATAAAAGAGATGAAAACTAAGATCCTAATGTCATCCCTTAAACAAAAAACAAGGAGTGAACAGAAAAAAAAAAAGAAAAAAAATTAATTATTAACAGATCAGGCCAGACTCATCCTAGTTTTAAACTCAGCTCCAACAAATTAAGCATTGAAAAGTTATACACACAAGAGCAGAGAAATTTCTACATTGAAGTCTCTTTCCATTGCACATTAAAAATCTTGTGTTTGTCACAGGGTTGGAAAAGATATGGTTTTCACTGTTACTTGGTGGGTTCGGCCCTTTTGACATTCTCAGAAGCAAAGAAGACATGTGAACAGAGCAAAGCTTATCTCGCTACTGTGGAAAGCAGGTGGGAAAATGACTTCAAAATATCCATGCTTTTAATAGAGAAACTTGCAAAACTTTTCCATTTTTTGAACAGATCAAAGTGTTTTATCAGCATTTTCAAAAAATTTTATTGTAGCAAGACTTGCAAAATTATCCATGCAGGGAAAATAAACCCTAAACAAACACCTCAATGTTGTAGGGTTATCTACTTAATTCATTATAGCAATTTCCAAATTTGGGGGCTTCTTGAGTTAAACAGTTTCCTCTTATCTTTCAATTCATAATTAAAGCAACTTCTGGCTTTGGTAGGGTTTTTGATTTTCGTTTTGCTTGTTTGGTTTGCTTTTTGGGGGGTTTTTAGTTTGCTGGGATTTTTTTCTGTTGGAAAGTAGGTACTACAATTTTCCCCTTCTTGACGACAGGTGGTCTCTCATTATGATGGGAAAGTTTTAAAAAATATTTTCCTAAACTACCTTCTAAGCCAAATTCTGGTCAAATGTAGGAAATCTTCCTCAGAACCTGCCCTCTGCCACAGCCAGAATGTATCATCTCTAATCTACCTACATCCCTGTCGGGCTTCAGATGGGTAGCAAAGCGGACAGCTTGGTCTTGTCTTGGTGGTCTGTTTGAGGCACCTCAAAGATTTGGAAAGACAGTGAAAAGAGTAAAATACCACCAGAAGCCCACGTGAGCAGCAATTTGTGCCATTTCAGATGCCTTCAACTGTGAGGAGAAAGTTGTCTCTCATTAAATTGTTTTGACTTCAGTTTAAAGACTACCAGGGTTCTGCCTGAAGTTCACTGAGGATCTGTTGTTTTGGGGTCATGCTAACACTCCTCTGTTTGTTTTATTTAGATTAATATTGCACACTAACAGGCTGTGAATGAACACTGTTTCCCATTGCAGAAATGAGCAAACATTTCTGGTTAGTCTGATGGGGCTAAGGTCTGAAAAACATTTCTGGATTGGGCTCTCTGACATAGAAGAACGAGGGAGTTTCAGGTGGACCAATGGAGAAACTCCTCATTTCACACACTGGAATGCAGCAATGCCAGGTAAGCTCTGCATGGGCTCAACTCCTGCGACAGGAGTGCAGCTGCAACTCACACGGGTTTGTGCTTTCATTCCCCTGGTTAGAAATTGGAGTGGGCACTATATTTTGTGCCTGTAGCTGTAGGTGGCCAACACCATCAGACCTATGCCTGACCCCAGCGCAACCAGCACTGTCACAGCTGAGCTACAGGTGTCAGTGTAAGTCTACCTCCTGCCCAGGTGTGCAGAGGCAGATTTTGATATGTTAGACTGAAGGCAATACCATGCAGGAGTTAACAAGGTCCAAGTTATTATATATTTTTACCATTTTAACACCAGTTAACAACAACTCATCAGCTTTAGAAAAATCATTCTAGACAGTTTCTCGACCCACAATGTGCAGATATGAGAAATGAGCAGTGAACTTGCAGCTGTTTGGCATTTCAGCAATGCAGCTTAGCAGCTGCCTGTGAGCTCTTGCCTTCTCACAGCTAGTTATGCCTTTAAACAAACCTGTTGTACTTGACATCTCCCTTCTTGAAATTGAGTTACCCGGATATTGAGAACTCCAAAGTACTTGTCAGGTCATCTAGTACGTATGTAAACATAATCAAGAGCCATTTTCCCTGTGATTTTCCTGGGGTGGCAAGATAAAGAAGATTGTTTTCTGAGGCTGCGAATCTGGTTTTGGTAAAGCTGTGTCTGTGGGACTGATTGGGCCATATCTGGCCTCTGGCAGGTGGTATTAAAAATAGTTTTATGTCCAGAATATTTTTAACCTGCATAATCTACATCTTTCTTTTCCTAATTTTCAATAAATAAAAACAAAAGTCTCCTTTCTTAGACAGCAATTAAGGTTTTGGTTTTATTAATTTCTTTTCCACATCACAAAGGGAAAGAGCAAGGCTGTGTTGTCATGGGACCTGGAATTGCAGCTGGATTATGGGATGTTGTCAGCTGTGAGAAGACATCAAATTATCTTTGCAAACAGCGGGCAGTGGGAGTGCCACCTCCGGCTCCTCCAGAACAGGGACCTGCGGCCACATGCGCCGAGGGCTGGGACAGAGCTTCCCAGGCAGACTCGTGCCTCAAAGTAAGTGTGTGCCCACCTTCACTGGGAGCCTCAGCATGGGGCACACCAGGAGACAGTGCCAGGGCACCATGATGCTGGGGCATTATTTGGGAATTCTCTTCTCATTGGTATTCAAGGCAAGAAAACATGGGCAAAAAAATCCATCAAATGTAATGAAAGTCAACAAAGGAAAATGACGAAGACAGAGTGGTAGAAATATGCTCTCTTTTATCTAAATACCAGGTGAGAACCTCACCTAATTTATTTGCTTCCAGGAGTTTGGAACTTCAGAAAAAACATAGTATTACATTTCAAGAGCTGGCAGTGTCATTTGCATAAGACAATGTTTCTGAGAGAAAAGGTGACTCCCTGACAACATTTTCTCACACAGCATGTGATACTTGTAGCAATACTTTTGGATCTGGGTTTAGTTGGTGACTCTTCAGCATTTTGAGAATTCTCTTGATTTAGCCAAAAATGCCTTAAACAGGTCTCCTTTTTGCAAAGGAGAAAAGGAAAGAAAAGGCAATATAGATCAATTAAATAAATATGTAGCATTGTTCTTCCACATCTTTATATAAAGTCTGCTCTCTCTTTCCTGAGACTCTCTGCCTGTTGGGAGACCAGAGCTGATTTTATTCCTGTATTTACAAGGTTCTCTGCTTCTATGTCGCATGTAATTATCATTATTTTGTTCTACCAGTTACCAAATTGTTAATTATCATTTTTATAAAACATCAAGCATTTAGTCCTGTTAAACATATCCTTAGTCCAAGAATGTAGGTTCTTTGTGGCAGGAAGTGTATTTTGTATTTGTGTGCTTGCACCTCAACACAAAAACGTCTTCCTCAGCTAGGGTCCACTCTTGGCCAAACAACTTTCTGCATCCATCTGTCTTTCCTAGTCCAACTCACTGACTTCTCCTTCCCCTTTCTTTTCTCAAAAATCTCCTGCTTTCTACTGTGAAACACCATGGTTGAGTTTTTCCATCTTTTTTTTTTGAACCTTTCAGTGGACAGTTACAATTAAGTTCCAGATTTGTTTTTTTCTCCTCTGCACATTCTGATACCTTTTGTTCTCCTCAGATGCCTCTACTGCTTTTGCCTTGTTTTAAAATAGATGAAGTTAAGGAAAAATATTTACACATCACATTTTTAATGTTTAATATTATAGGCTTGGACAGGTGTCATGTTGTTTTACTCAAGAATAAAGGGGTGCTAAAATGATGTTGATTTTAATTACACATATTTTATAAGCTTCAAAAATTTACTAATTTATTTTTACTTTTTGTTCTCAACAGTTTTTTGTGAGAGAGGGAAACCAAAAGAAGTCTTGGTTTGAAGCTGAAGAATTCTGTAGAGAAATAGGTGGAAATCTGGTCACAATCAGTACAAGAGAAGATCAAATTTTATTGTGGCAATTAGCTTCGTGAGTACTTGAAAAGGATTCCTTTTTAATGTTCCTGCTATGTTTAATAAAAATTACTTAAAACATACCTGGAGCTGAACAAGTGAGCGAATAAAAACAACCAAATTTAAATTACATTGATACAAGGCTTTCTTCTGGAAATAACATCCTGTAACATTGCTTTAAAAAAAGAAAACCTTGATTTTTCAAAGAGGCTTAATATTTTGGTAATTTTCATCACAGGTTTCGGCAAGGCTGCTTTCCAGATCTTATCAATTTCTTACATTTTAGTCCCTCTCCCAAAAGGGAGAAAATAAAATATTCATCTCTAACTGGCATTTTGCAACACTCTGCAATTCTTCTTTAACCAACTCATTCAATAAAATCCCTTGAGTTACTGTGTAATGTAAACCAAAAATCAAGAACTTAATGTGAATTTTTTTTTACTATAAACTGAAGAATCCTGAAATCAAAGAGTAATTAATTTTAATTAATCTTTGGTAGCATTGTAGATGATATGTGTTGCTCATGATGTATAAACTGTGACATTATTTCCCCCTCAAATTAGACCAATATTCTGATTGTATTCCATAATGTGAAGACATGTCAATGACATATAATATACAGCTCTTTAACCAAAACTGTTTTACATAGTGGGCAATTGAGGTTTACTCCCTGAAACAGTTTTAAAACTTTTCTATTAAGAACTTTTTTGTGATCTCGCCCTCCTTAATTTTAAATTTATTTTAGTATTATGATCACCTGAATGTGGTTTTATTTGTCTGTTAAGTCTCTTTGCTTTAGAGTATAAAATATTTGTGGAAGGAAATCTTTGTGTTACGCAGTGACTGAAATAGTCATTTTACTTGGTCCATAGGCATGACAAGATAAATAGCATGAAATATTAACTAAACTACTTAGGAAGTGCTAAGAAGCAAATGAAAACAGTTGAAAATCAATTCTCACTATTTTCATTAGTTAAATAAACATCGAGTTGGGCTTTACCTTTGCTAAAGCCTCTACCTTTGAAGTCATACTACAACCATGAGCTGTGCTGCATCCACAGGGATGGGAGCCTGAGCTGGCTCTGGGCCACATAATTTTAACTTATTTTTAAATATGAGAAGTCTTAGCCCAACACAAAGCACTATCAACTCTCTGACAGAGTGCAGGGAGTGAGCCTGGCTTAGGGCCACAGCTCCCAATTCAGATGTGACAGATAGCAGGATGCTTCTGTGCTTTTCAGGATTTATATCCCAGCCTCTCTTTCTATGCTTATATGTCATATTGCATGAATTATTTTAGGGATAAAGGACTGAACACTCAGGCTTTCTGGATCGGTTTGTTTCTTTTAAATCCTGATGAAGGATTTGCCTGGATTGATGGCTCCCCTGTGAGTATGTATTTGCTGGATATTAATTGACTTCCTGTTTTTTAGAAAATATATACTTTAGAATATATACTGAATAGCTGCAGTGCACTGTCTTAACACAGTGTTTCATCCCAGGTACCATGTTACATCCCACCTTTGACAGTCTGTGCCCCAAGACCTTCACAGGCTCCCAAAATGGGCACTGCTGTATGGCAGTACAGGGAAGTCCAGCTGCCAACTTTCACGAAACAAGATAAATGTGACTCCCTCTGCCCATCAGTTTTTCTTTTATCAAACACATGGTTTTCTACACCATGTAGTCTCTGCACCTTCTTCAGGGAGTGGTGAGAAAAGTAACCTGACCAGCATGACCTTCACAGCCCTTGCAGGTCTGTTTGAACTCCTACTGATCCCATAAGAAAGGTACTTGAGATGATGAGATACTGAAACTGTGTCACCAATGAATAGCAATCTCAATGACTGCTATTCAGCTCGAATCACACAGTAATTGATATGTATTTCCAACACAGGTAATTTTTGAGAACTGGGAGGAAGATGAACCCAACAACTATGAAGAACTTGAACACTGTGTTATGTTTAATAGATCACCCCAAATGCGCTGGAACGACTTGCGTTGTGATCATTTACTTAATTGGATTTGTGAAACAAAAAAAGGTATTATTACTTCCCCATTTAATTGAAGCAATAAACCCAAGCTTAAAAAGCAAATTTTATGGATTTAAACAAATTGAAAGGAAGAAAGACACTGGGAATTGTTCATTTTAAAACCAGTTGCAGTGAAGGCAACACATAAAGCATGCAGAATGAATTGAAATATTTCTCTTGTCCTTGGATGCAGGAAGTTGGAGTGTCTCTATTACTTCATCTCTAGTTTTATCTCTCTCTGCCATGGGTAGAACAAATTTGTGAAGCAAAGGTACTTATCCTCTCTCCTTTTATCTATTCTTTCTATTTCTATCTGCTTGAGGCTTACCCAGGATAGCTGTAGATACAGGATGCTAGAGTTCTCTCTACTGAAGTGAAAAAAAGCTTTGCTTCCCACCATGAAGCAACCAACGAGAACCAAGAGAGGGATCAGCTGCTCTAGGAACCAGCAACTCTGAAAACCCAATCTGATCAAAAGTGGAGGCTGGTGTAACCTTGATGGGCTCCTGCATCCACCAGCCTTGCCTGGAAAGCAGGGTCCCAGTCCCAAAACTCCCACACCTGGTGCCAGGCTCCCAAAATCGACCTAACAGATCCATTTGGTGGGCATCTCCTATTGCCCACCAATGGGAGATGAGCATGGGGTCTGTGTGGGCTGAAGAGCTCAGGTGACAGCTGATATGAAACAAGTTGTTTTGCTTGCTCAATCCTACTTCTACATCCCCACTTCCTGGTTGTAAACTGAGTATTTGTATGCATCTCCATGGAGAAGGAGATTTTTAAAACCTTCTTGAAACGAAAAGAAAGTTGGAGGCACACAGGGAACTACTAGGGGGCACAATAGGAAGGGAAAGGGATAAGCAGTTATATAAAAACACTGAGTGTATCTAATATTTGATGACTCTGCCAGCAAAACCCTTGAAGGGTGAATAAGGCACCATGGTAACATTGAAAAATTGCTTAACCAAAAAGGAAGAATCACTGTTCCCTTTTGGTAAATTAGTCACACAAAAGCACCATCCAAGCCCTGACTTCTGCTTACCAGCTCAAAGCAGCACATCCTGTGCAGCCCTTTCTGGCACACTGAGCATGCTGCCTTGTACAGATGTGTCTCTGCTCTTGGTGAGGTTACTCAGGGGGAGCTCAGAAACCATGACCCTGATCAGTTTATCTTGATCCTAGGTGACCTTTCAAAAGCAAGAAAAATCAAGAAATTGGTTTTGTAATTATGAATCTGGATAATGTGATGATCAAGATGAGAGAAGACATGCTCAGATGTGAATTCCTCACGTTCACTTAAGACACATATTTACAAAAAATATTCTAGCTTTCCAAAAACAATGAATGTTACAGTTATGTTAGGATTAAACAATATAATCAAAATTACCAGAAGTATATAAATTAATAATGAAGACATTTAAATAATTTTAGATCTACTGTTCACTAAATACTTAAGAAGAAAGTTTAAATGATCCCAAAATAATTTTGCTTGATTTTTCTTTTTTTGTTGTTTAGTTCTCATCAAACTATTTCTGTCATTTCTATAATACTGTGTTTCTCTCCATCAAACCACAGTACAAATAGAGCAAGGTAAGAGAATTAGTAGTCCAAAGTACAAAATAACAGGCATTCATACGAAAGCACAGCTTCCTTTGAGAGGCTATACCTGGCTCTGGGAATAGCAACAGCTGATTTGCTTCCTCCTGGTTCAACCTGTAATCAGAAACTTGGGTTTGATATCTATTGGCTCTCCAGGGCTCTAAAAAACAGACAGTCCTAGTAAAACCCAAGTCATCAGGAAAGGAAGAATTCATTGACACACAGGACGATACACCTGACATTAGCAATAACCCAGCACTAAATTTTCAGTACTTGTGGATAGTTTACTACTATGAAGTAAAGCTTTAGAATTTGCTATATTGGATTATGTTGTTTGGCTCTAGTCCCCCCCCCCCAAAAAAAAAACCCAAAACCAAAAACAAACAAAAAAACCACCCACAAAACCAAAAAACCACCAACCTCCCCTCCAAAAAAACCCCCCAAAAAACCCAAAACCAAAAAACAAACAAACAAAAAACAACAAGAAACCAAAACAACCAATTGTTAAGTGAGTATCAAGTGAAAATGCTAAAATAAATTCTCAAAGTAATGATTGTTTAATCTACCACAAATTTACTGTGAATCCTGGATTTTTCAACACAATGCTTTTGGATATATATTACTGTAAAGTACATATTTTTCACTAGCTAAATATTTCTTAATTATATACTTTATTTAATATGGCATTATAGGCTCTAAATTCTTGAACATGCATTAGCTAATTCATAGTTTCCTTGGTGGGTTTGGTTTTTTCGCCCTCTATTTTAAAAAGCATGTGAAACTACATAAAGCAAATCCTTCTGATTTTTTTTTTCATTTGGGATATTGCTTATGACAATCTTCTGTTTTACAGGTACATTGATAAAGCCTGAACCAAACTACAAACTGGGTAGGTTTTTTCCCTCTTTCACAAAGATTACTGTATAGTTTTCAGACTTTGTACAGACAAGTTAGGAAAGCATTATATATGATTCTTTATCTTTCAGACTATCAACTCACCAATGATGGATGGATTATATATGAAAATAAGCAGTACTATTTCAGCAAAGAACAAGTCCATATGGAAGAAGCACGGAGAATTTGTCAGAAAAACTTCGCAGATCTTGTTGTCATTGAGAAAGAAAGCAAAAGACGATTTCTGTGGCAATATGTAAGCAGAAAGCCTATTAATTATAGTTGAATTTTGAAGCAGAACAGGTGAAAAATACAGGGAGCATACTAAATATTAATCAAGGCTGTAGTCCTGAGCTTTTCCTACATTACTTATTTATAGAGAAATAGATTTGTTCAGGACCTGTAAAAAATTATTATTGTCTTTAAGAGGTAGAGGAAAATGGCATGCAAATATTAAAGGTGCAGCAAAGGATAGTCCAGGCCCAGGTTGCTTATCTTTTCTAATATATGTAGTGTTCAGCACAGTGATAATTGCTTTCCTGTCCAGTGGGTTCCTCACTCCAGGATGTTCCACATATCTCTGTTGCCTGCTTGAAACCTAAGTCTGAACTTAAAATATTTTTACGTGAGGCTCAAATTCCAAATAAAAAGGAAACAAAAATATCACAGGCATGGTTAATCAGATTTCAAATTTTTGCTTGACGTTGAGGAACAGTTTAGCGCTTAACTATTACTTACTTTTATTTTAGATTTACACAAAACACAGAGGAAAATCATATTTCATTGGCTTAGTTGTCAGCTTTGATCAGAGATTCAGGTGAGTAAAGGAAAACTGGTAATGGACAACAAATTAAGGTAATTTCATCTCACCCACAGAGCATTTCCCAGGGAGCATTTTAATTTTACAAGTTAAAACTGTTGTGCAACTGACTTCTGGATAGTTTTCAGGAGATGTCTCAGATCCAAAGTGTTACATTCTTCTATATTTACGCAGAGAAATGCATTTTCCTTCCAAATTTGGGAGAGCAAACCCAATAAAAATTCATGGCTAAGATGCAGGTCACTTACTGCCTTACAATGCAACTGCAACCCTGCATAAGTAGTGAGGAGAAGTAAATAATTTTAAGATGTTATTTACCTGATCCGCTTTTGACATCAGCCTAAGGGTGAGATTTACCCTGACCAGATCTCTAATGTCTACAGAGAAAGCCCAAGAGGTTTTGATAAACTATATTTGTAAGGGTTAAATCAAATTAACCCCAAGTGGTTCAAGTTATCAAAGCTGGAAGCAAGAAGCGTAAGCAGCATCTACTCCAACAACTTTCTGAAATTTCTGGCAGGAAACTTGTTTTAGCACTCCATTTTTAGAAGACTCTCACGGGGACACCTTTCTGGGATGTGAAGTGTGTCCATACACTTGAAGGTGGTAGTACCAAACAGATGAGAGCAGCAGCAGTGCTATGGCTACATCCTCTCCAGGATATGCAGAGCCTTTGCCCTCTGGTCACTGCTAATGCCCTGCTTAGCCCTCTGCCCAAACAGACCCTGTGACTAACTGATTGCTGAGATGTCTGTCTGGCAGCAACTGTCCCCTTGTTTCTTCCAGATGGCTGGATGACACCCCAGTGAATTATGTTGCCTGGGCTCCAAATGAACCTAATTTTGCAAATAATGATGAAAACTGTGTCATAATGTCAGAAGATTTTGGTGAGTAAAATAGCAACAAGAAATATTTGGGTAAAATTTAACATCAATATCCAAAATGTTTGGTACATACTTAAATTTGAGGTTACCCCACAAAGGGGTAGCTCAACAATATTTTTTTGTGACACGCTCAAGTTTGAAACTGTGTCATCACTCTTAGGAAAGAAACCTATTGCAGAGGAAGGAGGAGTGTATTTGAATAAATGTGTTTCATTTGTGCTTTATGAATGCCATCTGAACTTGACTGCTGTAGTGGTTGTACAAGAGTTTTTCTGTATTCTGTAATGTTTACAACGATTATCTGTATTCCATTTTTTACAGGCTTTTGGAAAGACATAAATTGTGCTGTGAAAAATGCCTTTATCTGTGAAAGGCACAATTCAACTTATTCAGGATTTGCTCCTACTGTACTTCCACCTCTGGGAGGATGTCCTGAAAGTTGGCTTTTGTTTAACAATAAGGTACAGTAGGAAATCTCAGCCATATTTAGCAGATCTTCTCTAGGTAAAGAAAACAACTATCTCTTTTATCTCACTAAATGAATTCTCTTTCTTTAAACACTGATTTACTAAGAAGTGTTCTGGTTAGCAGTACAGTCAATTTGCAGGTTCAGAAATTTGTAACTAATTAAAAAAAACAGGTGATTTGAATGAGTGAAATTATAATTTTTGTAAATGTCAGTGTGCCTTTAGCCATAGTTACTTTTCTAGTTTCTAGATACTTCTACTTATTTTAGGCGTACTTACTGCATGGAAATCCTGATCCATTATCCTTCTCTGTAAATGTAACCCTGCTTTTCTGAGTAACAAAGATGAAAAAATGAAAGGTCACACTTCTCATAAGTAATTGGCCATCACAGCAACTCATCTTAAGCTGAGTAACACAAACAGCAATAAATGTCAAATCAAATATAAAAGACAAGCAAGCATTGCTTTCTGCTAAGTTAAGCAAAAAAACCTGGCATATGAACTTTTAAAAAACCCCAACAAACAAACAACAGAGGAAAACCACAAATCAATTCCGCAATGTAACCAATAGGAAAAGTTTTCAAGCATTCAAAGGGCATGAAGAAGGAGGAGCCATGTCTTCTGTCCCTCAGAAGATACACAAAAAATATTTTACACTGGTATTCAGGGAAAACACCCATTCAGAAAGGCACTTTTTCCTGACACTGTACAACTCAAGTGAGTTCTCACATGAGTGAGTTCTCACATGAGTTGAGGTTTTAGCACTTCATTTGTGGTATATAATTGAAAAAACTTAACCTGAGAGGTTATTACCTGCTCCAAATTTGTTCACCATCAGGAAATAGTTCCAGTCCCTCAAAAATTCTACTTTTCAGTAATTTAACCCTCAAAAGTATTTGGCAGTTGTCAGCTCTTTTCCAGCAGTGACCCCACATAATTTTAAGTACTGTGCACGTATCACTGGGATTGGCTGGGTTTCCTTCTTGCTGGCTGACAGTATTTGTGTTTCAGGAGATCCCCCATCTGCAGCTCTTTGCGTGCAGGGACTAGCACAGAATTAATCCAAATCAATGATTTTAATATTCTTTGACACCTGAAAGTCTGTCTAATTCTTTACTCTCTCCACAGTGTTATAAAATATTTGGATCCAGAGAAGAAGACAAACTAACTTGGCACTCAGCAAGAAGTGTTTGTAGAGAATTAGGGGGAAATTTGGCCTCTATACACAATAATCAAGTGCAAGGTATGACGTGAGCTTTACAGCACTTTGTATGAAGCCACATATTTCACCATCTAATGATGAGGCTGAACCTACCTCCAGACGTAAATAGCATAACCTATGAAGGAAGACCTGGAGGTGTTTGATCCACAGGGAAGACTGGAGTGAGATACTATGACGCTTCCCAAGTTTTGGCAAATGTCTTATGTGGAAGGAATAGAATAATCTGTTCCACATGGTCTTGGAAGATGGGATAAATTGTAATAGCTTATAGTCACAAAATGCTCACAGATATTCAAGTCAGACATTAAACAGACATCCATCCATTACATATCTGCAGCTGATGCTACCTTGGGAAAGACAATCCTTTTGAAATTACTTCTGGCCCTGATTTCTATAATATTTCCAAGAAGCCTAAATAATTTTTATCAAAAAATGTTTTCCTTTCTTTCCCCCCTCTTTTTTTTCCCTGAAATCAAACTGCTTCAGTTCGATTACTCATTGTAATTTTTTTCTTTTACCATTGGCTCATAGCCTAACAGTACTGAGGTTGGCATTTCCAATATATTTAGATGATTGGTTGTTGTTCTATTTGTAATTTGATTTGCATGGAATTTGATAAAAGGAAACTCCTCAGGTACTTTTTGTTTTATTTTTTTCATCTATTTTCTATCAGCTTTCCTCACCTTCCACCTAAAGGATGTTTCCAGTGAAACCTGGATTGGGCTGAATGATATTAACAGTGAGGATACATATCTTTGGACAGATGGAAGTGTTTTTGACTATTCAAGGTGGGCCCGAAGATTTCCACTCAGAGATAAATTCACAGTGGTTGACTGGAAGTATATGACAATAGAGGTAAATAGAAAAACAACCCAGAAAATGCATAACATAACTGACATGCTTAATGTTTGAGAAACCAACCTGACTTCTATCTCAGCTAAGTTCTGATCTTTAATAGATTAAAGCAGAAGAGAACTGAAATTTCAAAGATCAAATTTTTAAAGCTGTACTCAGAAATTAATAGGCCTGTCTAGAATCTACGCTTACTCTCATTCCTCTGTCAAAGTCTAGAAATGCAGAAAAGGAATCTTTACTACTAGAATTAATTACACTTCTTATAATTATATTTTACTGAAAATATTCAGTGTTAGCAGTTGTGATTTAATTCTGGATTATTGTTTATACTTGTATGATGTGAATCCAAATGAAACTTCAAAAAAATTCAGATTACCATTAACTCTATAGTAAAAATAACTTCAATACAGTTCCAAGGAATTTTAATAAACCGACAAAAGTTCTTGTAACAATCTGCCAATGAAAGTACATTTTCTTAAGATATATAATAGAATGCATTTTATTTCCAACAAGCAATACCTGAAAAGAGCCAGAAAATTAGAAAAGAAACCTTTTTTCTCCTCACACCTATTTCTATTATTTTGATGGAAATTCTGCACTTTATCAGCAACAATTCTATTTTTTTATTTCTTCCCTAGACTGATTGTATTATGATGACAAAAAGATCTGTAGATGAGGCAGGATTATGGGAAAATGCTGACTGCGAGCATAATAAAAGCTATATTTGCCAGATGGACAGCGGTAAGTTTTATTTTTCACTTTTTATTTTGGTCGAAAGTCATTTACTGAACAATCCAACCCCTATGACTCAGAGAAGCCGACCTCGCCTACTCTGCAGACGTCCACACCTAAATCAGGTGCCTGGCATGTAGACACTGAAGACGGGATTCACCTTCTTAATCATAAGAAAAATGCCCAAACCAGGTTCCTAGAAGGTCTATGCCCTCAAAACGCCTATTTTCTCTATTAACAGAAAAGTGTAGTCATCTGTACTTTACCCAACTATCACAGATATAGGTGCCTGAATGCAGTTATTTTGCAAATACAATAAAAAAAGACAAATTCCTCAGTTACCACCAGCTGGGGGTTAACCGAGGCAAATTAAACTGATTAGTTTGCTCATCAGTCTCTAGCAAGGCCTTCATATCACAAGAACAGCGATAGTCAGAAGGGCAAAAGTTGCAGTTTTCTTCGTGAGGCCTTAGGGTGGGAGACACATCCGGAGCACAGCTACACTGCAGAGTCCGCAGGAACAAAAACAGGGAACTGCTGAGCAGCAAGTTAAAATAGAGGAAGAAGCCACAGCTGGGTCAGATGATTCACAGCTCTGTCCCATGCAAGTGCAGAAAGCTGCATGAGGGTGGCACTAGCAAAAACAATTTCCAGGGTGTCCTCAACAATGACTGAACACAAAGTTGATGTCTTTTCTTCTGTCCACATCACTAGCTCTCGGCCCTTGCCTTCTACTTCTGCCTATGTAATTATAGGTAGAAGCACAGTTTCCTTTTTCACTTCATCCTACAAGGGAAAGATGTATCAGCACAGTCAGAAAATTTTCTTATAAAGAAATTATTTTGGGACTGAAGGGGTGTGGAGATCTTGTCCTGTTCTCATGCCTGGGAAAAACTTTACTTGCACTGAGGTGAGGGGACACGGAGAGCTCTGTGGGGAGGATCATGGTGGAACCAGTATTCACGTAATTTCATCTGGTCAGTCTGTGTCTATAGATACACACAGCTCATGCTCTGCCTCTCTCTAATTCCTGAATGTGTTTTTACACCATAGTTTAAAATAATTCCAAATCATCATTAAAATAAATCTCTTTGGTCTCATGTAAGAAATGCTGTTACTTGATGCTTGTGCTGCCATGCTATATTCATCTGTTACTCCAAAGCTAAGCAGCAGCAAGTAATTTTTTTACAATTTTTCTCTTCTTCCTTTCAAATTTCTACCTCTTTCCTACAGTGCCTGAACTATTTCACCCCACAAGTGCTCCAGATTCTGATTTTATCCATTATGATAACAGCAGCTATTTAATCATTCCTTCTAAAATGAATTGGGAAGAAGCAAGAAAAGCATGCAAGGAGAAATCTTCAGAGCTTGCCAGCATTTTTGATTATTACAGTAATATATTCTTGCAGCTGCAGGCAGTGCAGTATGGAGAGGCCTTATGGATTGGGCTCAAAAGCAATGTGGTAAGATTAATAATAAATTTATAGCTGGTAAAGTTAAATGCTGTTACTATTAGAAGGAGATTTGTACCACGCACAGATTTAGAAACCTAGGACTGGTGGATAGTCTCACATCTTTTGACTTCAATGATCTTAAATAATTAAGCTCCATTTCAGGCAATGGAGAAGGAATGACAACCTTTGGCAGTGCTGGACTCTCTTTTACTAGTTCTGTGTGAATCTTGGAAACTTAGGTAAAAATACCTGGTAAACTTTCAGATGGCCATTTTAGGACAGGTGGCCCCAACTCAAAGGGTTCAGGATGGTCAGTAGGGCTAGTGCCCCATGACCATTGGCAGCTGTAGCTTTTACATCGTGTTTTGGTTCAGAAGGGTTCATAGGCCACACACCTTTGAACACACACTCTTTGTTATACCTGCTAGGTCCCAAAGGTTAAAATCAGTAAAAGCTATACTATACCAGAAGTAGTGAACACTGTGATCCAGGTCCACCACTCTGTAAGGGAACATTTGCGTGGTAATCAGTCTTATTAGCTCTGTGATTGAGTGACTAATTGAGCTTCAGCTTCCCTACTGAATATGCAGTTGCTAAATGCACTTAACTATCATGCTTCTCTTGCATTGTTCTTTTATATGACTAAACCACCTTAATAATAAAAATTAAATTTTTCATCAGTAATAATCATCTTAACTATTCATTTTTTAACTAGTTGTGAGTCCACACTGATATATATATAACATAGCAAAACATGCCTGAAATAGAGTATCCCTAGGGATACTTGTAATAAATACTGTGTAAAAATAGCATTTCCAGTTGTATGATGCAGCAACACTCTGATAAAGCCCCTCAGAAGGCTACATTGTCTGAAAAAATGAATTTGTTGCTGAACAATACATATTTCCCCTATTCCAACAGTGTCGTCTCCACCACCAGAAAAAAATGCTCACATAAGTGATGGGTAGTTGCCAACCTTAAAATAAATCCTTCCACGTGCACAAGTCCACAGGGCATCTCTACCGAAACCAAAATAATAGTGTTTAAGTCCACTTGATAACAAAGTTGGTTGTTTTTAGTCACAGCAATACGATTTAGAAAACAGCAAAAATTCCATTTTGATGAATCTTGAATGACCAGACATTCCCCTGGTACTTATAAACAAGACATCCTTGATCTTGCAGAGTCGAACTTTGCAGTTCCTCCTGTTGCCCAGGCAGTGAGTGACCTTGCCCTGATGATGCCAAGCTCAGTGTGACCTTGTGTACCTGGAATATCTCTTGACACAGCTAGACACTGGAGAGAGATCCCATCTTATCTCCCTCCTCTTAATGGCAGCAATATATTGTCTGTGTCTTTTTGCTTTTCCTTGTAACTCTTCTGATTCTTCCTGGAAAAGAAAAAAGGGGAGGAGGAAAGACTAAACAAAGACTCAAGAACTCCTGCTCAATGTATTTCTTTTTTGCTTCTTAAAAAGTAATAATTTTCTCAGGTTCTTCATAGTGATAGCTGCAGTTTACTCCTGAATGTTTCTCCTCGAAACTGGTGGAGCTTAGAGTCCTTGTTTTATAGCCAACTCTGAGACCCATTTCCACCTGAACTTTCCACAGGTTTCATGTTCTTACGGTCTTGCTGCTTTTAATGGAGATCAGACTCTTCTGGGATGGTGACTCAAGCTTACAACACTGTCCGGCAAGGGACTGAGTTCCCAGGGAGCATTATTTAGCCTTCAAAACACTTCTATGGGCTGTTCCAGCATGGGAGACATATTTCTGTGTCTGGTTTTTATGTTGCTGAGTCCTGATTCACCAGTATATTAACAGCTCTAGCACAGATACACAAACTGAGCTGCCTGTACCACTTTGAAAATGTGCTTCTGTATAACTGCATTTAGCTGAAACAGCAGATGAGAGTTTAGAACAGTTATGTCAAATGTCTGTTTCAATTTTAGAATTATGGATATTATAGATGGACCAATAAAAGGAAAGTAAGTTTTTCTCATTGGGACTATGGAGAACCAAAAGTGAAAATAGCCTGTGTCTATCTAGCACTCTCTGGGGCCTGGAAAACAGCACATTGTAATGAGAAACATCTTCCTGTCTGCAAAAAATCTGAGGGTAAGCAATGACAATGACTTTTGGTTTAATGGCAGAAACCTTGCTTTATCTGCTATGACTGAATTACACATTTCTAAGTATATATTGAATAATAAGACTGATTCTGTAATGTCAATGCCTTTATTTTTCATGAAAGTGTTTTATTTTGATGGAGTTGGCATTCACCAGCCAAGGTCTTGCAATTTTATGGGACTGGAGTGATAGCTGCCATGGGAGCAGGCAGACAGATCATGGAGATTGTGGGAACGTTTCACATTGAATCTAGAATGTAAAATGTTTGGCTGACAGAGGTTTAATGGGAAGGTCTGTAATCAATGAAGTCCACTGGGTATAAATTTCATTTCTTCAACATATACACATCATTCCTACACTGGTCGTTACTTCATTGCTATTAGATTCCAAAAACTGGATACAAGGCAAAGAGTTGTATCTGTTTAAAAAGGGTCTGTTATTGTCCCCCCAAAAAGTTCATACTTGATGGGTTTCTATGGGTAGCACTGAGGAATACTACACAATAAAACTACAGACAAACTTCAGGATGGGCCTTGGCTTTTCTGCTTTCTCATTTTTGTTAGAGTAACATCTGTTGGCTCTAGTGACACAAACTTAATGGAAATTCAAAATTTATTTGGGGATTTTGGGTTTGTTTTTTTTTTCTTTTTGCTGTATGTTAGGTTGGAATTTAGTGGGTTTTGGTTTTGGTTTTGTTTTTTTTGATTGGTTGGTTGTTTTTTAATTTCTTTTTTAGGCCATGGTCTGAACTTTACAGCTGTTAATTTGAAACTTTTGTTTTAAAAACATAAGTACTAAGTGACAATGTTGCCATTTCTTTCCATAATATCATTGCTTGTAGGAAAATTAGGAGTTACTACATAAATATTCAATGAGCATCACATTATTCCATGCTTTTTCAGATATAAAGATGTTCAGAAATTTTATGTAAGGATTGTTATCTTGAGGAAAATATTAAATGGGAAATTTCTATTATGTGATATTTAATTTAAAATAAAACTTATTTGAACTTCTTGAGAGTTTGGGAGTTTTCTAGGAGTGTTTTTCTCTGATTTTTCATACTTCTTTTATTTAGAAAAAATTTTCTGGTTACAGCAAAATAAACTAAAACCAAAATCATTGAACACTGAAATATCCTTGAGGCAGTCCAAGCTTGATTTAGTTGGCAACACAGAAGAGCACAGGTTCACAATGAGTCATCCTCCCACAGCTGACCAGTCCTGATCCTCATTGTCACTCTTGACTTAGACACTGATAATTCTAGCACTGTGTGCCAAAGAATACTTTAAATTCTTTTAAGAAAAGGTGGTTTAATATTTGATGTCATATATGAAGAACTGTAATCCTTAGTGAATTAAAGCATTTATAATATCTCATTTCTTCTAGATGTAATTCCTTCCCAACCCCCCCAGGATATTGGACAATGTCCCGAATCTGATCACATACCTTGGATTCCTTTCCGAGGCCACTGCTATAACTTCAATGCCAATGAAATGAGCTGGGCTCAGTCTGTGACACAGTGCATTCAATCAGGTAATTATTATTTTTACCCAAACATAGAACTTCAATCTTGACATTAAAAAGAAGTCTTGACAAAAACCTTGAAAAGTAATAATGCAAAATCTGCAAGTATTAAAAATAAGTAAAAAATGTCTCATTTATTTTTTATTGTTATGTGCTTTTCAGCACAACTCCCTGTTGAATTTAAGGTGATTTCCATGTTTTATTCTTCCAGCTGTGCTTGTTTCTTACTATATTTCTTTATTCACAAATTTTCTCCTTTTACTAATATCTTAAATTTTATGTGATTTGAGAAAAACCATTTGTTTCTGGCCTTGTCCTTTCTTTTCCATATCTTTCCCTACACAATAGGCAAAGTATCATAATAACAAGCACTCATTTTTAACACGGGCTGTGTGATCCAAAAGTGGTTGATCCAAAAGGGGTTGCATGGGCCGCCTGGTAGCCCTTGCTCTGTCAGCAAGGCCTCCTGGCAGACTGCAGAGCCCAGGGAGGGAAAATTCTTCCCTCCTTCTCCTTGGAGACGTGTTCCTGGCCAAGACCAGGAGCAGTACCTTGGCACTCTTTCACCTTTGCTGCTGAGTCACCAACTATCTCATCCATGTCTCTGGAGGCCAGGAAAGAGAAAATAAATGGATCTTTGTTTCATACCTTCTTAGATCCTCTTAGCCCTCTTACTCTACCACCACTGCCACATAAACTAATACATCAGTTTGAATTGCAGATTTGTTTCTTGCGCAGTATTTCATACTACATATTTTTCTGTCAAACCATGAAGAACAAATAAATAATACCTCACAATTCCTATGAACAATATCATCTAATCACTTGAAAACATAGTGCACTTTGCCTGCTGTTTAAAAGTCATCACCTTCACTGTGGTTTTGTGTCGTTCACTTCAGATGACACCTCTCACTGTCTGTGCTGTTCCCCTGCAGCTGGATGCTACCTTGTGGTCTCTATTTAAATTCTTTTCTCCCTGTCAGCAGGAGAGGTATTTTATTAACCCTAACCTGTCTCAAAAGCTGTAACTATGCTGGGAATATCTCCAACTGTTTTCTGTTGGTTATTTTACAGGTGGTGTGTTGACTTCTGTAGGAGATCTGGATGAATCAAACTTTTTAATAGAACATGCAGATTTATACTCAAGCAAGACAAGTGGCTTTTGGATAGGACTATACAGAAATGTAAATGGTAACTATTTAAAGTTTTATAAATAATCATAAACAGACTTTATGAAATGGACAAAAATATTAATAAAATAAACATTTTAAGCAACCAATTGAAGTAGAGTAGGAGTTCGGACCTGAGTCCTCTCTGAGGTTGTCTCCTATTCCTGGTCTCTGAGAAAGCTTTTCCTGTTGGGGAAAAAGTCCTGACTGGTTCTCATCTTCTCTTGGCTGGGAAGACTCATGTGGAACCTGTGGGAGCACAGCCAGAGCCCACAGCATCAAGCTCCCCTGTGATTCTGCACTGAAAAAATTAGGCTGCTTGCTAAAGCATACAGTAGAAAACATGCATCTGGAAGAAAACACTATTATCAGACTACAAGCAGTCAGAAAGGGTTTTATTATATATTATTTTCAGCCCATGAAAACATCAAAACTTTTTTTTTTGAGTTTATAAAAAAAAGTTTTAATTTTAAATAAACATGTGTTTAAGCATTACAGTAAAAACTTCTTGATTTTCATTGAGTGCTGCTGAAATAATAATTTAGAATATTTTCCTAAAAAGTCTGAATTTACCTTTTTTCAATTTGAAACTTTTATAACCTAAAACATATGGAAAAATAGAAATTAAAACAAAGCTTTGACCGATAAATCTGCAAATCATAATTTGGGAAAGCAGTTATATTGTTTTTGAGACATGAATCAAATGAGATGAAATGCATCAAAAAACCCAACCCCCCCCCCAAAACAACAAACAAACAAACAAAACAACCACAGATGGAATTTCTGAAGAAAGTAGTATTGATTTATTAGGCTGAGTAAAGTAACATGTCAAAATTCACTAAGGTGAAGACCTTTCCTGTGGATCTATTAGTATTGATACTCGTCAATCTGATTAGTTTGTGTGTTTGCCACATCAGGGCAGTTGCTTTGGCAGGACAACAGTGCCTTAGACTTTGTGAACTGGGTTGACGGGCAGCCCTCGGGGGACGAGCTGGATTTCTGTGTGGAGCTGTCTGCAGCCACTGGCCACTGGAGTGTCGTGCCTTGCTCTTCCCAAAAGGGCTTGATTTGTAAGATACCAAAAAGTAAGTGACTAATATTCACTTTTTTTTACTTATGGTTTTATTTCAATAGCAATAGCACCATATGAGCATTCCGAAAGGCTGACGGAAATGTTTCAATGTTCAGACAGAAACAGTAAGAATTATTTTTTTGTTTGCCCTATATATGGTTTCTTGCTTCATAACCTCAGATTTTCTTAAATTCTGTAAGGAATATCCAATTAATAATTGAAAATCATAAATGTTTCCTTAAAAAAAATCAAACCTCTTTATTGTTTTGTTCCCCTCCAACATAAACACTTTTTTTTTTTTTTCCTACTGAAATTCCTATTTTCTTTCAATGGAACGAGAGTGGCATCAATAATTTGCTCTTCTTCCTCTTGCTGTACTATGATACATGCTGTTCCAGTAAGAGATGGATGAAGCAATTCTAATTAAATAGGAGCGGAAGTGCGATCCAGAGAGCACATAATGACCTTTGAAGAGTAAAAGTGTTTTGGTTAGGTTTGGTTTTTTTTTGTTGGTTGTTTTGTGGTTTTGTTGTTTTATTTTTTTTTTTTAATATTGTGTTTCTGTATAGCTGAGCACCATCTGCTTTAGTCAGGAAGTAAAAAATTTCAGAGTACTCTGAGCCAAGCAACCATGTGGTATTTCAGAGTTTAACTGTTAATTCTGCAAAAAAGTCCAGTTTCCTGCCCTGTTTCTCAACCCCAAGGTTCAGGATGTTTCTGAGGTTCAGTCCTTTCCCCCACCAAAGCAAACCTGCAGCTGGTGGGGGAAGCAGCAGTCACAGCATTGTTCAGGGCACGTTCTCGAAAGGAAAATTCTGCTTCTTCTAGGACAACGCCTAGTTTTCTTTGCAGGCAACAGACACTACCGAATGATAGTTCTGAGTGACAGACTCACTATCACCACCCGCTTTATTTGATGGGTTTGCCTGTGAGAGGCTCTGAGGCACAATGCCAAAGTACAGAGGGCTCTCCAGTAAAACGGCGATTCGGCACAACCAGATATTTATTCCATTACAGCCCGCTCTGCGTCCTTTCAGGAGACAGATTTAACAGCTGGCTTTTCCTTCGTGCTCGCAAACACGCCAGAGCCCAGCGCAGTGCCCTGGTTGAGCTGCAGCAGCCCGGCTGCCGGCGCAGGGTATCCGTGCGTGCCGTGGCCGTGGCCATCGCCCCGCAGCTCCCGCAGCTCCAACCCGGCCGGGAAAAGCCGTGCCGACGGCGCCCTCTGTGCACAGCCGGGGAAAGATGCACCAGAAAGCTTGGGGTTATGCCTGTAATTAGAGATGCAAATAAATCGTGGTAAATTAAGCCCTGCTGGGTCTCAAAAGAATTATGTGTGATACAGGAAAGCTCAGCTGTCCTCAGCAGCCGATCAGGTTTTCCCAGTCTCCACGAGAAACAGACTCGGTGAAAAGGGCAAGGTTAATTAATCGGGGAGAAGAGAGAGTCCTCTTAAAACAGTCAGAAACTATAACTACTTAGCTTGGAGACATTCTGGTTATTACAAAAGAAGCAAGAAGGGACATTTAATATGCAAAACACTGCAGTTTTATTGAAGGGATTATGGGGTTAAAAATATTTCACGCCTTTTCACCTCTCCTAATTTAGCAGATGTGTTTCCAGAAGTGATGATGATGTGCAGGTTACCACACCATTTGCTAACATGAAACTGTCAGGAAGAAAATGTGACCTTTCTAGATTTTGACTAAACATTTGTCTTTATCTTTGACAGCTATTCTTGAAGCAGCTGGAAATGTGGAAGGTAGGATTATTCCCTTCCAATTAATTTCAAAGACATGTGCTTAAATTTAATATTAGCTTAATTTACTTAATATTATTTATTTGGTGTATATATATATATATAAGCTTAATTTCCTTAATTGCCATTGAATTCTTTCACAGCCTAATTTATCAGTACCTGAAAGATCCTTAGAGAACCCCAGAATAAACAAATGCTTTGGTAAATTGATCACCCCTCTCTGATCCTCCTTTTACAGATGTATGAAAAAAGACTGACACAGAGACATTATAATAGATTTTCTGGCTGGTAATTAAGGGAGAAATTTAAATTTTCAATAGCCTTATATTTATTTGTGGCTACAGTTATTTAATTTCCATTTACTTTTAATTTACAGATGCCAAAAAGGACAAAGCCAGTGGTCCCCTGAATATGTGGATACTACTTACTCTGGTCCTCATCATTTTATTGGGGGTGGGCTTCATGATTTATTTCTTGTTCAAGATCAAAACTGGAAGTGGAACTGGAAGAGAGATGAGGCAGGGCAGCAGGCAGCTGCAATACAGCCCTGCCATAACTGCAGGGCACAATGGAAGTGGTGCTACCAACGACAAAGAAAAAAATGAACTTAGTGTTGTCTGATGGGTTAACACAGCTAAACTAAATGGTTAAGCTGAAAAAAATATAGCTAAACTAAAGGAAACCTTAGTCTCTCTTAGGTGCACGTAACTTCTACTTTGAAGTAAAATTGGCAGTTATTCCTTTGGTAAAGATTAGGAACTGTTGCTGTATGCTCCTCAATAAATACTCTCAGGTATTTATTGACTTAGTACTGTACAAAATGGCTAATTAAGCAAGCATGGAAAATAACAGAAACAGTGAGAATTTAGATTTAAAAGATATGGATTACTTATTTAGGAATTTGTGACAGCATCACGTACAGAGTCAAGACTAACACTGAACACTCTTTGCAGAGTACTCAGCACTAATGCCTGCACTTTGAGAGTATCTCACCATACTATTCTTAATCCTGCACAGTGTTACTGAAGTGATGTTTGGAATAAGCAGAGATTTACATGAATTGTTTGTCCCCATTGCTGCCCTTGTCTTATATTTGCGTAAAGCACAAATATCTTCTGTGCGATAGTATTGTAAGTGAAATGCAAATATTTTTTCATGGCTTTAACTTGTATTTTGCAAAATAAATCTTGTGTCTATAGTCCTATTCTGTGACTTTGAATGTGTTTTATCAATTATAAACAGGAGACTATATCAATAAATGATCTATATATTACACAATAACATTTCAGTATTTAATTAGCATGTGGAGATGATACATGATTGGTTGATCTAAGTTCTCTTCCTTAAAAATGAGACTAACAGGAGGAGACACAGAAACATGGACAAGGCATATGACTAAAAAAAGTCATAAACTATAAAATAAAGTAGTTGCCAAATAAATTTTGAAAGAACGCATTCCTGGTTTTATTTCACTTGATCACTCATTTTAGGATAGCTTTCCATACTCTCCTCTACTTCTCTGATAAATGGACTGATAACTGGGCACTATGTCCATGATACAGGCCAATAAAAGAGTGGGGCACAAAACAGTGCCTTGCTAGTGAAATCTTTTAGATGTTTACTGAGATGTTTAAGTTTTCTAGGAATTCTCTGTTGTCTATGACATTCTGAAGAAAAAAAAGATCTCAAGGATCTCTGGAAATTACAAACCTTTAGAAAGTGCAGAAGAACTGCAGAGATGTTACATGACATTGACAATTTGTGGACATGGCAATTAAACAAAACATATTGCAGAGGATAAGGAATAAAGGCCATTTTTTTACTCAAACTACTTTTATTGGCAGTCCTCTTGATCTTTCAACTTCTTTTTTCCTCTTCATGTAAGTTACAAAAAATACACTTTTTTTTTTTTTTGTAAATGCTGAACTGGATTCTGTGCTGTTTGATGACTAATGATAAAGACAAAATAAATGAAAAGACTAAACAGATAAAAAATCCAATATCCTTATTTAAATATTTTATATTTTATATTGATATAAATTGATATTGATAACACAACTCCAAAGACCCTATATTATGTGAATGAGTTTCTTCCATCTTATTAAGTGATGTTTTGCTCTTGCAGAAAATACTGTGAGATTTGTCTTCATAATAAAGCCAAGAAAAATGAGAGAAGATTTGAAGGGCAATTTCAGTTGAATTTCCATCCTCTCTTTTTTAAAAAATTACTAAGGGATTGTGCATCATAGCTGCAGCTCATTTCCACTCAATAAATGACTGAAGTTCACTTGTAAAACTTGAAACTATTCCTCTATTCTTGTCTTATTTATGCTTGGTACAAAGCAAGAATAAAGTACTAAAGTTCATTTGTACTTTATGGATTAAATATTTTTGAAAGGCATTTTCTTTGCCAAAATCACAGAAACATTTTTATTAACTCTTCTAAAATAAATTCACATGAAATAACAGCACACTAGTTCTACTAGCTGATATACTGGGTAGGTAAAAGGCAGGTGTATGCATAGTACCCAGCTTGTCAAGCCACTGAGCAAAATTAAATTGCCCTGTGTGGGTTAATTTTCATAGTGAAACAGTCAACATTTCTCACTGCACTAAATTAAATCAATGTATCTTTTGCAAAAGTAAAGACCTATTTGGCTAAGAAATTTGCATATATTTTTCTCTGAGTTTCTCAGGCATATACGTATATGACATTTAAGGTACATCCATTTAAAGTGCACTCCCTGCTTCTTTATCATTGAGGGTCAGAATGTTACAATTCCAGCAAAGAATCAAGAAAGTTAAAAATAATACAGTGGCGTGATCTCGAACTGTTCAAACTTTGCTGCTTGCAATTGAATGGATGGAAACTTCACTTTCAGATGCAAAGTTTGAATTTTGTATTTTTTTATAGATTTCAAAATACCACATGTGACAGGATATTTCCTTATTTAGACCCCAGAGCTTTCTCTTTCAACTAAAAATCTCCCAAACTGAGAAGGAACCAGTGACAACTGATTCTTCAAGAACCTCTACTGCAGCAATTAATTTCATCTCATCTCTTTGTGAATAAGACGACAGAATGAAAAACTTGACCTTTCCTACAGTTTTTGTTTTCCTCTCATTTGTTCATACTGCTTTTCAGACGCTTGGTGAGTCTATTTTTTCCTATACCCTGCAAAAGTGGATGTGAAAGTGGGCATCTTTGTTGTCTTGCTGGTTTCTCAAGATCTTTAAGATTTTCACATAACTTTACTACACTGCATTTCATATTTTTCCTAATGGGAGTGGTCCACAGAGGTTTTCACAAGACAGATACAGAGATGTTGATTTACTTTTAAAGAGAGAGGAATTTTGAAACTGGGGTAAAGCTGGGAATCAGAAGTCAGGACTGTGTCACATATGTGAATAAAGGTTGACTTTTGGGTACAACTTATTTATTGGTTATGTTTGCTGTTGTAAAGTAGATGGACTTTACAATGTGCTCCATAATCTTTGTCTATGTATGTGGCTGACTCACAAAAAAAAGGATAAAGGAATTAGGGTGTTGCATGTGTATCTCCTAGCCTTAGAATGAGATTGTGTGGGACGAGGTGGAACTTGTGGATTGATGTAAGATGTAGTAATGTGGCTGAGAGGAAGCCAGTGAAAAAAGATATTAGAAATACGTGAGAGTCAAGAACAGCTGTGGAATAACCACTACAGCAGTAAGTGTAAAGATGAGAGGGATACTTAAGGCTCTGAAGTTGGCCAAAGACAGATCACAGCTCCCTTTTTAAGTATAATGATAATATTCAAAGATGTATTTTCTTTATCCTTCAGTTAATTAGATTTGTGGAGTGCGGTACATATCATAGCTTCCAAAAGCAGACACTGTTCCATGTGAGCTGTGACAACACCACCCAATGCAGAAAGGGCATCTCCCACCTGCTCTGTGAGCTGGGCACCCAACACAAAAACAGAAACCTGAGTTTCCAGCAATAACTCTTATTATTAGACCCAAAAATTCTATGAGGGACAATAGCTGGTGCTTAGGGGACTACACCAAGCACTTATTTACTGAACAGTAAGAAATCAAAAACTTTATAATATTTAAAACTTTTTGCCTAAATGGGCAAGGAAAGAAGAAACTAAGTCTTAGCTTCAAATTTAGATTTGAAAAAGTGAAACTCTTGTATATTACTGTGCCGGTCAAAGTAATACAGGGACCTTCTGGAAGAGCTCAAGAACTATTCTTTCTATTTTACCCTCCCAGAATTTCCCAGAGACTTTCTCTTCTGTACACTAGCCAATGCTGGTTTGCCCTAACACTTTTCCTAAAAGTTTACGTTAGCGTGTGGAGGGGTATCTCACTGCCTCTTGTGAGTTATTCTCTCAGATGGATATGGCAGTGATGCTGCATCTCTGTTTCCAGCTGTGAATTTGGGGCACAGAGGGCTGAAGGGCAAAACCTTGCCCTCCTGTTCTGTAGGTCCTACAATATTTCTTGTAGTCCAAATTTCAATCCCTCATGACCCAGAGCCAGTGAAAGCTGCATGCTACCTGACATTTTTAAGAGCGTGCAGCTGTTTGCCCAGGAGGACTTGCTTAGTGTGTCACAGCATAGCTGCAGTTCTGGACAGCCCTTCCCAGAAGGGCTGACTTACCTCAATGATTACTACATCAGGCTGCCTATAACCCTTTGGGAGTGTTAACTATCTTGGGTGGCACTCACAGTGCACAGGCATGCAGGCCCACACCTATAGTATCTATAGGGTTTCTGTGTTGGTTCTTGTGACAATGTTTGTGATTTATTGTGAGAACTACGTCAACTTCTTATGATAGATGTGCTAAGGAAAGGATATTGGATCAAGGCAAGTTAACAAGTCACCATTACATGGTTTTTAATCCCAAAAAAATCCCCAAACCGTATCAGAACATGTGAATTCCAGAAGGACTAAGAGTCACAGAAGGCTCACTCTTTAACTGTATCAAGCACAAATGCAACTGCATGGAGATGTATGTTACAGGAACTAAATCTGTAATGCATGAAAGTGATGGCCAACTTCGAAATTTTAAGTGAAGGTCTCTTTTGGAAATCTTGAATGCAATGTGGATTTCAGAAGAAGATAAAATTCCATTATTATGATCATATTTTTGAAGCTCTCCTAATGTAGTTTGTGTTCTTATTCCACTGTATTGTGTTCCCATGTATTTACTGAGCTGTACTTACTTTTCCTTCCCAGAATGAAATGTGTATTAAAAATACCATTTGATCCTTGTGAAAATTTTCAGCCTCCTGACATGAGTCAGATCAGCATAGAATAAACAGCACATATTTCTCCTCACAAGCTCCCCTTACCATGTGCTCACCCAAACCACTTATTCTGAATGTTTTGTTTTACAGACAAGGAAATATTCTTAATATTCAATGAGGATACTAAGTTCTGTTTAATTGCTCAGAGTTCTGAGGCAGTCACAACAGCTACTTGCAAGAAAAACAATGACTTACAGAAATTCAGATGGGTCTCTGATCATCAGTTAATGAGTGTAGCATTTGCACAATGCTTGGGAGTGCCCTACAAGAGAAACCAGGCTAAAATTTCTCTGTATCCATGCAACAAGGAAAGTGAATTCCAGAAATGGGAATGCAGCAATGCAGCCTTGGCAATTCAAGGGGAAGATTTATTTCTCAGTGCTGGCAAAAAAAAAGAAAATATTGCACTGAAAGCAGAGGCAGTGGATAAATGGAAGATCTATGGAACCATGGATGATTTGTGTTCTCAAAGCCATGAAGGTAAAGTTTAAAGGTTATTTTGCTTTCTCCACGTATTCTCATGGAGAGTACAGGCATACATATTCATATAGCTATTTAAAACTTCTCTTTTGCCCCCTCAGACCTGTTTACACTGTTAGGAAATTCCAATGGAGCTCCATGTGTCTTCCCCTTCCTGTTGAGTGGAAGATGGTATGCTGAGTGCACAGCTGCTGGCAGGTCAGATGGCTTGTTCTGGTGTGCAACAACGCCCAACTTCGACAAGGACCATTTGTATGGACTCTGTCCAGCTGCCAGTAAGTCCCACACACTGGCATAGGCCCTATAACACAACACTGCCATGTAAATATATCAATATTGAGATGATATTATTAATGCAGAAGGAGAAAGTCTTACAGTGACCTAAATTTTACTCAGAAATGTCTCTTTCTTGCAGTAACATTCCTGACAGAAATAACAATTGTATTTGCTAATAGCCTACACTCAGGCTGAAAGTCATCTGGGTGTGTCCATTAGTAGTTAAGAGTCAGAAAAAACCCCAGTGTGCTATAAATATGACTCTCTTCAGCATAGAGTCCCCTGAAAATTGAGATGTTATTCACTGATATTCACTGATCACTAACACTAATATTTGTGATAGCAGTAGTCTAACCTTTTCTACCCAAGCAAAGCCCTGTTCTGTATAACAAGATTGGTCTACAGTTCATGGAAGGATATAGTTTGTTTTTTGAAACATATAAAATTAAATGATTGGCTGAAAGGTTTTCCTGAAACATTAGCATACTCAGCATTTCCACTTTAATGTTTCAAAATATATTACAAAATAGTGCCATCTTAACAGATAAAAGTATGGTCATGGGAGTGCAGGATCAAGAACACCAAAATACATGTCCATGAAGATATTAAAAATTCTGCCTCAAACCTAAGTTTTCAGTGCAATATCACAGAATCAGAATCACAGTTTGTCATTTTGATAGGAGCATTGCACTGGTAAACCAAGATCAACTCACTCTCAACCACCACCAGCCACCATCATTCTGACTGATTTGGTGAAAATTATTCTCTGGTGCAATATTGCCAGCAGTAGCTTCAAAATTCCTATGAAATCCTCATTATATAAACTAGAAAATATAAAGCATTAGGCATTATAAAATTGTTGGGACATTATCACTAATACTCGAGTCTACAATTAAAAAAGGAACGTTAAAAATCTCTTAATCAGCAATAAAGAAACACAATGAGAAATAGAAAACATTTCCCCTAACAAACCATTCAATAAATTTAATGTTTTTTTCTCAACAAAAGAGAAATTTAGGGCAAGTTTTAATCACAGCTTATTTTAGTACTTGCTCAGGGAACAGTTTTGCTAGCAGTGAGCTCTCAGAAGACAATTTCAACATTCCAGTTATCTAAAACACGTGCAGACCATGAGTACCACCTCAGTTCCCTCAGCTGCTCCTGATAGGGTCCTTCACCAGCTCTCTTGCCCTCCTCTGGATGTGCTCCAGCACCTCAAGGTCTGTATTGTAGTCAGGCTCAAGACTGAACTGAGTATCTGAGGTGTGGCCTCACCAGTCAGAGGGACAATCACTGCCCTGGTCCTGCTGCCACACTATTGCTGGGACAGGCCAGGATGCCATTGGCCGTCTTGGCCACCTGGGCACTTGATGGCTCATGTTTGTCAGGTTATCAATCAGCACCTCCAAGTCTGTTTCCACTGGACAGATTTCCAGGTGCTCTTCCCCAAGCCTATAGCATCATAAATGTGATTGATGAGGCATAATTTCACAAGAAAGTTTCCATTACTGCAAATGTTTTTTATTTTAGTTGTGTTCCAGCCAAGAATAAACTTGGGCATGGCCTATGAGCTTCTGAACAGGTTCACAGGGTAGACAATAACTAAGATACAGTTTTGATTTATTGGCCTCTTTACAATCTTTTTTTTTTCTCCTGGAGATTATAAAATTTGAAGGGGAAAGTGCAAATAAAGGATGAAAGGCTCATCAGGGATAATGTCAATGACACACCCTATTTTCTTAACAAAGATCAAGATAACTTGTGGGTCTGAGCCTTAACTGCTCCAAAACTGTTATTTCACAAATAAGCTCACAGTTAAATTTTGCCATAACACTTTTTGTAAAATGCTTATTACAAACTCAGCTACTAAATCTCCTTTCTCTCACACAGACATTGACAGATTTTGGAGTACAGATCCTTTGACAGGAACCTACTACCAGATAAACCACCAGTCAGCTCTCACATGGCACCAAGCAAGGAAGAGCTGTCAGCAACAGAATGCAGAATTATTAAGCATCACGGAGATACATGAACAAATATATCTAAGAGGTGAACTAATAAGCAAGACTCAGTAAAATTTCTTTCAAAAGGTTTTTTTTTGACTGATTACAAAGGTTTCAGTGCTTTAATCACATTACAGTGAATAGCTGATATAAGAAAATGGTATCTATAATAAGAAAGAATAAAATTACAATAAATTAAGCTTTTTATATGTAGAACTTAAGTAAGTTGTGGAATTACCATTTGAAATAATTTATATTATTATTATTATTTTATCAAAAAATTCTAAGGCTTTCCAGCTAATTAAGTTAGCTCAAGTTCAGAAAACACCAGAAAGGTCCTGGAAAGGACACTTAATAGAGGGAACATTTTAGGAGACAGCCATTATATGACAATTACCTTATATGACATGTCCTGTGATTATATTTTTTTTTAATAAATCAGTATTCTTAATGTATATCTAATGAAATAGTTACTTTGAAATATGATACAAATTTGATACAAATTTTATAGATTTATGCATACTGTAGAACAAAAGTTCTATATCAATTGCACCCCAAGCAAGAAAACTTACAATATTAATAATATAAATCCAATCTTCCCATTTTCCAAGCTAATTGTTTACATATAACTGTAGAATTGCAGTAAATTCAAACAAATTAATATCTAAAATAACCTTTTTCAATTCTCTACCTTTTATCTACAGAATAAAACCTCTGAGTTTATTACCAGTAAACATGAATTCTTTACTGAACTTATAAATAACTAATCAGACTTTTACTATCTTCTTGTAAACTTTGGAAATGCAGAAGTTTTCCTAGCAAATCTCATTGGAATTCAATTCTTTTGGTTACTTAGATTTGATTGACAGCAGGAGATTCTCTCTCTGGATTGGGCTAAACAGCCTGAATCTCAAGAACGGCTGGCAATGGAGTGGAGGCTTTCCCTTCAGATACTTTAACTGGGCACCAGGTACTAATCTTTTAAAACAATTTTTGGAATTATAATCTGAGAATTATGCTTTTTTTCAGTAGATACAACTCATGGAATTTCAAGCAGAAGACCCAAATAACCTCCTTTCCTATCAGAGGTAGATAAAGCAAAAAGCGCTAGTTGATCTGCATCATACTGGGAATACCTTCAAGTCAGTGAAATCCTCTGTCTCTTCAACTGTCACAGGGTTATCTGACCCTGCATCTTGCAAGGACTCAGCTGCCAGTGAGCATTGCTCCTGCAAAGCCTTCCTCTTCACTTCTTATGCGTATTTACTCTTCTCCTCACATTCGAGAGCTCATGGCATTGACAGTTTATCTTTGAAAGTCACTTAATTATTGCCATGGCAACAGTCAGTTGCAGCAAATTCTGAATAAATGTAGGCAATAGTCCAACTTTCAGCCTCCCCAAGTCTCAGACGTACCACCTGCTTTTACCTGGCACAGAAGATGAAGGGGAAGCCCAGAGCTGCTGAGTCTGGTAGAAGATCTTCTGCCTTCTGTTGAGCTGGTCAAATTTCTCAGGCTTTGCAGGGCCGAGAGGTTGGCTCTCAGGTCACCCAGCTCACACTCCCAGAGTCCCTGTACCCTCACACAATTGCTTTGTTCAAGAGTTAATCTATACACTTCCAGTTCCCTGCAGAATTAAGTTGCATCTTTTGTGGGGAGAGGGGAAAAAATGTAATACATCACACAGTGGGCCTCTCTGAGAAGAAAACACTGACCATTCCCCAGGGATAGTGGTCCGGTGGAGAAACTCCAGGGGTGTTGGTGGAAGAGGCAGGCAGAGGAGGGACAGCAATTGTGAGGGAATGTCAGGAGGTTCTTCTTGCAGCAAGGGGCAAATGTGCATTCACATCCCAAAGGGACATCCAGAAAGGACCACTATTCTGTAATCAAATGTGGCAGAAAGTGCAAATTTTGCAACAAGCATCAAAAGAAATATTTTGATGGGTACTTCTGAATTACATTTCCTTGTCTCTGGTAGAAAAATAATTGTAGGAGTGAAATCATGAGTCCACAATTGACACATGAAAAGGCTGTCAGTAATCTGCTCTTTTAGCTGCTGACATAAACCCCGTGCTACATAAAAATAATTTGTTTTTTATCCCATGAAGGAAGCCCTGAGCCTGAGCGTGAAAAACTCTGTGCAGTACTAAACCCCAGAAGAGATGCTAAATGGGAAAACCAGCCATGTGACCTGAAATTTGGCTATATCTGTAAAAAGGAAAATTCCACTACGGATCCTTTAGTTCTTCCATCAGGTATGTCAAGCAAATAAAACACCCTTTTGATAAAGGCATAATTTGTGTAACTAAAGTTAAATTCAACAGCTATTTAAAATAAAAAGAAAATACAATCATTGAAATTTGGTTTTCCACCATGTTGACAGAACAAAGCACATTGTCATTTCTTTAAAGAAATATATTTAAATGCTGAAAATGTTCCTGGAGTCCAGTAACCACACAAGCATGTTTTACTTTATGTTATTATTCCAGAGGCACTGTGTTAAGCCATTCAGTTTCATGAAAGTATCATGGTCTGCATGGACATGAAAATACAGTAGGTGATTCTTCACCCTTCCTGCAGTGCATTCTAACGGAAACACTGAGATTTGTCACAGAAGGCTTGGAAAAATGGCATCAATAGGCTCAGAGTAAATTTTTGATGGGGTTGCCTGTAACGGAGAAAGATGACAAAAAAGAGCAACTTCCTTTGGACCACTTTTCTACTATTCTCTGGTTTATTTAATGTGAGTTGGCATGGAAAGCCATGTGTGCAGAGAATTACTTCAGCTGCAGTAATAATGCCCTTCCTTTATGAAATATAAAATATGTAATTGGATGAGGTATATTGTGCGGAAATGCTACATATGAAATTCCAAAATATTCATCTGTCCAGTGAATACTTCACACTAATGAATCCCAGTAACAACTGGCTTAATTTTGCTTAAACAAAGTTTAAATGCGGTATGCTTTCTGTAAAAGTACCATAAGCAACAGCATACAAACTAAAATACATGTGTGAGGAATGAAGTACTGCTTATTTGTTACCACTTCTTTTTCATTCTAATTCGTTAATTATCTGATTTTAAAATGTAATTGCAGTTTTTCCGGACTTCAGTGTGCACCATTTAATAACTTGATATATCTATTGATTTTGAGGGGATGTAGAGCCTGTTAAATGCCCAGAAGGATGGTTGCCCTATGGAGGTCACTGTTTCATGGTTCATAGAGACCCCAAAGAATGGAGAGAAGCCCTAAGTTCCTGCAATTACAGCAATGGCAACCTGGCCAGTATCCACAACCCAGAGGAGCATGGCTTCATACTATCTCAGCTTGACTATAGTGAGTATTTCTACAGGGCAGTGTTTGGTACAGATAAAGAACTGTACTATTAGAAATCTTACAGGATTTAAATAAAATAATTCTTGCTTGCTTTTTATGAGTATTTATAGGGAAGGCTGAAGATATATAGGTTAAAAAAACCCAAAAGCCAAAATCCCACAAGAGGATTCATTGTGGTCTTTTCATTTTCATTTTAATTATTTTAATTTTGATTTTCATTTGTTTTTCACTGCATGAAATCACTAGAATGAAATAATAGCTCTAGTCACTGCAGCATTTGATGGGGATTATCTGCATCAGACACCTTGTAGCTGTAGATACAGTAATGTACTTTTCTGATAAAGCTGACGAATCTCATTTCCTGCTGGTATCTCACTTTTAACTTCTTGAAAGAAGAATGTGAACTACACTTTAAAATAAACTCCTCTGTCTTTTAATACAGATGAATTTGCATTGCAACATTGCAATTTCAGCTCATCTCCATAAAATCTTGCTCCTGTGGACTGTTTCAACTTGGGTAATAACACAGATGAATTTCTGTCCTTAGGAGCTGCAGATGAGCTGTGGATTGGCCTGAACAACCTCAAAAATCAAATGTACTTTGAGTGGAGTGATGGGACTCCTGTGACATACACCAAGTGGTTGCCTGGAGAACCAACCCATGAAGTCACTGGCCAAGAAGATTGTGTCGTTATGGCAGGAAAAGTGAATCATTCACCATGAATCATACTGTGTAGCACTGCACTATTTGAATTTTGGTTATATTTCTAGGGTGATTTTTAATGCAACTTAACATAGTTGCTAAGTTGCATAGAATCAAAGAATGTCATCTTTATTCAATCAGACATATGGTTGCTCTAAATTCAATTTAAAATTCAATTCCATATAACTAGTAAACATTCATATCTGATTGTGAGTGTACATTATATGCTTAGGAAACCTTAACAGCCTGGCCGTGCCTCTTAGCCTAACATAACCTCACCTCCAAGCTCAAACACTTGGAATCCATTAAAAAAATACAGATATTCACATTGAAACAGTATTTTGAAAAGAATGATAATGTTTCTAGAGTAAAAAAGGTTCTGCCTGACGGTTTTTCACCTCTTCCTAAACTGCAACTAGGATGGATACTGGGCAGACACTGCCTGTGACAGGATGTTTGGCTACATCTGCAGGAGAGACCCACTACAAGGAGTTCCTGGAACAGCAAAGACTGATCCTGCCTGCCTGAAGGTAGGAAGAAATCATAACAAAGAATCTGGTGAGAAAAATTTCACAAGCTTCTCTTGACATTGAAGCTATATATATATATATTTTTTTTTTCCTTCCCTAACAAGTGTTATTCCACAACAAATTCAGGGTGATAATTTTCACTATATTCCCATATAAGGAATAAGTCAGGCCTATTACCTCTCAGAACTTTCTGTGAAAGGGGCTAATGCCAATTCTGTGGTTGTCTACATATTTGTTATATTGTTCTGCAACCATCTGTGGTTATTGAACATGTAGTAGGGACTGGTAACAATTTCTGGACTCTGTGGCATGATGCAAGAGGATGACAAACCTCATTACTGAAGCCAAATCAAAACAATAAAATCCTTTTTATAAGTGAATTTGTTTTGAGCAAGTTATTGTACCCTACCGCTCTTTTTTTTTTTTTTTCTTCTTCTTTTTTTTTTTTTTTTTTTTTTTTTTCTTTTTCTTTTTCCTCTTTTTACTTTCCTATTTACTGCCATTCTATACTTGGTAACCTTTCCCACAAGGCCATATGGGGAACAGAGCTGAGACTCATTGTGCTCAATGGAGTTAAGCAGCAGCCAAATACTGAACACAGAGTTTAGTTACCTTTCTTGGGTACAGCAAAGGAAATCTTGAGCTGGCATAAAAGGGAAAAATGACTTGCAATTCAGCTGTGATTTTGAGGATTTTGCTCTTCAGTGGTTTCTATGTTACCTCTTCAGTCAGACTTTTTAGGTGACCTGGTGTATTAAATCAATTAATTAGTCTATTTACTGTTCCTTTAGCCTTGAACATATAGGAAACTTGAGACAGCATCTCTACTATAATACAGACTACTCTTTTTCAATCTGAGCACAGAAGAATTTTATTTATCTGATTCTGAATTCACTCTCCCTTCTGTGTCCCTCTGACTTTTTTACCATTAGTAAATGCATTTCCATTAGTACACTGCAACTCAAATTTATACATAATCATGTAAGGTTATATTAAAATGTATTAGTTTATGTGTATTCATTGAAATTCAAATACTAGAACATATGTTGTTTTTAATTGAAAATTTATTTCATGTGTTCTTGGCAGGGTTGGGAAAGATACGGTTTTTACTGCTACCTGGTTGGACATACCTCTGTAACATTTTCAGAAGCAAAGAAAACCTGTGAAAGGAGCAGTGGTTATTTAACAAGTATTGGAGACAGGTATGAAAAGAGTTTAAAAATTGTATATCTGATGCAATAATATTGGAAGAGTTGATAACCTTTTGAAAAAAAAAAAAACCACAAAAAACCACAAACCAACCAAAAACCAATAAAAACGCCAGAATATCATTTTTCTGAAGAAAAAAAAGAAAATAATAAAAATAGTATGGCTTTTCTTAGAAAATAATTTACACATCAATGTTTTCTAGTACTTTGAAAGAACAGACAACAGCAACATCTGCTCTGTAAGGAATAGTTTTTCAGTATAGCACAGCTTCACCTGCTACTGCAGCTGGGACCCAGTTAAACAACGTATTTCCCATAAGAGGAAATTTAATGGAGAATGTATTCATTCTAGCTGTGTGAAGCTTGGCTGCTGAGGAGTGGAAGACGGAAGGAAAGCTGGGCTTAATCCCATCTGAATCCTGTCATTTCAGATATGAGCAAGCCTACCTGACCAGCCTCATTGGTCTGAGCTCTGAGAAGTATTTTTGGATTGGTCTCTCAGGCATGGAAGAGCAAGGGATTTTCAAGTGGGTGACTGGTGAAGGTGTTCTGTACACAAATTGGAATGCAGCAATGCCTGGTACTCTACTGATGGTGAATGATTTTTGCCTTTTTATATATTCTCTGTATTCTTTACACATAAATTTGTAGTTTATTATGGAATTAGTAGGTAGTCCCAGTACTTTTCCTTACCTTTTCCCTAGCCAGAAGGACAAAACATTCCAGAGCCCCAAGCCTCAGAGGGTACAAGGCCCCTACCCTATCTTGGTTCTTTCTGGGAACCAAGGGCAAAAAATAGCACTTCAAGACACGTTTTCATAAACAAAGTTTAGCTTCTGTCTGAGGGGGGAGGATATTTATAAATCTATGGGACCAGGTGGGATCCATCCCAGGGTGATGACTGAGCTGGCATATGTGCTTGTGAAGCCACTCTCCATCATTTACCGACAGTTCTGGCTCACTGGTGAGGTTCCAGATGTCTGTAAGCTGGCCAATGTGACACCCATTCACAAAAAGGGTGGGAAGGAGGATCCTGGTAATTATAGGCCAGTTAGCCTGACCTCAGTACCCAGAAGGGTAATGGAGCAGATTAAATAGAGTGTCATCATGCAGCACTTACAGGATGGCCAGGGTATCAGACCCAGCCACCATGGGTTTAGGAGAGATAGGTCATGTTTGACCAACCTGGTCTTCTTTTATGACAAAGTGACTCACCCAGTGGATGCAGGGAAGGCTGAGGATGTTGTGTACCTGGACTTCAGCAAGGCCTTTCACACTGTATCCCGCAGCACACCCCTGGAAAAGGTGGCAGCCCATGGCTTGGACAGGAGCACTCTTTTCTGGGTTAGGAACTGGCTGGATGGCCGGGCCCAGAGAGTGGTGGTGAATGGTGCTGTATCCAGCTGGCGGCCAGTCACCAGTGGTGTCCCTCCGGGGTTTATGCTGGGGCCAGTTCTGTTAAATAATTTTACTGACAACATGGTATTGAGTCTTTCATTAGCAAATCTGCAGACCAGACTAAGATGGGAGCATGTGTAGATCTGTTGGAAGGTAGAAGGGCACTGCAGAGAGACCTGGAATGGTTGGATGGATGGGCAGAGTCCAATAGAATAAAGTTTAATAAGTCCAAGTGCCGAGTCCCGCATTTTGGCCACAATAACCCCCTGCAGCACTGTGTGGCTGGACACTGGCCAGGTAGAAAGGGACCTTGGGGCACTGGTGACAGCCAGCTGAACATGAGCCAGCAGTGTGCCTAGGTGGCCAAGAAGGCCAAGGGCATCCTGGCCTGTATCAGGAATGGTGTAGCCAGCAGGAGCAGGGAGGTCATTCTTTCCCTGTACCTGGCACTGGTCAGGCCACACCTTGAGTGCTGTGTCCAGCTCTGGGCTCCTCAGTTCAGGAAGGACGTTGAGATGCTTGAGCACATCCAGAGGAGGCAACGAGGCTGGTGAGGGGCTTGGAGCACAAGGCCTGTGAGGAATGACTGAGGGAGCTGGGGTTGTTTAGCCTGGAGAAAAGGAGACTCAGAGGTGACCTTACCACTCTCTACAGCTTCCTGAAAGGTGGTTTTAGTCAAGTGGGGGTTGGTCTCTTTCTCCAGGCAGCAACTGACAGAACAAGAGGACACAGTCTCATGCTGCATCAAGGGAAATATAGGTTGGATATTAGGAAAAAATTTTTTACAGAAAGGGTGATAAAATACTGGAATGGTCTGCTCAGGGAGGTGGTAGAGTCACCATTCCTGGATGTGTTTCAAAGAAGACTGGATGTGGCACTCAGTGCCATGGTTTAGTTGAGGTGTTAGGGCATAGGTTGGACTCAATCTTAAAGGTCTCTTCCAGCCAAGTGATTCTGTGATTTAGAGAGGGTTGAACTAGGGAAAATTACCTCACCTCTTATGCCTCTAATTGGTGATTTTTGTCATTTATGCTAATTTGCTAAACTCATGTAACTGTATTCACCCTATGGTGGAGTGAGAATTTTGTGGGCATTTTCCATATCTGCCCCTGGATGCCTCCAATAAAGACCAGCCTTTATATTACCTCCTATACTAATATTATCTTAAAAGTCTATTGTTTGATTTCTAGATTCTTTAAGGAATCACTACCACTGGACTAAATCTATGCTACTAAGGAACTCTCTGTGTTCCCTAATTCTAAACTGCTTTCCAACTTTGATAATTCCATGATGACATGTATGAACATTCTGCCTTTGAAACTGAACTGTCTTTGATACATGTACTTGGCACCAGTGAGGCTGCAAATTGAATCCTGGGTTCAGTTTGGGTCCCTCTATAAAGAAAATATGGAGATGCTGCAACGTGTCCAGAGAAGGTCAACAAAGCCGGTGAAAGGTCTGGAACATGAGTCTAATGAGGAGTGGCTGAGGGAGATGGGGTTGTTTAGCCTGAAGGAAAAGAGGCTCAGAGGAAACTTTATCACTCTCTACAACTGCCTGAAAGGAGGTTGTAATGAGGTGGAGATCAGCCACTTCTCCCAAGTAACAAGTAATAGGGGAAGAGGAAATGGCCTCAAGGTACATCAGGAGAGCCTTAGATTGGATACCAGGAAAGGTTTCTTCACAGAAAGGGATGGTCAGGCCTTGGAATGGGCTATCCAGGAAAGTGGTTGAGTACACCACCCCTGCAGGTATTTACAAGATGTGAAGATGTGTAGATGTGGCACTCATGGTTTAGTAGTGGGCCTAGTGATGCCGTGTTAATGGTTGGACTCTGCAATCTTACAGTATTTTCTAACCTAAATTATTCCATAATTTTTTATGATGCCATGAAAATATTTATTTTCTGACTCCTCTTTGATTCAAGAGCAAAATCAAACTGAGCAGAAAGGATGAAATCCCTTCCAGCCTTGGTGATGGGCTGCCAAAGCCTTGCCACGAGTGGCAGAGGAAAGAGGCATAAAAGGAACTGTTCATGTACCCAAAGGGAAGGGACGATGATGAAGAACTTGCTGGTTTCCTCTTTTCACAAAGCCCCTCCTCTGAGGGGACACTACACCTAATATTTCAAATAGTCTTTTGTACATTAATTTCCTGAGCAATAAAAATGTCAAAAGAGCCTCTTTAAAACATGTTTCAACTTTCTTTTTTATCTCACAAAGGGAAGAAAGCTGGTTGTGTTGCCCTTAGGACTGGAAATGCAGCTGGACTATGGGATGTTCAGAACTGTGAAGTAAAGGCAAAATTTCTCTGCAAAAAATTAGCTGAAAATGTCACCATTCCTGTTGCTTCTGAAACCATTTCTGATTCCAAATGTCCCTTGGGTTGGGATACAAGCAATAGCACTAATTCATGCTTCAGAGTAAGTATTACTTTTTGCCATAATCCTGCCTGGGAAACTGGACAGCACCAAACACATCGGTAATCTAAACATCACAGAATGGCACAATGTAGCAAGCTTTTACATAACGATTCAAATATCACTGCAGTTTTCACTCTGTCAGTGATAAGTAAGGTTATCCAATTACTTTTGAATCCATATTATAATGGATAATTGTAACGGAAGGTTTACTTATTTTTCTTATGAAAGGCGGCCAGCAGATTTATGTTTAGCACACTGAAAGCACAGTGTTCTATCTGCATCTCCAGGCTTTTGTGAGAGAAGACAACCAAAAGAAATCATGGTTTGAAGCCCGAGATTTCTGCAGAGAAATGGGAGGAGACCTGGCTGCTATTAGAAATGAAGAAGAGGAAACGGTGATAGAAAATTTAATAAAGTAAGTAAGCAAGAAAACTGTCTAATAACTGATATTTTGGTGTAACAACACATGATGCAGTAATAAAAAACAATATTTTTGTTTTGCTTCCGGTTTTCACCATAACAATAAGAAAAATAACTGAGAAAAAGTCTCATATGAGTAATGTTTCCAAAGAAATTTTTGGAGTTCCTAAAATATGTCATAACCTGCAAACATTTTAAATTCAGATAAAAACCAACCCAACAACAAAACTTACTGAATGCTTCTCCACAGACCCTATTCTAAGTTTGTTCAGTGAATCATTTTGAAACCAAATTTTTTCTTCCAGTATACCTGAACATTTTATTTCTGAGAAAAAACACTAAATCACAACATCAGTGTAGGAAAACAACATGCTGTGTTTTCAATACAATCATTCGCAAAGTAGGAATTTTTAAGGTGTGAACCATGTATTTGTCAATGGGAGTTTGCTGACCAACACTACTTTTTATTTTTAAAGTTCCTGCATTTGAAGTGTTCAATAAGTGTCAGGGTTATTGTCCCACGTAACTTCTAATACTGAGCAGAGCTAACAACATATAACTTCTTCCACTATACATTTTTTTCACACTCTAGAAAGAAATCCCCATCATTTCAGCCTTTCTGGATAGGTTTGCAGTGTCTGGATCCTGATGGTGGGCTTTCCTGGAGTGATGGCTCTCCGGTGAGTGTTTCACCACACCAGTTTCCTTCTGTTCTGACATTTTCTTCTGTTGGAGAAGTTTCCATGACTGTTGTGTGTGAAAGCTGTATAAGAATTTCCAAAAATGCCTGTTTTGCAACTGGCTAACTCTGAATCATTATTCTTCATACTGGACTGGAATAAAACAAAAGAGGCCAATAAACCCTGAGGTTATACCATCACAAAAGTGATAAGACGAAGGACTACTTTCAGCTACAGAAATGATTATCCAAGGCAAAAATACATGAGAAAGGTGTCACCCGGTTTTTGTTAGTCTCTGGTCATAAACTGCCATGTTCCTTTTCCCTGTTTTTTATTTATAATCTCATTTGATTCCAGCTTTTGTGGGACCACTACTGTCTGTTAGATGCTGCATAAACTCAGAGCCTTTCTTTCCTCTTGCAGTGTGTGTGTAATTGCTTTAATAGCTCACATTGGCTTCACAGCTAGAGCAGGGGGAAAAGGAGTGGTTGAAACTTTTGCTCTACTTCTCATTCCTTAAAGAGAACAGCTTTTTCCCCTATAGACAAAAATAAAAACAACAGGTGTGTTTTCTCTGTAGCTGAATTATAAAGCAAAAAACTATTTTTATGATACTACATTTCAAGATTGTGGAGCAATCAGAGAAAACCCTACCCCATCATGGATTAAGGAGCAATGTGAATACAGTCACAACTGGATTTGTGGAATAAAGAAAGGTAGGTTACTTTTTACTCTAAACTCACCTTAGGAAGCAATTCAAGCTGAATCTATTCTATCATAACAGGAAGCTCTACAAGTTACATACTGGTAGATAGTTTTGTTGATTTCACAGGAATTTTGCACACAGAAAAGTAGGTCAAGACATATAAACACCTTTGGAATACAAGATTTCATCTCTTAACTACAAAATTCTTTATTTCATTATAAAGAGTATATTCCATCATAAGCTTTACTAAAGGTACACTTCTTTATTGTGTATATAATTGAATAATAATATATAATTCTTATATATAATAGTATATAATTGTGTAATAATAGAAAATATGATGAAAGCCATCTCAAGAGCTTACCTTGCAATATTCACTGCTCTGCACAAAAGCAGATTTTTGTCAAAACAGAAGTTCTGACCGAGGGAGGAAGAGAGGACTACAATTCCTTAAAAAAAAAAAAAAACAACAACTTTAAACTTCCTTATCCTTTGTGAAGTGAAACTTCAGTCCCCTGCTTAGATGTTGGTACACAACAACACAGTTGTCACCCACTCTAAATTAAACAACACCAGCATTATAGAATCAGTCTTTGTACAAGATGACATGTGAAGACAAGCCTATAATAACAGGCCTGCTGTAACAAAAAAGACGGTAATGAAAGCTTCAAAATACTTTATATTTTAAGACAGGTTCACATCTTCCTTTCATAATAGTAGAAAAATCTCTACTCGTCTGTTTTGTTGGGGTTTTTTTTTCTCGTTTTTTTTTTTCTCACCTACTGTTGGGAAAAATATTCACTGAAATTAGAAAGGAATCAGTCATAGCTATGCGTTGGGCTACGTATTTTACTTTCCACAATAACAGCAATGTTCCTTTGGTGGCTCTCTGGCTCCTTCATACTAGTTTCAATTGCTACTTTTCTAAAAAAATAAATTCTGTGCTGATGAATTATTCAAAACAATTTTCTAACCAAGGCGCATAATCTCAGTGTCTCATAAAGTAATAGTCATAGACCTCTACCTCAGAGAGATGTTGTGAAGATATTTTTCCTGGTAAGTTCCTTTGAGTTCTCACCTGCACAATCACCACAGCTAAAAATCATTAGCAAAAGTGTCAATAGTTGCTGTTTACTGTTAATTAGTAGTAGGATATGAATGGCAGAAATTAAAGCCTGAAGAAATTGCCATAATTAGACAGCAGTGCATAATGGCATGCTGAAAGATGCTGAAATAGATAGAATACTTCATACTTCCAGAGCAGATATATTAGGGTTTTTTTCTTTTAAATCTTGTAACCATTTTCTTTTCAAGCTTGTAACCAATACAATAGATTATTTTTAAAAGCTGACATATTTCTTTTTTTAACCCAAGCATGTGTTCATATACTTAATAAAATGTAATTACACTTACAGCAACACAAACATTGCAATAAAATCCTGTGGGGAAAAAAATCATAGAATCACAGAATGGTTTGAGTTGGAAAGGACCTTAAAGATCCCCTATTTCCAACCCCCAACCTTTGATGAGGTTTCTCAAAGCACCATTCAGATGGCATTGAGATTATAAAGGTAAAATTTGTTTTACATTTATATAGCTCTTGGCCTTGCATGTTTAGAGAAACATTTCTCCAATATCACACTCCATGTGATGTGGAAATTTTTTGTTGAAATTATTTTTAAAAAAGTAGTAATGTAATTCTTCTCAATGCAGCTACACAGAAAAAAAAGTTTCACAAACAAATAAATACTAACTAAATCTTAAATATAAATTATAAATAAAAATTATAAGTTATAAATATAAATATATGTAAAACTCCAAAAGTTTGTTTAGTATTTGAGATAAAATGTTAAATATAAATTATAAATATAAATATACGTTAAAAAGCAAAACTTTGTTTAGTATTAGAATTTTTTGGTCAAATACAAGACAATGGGCATAAAGGATTGTTCAATGTCTACCAACATTGGAGAATTTTCTCTGTTTAGTGTTCTTTCAGAAACAAGTGTTCATTCAGACTAACTTCAGTCATCCAATTTAGGCAATATTCAAGATGTTTAAGATGTATTTATCAAAACTCTACCAAGACAGAGATGTAGGCCTGTTAAGCATCTTTTAGTCCCCAAACATCCATTTTTAACTTTGCACCAGTGATATTATATGATTATATTCTGCATTGAATATGTAAAACGTGAAAAGTTAATAGACATTAAAATAATTTCCACTAATTGAACACTTATACTGATTCAATGTTTGGAAAATATTTTACATCATCTTTTTTTTAATCCTGTTTCATTACAGGGACATCCTTGAAACCAGAACCTTTGGGCCCTTCTACCAGTAAGCTTCTGGTTTTTTTCACTTACCTAATGGGTGGTGCAATGTAACACCACCACCTTGGTGTAAGAACTGAGAAAAATGCAGGGATTTCTCTTCTGTGTTGCAGCATATGAAGTCACAGAAGATGGCTGGATTGTAAAAGGAGACAAACAATATTTTTTCAGCCCAGAAAAGGCCTCTATGGAGAAAGCCAGAACATTCTGCAAAAACAATCATGGAAATCTTGCAACTATTGGAAATAATATTGAAAGAAAATTTTTGTGGAAATATGTAAGGGGAAATTTTATGTTATACACTACATGGCTTATATACCCTTTGTACATATCCTCCGTTTGTGAAGTACAGAAGAATGTGCTTGCTGCATATTACCACTTTTACCAAATATTACTACTACTAAAATTTTATTAGGATTTGGTTTAAATATTCCATTAAAAATATTTATTCTACTAAATGAATCTTCAGTTTAGGAAAAAAAATGTAAAAGAATTTACTCTTTACTAGGATGGATATATTCTTGTCTATTCTAGTCTGAATGGATTTCTGAGCAAATACATTTTCGTATTTGAATGAACAGGCAGAGTAGGTGGACTTCTTCTGATGGAGTGGTTGTCTCATATCTGAATACCATCTACTAGAATACCGTGTTGCACATAGATGTGAGGCAACTGCCAGTGTAGCTTTGATGGTCCTATCTCATGGTCATGTTGTTCTCCAAAACAGCTTTTCAAAGAAAGGCTTAGACTGGTCCAGGTTAGACTATCACTCCAACAATCCTTCATGGATTCATTTTCCTGCAACATGACTGAAGCACAGCAGGGGAATGTTGATAACTTAATAGCATGGATGGTACCTCAAACCTCTGTCATAATCCTGTTTTGTTTGCTAACACCAATGTAGCTACACAAACACCTTTCTGAGTCACACTATTAGATGTTTGCTTTTATTGTGTGAGAAAGGCACGACAGAAGGAGAGCTCAGACAGGTTGAGACACAAGAACTACATAGCTGCTTAAAACCAGGAAAGTATAAAAAATTTTATACTAAATGTTTTTCTCAAGTCTTCATTGACTTTTGCTTTTTAATTTGAGAACAGAACTTTGAAAGCTTTGATCATACCAGTAATTCAGCCAAAAATATGATTGTATCAATAAAAATAATAAAGCAAAATGATAAGTTGTTTGGTATCTCAGGTGACTGTACACAATCATTTAAAGAATATGCATTAATTTCTTTGCTTCCACAACACAAAATTTACACTTTTTTTTGTATTAGATGACTAATAAATATTAGAAAACACTAATTAAAAATATATTTTTGTGTTTAGATCTTAAAAAAAGGCAAACTGAACTCATATCTGATAGGATTAATCCAGAATAATGATCGACAGTTCAGGTAGGTAAATAAACTACATCAAGATCCATAAAGAGCAGTTGTAGGAGCATGGTGCTGCCAGAGTTCCTTCTGGAGGAACCACAGCAAAGGAGAGTTAAATGCAGATTCAGAGAGTGATAATGCATGCTGAAATGTGTGCTCTCTCTTGGTTAAACTACATTGTACAAACACAGATCTAAATTCATTTTTTTTTATGCTATGAATATATCGATAGTATCTGTTGAAAATAAAGGTATTTTTGTCTTTGACTTGCTGTGCAGGGATTTCATTATCTAAGGTTTTTAATCCTAATGGAAACTCAATTTACAGACAGACTCAGCTGTAATTTTTAAAAAATATTTTTAATATGTTAAGAAAGGATTTTCTCAACTGTTTCATGGACATTGTCTCAGTAACCACTACTATTTTTCAGTTGGATGAGTGGAAGCCCAGTGCACTATACAGCTTGGGCACCGGGTGAGCCCAATTTTGCAGGAATTCAAGAAAATTGTGTGGTTTTAAATAAAAAAGATGGTAAGTTACACAACTATGGTTTTTAAAGTAATTTTATGGCTGCTGCTCTTCCAATGTTTGTTTAAAAACCTTTTGCCAATTTTCACCCACTTTTTACCAGAAATTTTGAGAAATATCCATTATAAAGAATAGTTGTTATATCTGAGGTTTCTTCAGGAAAACATTCTCCATAAAAGTGGCGTGTAAGATATTGATTTTAATGGGGAAGGCAGTGGCAATTAGATCACTGATGTTTCAGCTGCACAAAGAAAATGTTCCCGTTAAATCAACAGCAATTTAAAAAAAAAAATTATAACTAGACAATAGTTATTTGAAAGTATTTCTTAATAATAGAGTATTTCAATTTACAATAATAGTTTTATAATTTATTTTTAATAATTAGATAATTTTTTAATATAAGAGAATAGTTAGCAAAGGAATAGAACATATACAGAGTTTCACATTCTACAGTGCTTTCACTGAGGAAGCATTACTTCACACTTGCATCTATCAGTGCAACAAAGCTGTTTGGGAGGGTTCCACTGAGAGGCCATCTCATCCCCCAGACACAGCAGGACCAAAGTGCCCCTGTATACAGTGACACAATGGGAGGTAGAGTAGAGCTAGTGCAGGTTATCCCACATTCCCAGGCAGATTGCTTCTGAACTTAAAAGCACTGAAACCAGTTCAGTTTCCTACAAATTTCAATCTTATTCAGTGTCATAGTTCCTAAACTTCAAATGATTTCAGGCTTGTGGAATGATGTCAGCTGTGGCTTTTCCAATGGCTATATCTGTGAGAGGCACAGAAGTTTTATAAATGCAACCCTCCCTTCAGCAGTACCTTCAGCTCCTGGAGGATGTCCTTCAGATTGGATTTTATTTAAAAATAAGGTATGATACATTTGTCGAAGCACAATGATATTACTGCTTGGGAAAGTACTTAAAGAAATATAAGTGGCCTTTTATCTCTCAGACATGTTTTTGTCAGTTGCATTAAAAAACTAACCCGTTGGCTAATTATCACAAAATGGTGGTTTTACAGATATTTAATTGTTTTCTTGAGAAGCTGTCACCTGAGGCACATTGGGAAAACTGCTACATTGTATATACATTTTAAAAAATTGAAGAACTGAATCAATCTGAAAGCACTGGGCATAGCACAAAATCAGTCATTTGAGATGGAACCAATCAAAAATAAGACAAAGTTTTTCCAAAGAGGCTTCAATGTAATGCTTGCCTCTTCCCGAAAGGGACGAACTTTATGTGCTTAATAAGTGAGGGTTCTATTTCCTAATATATACGGTATTGTTATGAAGGCACCCACGGATATCACACCAGGTGAGTTTATGCCACGTTACAGTCATCAAAGTTATTATTTTCCACAAACCTTGCAAGATAATTCTCATGCCAGGCTGTGCTACTGGCAAGACACAGAGCAGAGAGTGAGCTGCAAACATGGAGAGGGCACATGAGGCATACTCATAATTATCAGAACCTTTGAGGACGAATATGTATTGGTAATGTGATGGCTACACACTTTTTAAGCAATGAGTCGTATGCTTCCATTAATAAAAGAGCTGTACAGTGAAGAAGGCTGAATACACACGAGAGTACTCTGACCACAGACTCTAGGTAAAAAGGTTTTTCCGAAAGTTCCAGCAAATCCACACCTGGGCTGGGCTTCTCCTACAGAGTTAGCACTTTGTCTTTTACTTGTGGTGGTGTATGGCTTCTCAAAATCTCTGAGTTAGTTAAAACATTAGATTCTCATCAGACTCTTACCGTGGTTTGTAAATAGCAATTTGAGTTTTGTTGTGACTTTCTAAGTCCCTTGCAGAAAGACAGAGAGAAAATTTAAAACTTGTAAATGGTTTTGACTTGACTCCACATCCAAGTTAACTTTGAAAAATATTTGGGGGGTCTGAGTTAGGCTGATTTTTACTTAAACTAGTGTAAATCATACCTAAATTCTTTGTCTTGTAACTCTAACAGTCTATACTTTTTTTCCCATAGTGTTACAAATTTTTTGGCACTGGCTATGATTACTGGAATACTGGAATGAGAGTTTGCAGGAGCCTTGGAGGAGACTTGGCAAGCATACCTAACGAACAAGTTCAAGGTATAGTGCAACAGCCCCTTAGGTAATAGCCTTTACTCTGTACACAGTGGAGATTTCCTGCAAAGAAGCAAGTGTCAGTATGTAAATACATGCTTTTTATAATTTCTATACTCAACCCTGGTCATATGGCCATAGCATGAAATGTTTTTAGAACTGAACAATCTGTTTGGGGCATGCTACTGCTGCTTAGGATTGCTTCCTTACATTTCATGCAAAGTGTCTTACATTATTTATAGGCATGATTTAGGATAAAATTAAAAATCCATATCTGGGATTTGTATTTTAGGCACAGAGAAGAAAAATCAGATATGGATTTTTGCCAGAAATAGATATGCTTCTATACCTCTGCCAAAATTCTGCAACTTAATTTCAGAGAATGTCAGAGAAAGACATATTTTCACCTTGCCTGTGTTCCCTGGATTCCATTTGCAGCTGTACATAGTCACATACTTCCATCAGTCAAGTGGCTTGTCCTGACTGCTGAAATTAGAGAAATAATTAGATATCATGGTGGTCAGACAAGCTTTTTAAAATTTTTTATCTCCTCTTTCCAATCTTGCTTCAATGTTCCCAAATACTTTGACTCGAGACTTTTCATGGGCAAGGGCTTGGCATAACCCTGAAGTAATGAGCTCAGGTAAATTTCTGATCAAATGTAATTAAAATATTTTTACAAGACTTTAATCAACAAAATAGTTAAGTATTTGTTTATGAGTTGATGTTTTGACTGATCAGATGACATGTTAATTTTCTCCTCTGTGGGCTTGTTTTCCTAGCTTTTCTCACTTACCATTTGAAGGATGTTTCAAATGATGTTTGGATTGGGTTGAATGATCTGCTCAGTGAACTCAACTTCGTTTGGTCTGATGGAAGTGCTGTTTCATATACAAACTGGGCTAAAGATTCCCCAAAACTTGTAGAACCTATTTTGTATGACAGTCTGCATCCAGAAGATGGCCAAAATCGGGCACAGGTAAGTATTACCTAACGTTTACCATCAAGTCTAAATCTGACGATTGGTAATGCCAGGCAATACCACTCCCAGTAAGCAACTCACTTCACTACAGACATTGCCCCATCCTTCTCCTTTGGTTGATCATCCATTTTTACACAGGGAGTAGATGTAACACCTTTCAAGGTTTGAGTATTCTAGCTGTCTCAGAGCATAAAATGGCATTGCTGTAATTTTGTCAAAGTATTTGGCGAAATTGCAGCAATGGACAGAATGAATAAAGATTGGATATATTGAATAAAGCTTTCTTTTTCATAGTAAATTGTTAATTTCTCAGAGAATATAAATGCAACATTAGAATTTTTGAAGTTAACACACAATTATTTTCATGTCAATGAAGGAAAGAGGATGCAAGAGGAAAGTATTCAGCATTTTAACATCTCCCCTTTTTAAAATTGTAAATGAATTACTAAGGGCCTATAGATGTCAGCTACTTTCTAACCCCATCAAACCCTCTCTACTGCTAGCACTTAAATTAAACCTCATAACGCTCTAAATAAAATAGCATTCTACATAATCATACCAATACAGACTGATTTGACACGTGCACATCTTCTATTTATTTCTATATCTTGCTTTCCAAACTTGCCCTTCACAATATGCTATTCCGCTCATTTTTGTATCCATCCATTATCCAAATCCAGGGATTTGGACAACCACCTTAATCCATACCTGAGCCAATTCATGTTGCTCTTGCCCATGTAGCCATTGGTCAAGGCATGCATGAAGACATAAATGACACTGCACAATCCATAGCTCCACTGCAGTTCTAATAACACTAGGAAATACCAAGCAGAAAAACCAAAAAAACCCCATGCAAAGGTACAACCTACTTTTCTCCTTCACCTTCAAGACACTAACAGTTCTCTCCTTTAAAGGATCCTTTTCAAAGGCCCAAAGACTCAACATTTACCCCATGGTAGCTTAGCAGAGGAGATTGCAGCTTTTAATAAACTTGACATTTCAGCTTCTTAAGCTGTTTTTGTGTAGCTGAAAGAAATTCAAAGACCTAGAGCTGATGAGAGCTCTGCCAAGGACTGTAATCTAGGTGATTTTGTCAAGAATCAGCACTATTTATAGCTGTCTTTGCAAGTGAAATAAAAAGCACGACCTCCATTTCATTCTTATTCAAAACTGTACTGATAGTCACTCATTAGCTGGATAGATAGTGTGGAAGAAAGTTCTTGAAGGTAAAAACATCTTTCAAATATTTCCCCTGGAAAATAACTAAAAGAATAAACAGGCTGAGCTGAAGAGTGAACAACAGGGGAGCTGGCCACCACAAGGGAAGTCAAAAAGGACAGAGAAGGATGAATGAAAAGTATTTCTAGAGTTGTACCACACCCTACAACACCAGAACTTAAAAAACCCTAACCTGAAACTACTCAGTGATAGTACTCTGTTTTTTAACTTCTAATATGCATGTATATTCTTTTACTTACTTCCAACAGTTTGATTGTGTTTCTCTGAAGAGAGGTCCTGCTGATGACACAGGAAAATGGAACAATGAGGGGTGTCATAACTATAGAGGGTATATATGCCAGAAGGATAGTGGTGAGCTCTGTATTGTTAATCTTGAAAATGGTAACATAAGGATTAGAACAAATTTTCTTGTTTAACATACTTTATTTCAGTTTAGTTTTTGTTTTGTTTCTTTTTGTTTTAGTTTTTAGGTAAAGGATCAGTAAAACCTAAGGGACCATCCTGCCTCCCAATGTTACTTAGCAATGTTTTTGAGAAAACACAGCAGAATATAGGAAACGAAAATAATTTTATTTTTAAAAGTGTAATTTAATAGATGAAGCCCAAAACCATTTTAATTACATATGTTCACAATGATCTATAGGGTATCAAAACTGGTAAGTTCAACACTTATCCATATAAACCTGATAGTCATTAAGATGCAAAAAGTATTTAAAAACAGGCAGGACTGGTGTGTTACTTTTGAATGATGGGGTAAATTTACCTCTGCAATTTTAAACACTGTGCATTTACTGATTCAAAATTGTCAGAAGTTGAGAATACATTTCTTTTATCAGAACTTATATTTGATTATAAACAAATATATTTTATATTTGATTATAAACAGCTAAGAAGATGTTCCATTCCATTAGTAATTTTATATTAGGTTTGTAAATAACAAAGATGTTACTCAATTGCTCAAGACAAATGTGTGACTCCAGATTTAACTGCTCATGGGCCTTTTTTTTTCAGATCCTAAACTTTTTAAATCACCAGCAACAGTACTGGACTTTGCTTTTGACCCATCTAGTGGGTTTAGCTATTCTGTCATCAATTCCAAAATGAATTGGGAAGAAGCACACCAAAACTGCAATAACAATGCCTCAGAACTTGCCAGCATTTTAGACCCATATAGCCAGGCGCTGTTGTTCCTACTTGCCAAGGAACATGGAGAGTCTCTGTGGATTGGTCTTAACAGCAACATGGTAAGAACAAATACATTGCATACAAGCAGTCAGGATGACACAGGACCTGATTTTACTTTATGCTCTTGCTGCCCATTGGGATTTCTGCCAGTGTAGTGCTGAAAATAGCATGTTACATCAATGTAAGAGACATTTGCAAGGAAAATCTTCAAATAAGACTTACAGAGGTTTCTTTCCACAAAAGGAAATGCTCCTCGTAAAACCAGTATACAACAGTGTAGTGTGTTGTTTGGAGTAAAGGATCTTGGATATAATTTGTAAAATTTCCCACATTTTGAGTTGATTTTAATTTGAAAGTGATTCCAGGCACAACATACATCCTGCCCTCCTGCCACGTGTTTATATACCTCAGTGATCAGTGACAAGGTATCAGAGGTCACACATCTGACACTTGAGGAGGAAGGATTTTAATGTGTGTGTTTTTGCTCACACATTTTACTACAGTGGTCTTATTTATGGTAGCAATACCAAACTACAGCTGTGACCAGAAAATGGGGTAAATATTACTAAGAGGAATATGGAGGCTATATCACATGGTACATATTGACCAATGTCTGTATTTTTTTAATTTGCAAACGCAACTGGCATAATTGCTCCCATTAGAAGCTAGAATATACTGAAAAAATAATCCTTTCTGTTTGTGAGATGTCTACATTGGCTGTATGACAGGAGACGGTGAACATTTGGATGGTAGGTGTGTTTTGACATGCCACACTCTTCATGATGAATCACAGTCACGATAACTACAAAAGCAGTGGTGATCAGAGCTGCTTAAGAACACTCCCACACACACTCCATTCCCCATGCAGATGTCAGGGTGGTCATACCAACATGATATCTTATCTGACTCCTAGTTTTATGCCTTCTCTCATGCCCCCTTTCTTTTTTTCCCTTCCATTTCCCAATGCTTGGAAAACTGCTCTGAATTAACGTTAGATTTTTTTGGAGGTGTTCACGTTTGTGGATGACAGACAATGTACATTTTAGTCAGCACTTACAAGCTAAGAGGGGGCACTAGTAAGCAGATGATTCTACACTGGTTATGTAAGAGACTTCTTGAGGATCCTGTATAGTAGCTATGTCACTGTAAGCAAACGCGAAATTACCATACAGACTTTACTTCCAGACCAATGGAAATTATCAATGGATGGACAGGTGGAGTTTAGTTTACAGCAAGTGGGCCAGTGGAGAACCAAAGCAGACATTAGCATGCGTCTACCTAGACACTGATGGCACCTGGAAGACAGCTTCTTGTGAGGAAAAATTCTTTTCCGTCTGTAAAAACTCAGATGGTGAGTAACTCCCTACATGCATCATGACTAGAGACTGTATAGTGCAATAAGCCACTGCAAAAATACTTTGTTAATACACCAGTATACAGGAAGACAGGACTGCCTAAATAGTTCTAAATATTGACATGACTTATTTCCAAAAGTTAATTGATTCATAGTAATTACTAAAAGCCGAAGAACCAAAGGATTGAGTATTCACTTTTTTAAAATCAGTTATTTTATTAGGAAAAGTAATTCGCTTGCTATAGGACCTGTTTTTATTAGGTATTATATGAAATTCTGTATCCAGTTTAGGGTACCAAAGGTTGAAAAGCTTCTTGGTCAAGTAGGGTTTTCAGATGACTGGGTAACAATAATTTAAAGAAAAGGTTGGAGTTGGACTAAAGACTAAAAAACTAAAGACAATGAGAAACCATATTATAAATACTAAATATTAAAAAGTGAGCCTTACAGGAAGGAATTTAATTTTTCAGATACAACAGACTTAAATACAGCAAAGAAAACCTTCTAATTTTATCAATAGAGAAGTCTTTAATAAATACTTTGGACAGATCTGCAAATCTCCATCACTACAGACACGACTAATATCTGTTAGAAACAATATATCAGCTTCATGTCTCCTGTGAGGAAAAAGGTGAAGTAAATAACCCTTTGGAAAGCCTTCCAAGCACAAATTTGTATAATTTATATGGAAATAATTATAAATATGATTTCAAAATTTAGCTATATTCTCGAATTTTTCAACTTTATGGAAGATCTTGAATCTTTAGCAAATTTTAAATTACATGCCAAATTACATTTTAAGATGTTTTAATTTGACAAAAATCGTCAGAATTCATATATACCATCTCTTTCCACTTTATGATTCTGGAAATCTCATTTGAGATCTGAGTATTCCTTATCAGGGAAAGAAACAGACTGTAGAAAACTTACAGGAAGCAAAGGTAATTTGGCAGAATATATAATTTTGCATTCCATCTCCATTTATCTACCCATCCAAAGTCTTCCTAATATATCAGTCACTATGGAACATATTCAGGATGCAGTTTAATAAAAAATCCCACAAGCTATGCTTAGTTATACCAACACTTTCATTCACAATCACAGTTTCTACTGTAAGGTTTTATAAGGTTTTGATACTGTCAAATCACAGTGATGAATAAATATGAAGGAAAATGCGGTCTCAAGCAGAAAGTCAGAAACAAATTCAAGCTCTTCTTAGAACAGGCTTCATTTCCTCTAAGATAACAAACCTAACATAGTCATTTAGTTTTGTCATACTAGTATAATAGGAAAAGCAAGTTATATAAAATAGCTGGACTCCATCTACCTGATGTCTTATCAGTAATGGCCCCTACTGAACCCCCACAACTTCCTGGAAAGTGCCCTGAATCAAGAGGACACAAATCTTGGATACCTTTCTCTGGTTACTGCTACTACTTTGAGGCCTCGAAGAAAAGAAGTTGGTCTCAAGCTCATGAGGAATGTGCCCGACTAGGTGAGTGTTTAGTCTTAGAAAGATTGATGACATAATTAAACACATAAAATAATGGATAATATTGCTAAGCAAATCTCAAATTACTTTAAAACTTCACATTTAATTTTTTTTCAGGTGTTTTTCTGAGCATGTTTTGCACAATAAACATAACCTTTGTCAAAGACAGCAGCATCTCATATCACAAATATCGGGAAATACGAATACCTCTAAAATATTAAATTCCTACTAGTTTTATGGCAAAAAAATAATTAGGTAGGGAAATAAACACTTTTACAGACCCACTAAGGCACAGGCTGCAGGATTGACTTTCCCTTCTCCAAGCAAAAGGGATCCCACATGCAGTGCAATCTGGGAGACACAAAGTCATAGGATAGTCATGTTAGTTCCAGGGCACAGTTCATTAAGTGGATCTCAGTGGTTGAAAAACAAATGAGATGGAGGAGCAGTTTATCTTTCATGAACCAGTAAAACACACTCAGCCATGCAGTTCCTGCTCTGAAACAGCCCCATGCTGCCCCCATGGAAAGAAGAGCAGTACCTTCATCGGGGAAGGGAAAAGACACTTTGCTCCACATTTCTGAGAACTGGGGCCATGCAACATATATTTCAGTGTGAGTAAGAAGAGGAAATGTCCTATAAATTTCTGAAGGCATTTCCTCATAGATCTGAAAACACTGACCTGAGTAAACAGAAGAAGTAGCTTTGTAAAGGCATTTTGGTCTACAGCTGTATGACAACAGAATTTCTGGAGTGGCTTTGTAGAAAGATAAATCACATAATTACTACAAGAAGTAAACATTACACTAATAACCAGGATGAAATGTTACAGTTGGACACTGCTCCATGTTCTAAATTCCTACACTTTTGCCTGCCTGTAAGCCCCTGGCCAGACAAGGAAGGTGGTCGTTTCCTTGTGTTCCCAACACAGCTTTGTGTATTTGCAGTGCCAGGGCATATGGCAATTATAAATCAACTTCTGGACATCTTCTGGACTGCCAACTCCATCTGCTGATACATCCTATCTAACCTGTTATCATCAAGCACCGCCAAAACTGCTGCCCAGACACTGATGAGGGACAGAGCTGTAGTGGCAACAGGCATGGGGATACATCATATGTACCTGTTTCAGCCAACTTGCACCACAGTCTGGGATTTGGTCAGATCTGCCCAAAAAGTATAGCAGGAGAGCAATTTTTCTTCTCTAAACTAGACTAAGAAATCCAGAAAATTTCAGAAAATTCATATCTTTGTGCAGATTTGCATCCATACAACACACAGTCATGTTCAAAAAAATACCATACAGTGATAAAATACCCACAAAAAGTCCAGTGAACAATATAGGAGAGTTGGTGTCTTCTATATATTTTTGCATATTTTTATGTGTTCATTTGCTCTAAGAAAATAAGCCATTGTGATGTGTTCCTTAATATTTTTTCAGGTGCTGATTTGGTATCAGTAGGAGACTATAGTGAAGCAAACTTTCTGTCAGAAACCATTAAGATACTCCATGGAAAATCACTGAACTTTTGGGTAGGGCTAAAGAAAGATGACAGAGGTAATATCTTTCATTATATGTTACCCTATCAAATGAAATTACATATTATGTTAAAAATAAATCAACTTTGTACACTTGAAAGTATATATATATATATATATATATATATATAAAACTTACACAAAGTTTATTTTAAAGTATGCTTAAATATGCTTAAAATTATAATTGAAACATTTAACTAGCTATTCATGTTCTAAATTTTTGTTTTCTCCATTACAACTCATTCTATTTTTCTAAACCCATGTATTTTATACATATACTTTAATTTTTAATATTAGAACAGTGGGTATGGACAGATAAATCAGCAATGGATTTTGTCAACTGGGAAGTGGGAGAACCGTCAAACAGAAGGCTTAAAGACTGTGGAGAAATAAGTGCATTGTCTGGCTTCTGGAACACCAACCTCTGTTCTTTCAGAAAAGGATATATCTGTAAAAAAGTTAAAAGTAAGTAGTATTTCTAATATGTTAAGGTTAATAATGTCTAGCAATACAATTTCATTGTACAACACAGAAATGTAAAATACTCTAAGTTTGTGTGCAAAACCAACTGACTCTAATGGCAGGATGTGGCTGCCTAAATACTGGCAAGTCCCACATGGCTTCTGACTGCCTTGTCAGAAGGCTGCATCTCCCCTACGTCCTCTAGAATTGCCATCAGCCTTGTGCAGCCACCATAAACACTTCAGACCCCTGAGTTTAGGCCAAAGATAAGCGCAAAAGCAACACTTTGTCTAATTTCAGCTGAATGTATTCTCAAACAAAATCTTGTTCTGAGGAGTGCCGTAAAAACTGTCTTGTAGAAATGCTGGAATTGGTGACTCCTCTCCTTACTGACCACAGATCTGATGGATTACAGGAATACTACGACAAACATTCTTGTGGCACTTTTTATCTACAGTATGATAGAATCATGTTTAATGAAATACTGGTAGTATCCTGATAGAAAAATTATCATTTGTAAGAAAATGCATAAGTTTGATTACCAACTGAGATTAAATCAAAGCAGTCAAAATCAAAACATGGACTTTTTTTTGGTTGAACTTCATATTTCTGTTCAATTTTGTATTACCTGCCAAGTTCAGGAAGAGCAATTACCATAGGAACCACATCCATATGGAATGGTTGTCTCTGACAGAAGGGGCTACAGCAATAGAAAAATCTCTTCAACTCAAGTAAAATGGTCATGATGCACTCCTAACACTCAAGACCTCCTTACAGGAAACACCTTAAAATGACTAAGGATCCTGTGGGGAGTTTCTCAGCAATAAAAATATTTGAAAACACTTTCTGAAATAACAGAAATCTGTCTCTACATGTTGTTTTGGGTACCACGACTGAGGAAGTCAGACGCTCTTAGGACAAAAGACCCAATCATCCTACGAGAATTTTACACATGCTTAGCTCCATCTCTCTGGGAGAGTGACTGTCACGAATACAGGAATCCAGAGGGAATTCAGAAACACTGGGATTTAGGAACTTTGAAATGTCTTTTTTTTCTTTTTTCTTTTTTTTTTTTTTTTTTTTAAGCACTCAGAGTAATTTTTTTTTCTTCTAAAAGCTCCTGAAAACAAAGAGATGTCAACAGAAAATACAGGTAAGCACACTTCCTTTTTAGTAGAACAACAAGAGCATGTTAAAATAAAACAGGAATATAACTACATAGATTCTCAGTATTTGTTTTGAGAGAGTTTTAAAATAAAAAGTCCATAAACTTTTACTATGTATCTCAATATAGGATATAGAGGTTATCCTGAAGTAAATATTGATTTGCTTTTATGTTTATATTTTTAATATTGGGGTTTGATCAGATTTAATTATATTTTGTTTGGTATAAAAACAAAAGCACATGTTGAAATGAAAATCTACATGCACATTGAATTTTTTGCTTTCTCATTACAGAAGTCTTATTTATTACTAGATTCTGAAATCTTTTAACCTCAAAGGTTATTCCATTGTATATCCTTACAGAAGAGAATTTGGAGAAAGCACGTTCTGCTAGCATGATTTGGCTGCTCATTCCTCTAGCCCTTTTTATGGCTGGAGCTGGAAGTATAATTTATTTCTGCTTGATGAGGAAAAGACAAAACCTGCGACATATTTCAGCCAGAATGAGTGGATTAGAAGCTACTGTGGATATTCAAGAAAAAGACACACATTCAGACATGTAGTCTGACCAAATGCCCATGTCATCCAATTACCAAAAACCAGGCTATAAATCAGTAATATCTTACCCCAGCTTTGTGTTTTCCTACCCAGATAATAGTCTCCCTTCTTCTTAAATACACAGTTCATGGATTTATATAAATACACACATGTATCTTTCAAAATTCCTTCCAAAGTGTTACAGAGTTGTTTAGTCTTGGGACTGTATGTGTTTTTCATAGAAATGGGCATTGCTGCAAAGTTGGCTCCAGAGGTGTTATGGGGAAAGTCTGACAGATATTTACTATGTGAAAATTACTTTACTTAGCTTAGTGTAGAAATTCACTCTTTTTACACACTGGAGAAATCATTACTTTAAATTGTTTTTCCCTGTGTGTTATTTCAGTGGTATCTAGATTATGATGGGAATCACAGAATCACAGAGTTAACTAGGCTGGAAAAGACCCTTGAGATCATTGAGTTCAACCTATGAAACACTGCTCATTTTGGGTCTTCAGCTTCATAGTTTATGATACTATCTTTTCATTCATGTAAAACCTGTTATGATACCTGCATCTATGCATTAAGTATTATTTGTTTACCAAAAAAAAAAAAAAAATAGAAAATTGCAAAAAATTTGAAGAGGCTCATTTAATTTTATCTCCAGTCTCATTTTTTTAACTATGCCATTTCCTACGGCCTTGCACTATTCTAGTATTCTGCAAATACTTTTATTTTTCTGCAGTTCAAATTAATAGTAAAGATAGAACAGGAGATAACTTTGCCATTGAGTATTATTTCAGTAATGATTCTTTTAGTATGCAGAGTTGTCCCTTTTTAAATCCAAGCATTTATAATAAATGGCTGTCTTAAAGTGAATTGTGTAAATCTTTGGTGCAGAGATATAAAATCACGGATGCACTTTTTGAAAATACATTCTTTCTTTTTTGTCATGACTTCGTTTGACAATGTGCTGCCTAGACCCTTCTCAGCTCTTCTTCCATTGTACACAGTAGCACAGTTTGCCTCAGGGGGGCAGTTTATCATTCTGCATACTTTATGCATCACCCCTCCTTAGGAATGGGAACACCTTTCCCCAAGCCACAAGAGGGCATGTGGCACTAACAGGCCTCATTGAAGGAGCATATGGAAGAGCAAGACTAGAGCACAGGAGCTTTTACCAAATGTATGTATTGAGGCGCAGATTCCTTCTTTGGCCCTTTTCTCAGAATTTCTCACTCACTCCACACGGTTATAGTCTCTGACTGACAAAAAGATGAGGTTTCACTAAAAATCTCTGCAAGGGAAGAAAATACCTGTGTAGACATCTGGTGGCTTTGATAGGAGGTGGAGGTAACTTACCTGGAATAGGTTTCTGCACAAGGACATCTATGTCTATGCCTCAGCAGCTTGAGAACACACCTGAATTATCTCTGTTATTTACATTTCTCCTAGATATCCATCAAGCAATAAAGGCATCTCATTGAAAATGTTATTGATAGTTACTTAGAATGGACATACCCCCTTCCTCTAGGAATCCTTATTTCAGATATTTTAACAAGGGCTATCTTGAAACATGGGTCACCTCTGGTAACATTTCCTCCTGAGAGTTCAGTTTTACCCAGCATTCCTTTGCTGGATAGATACACATTATTCCACACATTATTCTACATCTTTAGCTAAGCTGGTAAAGAACTCTCATCAATCACAGAAATACAAAGATATCTGAAGAATGTATGGCTTTCCCTTTCTCATTTAACCAAGAAATGTCATACAGACATAAGGTCTTTTAAGCAAGACCTGGTTAAAAACAAGACAAACCTAACAAGACCACCCAAAAAACCCAAACACAAAACACCTATCCACAGGTTATTTAAAATAGAGTTTAAAATTAAGTAAAATGAAATTGTATTTTTCAATTTATGTCATTTGAACACTTTGTAAAGCCCAGAGATAACAGCCTTCAGATAACAGTTCCTTAAGTTACTATATTAAGTCCTGTAATACTAAACTCTGCAATAAAGAAAGTTATTGCAATTTTCAGGAGGAAATAGGAAATAGCTGGGAGAGCTTTGCACAAAACTGTGAAAATGAGAAAAACAACACCTGCTTCCCACGGAGGTGATTAGAGATAAAATTGTTTCCTGGTATGTACTAAAGACATCTGGGAATACAGAGTTCTGCTTGCCCTTTGGACAAGTTAGTAAGACAAGCACTTTTCCTGGTCTATGTTTGCAAACAGTACATGCTGCTGGGTCCTGCTGTATTTCTGCCCAGTTTAGTGAACCTGATGAATTAAAGTTACCTTTCCCAAAAGAAAAAGGAAACATACAGTAGAAAAAACTAATTTTTTAAAGGTATTCATAAGTTAACCATAAAAATTGGGAGTGCATAACAGAAGTATTCTGGTGACCAAATTCAGCACAGCCTGGGACCTTCAGAGAAGAAGCCTGGCTGGTATCACCACCATGCAGGAAGCATGGAGAGCTCAACAGTCAGGCTGGTCTGCATGCCAGCTCTACGTGTTATCATATGAAAATATTTTGATATATGTATATTTTTATGTCCAGCTACTCTATAGTTGGGCTGGACATCATGACTGAACAAGAACTGGACAGGATCACAGGCTAGACATGAAGTATGTTGCTGATTCCCTCACAAGGTACTAAGAGACCAGAGCCTGATCTAAAATGCCTCCGACAGAAAGACAGAGAGCACTGTGGTGAGAACAGCAGTGAAAATAAGTGAGTACAGAGCGAGCCAGTGCAGCAGTGCTCACACCTGAGGACAGGGGCTGAGAGCATAGCTCTGACCAGACCTGCTCACACCTGGCAGCCACTGTTATCATTATCTGCTGTTTGCAGCATGGGACAGCACTGACAGAGCAAGGACACATCATTTAGCCTACAATCTCTCAAACAACTGAACAGCCACTGCAGAAGAGACCAATGCATATGAGCACTGACTTCTCTGCATTTGTCATTTGGACCTGACAGTGGATATGAGTAAGACATTTCCCACACACATCACACATTGCTCAGATACAGAAGATAGCTGGGTTGCACTTGGTTAATTCCACAAAACAAAGAAGGCCCTTATGCCTTTCAATGCTTAATCCCAAATCCCAGTGTTTCTGCTCAAGTAAGTTGCTTGCGTGTTCCTTTTCTTTCCAAAAAGTCCTGTATACTTAAAATCACTGTCCTGTCAGTCCCGTGCTTGGAATAAGAAAAAAAATGCCTATTGTGAATGCTGCTGTTTAAATCAGATTCAGAGTGGAGAAGACACCTCAGCACTGATGTATTTCATAATAATGTGTGTGATGTGGAATTTTTCCTCTCATTTTCATAAATAAATGGTGCCTGATTTTCCTCGGTTTTAACTATTACCACTTTCAGTGACAACATAATCTCTTTCATACTGCTATCCAAAGTGCCTGAAGGTGATGGAATTCATCTCACATAATATAGATATCTAAAATGGAGCCAATATCTAGCTAAACTATTCACCCAAGGTCATCTCTGTGGTCAGCACAGAAGGAGGGATACATTAGGGTGCAATTACTTGATCTGGTCTAAAGACTGATGAGAACTCTGGACTCTCTCTGACACAAAGCCTGAAACAATTATCTCACAGTAAATGAGTTCTGCAGAATTCAGTTCTTAATTGGTATCTTATGCAATTTTGTGCAACGCACTAATAGCTTTTTGTTGATTTTATTTATCATCAATAGCTCCAGGCTATTCAGAAAACAGCTATCAAAACCATTCCTCATAGATTTTTTTTTCCCCTGGCTTGAAAATCATTACTTTTGGAAACAAAGCATCTTTCAAATTAAAAAAATTCTGTTGATTTTATTTTCCATACTAATTCAGAATGGAGCCGGAGCTGGTAGCATTTCTTAAGCAAACGTTAAGAACACTGACAGAAGCTCCCACAAAATTACAAATAAACTTCCAAGACAAGCATCTGCCTTGGTACCTCCACAAACACTTCCCAACCTAGTGCCAGGACAGGTGAAAAATCAATGAAGAGTGTCTTCTCATAGTCTTGATACAATCTCTGTGTTTCATGTACACCAAGCTGTTTCCCTGAGCAGCTACTGATGTGTTCACACCACTAAACCCTTGGGAAGGTTAAGCTGTGCTGAGCATCAGAAATGAGGGCTTTGCCACTTCTGTCTCCATCACTGTTGCATAGAGTTGAAATAAAAAAACTGAGCATAAAAGTATTGTTCAATCCCATACGGAGTGCTGCTGCTAGAAGTTCCCTCTCCTATTCTGCATGGACTGCCATAAAACCTACTTTGGCTAGATTCTGCATTTCTCCCATCTATTTCCTTCTGTATCCATGATCTTGATGCTAAGCTGATAACTGCTGTTTACCAAGAATTGTTCAATTTTTAGTTCAGCTAAATCTGGACAGAATTTGTGATTTCTGTAAGCGCCATTTCTGTTCACAATACCATAGATATGTCTTATATCTTAGATACACAAGGTAATAGATAAAGTTTAACTACCACTTAAACATCATTACTCATTAGTATCTTGTATATCTCAGCCACTCCACCCAACCCTGTCCTCATGCAATGCAGGAAACATTTCTGAATTACACAGCATTATTTTTCCTAATGGTTTCAAGTGATGCCATCATGCCAATGGAACATGATCAGAAAAAGTGATCAGAAATCAATCAGCGATTGCTGAAGACTTTTTACCACTTTTTCCACTGGTAAAAAGTGATCAGAAATGACTCATTCTTTGAATTGTATTAACACATAGTTTTCAAATTGTTTGCATAAATACACAGATACAGGTGAGTAGAGAATGGACTGAGAGCAGCCCTACTGAGAAGGACTTGGGGATGGTGGATGAGAAGCTGGACATGAGCTGGCCATTTGCCCTTACAATCCAGATAGCCAAACATGTCCTGGGCTATATCAAAAGAAGTGTAGGCAGCAGAGTGAGGGAGGTGATTCTTCCCCTCTGCTCCTCTCCGGTGAGACCCCACCTGGAGTGCTGCATCCAGCTCTGCAGACCCTGGAACAGGAAAGACATGGGCCTGCTGAACTAAGCCCAGAGGAGGCCACCAAGATGATGAGGGGGCTGGAACACCTCTGCTAAGAAGACAGGCCGAGAGAGATGGAGTTGTTCAGTCTGGAGAAGAGAAAGCTTTTATTAAACATTTAAGAATATTTTGCAAATTTTTATGGTTGAGAAGTAGTATTTGAAATTTTACATATGGTACAGTTTTATGCTCATTTAGCACTCAAGCACAGCCAAACAAGACTTTTTTTCCTAACTGAACATTAGTTTTGTCCAGTGTGTTTCTCCAATTCCCAGGTATTCCTAACTTTGTAATTCTTATTCATAACTTTGCTACATATTCAGAGGAAATTGTGAAATTGTTCAACTTTATGACTTGATCCCTTTTTTAATAGAAACAGAACTTGAATGGTTTACATTATTCTGGACTTTGTCTGAGTCACGTTCCAGGTACTTCTACAGAAGCTGCAAAACAGAGATTTTTTTTTTTTCCCCCACACTGACATTCAGATGACAAGTTGGCATTGGCATCCCAATATTCCATGACCCCATGCACTGAAGACAGGGCTTCATCAAAGACCAGCTGACAAGTAGGCTTTTTTTGTTTCCTCCTGGAACTGCAAAGCAGCTGAAGAAGGATCCTCCCTTCCCATCCTGCAGTACTTCTAGATGTCTCTCATTACTCTGGTTATCGGGCTGTGGAATGACCACTGCAGAGTGTGTCTTTCGCACCATGAAAGAACCCGGGTTTGGTGTGTGCCTCCAAGTCTGATATTGGCTGGCACTGTGGGCTGGTGGAGTCTTCAGGCTGGGGGATATTCACAGCCCCACTTGGTGGCAGGGGCTGGACAGTGTGATTTCCCTTCCAATTCCAGCCTGGGGTGACTCAGTGTCTTGTCCATCCTCTCCCTCTGCCAGGGCAGCCACGCTGGCGTCCAGATGTGGGCAAGCCTCAGAAAGGAGCAGGCTCCAGAGCGAGGAGAGACTGAACTCTCTTCTGTCCTTTTCATGAAGCCCCGGGCTCAAAATCCCGCAGCCTTCCCTGACGGGGGGGTTCCTGCGGGCGAGGGCTGCACCTCACAGCCGCCCTGGGCCGCACCGCCAGCGGCGGCCGCACTGCCCTACAGGCACTGGAGGCCTCCCCTGCCGCCTCTACGGGAGCTGCGGGAGCCGCTGGGGCCGTGTAGGGCTCGGGGTCTGTCGGGGAGCCGGGAACGGACGGCGATGAGGCAGGGCACGGGAGCGGCAGGAAGAGCAGAGGGGGGCACGGTAGAGGAGGGGAGGGCAGGGGAGGGCAGGATAGAAGAGGGGAGGGCAGGGGAGGGCAGGATAGAAGAGGGGAGGGGAGGGCAGGATAGAAGAGGGGAGGGCAGGGGAGGGGAAGGGAAGGGAGGGTCGGGCCGGGGCGGGGGCGCGCGCCCCGCAGCAGCCGATGGCGCCATCTAGCGGGTGCGCTCGGCCGCAGCGCTGGCCGGTCCCGGCTCGCAGGGCTCGGCTCGCCCGCGGTTGTTGCCGCTGGCCGGAGCCAGGGGCGGCGCCTGAATCGGGGCCGGAGCAGTTTTGCTCGGCAGGTGCGGATCCCCTCAGCTCGAGGTGTCCAGGACGTGCCCCAGCACGGGCACGCCGCGCTGCCCCGCGGGCTGATCCCAGCTGATCCCTGGGAGGCGCGGCCTGGGCCCAAGGGAATGGGCTGCCCTGGGCATGAGGGAGAACGGCTCCAGACCCATCATTAATTTTTTAGATGACGAATGAGATAATGTCCTGATCTTCTTTCTTCAGCTAAAATTGTCTGGTTTATGGCTTGAGCTATGTCTCTAGCTCAAGGTTGTATGTACAATTTTTTCTTACGTTTGACCTGTAAGTGATGCAGAATTAGTAAAATAGTGGTAATTTTCTTCAGTTTCTCTTTTGTTTCTACCTTTTTTTTCTCCCTTCTCACAAGTCTTGTAGGACCACCACTGCAGTGTTTCAGGTAGGCGTTTGTGATCATACACAACATCAGGGGCAGTTTAAACAATATTAGCAACAGAGAGAGAGGATGTGTGAGTGATTCACTGGTGGTTCTGGTAATCAGCTCATTACATGGCAAATCAAAAACTGTGCCTCTATTTCCCTTGCTAATAAAGGGATAATGTGTGTTTGTCTCATGGAAGCATTATCAAGATCAGGTAATTGCTTTTAAATCTTAAAATTGAAAAGTCTCCAGAAATGCAAAGAACATTAGCTTATTATCATTAGAGATACAGAACTGACAGGAATTCTCCTGGCTCAATTTCAAAAACTTGTTTACACATCAGACTTGCCCCTTTTGGGGATATAAATACGGTCACTTTTATTTCCAACGTTTTTGTCATAATGTCAGGATGGAGATATTTCACAGACTGCATCACTTGTCTTTTCTGTAAGTGTCCATTTACTGTCTTTCAGTAAATGCCCATTGTGTTGTTTTTATGGGTTTTTTTCAGACTTTAATGAAGTACATTTATCTCTTTACAGATTTCGAAGGAAGTGAAATGTAAATTGCAATTAGAAGCAATATGACTTTGACACTTCAGAGAGCATCAGTGTAATTGCCAACAGTACTTCTGATTTTGTTGTCTCTAAACAGTTCACTGTTATTGGCTACAACAGATTGAGAAACTTCAAATGAAGCAAGAATATTCAGTTATCTGCACAATGAATTATATTTATTGTATGGGTGGGTAGTCATGTAGACAGCACACGTGCATGTCCATCTCTGCTTTTTGGAGCAAAAGCTCACAACAGAAGAATCCATCCTAAGACAAGGCCCTGTTAGTGTTATGCTGGGTGAAGGTCACTGTAACATTGATTACATTCTCCTCAAATTTTACATATGTTAAGGAAAAAAAAAAGTATCCTAAAAGTTGTTCTGAAAGAACTAGAAATTTCTGTTTACTCTATTGCATTATCTCTTCTTGAAAACATTACCAATGCCAGAGGAATAGCAAGACACAAATAATGCATCAGTCTCTAAAACAAGCTCTGTGTTTCCTGAGTATTTTAAGATGGCTAATATAATTTTCTATGAGGTAGACTAATAGAAACAGTGATAAGGAGAGAATTAGGAGATAGCTATGATAACTTATAGAAGAGTAAATATGGGGGTTGTACTGGAAGATCAGGCCTAACAACTCTACTAGAAGGATCCAATAACTGTGGAGAATATATATCATACCCTCTTCAAAAAGTCCTAAATCACCTGGAAGAAAGAGGTAGTGATGATGTTTACTGGTGACTCACATGTATTCATGGTTGCCAAAACTAGAGCTTGAGTATGGATACCTGCAGAAGATTTTTCCACTGCTGAGCTATGACATAATAAAATGGAAACTAAATTTAGTGCTGTGAAAGTCAAACTAAAATACAAGTCCAGTGACAGCTAAAATTAAGAACATTGTTACTGAATACGATGAGGTTAAATGCACTAGGAGTGTTAAGTTATAAGACAGGGTGATTGAGGGTAAATATTATGGAAGCCTATAAAATCAGGAGCTTTGCCATGGGATGGCCTATTGTCAGAAATGGATTTGCCATGTTTCTGGAAAATAAGTTGACAGTTGACTCTTGAACAGTTATCCAAATGTGAACAACCACTGGCTCAGGAGGTTCCTAAACCTTTTAAATTAAAGGAACAGGATGGTATAGCGAGGAAGAATGATGTGTTACATGCAAATTTGTACAGTCTGGTAAGTATCCATTATTAGACTCTGTAAGAGAGAAAGCAGTTTAACACATGGACTTCTGGTTTGAGGCACTGTAGTACTTCTGCTAATTCTTCTTGTTACCAGTGACAAAGTTGAAAAGAAATCAGCTTCACTCAGTTAAAGAATAATCTTAAAAATCTTGACTATCAAACATGACTCTATGACATATCTTTTAAACAAACATATCAAATGCTTGAAATATTTCTGAAAAGTACATGACTCTCAGCTACTGCCTGTGTACTCTGTTGGTTTTTGAAATAATGTTAAGTGACAGACAGTCTTAAAGGCACAGAACTTGTTTCTGGGCTAAACGGATGGGGATACCAGCATCGTAAAGTCATCCCACAAAACAGACCATTGTCTTTATAAATGCATTCACAAAAGCAGGTGTACTGTCCTTTCAGAGACATGAAGGGATGAAATACATTACACTGAGTATCTCAGAGGGCTATGGAATGTATTCCTCTCTCACACATGCATCCACTTTAAAGAAACCTTTAAAGTGTTTCTTTACTGTCTAAAATACTCAGCTTACTTTCCTTTGTCAGGAATTCTGACCGTTAATAGCAGTGTTTTATTTTGTCTTGGAAAAGAAAATGTGTGTTTTCATGAGACATTACCAGATGCATTCTACTGCAGAAGATACTCATTCGAGTTCCGTGTTTGCTTATGTAATTGTTTTCCAGCATTTGAAAACAACCCTGAAATATGACCTGTTTTATTTGTATGGAATCATTCATGGAGATACATTTTACTTACTAGCAGAAAGACACTTTCTGTAGCACTAAAAGCCACATAGGTACTTCATCTGGGATGACATCCAGCTCTCTTTACCAAGAGCCTATCTTGAGGACTTCCATACTAGTGCTTTAGTAGGAGCTCAGAACATGAGTAGAAATCCATATATTTGCTATTCTGAAGATGTAGGGTGTTTCACTTGGTCTAGTGCTCATGATGGGGCAGTTGGAACTAGATGACCTTTAAGGGCCCTTCAAGCCCAAACCATTCTTTGGTCCTATGATTCCACTTACTATACTTTTCCATTGATTCAGATGCTTAGCCAGCATGTAGGGCTATGCTTGTATTCAAATACATATTTATATAACACAAGTGATTAATGGATTACAAGGTCAGAAAACAGCATGATAATTGCCTTCTTTGATCAGAGACCAGATTGTAAGACTTAAATCTGAGTCAATTCATGTCAAGGTATTCTTCTACCATATCTTTTGATTATTTTACAAAGATTACTTATTTTTCCACTTCTATCAACAACAGAAACATGTTAAACTGTCTCCCTGTTTTGTTCTTGTCACATCCACTTTGTTTCAGAAATATGTTCTTATTTCCTGCAAGATTTCTTTCATGGGTCTGTTATTCCTTCTCACTTAGATTAAAAATATCCTTTAATCTTGCTCTGTGACTAAGTAATGAACTTCCAGCACTGTGTTTATCTGTGCAGCATGCTGGAAATACTTTGTCCCTCAAAGGTTTGGATGCTTGGAATGCCAGTTACTTGACCTATAAAGACCTAGGATAGGGCAATTAATAATGCTTTTCAAGATAGCAGCCCTCCAACCACCAGCTACCCTATCAATTATTCAGAGATGTGTCTTGTGGACACACTCATATTCATTAAAATGTGACTTGACTTTCAGTCAGTTTAAAATCAAAAGTTTGAAGTTTCTTTATCTTACAACAAATTATACTTTAATGTCTTTTGTTTTTCAGCTTTAGCAAAACCAGTTTAAATATCACTTTCACAACTGATGTAAAAGTGCTCCATGTAAATAAGCCAGTAGTTGTGTACAGCTGCTTCCAAGAAATTTGTTTGAAACTCACTGCTGCTGAAAATGTAAGCTGGGTTTATTGTGCCTAATGCAAACTGGATTTATTTGTGCTCCTGTGTAGGCTCTGCTCACCCTAGGAAAATGCTCTATGCTGCACATCATGCAGAAAGAAGTATGATAGAAGAGGTGAATTAATGGATTCAAGTCCAATAATTTGTGAGCATCTAGCTAATGTACTTTTTCTTTCCTTGAGAAAGTGTCTCAAGGGAATCTGAGACAATTTTTTCGATGAATTTTTCATGCCAAATATCAGTCCCAACCAGTGAGTTATTTTCTGTATTTAAATTGGTTTTGGAATGGCATATATTGCAGTTATGCAAATTTTGTCAGGAAAATCTATTACAGTCTTATAAATTCAGCAAAGGTTTCAGTGATTTTATCTTCTGTGCATATCCCACAATTTATTATTAAAATAAACATTGTTAAAGGATGTGGTAACAAACAATGGTGACTTATTGCACTGGTTAATAACTTCTGGACATAGAAATATTTTCAAGTTATACAGTATAAATCACTTGTTATCTACTTGAACATTTTAATTTTTATTAGAAGGGCTTTTTTCCTATATTAAACATTATCCACCACTTTATATTAAACTGTTAAGAAAGTAATCAAGAATTATTGCCAAGATTAAACAATCATTAGGCAAAGTTACAGGTGCAGTGCTTGGAATGTTCTCTAATTTTACTGTTTCATCTTCAGTTTATATTTGTAGTAGATAAGTTATAGACAGTTGAAAGTGCCATCTTTTTAAGCAAAAAATTTAAGGCCAGTTCTCTAAACTGTGATGAATCTGAAAAAAATTATATATACAAATAACATAGAGCTCTAAATGATAAACTTCTCTTGTGGTTTTTTGCTTTCTATGTTCAAAAGGACATGAATTTAAATCTGAGCAGGATCTTCAGTATAATACTTTACTGCTGCATGGGGAGTAAGAGACAATCTGGAAAGAAGGGAAATTTGCACAGTCTGTTAGTTTTCTTCGACTTCTTCTACCAGTCTGAATTTTTATGGCAATGTTGCAAATCACATAGCCAACAAATGAACTGTGGAATCACTACAAGTTAAGAATTCATGAATATTCATTGGCTCAATTACCATATTAAGAATGAAAGCTTGGTAGGTTTTAGTGACAATGTTGCAGCTGTCTTCCAGATTTGTGCAATAATATGCAATCAAACTAATGAATTCTTTGTCTTGATAATATTTTTTATAATGCTGTTGTGATCCTTAACATTTCGTCTATAGTCTTCTGTGATACACTATTTAAGAGCTCCATTCTTATCAAATTAAATGGATTCTTTACTAAACTAACTGCTTATGAAGGTATTTTACATATCAGTTTAATATTTTCAGCCTTGGGCAGTATCCTGGATGAGTTCCCAATCTGAGTTATAGCAAAGGCTGGACACTGAAATTCAAAAATGCTTACTTGATAGGAATATTTAAGTGAAACATCATGGAATGTGGCCAAGTGTACAAATGTTCTCTTCAGCTTCCTGCGGTTGAATAAGGCCAGATTCCTCTTTGAGCTGCTGGAACTGTGCTATTACAGAGGGGTCTATGTTGTAGCCACTGTAAGAAGACATTGGACCTAAATGAATGAACGCCCATTTTCTTGATGAATGGAACCTTAAAAATTTCATCAGTGATGACCCCAGTGCATCCCAAACAGCAAAATATTTTCTCAGTCAACAGCCAAACCAACAGTATTTTCTCTTACAGATGATTGAGAACAGCAGTACTGTAAAGGAAGCTACCAGCCAATGTCTTTATACAGGCAAACTGTGTTTTAAGTAGGCTAACAGAACAAAAGCTGGCTTGGTGTGTGCGCTCAAAGTTACCACCTTTAAGCAGTGTGTCTTGGTTTGGGAAGACAGGTATCTGCCAGGTAAAATTACAATCAGAGGCTCTTTGGCAAAGATTTGGGAAATAGGAATAGCAGTTCTTTACTAGTATGTAATACAAAGCAAACAATCACAAAAATACTCCCCCCCCCCCCCCCCACCAAACAACTACAGCATTAATGACAAACGACAACAGTATTAAGAACTTTGAGGGCTTTGTTTCACAAAACCCAGGGCAGTTTGGTTTCGGTGTCCCTGCAGGATCCTCAGAGCACCAAGCTGAAACAGTGGAAAAGTCCCGGGCTGGTAGCTGGGATGGCAGGGTGTCCCGGCAGGCAGGGGCAGGATGTCTCGGCAGCGCAGGGGGTGCAGGGTCACACTGTAGCAAGAGGAGCAGCGCCGAAGAAGCCGAAGGCGAGGCAGGGCCTGGACCAGCTCCCGCAGGTGGCAGGGAAAACTCCGGATTCAGGCCGAACCGGTGATAGTAGATTTCCCAGGATTGGATCCCTTTGGCCACAGTGAAACTTCTCCAGCCAGCAACAGCCGTTCCCCGCTCGGCATGCTTTGCGGCGGCTGAGATCCTCGAGGAGCGGCAGACACGCATCTCCCCGAACGCCGGAAAAAGAGAAACACGCAGCTGCCTCAAGCTTTGTCTTTTACCTGCGTTATCTCCCCCTTCCACCTTTGTCCACCTCTTTGTTTCGGTTAAGTAATCTCAAGTATCCAACACTTGGTCTCCTTGGTAACTTGTGGGGAAATATTCTTTAGAGAAAGAAGGAACAAACCTAACCCCCAACACAGTGTTACCTTGTAGTGGTAGCATGCCCACTCTTCTAGTGTGTAGTGCTGCCCTTACTGTCACATCTGTACAAATCCCCGTGACAAGGCATGTCTGCTCTCGTGTGCTGCCCTGCTTTAGCTGCTAGTGTCAGTGCCTGTCAGTTCAACTATCCCAGCTCTTGTAAACAGTACCTGAAGTCATGCTGACAAATAAGAAAGTAATACCTGAGACTCCAAAAGAAAGTCAGTATGTTTATCTGGTCTTCCCTCACACTGGGTCCCCCCACAGCAGCTCTTTGCAGAACTGTTAACAGTGGATCTATTCCCCTAGCAGCCCTAGCCAACAGAATCAGACAGGATTGACAAGGTAGAATGTGTCTTTACATATGTCCAGTGTTTCCTAGTTTAGGCAGGTTTTTTTAGGTACAGGCTCAGAGATCTTGGAGAGTATTCGGATAATCTTAATGAATGAAGCTTTTTTGGGTGCTTGGTGCAATGGGTAACAGCTCTAAACTCCCTTGAGTGGTGACTCTTATTTGTGGAGCATTTTTCAAGCCTTAATCGGCATGACATGCTGTGTCACTGTCATACAAATAAACACTCTCAATACATTATTCGAGTATAGTATGCTACTGGTGTGTTAAGAGCACCTGAAAGCAGCCACTACAAAAATGAAGACAATATATTCGTGTTTCACATGAATCACTACTTAGACTGTTCAATTTCTTTTTCTTGTAGACTAATAGTGTTTGCAATTGACTTGCTTGTTGAAAATGGCCTGTATTGCTTAAAAAGCCAGAAGAAAACAAAAGCAAAGGTAAGTTTCAATGTGGGGACATGATATTTTCTTAAGTGCAACAAAGATTCCATTTAACTTGCAATTTAGCAGTGTTAAGTTAAACATGAGTCAGCAGTGCCCTGGCAGCTGGAAGTGGCAACTATGTCCTGGGGTGCATCAGGCACAGCATTCAGAGTGGCTCACAGAGAATGTGCCCCAAGACACAAAGAAAATGCTTAGAAACAAGTTTTCTTGGGGAATACAGTATGCATCATTCACATGCAAGTCTGGTAAATCCAAGCAACGTTTATTTCTAGTCTGAGTAAATTCCTGTAAAATCACCAGGTGAATCCATAGAGCTTACTCCCATGTCAGCAGCAAGAGACATCTCCTTGTAACTTCTGATTGCAATGCCCATGCTGTGAGACAAGGCTCTCAGAAAAAAAGGTAGATGCTTTCCTGCCCTCATCTTCACTAGCCATAAACTTCGGTGCACATCTTGCTATACTTATCTACCTCCTCCCCACCTGTGCACCATTTTTCTTACGGTTTTTTGAGCTGGGCATCTTGCAGAACATGTGGGAGAACAGTGAAAACTGCTGCAAATTACTGTCTTAATGCATCGAAACAAATGTTAAGATGACCTACAAAACAGGTATTCCGGGAGCTGTATTACGTTAAGATCATAAACTAAATCAAATGCCTGTTATTAGTACTGGCTTAGAAATACAGGAGAAAAAGAAAGGGTACTGGTAGTTCTGCTAAAAAAGCTCAACATAGGTAAATTCCATTTCAGCTATGAGGAGCATAGTGTCCTATTTGCATCTTGAGTATTGTTGGAAATGGGAAGAACATGGGGTTGGAATGGATACAAATGAGAGAAAAATTATTTAGTGATAGAAGAACAACTCACTTATGAGAGAAACTAGAAGGAAAATACCTTAATCTGGACTGGAAAAAGCTGATGAGATATATTGGTAATGATTGCAAAATCAGGACGGTTGTGAATGAAATGGGTACAGAATTGTTATTGATTGAGTTTTACAGTATGCTAAAAATTTAGTAAGGAAAAGTTAAGAGAAAATTGATTTTAAAGGGATGTAAAAAAATCCTATTTTACAAACAAGGTAGCGAATTTCAAAAATTTTTTAGCTCAGGATCTTATGAAGGCAGTGCAAAGATGGATTAGCTAAATGTATGGAAAATGTTTATGCCCATTTACTAAAGACAGCAATCATGGGGCTCTCTAACAGCTCATTCTAATGACTGCATGTGCTGGGTGTGAGGGGAATGGACCCCAGATCATGCTGAGCTTTCATGCACTGTCTAAATAGCATTTTCTGTTGCTGTGCAAGGTAAAACAATGCTTAAGGCCACAAGAGCTTTTCTTAGCCCCTATGATTCTCTGCTCTGGGTTGTTCCTTTAATTTCACTTTCCATCCTTCTCTTCATATGGTTTGCTTTGTAGCTTATTCCAGTCAAAAAGTAATTTTAAATAATGAGCCTTATTAAACAGAATAAAAGGGACAAAAGCCATGGATTTTTGCAGGGTTTTCAACAAAACCATGGATGTTTCAGAAAAATGCATGGGAAGAAAAAACATGCCTCATAATTTGTGAATATGGCTAAATTACTGATGTGCCTAAGCTAAGGGGTTTTTGTGCTGTAAAAATAGAAGTGTTTCATTTTTAGGATATTGTTAAGATTCTGTGACAAGCATCATGTAGTTGTCTATGCCTTTTATTAGCTAAATGCATAAGTAGTTGGATGTGTATCTGTTTGAGGGTGTGTTTTCAAAGCTGTGTTATGTCACAATGTAACTGGGCTGCCTTGCAGTGCAAGTTACATCTTCACAGATAATAGATTTATTTTTGTTGGGAGTATGGTATGAAGAGTAGCACTTTCTTATGAGATGTACAGATGGATGGATGGATTTAAAAAAAAAAGAGTAAGAAAATGTTGGAAACAAACTGTACTGTAGACTGTTCATAGACTGTTCATGTTGGATCTTCTGTTCTTACTGCCTCCTCATTTATAACATTCATTGAGAGATGACATTTAAAAAGACATTAACATTAATGTCATGGATATTGCAGCATTTTTAATTCAGTCAAAACATCTCTTGAAGTAAGTCACTCTACTTTGCAAAACAAATTTGAGAATATATTTCTTCATTGTATCATATATCATCTTCAAGAATCATTTATTTACTTTGGCAATTTCGAGTCCTACTGTAAAACTCACATTCCTTTGCTGCCAAATAAACTTCACTGCAAGTTAGAGGAATAAACAAAAGCAATCTGGCATATGCACTTAAATATCGAAGTTTACCTCTAAAACTAGTCATTCACCATCTTAGTATGAAATAAAGACAGGTGGAAACTGTTCCATGCAGCAGAGGGCAGCAGTAGTAAAATGGTGTAGCAAGGAGGTGATTGCAGCATATCTACTTTTATAATTTTTTATAATCAGTGTAGCTTAAATAGTAAAAAAAAAAATAAAATAAAAAAATCCAAAAAACAACAACCAAACCTGTTAAAAGAAAGCAGAGTTAATCCTTTATTTCTGTCTTTTTGATGATGTTGGTGTCAGCATTTATTGTCATTAATGAGAGAAATTTATTTTCATACATAGTTTCTAACTTCTGGGCTTGAATTGCTGTGGTTTTCACTTCACAAAAAGATCTCTCAACCTTCTACTCTTCTACTCTACTTCTACTATTTTGTATTTTTATTTGAACAAATGATATGAGATCTGGTTCTCAACTAAAAAATGGACTTTTTTTTCTTGAAATCATAAATTGCTCCTTCTACAGATGTGTTTTATTAGGGATTGCTTCATTACATTCTAGTGGTCAACATCCTGTTATACTGCCTTACAATCATTGAATTCTTTTTCATTAATATAAAAATATTGGAAAGCCTTTATAAATTAAACAAGTATCAGATGCAATGAAGATGTTTGTGTACAATGGCTTTGTATTTTTTCTTTGGATTCATTTTTAATAGAACGGTTTATGGTTTTCATAGCATTTCTTTTTGTTTATTTCATGTCTATAGCTGAGTCCTATGTCCGCAGCTTTCCTGTATGTAAGCACTGGTAGAATGCTTTTTCTAGCCCTTGTTTTGCACAAAACTTGCAGGAATCTTGGAGATTTTTGCTCTTCCGTCAGATGTGTTTAGAAGTGGTAGAATTGTTAATAATCTACTGGGGTGAAAGGAATGAGGGAGTTCACAGAGGGAGTGGGAGGGATTTAACCAGCAAAATGCAATTAATAGTACAGATGTCTACAGCAAAGGCAATCTCTCAAGGCTCTTTTAATGTCAAGGATGTTATAATTACAATCTCATCCAAAAATTGTTGAATAGGTCTGACAATCTTCCTCCTAAAAAGCCTCAGTCTGCAATCGCTGTACAGGGATCCTAGAATGACTGGTCCAGATACTTCCATGTACTGCAAATTTAGATAAGACCCATCTTAACTACACACACATATCTTGTCAGCTTTAGCCTCACTTATTCAGGAAATCACACTGAAAAAAAGCAAAAAACCCATCCTTTTTTTAAATAAGGGGGGGAGGGGAAAGTAAATAAAATAAAATAAAAGAAAGAGAAAAGATAAATTATTAAAATGAAACTCAATTATGAATAATAAAGGTAGCAAAGTGTTTTCTTCTTTAAAAAAACACAGGTGAAAGAGAATTAGTGGTTTCCATGCATATGTTAAAAGGCTTTTTGGAACTATCCTTTTACAGAAAATATTCAGATTAGAGACCAAGGAGTTTCAGGCAGGTTAAGGGTGTCAACTTTACTGTAAAGTTTTTAGATTTTTAAAACTAGAGACAAAGCTAGAAATTTGCATTCTGAAAGATTTAATTCAGCTTTACTGATATGTTAAAAAACTGATAACATAAAGGAGCATGCCAAAAGGGAACAGGGTCTTTTTTTCCCTCTCTCACACACATATATTTTCCTCTTTCAGTGACAGTAAAGGTAGTCTTTGGTGGGTGTATCTCAGATTCCCTTCTGCAGTAAGAGAGCAACCTGAAGTTAATACATACGCAGGAAAGTGTGAAGGCAGCCAATATACCAGTGTCATTTATTGACTTTAATTGGCAATATTTATTTGCAGAAGAGTTCCATGTCCCTCAAAAGCAGACATAGAAACAGTGCAGTGAGTCATCGCTCAGAAGATGGGGGGGGGGAAAACCATTGGATCCATCCATTCATCATCTGAAAGTCCATACAGACTCACAGTACCCTTTTTCTTTACTTTGTCACTGGTTTATGAAGAGCCTTAGTTACCTTCCTCTTACATAAATTTGCCCATGTTTCCTCTTTAGTTCTTTCCAAGGTTTCTGAAGAAAAAAAAATGCATTTTTTTTAAAAAAAAAAGTCTGGTAAAAAAATCCCTGAACTCTCCTTGTAGGGAGTTAATTTTGAAAATTACTTCAATGCCCTAATGCTCTGCATACTAATCCACTTAGGCTTTCTTTTTCAAGCTTATGAGTGCCAGCCATTGACTTGTTCTACTTGGCTACTTTGAACCTCACACTGGGTTGCAGATTGTATATTGTTAGATGCAAGAAAGCGTATCCAATTGTTAATAATTACTTTAAATTCATCTAAATAAAATGTGAAAATCAAGATTACACTTTATAATTGTGGTCTTCCAAATTCCTGGGTGTGAGTGTGAGGAGTGTCTGTATATGTTTTAAAAAAGCAGTGGAGAAAGGGCAGTTAGAATAAACTTTCTTCTTGCATACTTCAAAATCTGTTTCCAGGTGCCTGGAAGGTAGTACAGGAACAAGAACCACAGCAAAATCAGAGCTGCAGGAGGTTTGGTTAGTGTCATACTAAACAGGTAAGTTGCTTGTTGCAGACCCTCAGCTCCAGGAAAGTTTCTGCTTTCAGTGTTCACAAGCTACTCACATTGAGCCCTTCAGTATAAATCCCTAGCACACGTGAGAGCTTGCTTGCTGCTAAATCAAAGTACAAGCATTTGCTTAGAAGAGAGTTAGCATGGACTGCAATTCAAGACTACTTGATTTTTTTTTATTTTTTTAATAACAGATTTTTTTCTTGTCCTTATCTATAGAGAGTAGACATGAGGAGCAAAGGAGAAGATAAATCCTATTTCTGTACTTTGGAAGAATTTGTTCAGCCGAAGGAAAGGCTTGAAAAATCTTTACAGGAAGAGTATTGATACCAAATTGTCACTCTGCTGCAAATTGCTGTTTTGCTTTTTAAGACGTAACTTACACTTACTTATGTGGATTTCTAGCTCTTTCTCTTTTTACCTAATTTTAATCCATTTGTTACCTTTAAGCTGAGCTTACCTTTAGCATAGTGCTTTGAAGATAGCATTTCAGGATATTCTAAAGTTATAGTTGCCATAGACCCACCAAAATACATACAGCCTAATTCAGATTAAAGGCTACAGTAACTGATAAAAGTGGATTGGCCACTGAACTAACAATTGACATCTACAGATGCTTACAGAAAGTCTTTTCTGGGGGCTAGTGATACAAAGAATTCTATGGCTAACACTGAGCAGAATGAATAATGTATCCTCTTGATGATAAAAAAAGTATTGTCCCTAAATTGGATAGAGCAATTCTGCAAGGATACATGGTATATATATGGTATATGATATATATTAACTCAAACTATATTTCCAGAGTTAAAATAGTAGTTAATTTTGTATTTTCTGTATGTTTCTTATAGGCTAGAAGAAAGCAAGCATTTAATTTAGAATCTAGTTGTTGCATTATGTACATTGTGGATACTGGTATTCAGGTTAACTGCGGTTATATAAAGAGAAACAATTATTTCAAAAGTGCAAAAGTTTCTTTCATAAAGCACAAACATTTCTTATTACAAACTTCCTTCTCAGTACTCTTGTTACCAAGCCTTCAAACAATGAATATACCAGGTTATGTGGGAGAGGTAGTGGTTTGTCCGTAGTTTTAATAAAGGGAGAAGTAAGGTCACTGTCATGCAGTGGCAGTGAAATTTGTATTTGGCTGAATTGTTTTCTATCAATGCTGGTTCTTTCATTGTCCTTCCATTCTAGGATTTTCCTTTTTTTTTCTTTTCACCTTTATTGCTTCAGCATCTGTTACTTGAAGCCCATCTAATCACTCAAATATTCTGTAAGCTCTTCTTACTGTTGGTACCACTTACACTCTTTCTGAATTTAAGACAAAGAGATGGAAAGAAACTGTCTTCTCTCATTCTGGCTTGTACTCATGACTCAAATACTTGTATTTTTTCTTTTTTTGGAGGGGGTAGGCTAGAAGACCTTGAGAAACATCAGTCATCTCTCAGACAACAGGTTTTTGCCTGAAATGACTCTTCTGTATTGTGAGAATTCCTTTAAAACTGAACACTGAGACATAGTTTTAAAAAAGATTATTCACTTGTTAGCTCAATTTCTCTAATAGTAAAATTATTGATAAATATTTTATGGAAATTTATATAAAGAAAAAAATACACAAATGCATAAAGAACATTTGAGTTTTTAAGCGTAAGTTGATGAGTATCAGCAGGAAAGGAAAAAAATCAATATGCCGAGGTCAGAAGTCAATGGCTAAAGATGCAACATGCAATATATGTCAGTTTCCTACAAGGTGAACAGTCTAATTCTCAAAAGGTTATTTTTACATTGAAATATTAGTTAGCCTTCTATGCTGTAATACTACACAGTATGTCATCTGGGTTATTTAAATTAAGAGTTCAACATACATGATTGGACTGTAAATGCTTTTGACCAAGTTTGGACCAGACTCTTAGTAAGATAACTCAGTTTTTGAACCCAGTTTCTTTGGAAATCTAAAGGAACAAAAAAGAAACAAAATACATAACAGTCTGATAACGCTGGAGAACAAAACCATACAATAGGCAGTGAAAAGCTTAGAAACTGATTTCTGCATCTCTCTAGTGTAAGAGGAAGTGAGATAACTGAAGCTGACTTGGTGGTCTAGTTAGCTGTACTTTAAATACCTTCATAAAAGTTAGGCTTCTAATGTTCCTAAGAATAATAAACACTGGAGCATTTTTTTACCTATGTGTTCTTTAAGTAAAAAATGAGGAACATTATGTCCACATTTACAAAACCTCCTTTCTTCACACCCAAGATACTAGTACCTCCTGTTCTGACTAAGTTCTTGATAATAATTGCTGTAGTCTTGATGGTTATACCTATATCCAAATGTATTTTGGCTTTCTTTTTCTGTTTTATTTTAAACACAACCAGATAGCAATAGAGATTGTGTGAGGTGGAAGTCTGTAGTCAGATAGAGGCAAGTAATTAAGTTTTAGATCAGACTTTCCATATGAATGAACACTTTAATTTCACTTCAAAACCACTTTCATGAAAGTAATATTTTTGGACAATAAATGGCACCTTAAATTCTGTAATATGTGAGAAGGCCCCTCCAGAGGTATATTTCTTAAAATGTAAGAGGGTTTGCAGGCCTAGAGTGTAGAGCAGTCTCTAACTTCTTTATTTCTTACTTTTCTACTTTAATGGAAATAGATTTCCAGGTCGTCTTGGAAAACTTTCTGCTAACAAGTGAATTTTGTAATCCTGAACTAAAACAAGATTTGTTCAAGGCATACATACATATCCATATCCATATCCATATCCATATCCATATCCATATACGTATGTGTATATATATATATATGCTAATACATGTAACTCAGATAATCTAAATAATAATAATTTATTTTAATTTATTGGCAACCTTTATATAAGTGTATTGTTAGGATTGGCATGTGATGTCAAAAAAGCTTAATTGACTGTGGTAATTTAAAAATACTGACATTTTTTATTACAGTACCCTGGCATTACATTGGTAAAGATACCTTATGTATTGAAATTCTACACAAATTACATGCAAAATGTAGTTCTTTCATATGTCAAAATGCTGCTTATGGTTGTAATTATACAATGTGCACATATCACATTAATAACATGGAGAAAAGCTGCAGTGCCAGAGGATTCTTTTCTACTTGCCATAATTGCTGCAATTAGTGAAAAGGAAAAAATGCATTTGGTTAGTCCATCAAAACAAGTTACACAGTATTGAAGGAATAAGAGTTATATAGCTGCATTACCCAGTATGATGTGAAGTTCAGCAGCAGTCCTGCTAAAATTTTGCCTACATCCTTTCCCATTTTAATGTAAAAATAAAATAAAGCCATTTGTTGTGTTGGTAGGGCTCATAGGAATGCCCTTGTCGTCTCAGAGTGAGTCCTCTAAAGAGTTTTCCTACTCCTGTACAATTTATTCACCAATAATTTGAAGCCCAGTAAATTGCAGTGCAGTTACCCATGGCATTTGTGAATGGGCAACTTGCTTTTGTTCTCTCAGCAGGTGTGAAGGTGAGAGAAACCAGGTAAGCTGCAGTTAGTCTTACTGGTTCACTAAAACAAAAACTAACTAACTTAATAACCTCTGTAATCAGAGAGGCCTTGCTGCATGTTCTATGTCTAGTTATGCCATTTCTAACTTGCCTTCACTTCTTTTCACTAGGAGCATAAATTATTACTGTATGAGCTTTCTAAATCATAAAAGATTGTATCTGTGGATGGAAAAAAAATTATATGCAATTATCTGGGATCATGAATGTGGTAATGATTAGAGTTTTGAGAAGTTCACATTTTTATCACTCCTTTTAAAATCTTATTTCTTCTTTTACTCTTTTCCTTGGGTCATACACCTATGCCAGTCAGCGATTAGTTACTTTCTTGCAAGTACCCCAGCATGGTAATTGTTCAAACTAATTTAAAAATACAGATTTTTTTTTCCTGAGAATTCTTGATCTGAGATCCTTGCTTTAACATGCCAAGGTATGTAAGTAAGTGTAAAATAGAAAAATCATTTTTAAAAAATTGTTCATTTAATCAGAAAATTCATCCTACCTTTGGTTTTGCTATGGAGAGTCTGTTGTCATGTTAGAATGGTAATGTACTTCACTCTGAGACCCCAGTTCTCCAGCTCTTCTCAAGGTTTTTTCTTCCATGCACATTATCATTGTACAATAAACGGAGAGTCTCTGGCTTCTGAGCATTCTGCATGGAGTTTTTTTCCCCTTTATCAAAATTCTCCAAAACGCATGCAGTAAAATTTGTGTCCAAATGCTGGTCTCATAAGACATGAGTTACAATGTTAGTGATAGATACTTTGGGAGGTTTTAAGATTATAAACTGTATAAGTGATTTATTTTTGTCTGTGCATCTCAGTAAATTTCTAATGGCTTCTAACGACACAGCTCTGTAATTGTCATGGTGCCATTTGATCGGCTGGCACAGCTTCGGGATGGGTAAGTAGTGGGGGAATAATGCTGCTGCACAAGGGTTTGAAGAAAAGACTTAGCAACTGATGCCAGCAATTACTTCAGAAGAAGTAATCCAAGTGCTATGTAGACAGAACTGTTCTTTAATGACAGTTGCCTGACTGAAATCACAGTGTCAAGGGTAAAAGCAGAGGGTGAGCCTTGAGTCACTATCAGTGATTTTGCCACCACTGGGAAGCTCGTTTCCAAGTCAGAAGAGTTTTGCAACACTTAGTTATAAAAAAGGAAGTGAATTCCCCTTTGAGATCAGCCATAGTAGCCTGTACCAATTATTATCTGTTGTTTTTTCACAATACTGAATATTTTCTGTACTGAATATTTTCTTTTTTTACGATCACTCTGTAATATAAATATTAAATTAGGTTGTAGCCAATATCATTATGCAGATCTCTCAGAAGATTTCAATAGTTATGAATCATCAAATGTGTTTTTAAATGTTAGCTTTTCTCAGTAAACTGAAACAATTCACCCTCCGTTTGTACACTTTAATTGGATGAAATGAATTCTTAGTTTCAATCTGTAATTATATGCAAAACATCAAATTATATACAGATAAAGCTATTCTATGTTTGTTTGGAGATTGAGCAATCCCCAGAATTAAATGCTGGAAGCTATTCCCCCATTATCTGAGGAATTATTTTTATTAGTGGAACAAATCTGGACATGGTTAGCTTTGTTTGACAAAACAAATTATATAAAAGCCAGAGGAAACACATATTATCATGTGTTTGTGCTTTTCAGTCATTCTTATAAAAATATTTATATGAAAAATTTTTGTAATTCTTGTTTTCGTAAAGTGGTATATTTAGAAATGTTAGTTTGATAAATATCTTCTGTACTTTATGAAGTAAAAGAATATTTCTAAATGGACTGATTTTTAAAATACTCAGCCTTCATCACACAAGAATCTGTACATGTAGTTGTACTTTGTGTTTTTGAGAACGTTTGTTTACATTTTGCGCTTCCCTCAAGCTGGTGTTGTCAGTTGAATTCTTTTATAGTCAGCATCAGTTGTCAGTTCTCAGTCGTGCTAAAACAAGGCTGCTCCCTTTGAGCTCACCACCTTGTAGGGGACATTACAAACATTTGTGAACCCAGGATTTTTCATTAATCTAGCTTTAAAGAGAATTATGATGTTTCTATTACAGGCTTACTGCTTCACAGGATTTGTTGAGCCAGCTGAGATGATAGTCCTTCATAATAGCAGGGAAGGTTTGGAAGGTGAGAGAATGATATGACTGGTGTACCAGTCTCTGTAGAAATCTGTCAGTCGTGACAGTTTTCACTAACTTCCAGTGCAGTAATATTGTAATAGTGTGGTGATGTAAATGTCAACTTCATAACAGCGTCCCTCTGGAAAATGAGTGGGTGGACAACATTTTTTTCACCACAGGCTGAAGCTATCCCATCTTTACAGTTGGTGCAAATGTGGCACAGCATAAGTGGGGATGAAAGAGGCTGTTTTCTATGGGCAGTGTTTTGCAAAGAAAAAAGAAATCATTTTTCTATGGATGTGCTTGAAAAGATTTCTATTTCAATTGCATTCTCATATTTTCAAAAAGTAGTAATATTTTAATGAAAAAAATTCAGATTTAATGTAGAATTGATCACATAATTTAGTAACACAGAGAACAGTTATAAGTGCTTGCATATATTATCCATCAAATGAAATACATTCTTTAGTAGATTTTTTGCATCTTGTACTTCTAAAATAAACTGTTTACATAGAATGATAACTACTAGAATATGTGAAATAAATTCAATAATGCAATGCTTAGAACTTGCTAGTACAAGAAGAACATGTACTAATTTCTATCCACCTCCATTGTTACCTTAAGGGCAGCTCTCTCCATAGCAACTGAAAACTTTTCAAGGCAGCAATAAACTAATCCTCTCCAGCTTCCAGAGCACCATCAAGGAATTTTAAAAACATTGGACTTCCAGCAGCTAAATACTTCTGAGGATTCAGAAGGCCACAAAGCTAGATACACAAGCATTCTTTTTCCCTTCAGAAGGTAAGAAAATAACATTTAGAAAGAAATGCTCGTAATATTCTCGTAACAATGATACACATTTCTACTTGCTAACAGTAAAATATATCTAAACACCAAAAGATTTCCTAATATCTAAAAACATACTAACTTTTATCTGAAATGCCCATTTGAATTCAGCAGTTCTTTTATCAATTTTTAAATACTTTGTTAGCAGAGTTTCCTTTAAAATAAAACATGTGTATCATATTGCAGTTAAAAAAGAAGATGAATGTATATGTGGCTATTTAACACACGTGCATTATATCTGAATATGTATGTCACTGCCAGCATCTGTTCATCAATAAAATCAAAACTTCTGTGGAAAACAGAAGTGAAACTGCTTTATGTTTCTTGTGCTTTGATATTGAGATAGATTGCTGTTAAAGCAGAAGGAGTGGTTTATTAGGAAGGTTTGTGATGAGAGAGATTTATAGTACAAAATGTCTTTTGCACCTAGAGTTAACAAGTTAAGCTTGTCTTGTTTATTCACTGAGTTCTTTGAGTGAAACTATAACCTCAGTTTTGTATTTCTCCTGTCTGAGTAGTGATCACTAAGTTTTAAGTACATCCTTCTTTTTTTGTGCTGTATAGCTGGAGTTTAGTAATCTTGGTAAAGTGTTTTGACAATATAAACTGCCTTATATTATTGCTATGTAACAAATTTACTGCACATTCATATTAGTATCAGACTAGCAATATTTATTTACAGCTATTTTTGTTACTAAAAACTTGTTTTCATGATGAAATGGAAGTGAAAGCCATGGTATTTTCCTATTCTTACTGAAAAGAATTATTAGTGAATACAATAACATAACACTGAAATGAAAGCCATAGACTTTATTTTTAAGAAGAGGGAAGGGCACTTTGAGACAACCTCTTGTTGATAATTCTAAAGAAGTTTTGAGGCCATGCTTGTCTTAGTTTCCTGCTGTTCTGTGCTGTAAAGCCCTTACAGGCTCCCTGTTGTTCAAAAACAGCTTGTCACTGCAAATCAGCTTAGCCGACCAATTAATAAATCCTTTCGAACATATTGCATTCACACTAATTAAAGGGTTGGGGTTTTTTTTCCCCTTTACCTTTCAGATTCTTCACGTTTCCAGTTTAAGCTGTGAAGTGCAAACAACAATCCAACAATCAGTGCAGATCACGCACTGTGGGAAGAGGAGATGTGTTTTCTGACCAAGCATCCAGCTCTTGGGGTGGTATGTTCTGCTTTCATATTCAGCGTGCTCACTGCTGAAGGACAGCCTGGGGAAGAGCATGGGCAGGATGGCAGCAATCCTCCCAGCAGAGGCTCTCTGGTGGAAGTTTTACGCATTCTCTCAGCTGAAAACACTGAGCTCCACATGAACCACTCACGAGAACTGGTCAAAATGTTACTGGAGAGAGCTGAGTGCCCACAGCGGATTTATGGCATGCAAGAGGATTGTAATCTGGTTAGTGCTTCAATTAATGAGGGATATCTTTACAGGATCATCAGTGAGTTCTAACATGTTAGAGTGATACTGTCCTGAATATGATACCTAAACATGTAAAAAACTTCTTGTTGCAGCAAAAAAAAAAAAAAAAAATTGTCCCTGCTTTATTTAATTTTGAACTATTATTATTTATTGTTTGAGCTCATGAAGAGATGTTCCAAACATGACAGACATTCCTTTTAAAGTTCTGAAGTTTTTGTTTTCCAGCAAAAATTTTTCCACTGAAACCTGGTCTGACAGTAAAAGCATGAGCTTGAATTTGGGGCACAGGATTTCCACTGTGGAAAGACATAGTTAAACACTGGGGACCAGTTCTTCCGCTTTTTTTGTTATTGTTCTGGATTTTACTTCATAAAAATAAAACCCAGACAGGATTGTCTCAGACTTATGTGGCACTTCACTGAAATATTCAAGATTAAGAGGAGGGTTTTGTAAGCAGTTCAGGTCAAGGAAAATGAAAGGCAGAACAATGAATCTCCAAATCCAAATTGAAACTGGAAGTAGTCCAGGGTACAGTTGCACAGAGGGATTGGTTGTCTACTGGAGAATATTTTCAGAACTCAGTTCTGAGTCAATGAAGAAAGGACAGGGACAGTGTTACTGAGCAACTTAGCTGAAAGGGACGACAAAAGGCTTGGTCAGCCTTGGCTTTTTTTACTCTGGCTCTGGCCCTGTTTAGTGACCTACATACAGCAGTGTCACTTTATACCGCACTTATGAAGATGGTCTGAAAGGTGAATGTTTTTACAAAGTGCTGTTCTCAGCAATCTGCCAAGCCAATGGAGTGGGGAATCTTTTTATCCTGTGCAGTAGACAGCTGCTCTCTTTCTTGATCCTTTCTAAAAGTACTCCCCATTCTTCATATGAGCCCAAATGTGAAATTTCATACACAAACATTGTAGGTGCTTGTCATTGCCTAAATGGATAATATTTTATGAAGGAGATTATTCACACATGGGCAATTAATATACATCATATATGGGCCCAGACTGAAAATTGGCAATGTGTTAAATGTGACTATATAGTCCTCCTAAACTTCACAAAACAGGGGACTAAGTTTTTGTTTGTCCTTTTTGTTTTTCTTCTCGACTGGCATGGTTTCTTCTTGTATTTGTGATGAATTTCTGGAGAGCTTCCCACTGTGTCCTTGGATGGACAAAATATAAGGAAATCTTAGCTGTGGCTTACTTTGGTCAGTACTGCTGCTCTGTTCAGGCTTCATCTTGGAAATTTTCTATAGGAAGATTTTGAGGACTTTCAGCATTTTCAGTACTCCTCAGTGTTGTCTGTCATCTGAGTCAGAAACACTGTACACATCCTGAACTATCACAGTTTCTGTGCCAGCACCACAGGAATGTGGTTTTCTGAAAGAAAATCCTTGAGAGAGACGTGGCATTTTCAGTCACATGGAGCCCACGTGGTACTGTGCTGAAATCTTTCATCATGATATAACAACATTTGGTAAACCAGGACAGCAAAAACTGTGCGAGAAGCACTATCCTTCAAGTTCATCAAAATTTGAAACAGAATGCCCCACCTTAGCTTGGCATTTTCTTCCTCATGCTTGTTGGGAATCACTAATTGATTTCAGATTCAATTTCTGTTCTAAATCCAGGAGCCTGTTTATACCACATGGCTTTGTTTCAGACCTTTTTTATTTTTGTTTTTATGATATCTTTAATGGGCACTTAAAAGTAGTGAAGTTTAACACTTTCTTTAGTCCCTCTTCTGGTTTGTTTTTATGTAGTGGCTCGAAGTCTCTATGGGCAGAGGCTGGCAGCTATTGAATGGCATCTGACATTTCTTTATCTCCTAAGCAAACAGAAGTCATATATTTCTTGCACGGGTAAAAAAATTTTTTTGGAACTTCTGGCCATTTAAACAAAAGAAACTCAGACTTTAGTGCCCAAGATTTGGGCTTCTTTTTTTGTAGGAAATAAACATTTCTAAATCAAGGATGGATGGTTATTCCTGTAAAAATATTAGTAGCAGCAAAATATCCCTCAAACTAATAAACAAACAAACAAACAAACCCAACCTAGTGACAAACTACTTTATATCCTCTTAATATCCCTTCAAGGGTCACTCACCAGGGGCTACCCATATACTATGGAGTAACTGCATCTTTTAAAATGCATCCGCTTCCTCCTAATTAGCAATTTTCTTTTCAGTCATCTTCCTTGCAAGAGCAAATTATGGACTCACTGATTGCAATTTATCCTCAGTACATTTAAAAATCTTACAGAAATCTTTGAAAATCTTCCACTTCATGCCATATGTTTATTGTATTACTACTGAGTGTTCATTAAGGCTGGTTGACTGCCTTGAGGTCTTTGAGACAGAAAACAGAATAGACTCCTCCTAGTCCAAAGAGTAATTCTCAGAGACTGCATTAAGAAATGTTGATAAGCAATAGATAAGCAATGTAGGCAGGACAGGACACAGTGAATCATACTGTAATCTATCTTACTTATGTATATAAAAAGTTAATTTGGCTATCAATACTATTTTCTTTTTTTTTTTTTAGATTTAGATTCATTATTTTGAAAATTTTTGTTAGAATTCATATTAAAAAGTAGCAGGCCTCTCAGTTCCTCCAAGGAACTTTGGCTTCTGAACATGACAATGTTTGTTCCATTAACCCAGCTTCAGTGTAGGAAAATGAACTAATGTACACAGTGAGGTCCCACCAAACACATCATGCTTGTAGCCACAAAAAATTTATTCTGACAAACTGGATTCTGTCTGGATTCATTAATTTATTAGAGTGCAATGTTGATCCTCCCAAGGTATCTCATGTGTTGTCGTTTCTTCTCTGAAATGTACAGTTCAGCTGCTCTACTATTGTGGAGATTACCTCACACATCGATGACATGCTTGGAAAGGAGTCTGTTAAAAAAAACAGATACAGAATGAATAACATTAATTACAAGACCTCTTCAAGAAAGATTCTTTACTTTGGACTTCAGTGTCTTATTTCTCATAGCCTCAGATAGACCTCGATTAGTCTTCTGGTCTAATTTGCAGACTAACTTTTGTATGAGCAGCAAGTTTCTGAGAAGTGTCTTTATATCAAGCAAAAATTGAGAGAGAGGGTGATAGATAGATAGATAGATAGATAGATAGATAGATAGAGATATGTATGTGTGTGTGTATATATATATATATATATATATATATATGCACACACACACACACACACATTTAAAAATCTGTGCTCAGATGTAAAGCCTGCACAGGGTGAATATGTAATTTCAGTCCCTCTTGAAATGCATTTGAAGGACTAAATGGGGTTGAGACCTTGTGCTGACTCTCTGCACTGGATCTCATTGTTGCAGTTAACAGAATTCATTGAGAAACATAAAAATAGCTGTGTGATTACAGGCTCAATTATGTCTCTCAGCAGTGCATTGAATATGGTATAACTTCTGTTTACATAGTCTCAATTAACTACAGTTCAGCAACAGTTTTTATCTTATAATGTAAACACATATAGAATGCACAGATGAAAATATGAATAGCCCTAGCTCTTATCTAATATATTTGTAACCAGAAGCCTAATCTGCTGAAGCCAGTGGAAGGTTTTCATTCTCTACAATGATTGATCAGAATTATTCCTAATTGTAGGGAGTCTCAAACCATTAATCATAGAATTACAAAATAGAATCATAGAATAGTTTAAGTTTGAAAGGACCTTAAAGATCATGTAGTTCCACTCCCCCTACCATGAGCAGGGGCACCTCCCAATAGACCAGGTTGCTCAAAGTGCCATCTCTAGGACACTCAACTTTTCTTAAAAACAAAAGGGCCTCTGGAAAAAAAACTCCATGGTGTGATGTTGCAGCCATAGAACTGCAAAGAATTACCTGCACCCTCCACCTGCCATTCCATCAGCCTGCATCTGTGTAGTTTTGGATTTGATCCCTTAAATAAAGAAGTTGTATTCTCCTGTTGACTTTCCTATCTGTATTTGAAGATGCCTGGCAGGATGTCACTTGAGTTGATTTTCCATTTATTTTTATTTCTTCACAGTGCCTTGAACCAGATGCTTTGTTACTAATAGCTGGAGGAGATTTAGAAGACCATCTCAGTGAAGAAGTATTTGAAAGAATTTCTCTTATTCTTCTCTACTACATTCTTCATCGTAGAGATATGTGTTCTTCAGAATTCAGCTTGAATGATAAGGATTATAAATTTTACCTACAGAGTATGCTTAGTTTAAGACATGATGAAGACTGTTATTATTTTTCACGGAATGAAACTGAAGATATTTTAGCTGCAGTAAAACAACATTTTAAAACTTCTGAAAACCAGGTAAAGAAAACATATGTAAAAATAACTTCATCTTTATTATAGGTATAATGCCTTTATGCTAGGACAGAAACTATGCCAGTATCACAGTCCTCCAGAAGACTGGTAAATGAAAGTGTATGAGCACAGGCTGAACAATGGTATTGTGTTGTGTGTGCTGTTTAATGCTTTTCTTTGAGTTGATTCTGGCCTGTGCCACATTCACAGGGTCTGCTGTGAAGTTGTTGGGGAGATACTGCACTTTAGGGACCATTCCTAATAGGTAATTTAGATGTAGTTGCTCTGCTTAGGGCAGATGCAAAAGAGCACAGGTGTGGAGATGCAAGACCTTGCACTTGGCTCCAAGGACAGAAAAGTCTCTCTCATCTCTGATATTTGCTAGCATAGGTACACTACCAGTGATCTATGAGATCTATTTGAGATCTATCTATAAGTTTCCATTTGAGTTCTTCTCTCAAATAAGAACTGTAAAATAATGGAATAACATTCTAGAGTTCAAAGTCAAAGTATTTTAATGGTATAAAGCAGAACAGATCCATTACTGACTGCTACAGGAGAAATAATGAATTATTTTGCTGTGATGAAATCTTGCCTGGTTCTAAACTTCCATGTCTATCCAAAGCTGGACAGAATGAGGAGTCTGTCCAAAGATATGATGGTTTCCTTCAGTTGCAACACATACATTTTTGACTAATTATCTACCAGCATGGATATGCCTTGTGGAAAGATTGTTAAAGATAAGCTTAAAGCTGAAAAAGAAAAAAAAAAAGCATATTGAGTATTTTTGGCTAAGATCATAGTTTCTAAGTCAGGAAACATGCTTCGAGTTTTCTCATTGGTGTTTAGAATTCCATATTTCAATTAGGATCTATAAAATGATAGAATAAAATTCTAGAGTTCAATGTTGAAGAAAAACTTTTTCTTATCATGGGCAGTAAAACACATATTTGCCAGATTATAACTTCTATAGTACAGGTTGACCTCCTGTTTGTAGCCCCTTAGATGTGTCAATGTATTGAGCTGAAATTGGTTTATACAAGGCTCGAATTTGTCCTCTTCATTTCAGTAGATTTTAATTTACAGCCTACTGTAGTAGGGTTTTCTGCATAAAAAGAAGATGGGTAGGAGACCTGGCTGTGTCCAGAATGTTGAGGGCCTCCAGTTCCTCTCTCTGTCTTCTTTGTGTGGTCATTTCCCTGCATAAATTATTCATTGACCTTCTTTTGGTTCTGAGTCTTGGTGAACGTGACAATTTCCCAGGACTCCAGTGGTATCTGAGCAACTGTAAAGAGGCATTGGAGGGTATTTGGAATGTCAAGATAGAATAACAACCCATGAAATGCCTTACTGAGGGTTCTGTTTGTTTATGCTGGCTGTATAATCAGTTGTCAAACCTGTCCAGTAAATGAGACTTCACCACTCACTAATTTGAGGGAAAAGAGGTTTCTTTTATGAAAGGTACACAAAACATAATAGCATAATACTTAGAATCACAATACTTGAGTTGTGGAAAAGGGCCAGTGGTGCAGGGTACTCATGGAAGAAAAGCATTTTTAGTGGCTCTAGGTGTTTTGGTTTCACAGAGAATGTCCTCTTCTTTAGTCATAGCACTTAATATCATTTGAAATAAGAGATTAAATTTTGGGTTGTGACAGTTCTAATGTATCATGAATGAGCAAGAAAAGAAATGGCAGCCTCCTCTCTGAAGTGTTTAAAGCCTACATAAGGCAAGATGAGTATGTATGAAATAAATGACTACTGTATTGGCTCATCTAGCTGACTTTTAATTTTGTTAATATGAGTTAGAAAAAAAATTAAGGAATTTTTTTCCTTAGTTGTTGTTGTTGTTTCATTCAAACCCATATATTTGCAGTGTAAAGAAACAGGAAAGGGAAAAGGGAAGAAAATAAGAAAGAATGGATACATTTCTGGGGAACTGAGAGAGTTTGCAGATCTCCATACACATGGTTGTGTACCACTGACTACTGTTTTTTTTGGTCACTCAGCAGGAAAGTTACCCTTTATCTGCAAAATGATATGTTTCCATATTGTCCCCAGATAACTACTCCATAAAAAAAAATATTGATTCCATTGAATAGGTAGAGAATTAAAAACATTTGAAGATTTTTTTTCTGAAGTCTGAGATGAAGAGTTAAAGTCTGTATTATTTGAGCCAATTTCTAATGCTTTCACAAAAATTCCTCCCCTTTCTTCCACTTTCTGGAAGTAGATGTAGATGTAATTGGGGGGGACAATTGGAACAATAGAAACAGCAGGAAAATGCTAAGCAAAAATAACCTGAATGAAGGACTATACTTTTCCCCCATTAGACACTGAGTAAATGTTCAAGATTCTTAATTCTATGCCTGTTCTCCTGAAAATGTCCTTTGATTTGCTGTCCTGCTGGCAATTACAGCTTACATTTTAGCATTCTTTCTACTCTGGCTATCTGTGAAATTGTTCTCCCCAGTTTCTCCTCCTGTCACTCTGATTATTTAAATGGAAGTGAGCAGGACTGTCTTCATGCTGTTTTCTCCTGATTTCAGTGTGTTGATGTGAGCACTTTGGAGAAAAATGCTGATATAATGGACAGAGATGGTGCTGATGAAAACACTCTTCCACGCCTGACTGCTTTAATCCTTTCTCTGGCTCTCCAAGGAGTCTGTATGGGGAAAGCAAGTTTACCTTCCCCAGAATTCTTTATAAAATATATTTTCAGTTCTCTAAATAGCACCACCGAGCTCCAAGTGACAGGTAAGGTGGAGTATGCAAAATTCATTTTCTTCAGGAAAATTTATTGCTGGATTTATCAGAAATGCTACTTAACCATAAATAAATAGAAATGTAAGAGAGGTCTAAGTGGTCCAAAAATAACAAAACAGAATACCCGAAACAAAACAAAACAAAACAAATGCCGAGCTCTCAGCAGCAGCAGCAGCTATTAATTTCTGTAAAAGGTTGTGCCTGCTTAGCAGTTTAAGAAGCTACACCATCAATTCAGGGGCCTGGTATGGATTTAGAAGGTTGTTATAAGACATACACTTTTCTTTTTTTTGTGGCAACTACTAACAGCAACAGTTTACAAGCTTTTCAAAGCACTTTTCAAAAGTTCCTTTAAGTACGGATTAAAACAGATTAAGAAGTTGAATTGAGCATGGGTAAAAACATTTTTAACATTCATAGGTTACACAGAGGTGGATTGAATCACAGAAATAAATATTTTTTAAAAAATCCTTATCCCTAAACTGGGGTCCTAGTTTTTACTTATATAAACTGGTTTGCCAGCAAAGCCCTTCCTTTAAAATTGCCCAGCCAGATCTTGTAAAATAATTGTCACAAGAATGGATGGAGCCATCTCAGCACAGTGCTACTAAATAACTATATATGGTGAAATTTGGGCCCCAGTAAAGATAACAGCAGGAATGTATTTTTGGTGGAGTTAGGATGTCATTCAGAAAAAACAAAAAATTATTCTTAACCAGTTTGTTACAGAGTAAGTCTGTTTTGAGTCTAAGCTCATTATACTGTCCCTTTAAATTTATTTAAATTCTTAATAGTAACTTTAGGAAAGAGTAGGTATCTGGAAGCATAGAAAAAGAAAATTAGATTTTATTACATTTAGAAAAGAAATATACCTGCAGCTCCATTCACATCTGTTTGTTTAAGTAACCAAAAATAGCAGCGAAACATCTTACCAGAAACCTTTTTGTGAGATTCACCTTTAAGATTATACCATTTGCATTTTCTGAGTAACAAGATTAAAGAAATAAAAAAGGATTATCCTATGGAAACATTCCCATTAATCTAAATTTCTTTAAAATTAGTTTGTGGATGACTTTTTAATGGACAAATTAAGGTTTACAGGAATTATTACTATGGCTTCATTTGAAAGTGCAGGGGTGAAGGAAGGTGATAAGGGAGATAGGATAGGGCCTGCCCCTTCCATCAGCAGAAGCTATGAGGTACATTTGTGCATGATCTCAGGTTTGGGTTAGGCTCTCTCCTTCCTATTTCACTACTGTGAACAGGTATGCTTCCTAGTTAATCAAAGGAGAGAAAAAATTCACTGCCCTGAGCTGTACTTCTGAAGTGCAAGGGCTGCACAACATCCTGAAGATTGATTTCAGGACACCCTGTAAAGGATCTGTTTCCTGATCTGAATACCTGGCCGTGGCAGCTTAGTGTGAAGTTCCATTTACGAAGGAAAATTTTAAGAACAGTAAAGTTATTTAGAAATTAATAGATAACTTTGTCAGAGATGCTGATTAAATGAAGACGAATTGCCTTTCAGTCATATCTGTTTTCTTCTGAGACAGTTATAGGCAAAACATGAATGTGATATGCAAAGAAGGAAAGGCTGAGGATCTGGGTGTCTGGAACTTCCAGAGTTGTTAAGCAGAAATTGCCTCCAGTACCAAACTAAGAAAAAAGTATTAAAAATGAGGAATTGAATCAATGTTATAACAAACAAAAAGAAAAAGATATTGTCTTTTAAATATTTTGTCCTTTAAATGTGCATTTTCCCATGGTAACATATCTGTTCTCTAATGAATTACTAGAACTAGAACAACTACTAAATGTGCTTACAGCCAAAAAGACCTGCGCTGTAAATGGACAATTTCACAGTCACATAAGAAGACGTTACAGTATGGCAGTCAGAGATATTGGAAGGAGAAATACTCCAGTCAAAGGAAACCATACAAAAGGAGACTATCTGAAAGGCTATTTTGAAGATCGTGAAAGGAACACAGATTGGGACCAGGTTAATTTATTTTTATCTTATCATAGTGTTGGTGGCAGAATTTCACTGACAGAAGTTCAAATTGATTTGCAAACCATGCAATATGTCTGAGGTAAAATGTGTAAGTTTCAAAAAGGCATGTAGATATGGGTGAAAATAAGTATTTATATAGCTATATTTGTTTAAATACTATTTGGGGAAAGAACTTTGTGCATGTTGAATGTGCCATTAAAGTCACTGGGAGGGGTTAGCAATGGTCACATAGAATCAGGCGTTTCTTCAAGACACAGAGGACTGGAGTAACATGTCTTTGATGTTTTCATACTGTTGTTAGCAATTTCTTGTGGTTTTATGTCACAGAGTTTCTAGGACCCCTTAAATGACCTGGTAGAAAGGATTTTTTTTTTGCTCTAAGGAAAAAAAAGTAAATTAAAGTTTCTATGCAAGCTGTTTTTAAAAGACTTCTGTAAATTGAAGATTGGGCATTTCAAAACTCTTTTCATAGCTGTCTATGGAATCCAGAAGCCTTCTTTAGAAAGTATGAAGGCTGTAAAACAGAGCCTTAGCTACTCCCCAGTAACCTCTCTGAGGACTTTGAAGGACACTGGCTTATTGCAGGTGATTTTATCTTTATCCTATGAATTTGAAAATAAATAAATTTTGTTTATGGCAATGATCAAGATGGTAACTGACTTGCATCCTTTAGACTGGGAATCATTCCTTAGATGAAAAAGGAGACTTCAAAGTATATAATTTGTATATATATTGATGTATACATTTGAAATATATTCTTCAAAGAACACTTTTCTGTCGTTTTCAATCCTTTACCATTTATTTTAACTCAGTGGCAATGTTTCTCCTCCATTTAGGAGAACTGAGTGATGTACAATTGACTTTTTCTGTGTGGTCATTTTATGATGGGAAGCTGAGACAAATTTCCTCTGGTTAAATGCTATTCTGATAGATATTTATCTATATAATTGTATTGCATTTGAAATGCATACTCTATCAATATGTTTATTTCTTTGGAGCTGACCACAAAAAAGGATCATGCTGATCAGCATGATGAGGTTTTTAATGAGGTCTCAAAATAATCTTAAATTAAGGTCATTTGAAATGTGTTTCATATGAATTTTAAATTATGAAAGACAGAAATCAATAGTGATTCTATCTGTAAAAGAAGTAAAATTGTTCTCCAGCCATTGAAGTATTTTTAAAGCTCAGTTTCTGATTTCTTGAATTTCTGAGCCTGACTGTAACTCAAAAGATAAGTGTGCAGGGGCATTATCTGAGTCTTAGGAATCAACTGAGAGCCAAATATTCTGTATTTGTAAAAAATCACAAAGAAACATCTGGAGAGAAGATAATTTCTCTTCTGTATTAATTCCTAGTTTCTAAGGGGTTTTTTTTCCATTTCTGTTCCTCTTCCCTATGCCTATTTTCCTTGACATATTCCATTAGAACACTTCATGTTTCACTGCTGTTTTGCTACTTTTGTCTCCTGTTTTCTGCACCTGTGATAACCATTGTGCTTCATTAGTAACATACAAGCTGCTACATACAAGACATTGTTCATGACTTATGTTTGCTAACTGCATTAAGAGCTGTAATTTAATTTCTATATAGGAATATATATTTGAAACATTACCTCAGAAAAAGGGTCACTGCTTTATTTTAACGTCATCATTGTCTCTAAAATTAAAAATGTGCATTTATAAAGTAAGTGGCAGATGATCTAGTAAGATAAATAATCTTAAATTCCATTAAGCTGTGTCACAATGTCTATGTATTCATTTATTCTTCCTTATTAAAAAATGTGGATTTTGGAAACCCAAATCATCCATCCATCCATCCATGCATCCATCCAGTTTTTCACATGAAAATTTGTAAAATCAATGTGCTTCTTTCTTTGATATCATCCTCCAGGAGTACACACGTAGTTGCTTTTCTAATGGAGACAGTTCTCTGACTTCATATGTGAAAAAGCTTAAAAGGCTGGGGCTTGGAACTAGGAAAGATGCAGGTCCTTGTGCCCCATGTCTTGCAAGAACATTTTACAAAGTAGACCTTAACAGCTGTTTTTTATGTATGGGTGGACAGTTTATTTTTACAGGTGAGATTTTGCTTTTCATTGAAAATTCCTGGTAATAAATTCACATTTAAATTTAGGTTTATAGTAATCCTGGACCTCATCTTGTCTATTGTACTTTTTGATAAAGAGCCAACTTCAAAGTCAGATCAGGTTTTACAGAACCAAGTCCAGTTGAATTTTGAATGTCTCCAGAAACAGAGTTTATACAGTCTTTTTTTGAGAAACATGTACCAGTGCTTTATTGCCTTTATTGCCTTCATCTTGAGGGATGTCTTTATTATAGCAAATAATTAGTTTTGTTGCTGCAACTAATACCTTTCGCGTCTCATTCCTTTGCTGTATGCCTCTGATAAGACTCTGGTTATCTCTTCCCTCTAAACCACCTTAGACAGTTGAAGACTTCCACCAAGAATACCCACCAACCTTTCTTTTCCCAAACTGAACAAACCTGTGCCCCTCAGCCTCTCCTGGCACATCATGTGCTGCAGTTCCCAAGCTGTCTTGGTGGTCCTCCATTGGACTTGCCTCAATTTGCCAGTGTCTTGCACTGCTGGTTATTAAGCTCATGTGGACTCACTTGTCCTGAGTGGTGGGCAATATTCTTTCTCCAGTACCTGCTGGCTCTGCTCTTGCTAATGCAGCCAGTGTGCAGTTAGTGGTCATTGCCACAAGGGCACACTGGTGCCTCGTGTTCAGGTTTCCTGTCAGGACCCACCCCAAGGGCTTTTTCTGCCAACTGCCTTCCATCTGCACAGTTTTCCCCAGCCTTTATTGATGCATGGGGCTGTTCTGTGTGAAGCACAATAAGTTTTTCTTGGCTGGTTGTCATGAAGGTCTGGTCAGCCCATTTCTTTGTCTTGTCAAGATCCCTCCAAATAGCCACACCCATCAGCATTAACTTGTGGTCCCAGTTAAATTTCACCTATGAATGCCATCTGGTGCGCTCTCTTCCATTACTCAAGTTGTTGGTGAAGGTGTTAAATAATATCATCCCTGCTCTGACTGGTCAGCAATGCTACACATAACCAGCCAAAATCCAGTCTTTCAACTTGATACCAGTTATCAGTGTTCCCTAGTTCTAGAGTCAAAACCATTGCCTAGAACGGGCAAAATTAACGTCTCTTCCAATATAGTAGCTCCTGAATTGTCTTCATGATCTCCCTTGGCTTGAAAACAGAACACACTAGGTCCAGGTGACAAGATCACCCATTATCCTGAAGACTTGAATGTGGGTTTCAGAAAAAATATATCCGTGCTCAATTAATTCAGTTTCTTAGTGAACCACAAGGCATATTTTACTTCCCTAATGGATGAGCAAAGGCAGGAATATTTTGAGTTTTAACTGGGTTATTTAAAAGTAATTATACTTAACAGCATCAAAAGAGGCTTAAGCTTCAGTAATGAGAGAAAGAATATTTAAGAATCCCTTGAGTCTCAGATGCTGACCAATTTAAATGAAAGAAAATTATTTGTTTTTAAATATTGAATCACAGCTTATCAAATGAGATTAAGAAATGAAGATTAATCCTTTAAGTAAGATAACATATTTGATCTGGAGTTCCTCTATTTAAAAGTGTTTACAGAAATTTCAAATAGAATTTTTCTTATAACTGCTCATGTTTTTACTTGAAGTTTCATCCTGGAGAGGAAAACCCAATTCTTCATGAAAATATTTGAAACAGAAATGCTCCCATGAAAAATTGCTTCTTTTGACAAAGAGATGCTCCAAATAAGAACAAAAAGTAGTTGGAATTCTGAAGTACCTCTAATAATACAAATATTAAGCAATCTTTAGACCAATTTTAGACTATGTAACATCTAGTTTGCTGACGTGCCCTCATTTAATGAATTTAAAAAGCTAACTTATTTTCATAACATACTGAAAATCCAGTACAAGGATGAATCTCAGTATTGCTTTGATGTAGGAAGTATCTTGTATTAATAGTGCTATTACTGCAAATAATGTAGTCTCACAAGAACAGATAGGAATATAGTTCTTATTAGCGTTAAAACATTTTTCTTATTACATACAACAATAAAATACTGAGAGATATTATTTTGTAAGATCTTTATGACGTTAAGTGTCTTCAATAGAAATTGAGCTGCTTTATCCCAAAGATTCTGGTCTTTCTGAAATATATGGTAGTATCAAATTTACAAAGAAAAAAGTGAAGTATTTGAGGTAATTAAACTAATTTAAGCAAGAAAGAGTATAGATATTTAGCAGGTTTTTTCTAGGGCTGGACTTTCCTGTGTTATTCTAAGATTCTGTATTTAACCTCAAAATTAAATGCAGGTGTATGCAACATGTTTAGTAACTGTATATACTTTCCACAAAGGTTTGTTTCTCTGCCAATGAACTTGTGAAGATATTTTTGAAAAACAGTTCTTCCTCCATTTCTAAGGACCACTTCAAGCAAATCAGTCCAGCTATCATTCAACAACTTTTAAGTTGTTCATGTCAGCTTCCTGACTTCAAACAGACAAAGCTTCCACCAACAACTGTGGAAAGTGAGTTATGTTCTTATTAATAAATTATTATTTAAATTCAGATAAAGAGGTGCAAGGACTTCTGGAGACACTTCATTCATTAATAAATGAAAATGTGGGATTTATGCTGTCTATAATTTATGCATTCTATGATTTCATAGCACACATGTCAGATAGTATTATATTGAGGAGTGAGGGGATTCAATGGTCTAAATTTTATAGTATTTGGAATTCTATTTCAACATGTAAGGTTTCAAGCTTTATTTTCTTCATTTGTTAGAGGACTGCTTGATATTGCCAGAAGGTAGGCAGCAGCAGGTCCTCATCTATGGATTGCTGGGCAGTAAGGGCTTATTTTGTGAAATTTGCACCAGGTTTATATTATATTCATTGCATTGCCCTTACATATAGCTTCAAGGTTTCATTAGCTGGCATTTCATACCATGATGCGGCAAATTCTTGATGCAGGTAAGTTTTGCATGAATGCTACTGGTGTTTCAGCTTGTGATAATTAATAGCAGAGAAGCTTTGAGGATACTTTTGTGGTAAGAAAAACATCCATAAAAAACAGTAACAGGGCAGCAGGATCTGTGTGATAGAGCTGGAACAAGAACTGATTCAGAGTATAATTAGGTTGTTTGCACTTGCAGCCCTGATGTGCCTCTGCTTCCAGGGTTTTCTGCCTCATCTGTTCCATGGATTCCACTTCTCCTGTTATCTATCCTTAGTCCACCTTATAAAAGAAAAATCTGAATCTAAGGACTTCCTAATATGTTTTCTGTTTTGTTTTTTTTTTCTTACTTTAAGCAAATTTTATCTGGGGAGTGGTTACAAATCAAGGTGTGCTGATGTAATAACAGAGACATTAATTTTGGTGGAGAATTTGGGAGTCGGAAAGACCAAAAAGGAATAGTTGCCATAATTGCCTGCATGTAGAGGAACACTTTTTAGGCTACCAATCAATGTCTTCAATACCTTTATCCTGATATCTACATGGGCAGCTTTCGATGACTCGGTCTTTTTGGAGCTAGTAAGTTTTCCCCACATCCTGCTGCCCAGTGATCGTTATGGAACAGCACATGAATTTAAAAGCATGAAAGGACACATGTGGCTATCCCAGAAGAAAAAAGCATGGGAGAACACTCATGAATAGCCCAAGAATTGTTACAGTAGAAAGAGACATACAGAACAGAATGAATCATTATGGGTCTTCAACAGGCAGCAGTCCTTTCTTATCTCTCTGCTCATTACCTGAACACCTTGCAGTCTTTACTGCTTTAATCTTTTCTGTGCTACACAGATATGACCTTTTTTTTAGATCGGGAATCAAGGGACAAGGAAACAAGGGAAAGGAAAGGAACTTACCCAGGTCACATACAAGTTCATAAAAAATTCACTGTTAAGTGCGATTCTTCTGAGTCTAAAGCCATCAGCCCAATCAATGACATTTTAGTGATCTCATAAAGGTGAGAGATGAGAAAAATTCAACTATTCAAGTGCAGAATGGAATTAATAAGAGCCCTTTCTGCAGCCCTTTCCCTGTGCTTTTTGACAAAGTAAGGTTTCCATGACCACAGGGACACTTCTGTTGTCTTGGTACAGATAAAGGACTCCATATTTGACCAAGGTGTGACCTAGTGACCTGAGAATAGGCTCATTAGTTTTATTCTGAGCTCTATTTTACTGACAGGCTGTGCTGTTTTGGCTAAGTCACCAAGACCTGACATTCCATATATATCTACTATACTCTTGTGTTTGGATGTGCAGTCTGTGAAATTAACTGTCTGATTTTATGAGGTGCTCAGCACTTGCAGGGCTATTGAAGTTTAAAACATTAAGTGACAGTTTTAAATATTTTGGCATTAATTCCTTTATGTATGTTTCTCATCAGTGTTTTACCTCCCATTATAAAACTTCTATAGAAATTAATTTGCATTCATGTTGTGCAAAAGGTTGGAAATGTGAGCAGCATGTAACTCTGAGGAATTATAAGACTAACATTCAAAAACATTGCAGTAATCTGAAAAAAAAGGCTGGTGGTCCTGGTGTATTAACTGAGGGGATGTATTTCCATAGCAGATGTGTAAATATAATTTGGACTGACATGTTTATGCTTAAATTAGATTGCTACATTCATTTGAGGTTTTAGGCCTTCGTTTGTTTACAGAAAATGATTTGGTTAAAAATGTGGTGTTGACTGTAAAGATACACAGGTGTGGCATGTGAGAATATAGAATCTCAAGCATTAATCTGTTAATAGAGGAAGCAAAATGCAGAGCTGTATTCACTGCAGTGCTCTGAGTTTCTCTAATTTGCACAACCACAGTGTTTAGCTCTTAAGTTCTGAAATTTGGAAGTACCAGACTATAACATGTAAATCCTGAAAAAATGAATATTTCTTGGGCTTCTAATTCTGTCATCTGTTCACACGTGACTAGAAAAATCTATGTGGCTGTTGTGGCATAACTCCAAACAGAGGCTAAATATGAAGCAGCCACTTGCACACTACCCCACTGCCTCCCCCCACAGGGGTTGGGGAGGAGAACTGGACAAAGGCAAAACTCAGTTTAGTAATTGAGATAAAGTAAAATATTCATGCTACTCCTCCTACTACTAATGCAATTAGTAATGGAAAGGAAGATTACAAAAAAAAAAAAACCAAAAAAACCCAAAAAGAAAAACAAAAGAAAAAAAAAAAAAGAGAGAGAGAGAGAGAACCCCCAAGACAAACAAGTGATGTACAATACAACAGCTCATTGACTGATGCCCAGCTCACCCCTGAGCAGCAATCAGTCCCTGCTGGCCAATTCCTCCCAATTTTTACACTGGGCATGATGTTCTGTGGTGTGGAATATCCCTTTGGCCAGTTTGGTCAGCTGTCCCAGGTGTGTTCCCCCCACCCTTCCCCAGAAGCCTGTGCAACTCCTCACTTTCAGAGCATGAGACACTGAAAAGTCCTTGGCTCAGGGTAAGCATAGCTTAGCAACAACCAAAACATCAGTGTGTTACCAACATTATTCTCATCCGGAATATAAAACATTGCATTGTACCAGATACTATGAAAATTAACTAAATCCCAGCTGTAATCAGACAGTGTCACAGTGAGTTACTTCTCCTGTGTGCTTGTATATAGAGGTATGAAAAAACAAGGTATGAAGGTATGAAAACCTTCAAAAACAATTACAAACACAAAACAAATAGAAATAGAAACACAAATAGAAATATTGGATGATTAAAGGTGCCCTTGTTTTGTTTCGTTTTCCCCTACAGAATATGGTTACAGCACTGTTGCTGTTTTACTTATTACTGTTGGATCTATGTTTGGTACAACTCTCATTTTATTTAACTCCTGTCAAGAAATCTATACACTCATTTTACAGCTGTTTGTCGGTTTGGCTGTTGGAACCCTTTCTGGAGATGCATTGCTACATCTTATTCCTCAGGTAAGCAACAGACACTTCTGTGCTTTTAAAATGTTGACACGTGTGTGTGTGTGTGCACACATGCACACACACACAGAAAGGTTTAATTTAAACCTGGGTAATACTCATTAGTTTATAAATAAAGCTTTCCATAAAATCCCCCTCGCACTCCAATTCCATTTACACTCTCTATCTCAGAGAGAGATTAAAACTAATAATTAGTAGAAATCCATGATTGATTAATTCAAAGAAAGAAAGGCTCCTATTTTTCAAAAAAAAATTCAGAAACCCCACAAGTCCTGTGCAAGGCATGCTCTAGATGGGTATTAATTTCTTTCATGAGGCAGATTCTGTAACACATTTTAACAGAAATTGTTCTAAGGTTGTATGAGGCATCCACAGTCCCCTCCACAGATGGCTCCAGAGAACCAGGCACTATTAGCCTAATTAATCCTGATGCCTAGAACTGTAATAAAATGTGTGGCATGATCTTTTCCTAAATTCATAATCTAAATTTTAAGAATAGGATGACATGCAAAACAGAACCAAATTTTCCATTGTGTATTCTTTTATTTTTAACAGTCTCCTCTGATATGACACAGATGTTATGAATAGACTTCTAGTGGTCACAGAAAGAGAGCTTCATAGCTTCACTTAAGATTCCGGTTAAAATTTTCTTTGTGCTCAATGCATCATCTCTGGAAGCAAAACTGGGAGAGTGGTTTAAGGAAGGCAATTCTCACTGAGTGTCAGACAAATGTATTTCTCTCAGCAGCACCTTTTAAATGTGAAAGTATTCTCCTTCATCAGTTTTTAGTGGTGTACCCAGTAGCCTTTAGAGCCCCCACTTTCAGAGCAAAGGAGGGCTGCTGTTCTGTGACACTAGGAAAAAGAAGGAAGCACACCCACCAACAGAAATGCATTTTTGCAATAATTATGCATTAATTAATTTATGTGTATTTTCATGGAATCACAGAGTTACAGAATTGCAGAATACTTAGTGTTGGAAGGGATGTCTGGAGATCATCTAGTCCAATCCACTACCAAGGCAGGATACCTAGAGCAGGTTACAAAGGAATACATCAAGGAGTTTTTGAATGTCTCCAGAGAGGGAGGATCCACAACCTCCCTATGCAGCCCATGCCAGTACTCTGCCACCCTCAGTGTAAAGAAGTTCTACTTCATGTTGAGTTGGAACTTCTTGTGTTTTAGTTTATGGCCATTGACTCCTCATCTTGTCGCTGGGCGCTGAAAAGAGTCTGGCACCACTCTCTTGGGACCTACCCTTGAGATATTTCTATGGATTAAGGAGATCCCCTCTCAGACTTCTCTTCTCTAGACTGAACAGGCCCAGTTCCAGTGGACTGTCCTCATACAGGAGATGTTCCAGTCCCCTAAACATTCTTGTGGCCTCTGCTGGACCCTCTCCTGTAGCTCCTTATCTTTTTTCAATATGAAATTTGCATATTAAGACATTGCAAGTAATTTTTACAGAATTTTAACATCAATATATTGAAAACAAAATATATCTCATATATATAAAGGGTGATTTCATAAAACTGTCCCTAAAAATAATGTTATTTTCACCAGTGAGAGATGAAGAAGTGTAGCTTTGCTCCTAATGATTCATTTCATCCTCTATTATTCAGCTGATTATTTCAAAATACAGTTTAACTTTGAAGGAACTGGGAAAATTATATTCTGATAATAAAATGAATTAACACATTGGCTTGCTCTGGCAATAATTAAAACATTGCCATTTTAATTTTTTTAACTTTATCTTTTTATTTTAGACTCTTGGTTTGCATAAACACGAAGCACAAGACGTAGAACATTTCTATGAGGGAAAAGAATATATTTGGAAACTTTTGGGAATAATTGGAGGAATTCATGGATTTTTTCTGATAGAAAAGTGTTTCTTTCTTTTGGTAACACCTCGTGACCAGGTAAAGCTTTGTACAATCCACCCTTTAAAAAAACTTTCGTATTTTGAGATTTTGCAATGCACAGAATGTTAAAATAATTATGGAAATTAATTATCATTTTTGTGAGTTAAATGAAGCATTGGTAATTGCTTTCCAAAGTGCTCCTACCAGACTGACCTTCAGTTTCTATTTTGCTTTGCTCTGTGGATTGTGCTTGCTTCATAAGTGTGTTCCACATATTTATAATTCCAGAAAGGGAACAGTTAATGGAATGTATTCCATAAGCCTGCATTCATGACTCACACTGGAGCAGGTGAAAAGTGTGCATGAAATAGCAGTGACAGTTTGCTCTAGGCTCTGTTTTGAAGAGGAGATAGATACAGGCATAAAATATTTTCAAGAATAATATCTTAAAATTTCCAAATTGTTTTTCATCCCTATCCCAGTGATGTGAAAATCTAATATGTGTGTTGCAGTCAGTAGGACCCAATTTTATATTAATAAGATCTTCTTGCTGCCATGCTTACAGTAATTCTATTACTTTATTTCAGTATGGCCAGAGTCTGAAAATATGATTATGCACAAGGATAGAATGTAGCACAAAATGTGATGGCTCATTAAGTTTCTCAGCATGAGAGACAATCCTAATGTCACTTAAGAAGGCTAAACCTTTGCTTGTTCTGTTCTACAGAGTGTGTGAAGACTGGCCTGATTTAGATACACAGCAATGACTCCCTATTCCCACTACCTTTGCGTCAGCCATAAGAATATAATGTGAGAGTGTTTTGATGATAGTGATATTCTTTTTTGCTTGGTCAAAAGGAGTCCTTTTTGTTACTTGTTTGAGAGAAGGATTTTATCATCATCCCACAAATTTTTAAACTTTTTCTACTGAGAACTAAATGAATCCTCAGAGTTAATTTTTATATCTATCTCAGCTTCAAATTTTAATTTGATCTTTAAAATAAATTTTTATCAAACCATTGTGATTGTCACGGATTTGTCTGATTCACTATTCAGGGTTTTTTGAACAAAATAAGTATTAGGAAATGCTGATGCCAGCCAGTGATTTTTTTGAATGGATTTTGTTTGGAAAAAAAAATTCTGAAAAATGCTAGATTTTCACAAAAGACTGAGAAATGCTGCACCTGTGTTCATTTGGTTTCAGAACTAATTGCAAAGCATCTTCATTCAGCAGGGCCTTTCTTTAGTTAATGGGCACTGGGGACATTCCCATGATCTTCCAGTGGAGTCTGAATTAAATGAACATTCAGGCAGAGGCAAATCTACTTCAACCATACAGTTGGTAGGTTACCAATATGACATACTTCCCTAAATTTATAATCTTCTTTCTCTGTTCCTCAAAAGAAATGAACAAAACGAATGGAATAAATCAATATTGTTTTTCAATCTTTATTGATTTGTTGTTTATTACTTGACATGATTGTCAAGAATATCTAGATTTTGAAGTTTATAATGAGCTTTCACAGAGATATCAAGAACAGATATTTTACAATAATTTTCTTAAGTGTGTATCAGATTGATATAACAAAACACTTCCTGTATTGTTATACATTTTGTTGATAAAATTCTTGGGGATTTTCCTCTTCCCTTCTTTCTAAACATTGATCATATGTAAAGGCATGCTCTCCCTTAGGAAAAACTTCAGAATTTCCTGCAAGGAGAGTTAAGTGCATACTTAGTGAACAGATTAAATCCTGGACTGTTCTTGGGCATTTTTCCACAGATTGGAAGAGTAATATAAACACTTTGGATATCTGGGAATGGTGCTTACCTATAAGAAGTTACAACCTTTTATACTTGTCTGTGGATAAAATCCAGATAGATAAATCTTTGCAAATTAAATTGAGTCATAAATTTTATCCCGTTTTCTTTTTCTTTCAACAAATCTCTTCAGTTTATATCCAGTATTATGATGCATAGGTGAACTCCATTTTACTAACATAGTTGTGGTGGGCAAGAGCCTCATGAGTCACCACTAATCTCTAAAACACAGTTGGAAAACTCTCAATAAAAACCAGATCAAACAGAGGAGTGAAGCATGTTTACTATTTTGTGACATGTCAAAGCTTCTTGTTTATGATAATGAATGAACATATCGTCCTCCTCAGATGCAAGATTCCCCCAAAGTTCTATATAGATCACATCATTTGTATAGAATTAGCCTGGCTGAGCTGGTTTGTACAAGAGCAGTCAATTTTTCAGAATCATGTAAATAATAAGACAAACGCTGGTTGCCTAAGAAAAACTTTTAAATCCTTCAGATCAGTAATTAGTCTTGCAGTTTTGACTCACTGTTCAAAGAAGTGGTATGTGAATAAATATTATAGGAGAAGTGGAACAATTACTGGAATTCATATGACTGGCTGCAGTCATGGGAATTAGAGACATTTATTTTTCCTTTAAAATGCAGAATATGAGAAACAATGCTTTTTCCTTCTCTCCTTATGCTTCTACAGCACATGTCCTTCATTGCAACCAAGCTAAGACCAACCAATAAACATATCCTATTTTGTAGCCAGTGTACATCTCTGGTACAATTTTTGGAGACAGATGGCTGCTGTCCCTAACATGGAGCTCTTGTGCTGTTGTTGACTCCACTGACTGCCATTATAGGTTTTAACACACTTTCTTGGGAAAAAAAACTCAGAAATTAAAATTCAGTCTTTCTAGTTTCAAGCAAAAGAGTTTTTTGGCTTTTCTCTCCCTCACATGAATTTCTAATAATTTCTCCAATCAGAAAGCAAAGACCCAAGGAGGTAGGGGCAGTGAGAGATTGCTCATGTTCTCCCTTATCTCCCAACAGTTGCATTGTCTATTAATCAAACATTAGGGCTGGTGCATCAATTTATTTCTCTAGGATAAGGAAGAGCACACTGTCTCTTCACTTGAAGTCAAGGTAAATTTCACCATGGACTGTACTCAAGTGCTTCTATGCCTAGCCAGTGTTGCCTGGTGCTGAGATGAAACCCTTGCTAAAAGCCAAGACAAAAGACACTGGAGGTTGTGCCACGTTGAAGAAAAACCCCTGTATTTGAAAGGGGTTGAAACCTACTGATGATCATCTTTTTTTAGTCTTGTGTTTTCACAGGGAAACTGTGAAGAACATGAGTGCCTAAAAGACTCTACCTCTGTTTGCCTGGAAATCCTATGGACACATTCTCCAGGAAAATCTAGTCATGACAAAATCAAAACATGCAATTTTAATTATAATGTCCATTCTAGTCTTGCATTTGGCTGAGATTTTTGTGCATTTGAGCAGAAGTGTGGTTTTCTTGGGGTACAACAATGCCTATGAATGTATTTCTTCCTATCTGAACTAGACTTAACTCTCTCTGGGTGAGGCAGATTTCTTTTTTATGTATTTCTGCAGTACAAATCACACTGCCAGTGGCCAGTAAATTATTCTAATGATATCTGAGCAAATAATCATTGACTATCTTTAATTCAAATAACTTGAACTTAGTTGATATTTTCCTGTATTTATGGCAGCAGCTGGAAGAAACCCTTAACACTGATCCATTATCTTTGCTTTTAACTAGAGAAGCCCAGAAGATTCTGAACCTGCTGAAGTTCCTCCAGAGAGCAAGGTGATCAGCAAAAAAAGTTAGTATCAATAAAGCACTAGACAAGACAGGAAAATCCTTCAGACCTAAGATGGAATTGAAAGTGTGCAGCTGGCTTTGCTCTGTGTTTGCTGTGTGCTACATCACCGCATCTGATGGTGCCTGGCTACATAATTTAATCTCTGCTTAAAGACCTTCTCAGCTGCCAACCCTGTAATTGTGAAGTTCATTAATCTTACACTGTCCTTGCTTTAGTATTTGCTGTCTCACTGTTGCAATTTATTTTCCTAAAGCCTTTGCTTAAAGGGAAATAGAAAAAAATAATACATGCGTAATACATACAAAACATATTTTTATAATTTTAAACTTAGATCAGGCTTTTATTTCTGAAGGTCATGAAACATTTTTTATAGGCTCACTATGCTAATATAATTCTGCATCCTTCTTGTCTTACACAGTAAAGCAATAAACTCTTTAAACCAGTAATGATTTATCACAGGTATGGAATTATAGCCCCATGATGGCTCTCAGTTTTAATCTGTTTGCTTCTGAGAACTTCAGAAAACTTCTGTCTTTGGTGGTTTTTTCGCTGCTTAGGAAAAATACGAAAATAGAATACAAACCAAAGTTTGCCTTTAACTATACTTTCTGACCTTGCTGAATTCAGTAGGGTTGCAGTCACTCAACTGAGCGAATAATATATTAATTCAAATCAGTTTATTTACTATAATTAACTCCCCTTTATTTTGTGATCTCAAATATCAGGTCATCAGTTTGATTTATTTAATTGTGTCATTATCTTCTTCTAGGTTCTTAATATTCTCTTCTGTTCTTGAGGACTTCATTTCAATTTCTGAAACACTGGAAATCTGTAGTTTCATTTCTTTACTTTCACCTCTCCAGTAGTACACAACCCAGTGCCAGTTTGAACATGACTACACAGTTGATCTCTAGATATTTCTGTTTGCTTCAATCATCATTACCTGCTAAGCACCAACAAATTTCTAGTGACCTCACTGTATTTTTCCCAAGTATATTTGGGATAGCTTCTCAGTAATCTTTGTTTAGTTTAATTTTTCCTTATACCTCAGTCTTACCTCCATAAATGAAACCTTAGTAGAGAGGGGTGGGGGGTTATTTGGGTTGGTTTTTTTTTTTTTCTTTTGCAGATACATAACTACAAAAATTTGTTTCATTATACAGTTCTTTTTAATAGCTAAGTGCATAAACATACCTGGGTACCTTGATACTGGGTGAGATGTTTCTTCCCCAAAACTGAATGGAATCTGCATGTCTAAGACAGAAGTATAACAACTCTGGAACTGCAAAGCTTCACTGCAAATGCCTGTCAAGTAGGACTGCAAAAACAGTCAATCAGCATAGATAGTCAGGGAATAACTCAGAAAGCAAGAACTTTTCTAAAGGAAAAGATGTCCGACTGGCCCTTTCTGCATTTATCCATACTTGTTCTATTAATATCAATGAATACCAAACAGTTGCATTTTATATTTGTTATACTTGGTGACACTTTACACTTACTAGAAATATTTCCTTGTGTTAGTCATGGAAATATTGAAAAAGATCTTTCTATGGATAAATGTTTGCTTTAAACTCTTATTCTAAACTTTCAAAGTGTAGTATATTGTTGAGATCCTGTACCCATTAGTTTTATGAAAATTATTGAAGAGAATTCGCTGAGTTTTGATCCCCTACTTAAGCAAAGAAAGAAAAAAGCAAGATTGTTGGAGAAGAAGAGGCTTTATAGAAATAGTTAAGGTAATAAGTTAATAGTTAATAGTTTGTGTTGGAATATAATGCAGTGAGATAATTGCCAGTAACAAAGCTGCTTTTAAATAGGCTGAAAGTAAAGTGAGATAAACATTCAGATTTGTTTATACATGCATCTTCTTAACTTTCTGTCAAGTAAGTTCACAAAGCTTATTTCTGTAATTGCCCCACAATGTTAACCTGATCCCCGTGTTTTACTAAAACACACTGGAATGAGTTCCTGTAATCATGGTATATCTTCTCCAGCAATCAGATACTTGAACAAAACAGACTAATAAGACCTCAGGGCAGGCCATGATTTCATCCTTGCCAGCACTTTTTACAAAACACAAACTTAATGTAACACAGCAATCTATTATTTCTATGTAATTCATGCTCTGCACTATTGATTATAAACTGCCCATAGTGTTTAGAAAGAACTGTGCAAACTGGGGACATCCACATCCGGCTCTGTGAGCTGGCAGCAAATTCTAACAAGCCTGCCAATTTTTCTGAACCCACAGAGCTCCCAGACAACCAGGGAGGATTTTCTGAATACGGTTGTTAGGTTTTTATGTGCTCTGTGTGTGTTTTTATAATAGTCTGAAGACTTCAATTCTAGCCAGTTTCTGTAAGAAAAATCTCTCCCCCATCCCTATAAAAGGGTCATCTCAGAGAAACATTACTGGATTGAAATCTGGTAAAAACTGTATTCAGACAGATTGTTGCAGCTTCATGTTTGCTCCTTAGTCTGTCATATTATGTCTATGTGGGGTCACGAGAAGTGAGAAAAACACATATTTAGGGCCCAAATAATGACCCTGCTCTTTCAGGCATGAAAGCAACCCTTTTCAAAATGTTCTGTTCATTCTGTGTAGAGGGAGGCTGAATGAATTTCTTGACAAAAATTTGGCAGCCCTGACTTTAGGACTGTAGATAAAATGAATGAAAAAAAGTACAGGGTGGGGCAACCAATTATGTGTTGCTAAGTTTAGACGTTGAACCTATATGGAGCCTTTTTGCTTCTTGAAGAGATAAACTGCCTCCCTGTGAGTCTGTTCAGCATTCCACCCTGTCACTAATTCCCTGGAGACTGTCCCTAATTCCCTACCTTGATTTCAATACTTGCATCACTAGTAGCATATTAGGTGACATGATGCCATGAACACCCAATATACTGTTCCACACTAAAACAAGGTCACAGAACAGCATGGGAAAGACAAACTGCCTTCTCCACCCATGAGTGGTGCTCCAGATGGGAGTACTATGAGCATAACAGCCATTAATTGATTGGAAAAAATGTTGGATATAAGCATGCTGTAACCCTGTACTATAAGTGATACTCTGAGGCTTGTCTTTCTTTTCTATCTTTCACTGTAATACAATTGCAGAAAAAAAAAAAAAAAAGACCCTGCAAATATTACTCAGTAGTAGCAAGCTTTACAGGATTAAAACAATCAGCTGCATGAGACCACATATTCACCATCACTATAGCTCTGCAATTCTGTGAGGAGTGGTGGAAGAACTCCAAATAACAACTAGAAAAACTTGTGTGAATTTGATCAAATAAAGAAAGATAAATAGAAAGCCTTAGGATGCTTCATGAGACTGGACTCAAACCTAATTTTTTGTCTAATAGTTGACCCAGTAAGAGTAAGGAAGTTATTTCCTGGTATTTGCATCTTGTTTTGAATTGTTCTGTAACCTACGTTTTTGTTACAAATGTACTGGAGGAAGTATAATAACAAGGAAAAATCAGATAAACACTTATTCCCTCTGATTGTTATGACTTTTTGCAATGTTATATGCAAAGTCACTAAAAACCCCAAATCATCTGTAACATAACAAAACTGGCAATATCTGTTTGGGTTAATACTGGACTTTTAATCTGTTTGTTTGTTTTTTCTTTTTTGAGGTAAAAAAATCAGCTTGTTAGCAATAATGGTTCTGGTGGGTGACAGTCTTCACAATTTTGCTGATGGCTTGGTAATAGGAGCAGCATTCTCATCCTCAACAGAAACAGGTGTGACAACGACTGTTGCTATTTTATGCCATGAAATTCCTCACGAAATGGGTAAGAAATACATGTGCATGTTTTTCCTGATTGACTGTGCATTTCCAGGTTTCCCAAAAAGTTATTTCCTGTATGAAATTTGTGGGAATTCTTGCTTATAGCATCATGAATTACAGTGTTACTGTCGGATACTTTGGCCTTCACAAAAAATAGAGGAGGCTTCTGCACTCATTAGTGGATGCCTTCCCATTTGACCTTCTCCAGATGGAAATGACATCAGGTCAGGAGTGACCTGTTTTTCTTATGTGTACAGACACCAAAAATAATAAACTGTAAGCAAGACCCACGTGTGTGTAATGACCATGCCTGACACTTAATGGGCTACCTGATAGTTTCAATATCCAGCAGAACTATTTAAGAAATTATTCCTCTTGCTACCCTCATTCCTTCTGCTAATCAAGAACAATAAGATAATAAAAGGTGTATGACCTATTTTACTGTTGGACAGGACAGGAGGATTGTTCTGTTGTATATTGCCCTTGACTGACTTTTTCTGGTAAAACTTCCAGCATGGCTGAAGCTGCTCTTGACATTGTGTTGATGAATGTTTATAAATTGGAATGTTTGATGTGAGAACTGCAGGTTCTCATTTCTATCATTAAATGACTGAACATTTCATGTGCTATGTAGAAAACTCCTCCAAACAAAAAGGTGGGATGGAGAATTGCTGTAAAACTGGTAACTCTTGTTCACATAACAAAGCAATTGAAATACTTGACAGTTACTTCCAAAGACACCTTCTTAATTCTGGGGCAGTAGTGCTCTAGTGTCAAAGTGACATTTTTACAGTAATGGAGCAAGATTTTTCAAGTCTTCTAGTTGTGGCCTGTTACAAAATCTTTTATTTCAGAAGAAAAATCTGTGATTGGATTCTGATGTATAACTTACTCCAATTGCTTAGGACTGAAATCAGTGGGATTAAACTCAAACTGGGATCAGACTGGCATAGATTACTTTGACTTACAGCACCTGTAAAACACTGAAAGACCATGCTGCAAATAAACCCTCATGATTTGAACTGGCAAGTTCCCAGTGGAGAAAGATTTAGAAACTCTGGGAAACCATGTGACTTCATTTCTGCTTGTATCCAAGTTGGAAATGTCACGGAACATAGAGAACTAATAGAAAGCCACTCCTCAATACTGTATGCTATCTTTAGGAACAGCTAAACAAGTACAAGTCAATATGACTTTTTTGTTGTTTTGAGATTTTCTTTCACACAGGACAAGTTTGTAACTAATTCTACAGAATTCTAAAGGCAGCCCTTCATCATTTGCTATCTTTGTGCATATCTTAATGATTTCCCTTCATATTTTATCACCAAGAGTCTTAAAAAAAACATTTATCAGCTAAATAATAAATGTTCTTTGTCTCTATGCAGGAGATTTTGCTGTGCTGCTAAGTACAGGGCTCCCCACGAAGATTGCAATTTTGATGAATTTTATAAGTGCACTAACAGCATTCTTAGGACTTTATATTGGCCTTTCTCTATCGACTGACCCATCCATTCAAAACTGGATCTTTACTGTTACAGCTGGAATGTTCTTGTATTTATCTTTGGCAGAAATGGTGAGAACTTCAGTAATTTTTTTTATTTTCCTTATTGCATAGCCCCATCATAGCTGAGTGTCAGACAAATGCAGGGAGATGAACTTGGAGAGAAAAAGAGCTCATAGGCTTGTTGGGAAGAGCATGTTGTCTGACCTGTGTGTGTAAAGTGCTTAGAAAAGTAATGTTTTGTTTCTGTGTCACTCTCATGCTAGTTGTCATTATAATGAAAAGGGGAAATAAAGACCATTAAGAGTCTAAAATAAGAGAAAGTCATAAGGGACTTTTAGAGTCTTAAAAAAAACCCCAAAACCTTTTAAAGAATTTTAAACAATGTATCTTTAGTTATTTAGTAAAACAAATATTTGAACCTTCAGGGGGTTTTAAGATCTTGAAAAAACTGGTTATTTTTTTCTTTTTCTGCCCATTTCTTTATTTATTTTTCACCTGTTGTTCCAATGGAAATTTGCTGTTTCAGAACTAGAATGTATGATGCTTATCCTGAACACTTCCTTTCTGTCCTGGGGAGGTTTCAATTAGCTCTTAAGCAATAAAAAAGACTATAGATTACCTCTACTTTTTAATAGTTGCCCATTATTTTTCATATTCCCAATTCACTGGCAACGATCTTTCTATAGAAAAATAAAGTGTGAAGATAGGAGGTAGGAGGAAGGTCTAAGGACTGAGCAAATTAGGAGCAATCATAGCTCATGCAGATGACTCAGGCAATATAATTTATTGAAGAGACGGCTAACTGTCACACTTGTAGCAATGCTGAACTTAAATGCCTGCCCAGCTTTGTCACATGGCTCTTTAACCAACATGTGCTGATGTGAAGTTTCTTGGAAGCCACTCCACAAAGATGGAATGTTTTGAGTGAGTAGCTCAAGAGGGAGGGAAAAAAAAGTATCTTCATAAATTACTACTTTTTTTTTTCCCCAAGCCTGTCCGTCTCTCTCTTGTGTTCATTACCACTTCATGTCTGAGATGCTCTTTACCAGGTTCAGGCATCATACTTTAAATCTGATATTCCATTCCAGTATTATAACCTATTTAAAATTACTTACAGTAATTGATCTTAGTACCTTGTTAGTATTTTAGTCTTTTTTTTCTTTTGTAAGTAAAGTTAAAACGAACATAAAATTCACCTAAGAGCTTAAGAGGGAACTGCCAAAGGATTGTGGATGTGTCAACAGTCCTGACTGAGGTAGTAAATAACAGACAAGAACACTGTGTACCAAATAGCAGTTTGTTCTGACAGAGAAAGTTGGAAGTGAGGCTGCCTACCAACTGTGTAGGCATGGTTTTACTAATGGAGCTAAGAACAATGTACACAATTTTTCCTTCAGTGTGGGATCGGCATCCATCAGAGATCCACAAGCTCCTAGAACAATACCATGTTTTTCCCTGAGTCTTCAAAGCAATGTGCCAGCTGTAAATCCCAGGAGAAAATATAGTTTGAGGCTGAGGCAGGGACATGTTTTCCGTTCTTCTCAGCTTGTCATCATAATCTTGGTCTTGATGTGAAGGGAAGAAAGAAGGGAGAGAGAGGGGAGGGTCATATTTCTCTCAATCCCTTTTATTGATAAGACTCTAATCAGGCTTTTTCTGCATTTTGTCAAAAGACCTGCCATTGGGTAGCTCACCTGTTTGTCATTGTCAAATATCACATAAATAATTTTATTTTAAAAATTATTTATGTAGCACTGCAGGCTTCTATAGATGTGAAAAGTTTTGTATGTTTGTATAGTACGTCTCAAGAGAAAATGATACGTCTCAGGAGAAAATTAGCCATTCTTTATGTATTTTTTTACTTTCTGCACAGAAATAAGTTCTATTCTGCTGCACTCTTATCTACAAACAATAGTCATCAGTGCTCCTGCCAATGGTATACAGACACTTAATAGTACACAAAGTTTGACTGTAGTGTTCAGTACTTGTTTTATAAGCTTTCACATATTCATGTGCTTGTCAGAATAGCACTTAAATAAAACTGAATGGCCTCACTGGTTTCTACACTGAGGACCACTGAGGGGTGTGAGTGGAGGTTTGTTGACAGAACAGCACTGTGAGACTGCCACCACAGACAAAGTAGCACAAATCTATTTCTGTGGTTAATTAAAGGTTTTTCATCTCTTCAAATGGCATTGTAACTCCATTAGCAAGCTGGGTAGACTAATAATTTCATAAACTGAATAAGGAACAAAAGATAAAATCACTTATATCCATCATTTTTCACCAAGAAATTATGCAAAACTGAATTTTACTCTGACTAATTTTAAAAATGTTTTCAATTTGGAAGATAAGGGAGTAGTTTTTAATTTACTGGATTTTGATTTACTGGACTGTTGCAGTGCAGCAGCCATGCCACATGTTCCCAGCTTGGTAAGAACTCTTTTTTAGCCAGTACATGCCTGAGAGCCTCTTTCAGCATGCTGCTTCCTATTTCTTCTTATCTTTTGTGCACTCATGATAACAAGAGCTGGAGTGGAACAGAGCAGTCCCTTGATTAGCAGTACCTCTTTTGCCTGTGACAGACTTGAAGCATTAGCAAGTGTGATAGCTTCCAACAGCTTGGATGTGGTGCTGTGTTCCCTTAATTTGTGAAGTGGTTTGCATCTGCCAGTTGAATAGGCTTATGCTTCTTAAACAACAAGATTCTCTCTGCTATACCACATGCTTTTTTGTTCAGGGAGAGTTGGGTAACCACAACTGATATTGTGACAGCAGCCATTTTATTTTAACAGATAAGCAGGGATATCACACAAGGTACGGCTAGAGAAATGGTTTGTGTGTTGATTGCATGCACATAGGTTAGATGGAGGGAGCAGACATCAGCATGGGACATGGAAATGGTACTACTTGCTAAGAATTCCTTTTGGAAACACTCTTAGGAACCTACTGGGCATGTGTGTAGCTCCTCAATTGTCACTGACAGCAATTAATAAATTGTCACCAACAGCAATGAAAATTCAATTTTGCAGTGGGAGCAGAAAATTTTCCTGTTTGGAGAACTTTCACTCAGGCACTGGGGACAAGGAAAAGATAGACTGATTATAGGGATAAATAAGAAATATTAAACATCTAGCCTGGAACCCTGGGGTCAAGCTAGGTCTTAATTAACAGTTTTTGCTTATATACATGAAAAACTCAGTTTGCTCTGAGCACTTAAACCTGTCAATTCAGATTTTGATTTGCATCAGAACTTCGAGGTGTTTACACTTGCTTTAGATTAAAAGTTTCTGATTATCTTCAAACATTGATCAAATATAACTACAAAAGTTTCTGTACTGTAATTTAAACCACGACCTTGTTGTAATGAAGATCCAGGGCATTTGGGTTTCCCTGTTATTTTCAGGCAAAACTTTAAAGTGGAGGCAGATTTTTCAGCACAGTTTTGTTTTGGGCCCATGCCAACATTTGGAGAAAGAAGAAAATGCAGAAGAAGCATCCCCAGAGACCCCCCTCTGACAGAGGGAAGGACGAGCATAGCAAATACTCCTGTTAACCTCCTTGGTCAGCACCACTCCACTGTCTCCCAGTGGTTGCTGCTGTTACAGCTACTGTGAAGAGCCTCCAAAGTGTGCAGGAACTCAGTAGTTTTATTCAAGCACAGAAAAAAACACACAACCAAAACCAGAGGTCAGCACCAGACTATTGCTCTGTATTTATTTCCAGAGTTGGTGTGATGGTATTAGTGGTCATCAGTTTTTCCTCTGAATAAAGCAGAAATATTAAGAGAATTTGAGCCTGAGGCATCATTTTTGCAAGCTCTGTTTAGACACACATTTAGTTTAAACTTTTGATAAACACACTGTGTAGAGTGAAAGGTCAATGAAAGTAGGTTCTATTATGATTATAAACAAGCGTTGCTCCATTACATGATTTAAAACTCACAGAGAAAAGAACTAAACATGATTTTTTTTTCAAGCATATTTTAAAAATCCTGTTTTCTACTTGTACATTTACTAAAGACCAAGTAAATAGGAGTGTTGCCAGTTATTTCAGAAAAAGCATGATTGACCCTATATATAGTACTGAAGCAAAAAATACTCCAACTAGTTTATTCCCACAAAAGGAAATCACTAATTTTATCACTAATTTTACTAAATAAATATTTTCTTGCAGATAGCTGCATAAAATTACTACAAAATATCAAGAAGTTAAGAATTTCAGAATCTTGTTTATAATTCTTGTCAGTGCTAGTAAAAGAACACAAGTGGGTAGAATTTGATTAATTTAAATATTTCGCTGTCAAGATCAGCTTTGTCAAAATGTACAGAAAATGCTACACATGAATAACTATAGTCAGCAATTTAAAAGTTGCTTTTTTTTAATGAAGTTCGCCTTGTTTTCCCATAACTTTTGTTTCCCACAGATGAATGTATCTGGCTCTCATTCTGCTGTCTTATTCTTTTTTTAGCTTCCTGAAATGACTCATATTCAGACACGGCGACCCTGGTTGATGTTTCTCCTACAGAACCTTGGATTACTATTAGGCTGGCTTTGCCTCTTACTTTTGGCTGTATTTGAACAGAAAATTAAAATATAAATTTTCTGTTGGAAATCTCAAAGTACCACTTATGAGAGTGGATAGCATTATTCACAATTTTGTCATGTCTGCCATAGTGATATGTAAATTAAGTTGCTGGGATTTTATATCTGAACAGTAGATAACTATTTTACTTTATTAACTTATTGTTCAGATTTTTGTAATTATTTTTTTGTAAAAATGAATGTTTAGAATTATGTTTTATTTGTTACTGAGTTTACCAGATCCAATGCTCAAACTCACAGGAGCTTTTAATTAGTTTTTATTGAGACTGTTCTAGTTGAATGCTCTAAGTGATCTCTGCCAGTCTGATTGAAGAAAATAAAACACTTTTATATGCAATAATTAAAGTGGACTAACCATAGTTGAATAATTTTAATATAGAATGGGGTTTTTTGCCTGTTAGTACAAAGAATTATTTCTTTAAATCTGAGAAGTGTAGCAAAGCTAAACTGCTAAATGGCATAAAGCGATCTCATAAAATCTGCACTTTCTACTTTGTCAACATAAAGACTCTCACCAGTTGCGTCTTACTGGTCCACTGTGGCAGGAAAAAAATTACGAGTGTAAATGCTGAAGTTCATGATACAGAAATTTGGGAACTCTTTTTCGACTGTAATACAGTTTCTCATATGTGTGATGGAACCTGTGACAGCCAAGCACTGGACTAACCACTTTTTGCATTCTCTCACCTCTGGTGGTTGCTTATATCAACTGCTTATGAATGAAGGATTATAAAAAATATGTTTGAATTGCTTTTCCCTGATACCCTTTCCAGGCTCCTCAAATGAAGGGATCTCTTGGGCCAAATGTTGCTTCTGAGACATCACATTCAATAAACACTTGCTTTCCTGTCAGCAATTAGCTTAATCGTAGATACGTGATGTGCATTGGGGAAAGAGCTTTTTCAATTGTCTAGAGTGCATGTAGCCTCGCTGCAACTCCTACCATTCTGAGTGATTTTTGTATAATTAGTCCTCTTCATTTCAAGGTAATTCTGCGTAAGGTGAGATGATTAATTTACTTCAGTTTTGCAGAACCGGGTCTGAAACAAATATACAAATTCTGCCCTGATTCTGATGTGCTGAGCAGCTTCCAGAAGGTATTGAGCAACACTCAGCTGTGTAATTTCAGCTCTTTAAGTGCTCTCAATTTCTGGTGCAAGGACTTCTCCCGTATCTTATTCATACCTTTGTATGAGAACTAAATTATGTTCTTTCTTTCTCCTCTGATGAGCTATGGAAATAGGTTGCTCTGATGAGCAAGTTACAGAACAGATATATATTCTTTATGAAGCAACTTAAAGTTTTCTTTTCTTTGTCTAAACTCTGTCTTGAAATATCTCTACATTATGACACAACATTACTGTCTCACATGTCCTTTGTTTTTTTGATAGCTCCTAGTGAAGGCACAATTATTCTCATATTACAGAGGGGAACAGAGTCTACTCTCCTACAGCAGACTGTCAGACCTGTTAGTTCTCAAAAGCTTAACTTACTTAGCTAACTTACCAAAATACAAAGTTGAAAAAAATACTGAATTTTTTTTGAAAAAATTTTATTTGAAAAAATACTGTTTATGATAGCCCACACTCATGGGGTTGGGAACCCTTAGTCAACCAGTGACTAGCCCTCCAGGAAAAAAAAAAACAACTTAGAGATAATTTAAAAGTAGATATGGATTCATTTTCAGTGCCTGTTAGTTATGAGAATCTGTAGCAAATACCCCAATGCAAATCTAGACAGACATGTCAGACCTTCAGAAACCATGTCCCAGACAATTTATCCAAGGGAACACAGGATGTTTCCATCTGACAGGGGAGTGAACTGAGCTCTTTTTAAGGCCCAAAGTACAATCCTAGCTTCTTTTATTTAGGTGTGCAAATATTACGATTACTTTTTATGTTGATGTAACTTTGAAAGGTGAGTTGAGAAGCCATGTCTAATGTTTCTGTTTCCAAAGTTTACATTTTTTCCAAGAGCTTGTGCTTGATTTTATTAAGGTAATATTTTTAAAAACTGGTTTCTCAGTGTTTCATCTGTTTGTGTTGGCACTGAGTCACTTCATGACCTTCAGCTGTGACAGTCAATTCAAGCAATAGCAGGGCATCACTGGACGTAAGCAAAATCTATTCTTGTATCAGATGGTGCAAATGAATATTGGAAACATTCATTATTTTAAAGAGAAGAGTTACCATAGTTTGAATGCTTATGTGTGCCTAATGTTTGCTTCCACAGAAAACAAGATTATCAATATGATCATGTTTTGGTAATGGTATTGCATTCTGAAATATTTGTCTACTATTTATTAATGCATCTGAAAGAGGGCAAGTAATTTCTGGCAGTGTGTACTTTAAAGTTGCATATGAGCATAGCTTCCCATCCAGATACGGTCTGTGAACATATTGTATCCACATCTATTAAGAAAATGCTGTCTTTTGGCTATATAAGCTTATCAGGCATCTTGATCACATTTAGTAACCAAATGCATTTATACAGCTTCCACCACAGGCACAGATATGTTCATCAGAAAGCCAGTTAATCTTTATTTCTGCCACAGAGCTCTTGGACTTTTGTGGTGTTTGTCAGTAAGTGAGTAGCTCTATGACCATTTTGCCCTGGTGTCAGACCTGAACACCTGAAGTCTCATCAACATGTGAAAATTTGAATTCCTGTGGCACTTAGAGAGAACTTACCTCACTACTTAAGGTTAGTGCCTCTGCTGTAAATCTCTTTACATTAATGTCTTTAAAAATATACTGAAGGTGGAGTATTACCACGTGTAAATCAAGAGCTCTGGCCTTACAGAGGGCTGGAAACTGTTCCAATAGATCATCAAAACAGAAAATTAAATAAGCTTTACACCAAAGAGGTTCACCTATCAAGTTCATCATTTTAGTCAATGCTCTTTAAAAATTCCAAGACAAATAATAGAATATGTTTTTGTGTCCTTACAAAAGAGAAGACTCTTCACAAGTGTTCTTATGATGTGTTCTTTTTTAGTTTGTTTTAAATCTGTGGAGTTTGTTCCTAGAGATTTGAAACAGACCTGTTTTTAAAGCCAGGTATATCTTTCTGTTACTTCAAACCTAACAGAGAGCATAATATGCCAATGTTTTCATTGAGTCAAATCCTGAGTAAGGACTGCAGAACTTCATCACTTGCAGCCCTTAAATCAGGACTAGGTTTCTCTGTAAGAGGTATGCAATTACTCAAACAGATGTTATGTGCTTGATGGAGAGATTACTTGATGAGGTTTTACAGCCAGTCAGGCAGTTCTAACTAGATAATCATAATGTTCCTTTGAAACTCTAAATACACGAATCTATAGATAAAGGAATTTTCCTGGAAGAAGCTGTTTAATGTTTCTCCCTTTCATCTATTCTTAGTTTTCAGGCACTCGTAAGACCAAATGATCTTGCTTTCCTACACAGAAAACTAGAGAGAAAAGGAAAGGTTGAAAGAATTTGTTTGCTATGGTGTTTTTTCTTGGAAGTTAGATGGGAGAGGGCCTCATAAAGAATACTTCCAATTCCAAACTACCAGAGCTCCTGAGAGCTGACCTTGTACCTCTATTTTCTGTATATGTTACACATTATCCAGTGACTCCTAAGATAAATAGTTCCTTCTTTGCAGTCAGTTATAGTAATGCCCTCGAGTTTCTGGAGCTCATCTGCATGATTTGAACACTGCCATCTATTCCTTTACTGTATATTTATGCTTTAAACATGAATGTGGCATTTTCACCAGAGACAGAAAAATACCTTTTTCATATAAGAAAAGAGTTAGTTTTGATATTTACCCTTAAATTGCTTATCTATCACCCTCCCATTGCACTTGAGAAAGTGAATTATCATTGTAACAGTTTTAAACAGGTTTATATCTGTATAGATTAGGGCTGCTATCTTATCAATGTACTTAGCTTCTCTTTCTTTACTGTAACCTTTTTTCAAGCCTTCTCATTTTAAACTTCCTGTCATTTTAAAAATAAGCTGCCTTCTATTGTGAGTGTAGCTGTAGGAATGTGACTACAGAAGATACAGGCAGTAGTTGCACAATAGCTTTAATCAAAACAAAAAGTCCTGCAATTTATTTTACTAGACCCACCTACATTCCCTTCTCCCCAAAAGAACAAAAAATCCACACATGGAGCTGTTGCCCTGGGTCACGTAGGGGAATGTAAGAAGTGCCTCTTTCCTTTTATGTCCCTGATAACAGGACCGAGCACAACGGGAGACCCTGCACAGACGCCTGGACGCATTGAAGTCCCTGCCAAGCTGCGCTCGGCGGCAGCGCGGAGCAGCACCGCGGGGCCGGGGTGCGGGGCCCGCGGGGCGCCGGGGCCGCCCGTGCCGCTCCCCGCTGCCGGGGAAGGACGCGGAGCGTCCTCCTCCCGAGGGGGAGCCGCAGGGTGGCATCTCGGCGCTGGCAGCGGGAGGACCCAAGGGTTTATTTACTGCTCTCTTCCCCTGCAGCAGCTCACGGCAGGGCGCGTTGGTGCATGTTGCCTGCTTTGGAAGTGAAAACTCTTGTGAGAGCGGTCTGGCCGATACCCCCGTGAGTGCGAGCTCCCATCAGGGCCGTGACCCGCAGGAGCCCAGCAGTCAGGGTGATCCCAGGGATTCCCGGGGAGGTCCATCTCCACGCTACAGCTGCAGGGCACCCAAACGGAGCACGACGTGGTCGTCTCTCTCTTCCAGGGTCTCACTCTGACATCGCCAGAGAGCATTAAGCACAGGTTTACCTAGCAACCTAAATCTGCGTGGCAACCATTTACATACTGGCCCAGGATGATGCCGACCAGCTCTAACGCAGTGTTATAGGTGTGTCTATATGTGACATCGTTTTGTTCCTCTGTAGCGGGCTGGGGAACCCTCCTCCTTTTCCCAGGAGCCAGAAGGACCTAATTTGACCCATTCAAGAGAGGTGACAAGAGATATGCATAGGGAAATAGACTGGGCAATTATTATGACATATTCCAGTCCTGATTTTAGATCACATCAAATTGTTCTCCATGGACTCCCATGCTGCAGAGAGGGCAGCAGGACAATGCCTGCACCGCTCTGTTGGGCAGCTGCCCAGGCTGTCCTCGGCAGGGTACAGGCTGGGTGAACAGCAGCCAAAGCTCAGGCCTGGCAAGTGTTTCACAGTATCCCAGGTGTCCCCGTGTTGCTGGTGTACATCCACCAGCACATCACCTTAGGAAAACTCTTAGCTTTTCTGGTAAGGGCTTTCTAGTGTTTGTCCTTCCACCTGCTATGCAAATACCATAAGCCATATGATATAGGCTGTTACCTGTTCTTGTCCACCACTCATGCGGATCATTTTGGACAGGTTTTTGTGTTGCCACAGTTCATTTCGTCAGAAAGGGAAACAGAATGTTGGAGAATTAACTGAGAATCACACAAAAGGAGCTATTATATACTCAGTGGTACCAGTAACGCAACTCTTTTTTGGAGAGACACTGCTGTGAGTACTGAGCACAAACACAAGTCATCTTTTGATTCCACACTGAAGTGTGTTGATGTTATCTTGGTGGTCTTGTGTGATTTTATCACTAATAACTGCTAGAGTGCCCTAGTTTCAGGGCTTCAAATGCCATCTACATATTCCTGCGCAAGGGCATAGTATGAGCTCTGGAGCAAGAGTACACCTACTTTTTGACTATCATCCCAATCCAGACGGGGATGGGTATTGAATTTAGGTATACAACCTAATGCCAGCTATATGCACAGTACAGTGACTCAGGAGCAGGTAGCTATAATTATCAGCAAGTTTAGAAAGCTGTAAATGGGCAATATACATCTGGTGGTTCAGTATGCCCAGGACAGAACAGCCGCATTCAGGAAACATCCACACTGCGCTATAGCCACGAATGCAATTCCTTTCCCAGGTACTATCCACATGAGAAGTCCTATGCATGTTAAAATCATTCAATTACACTCCAGAACATCATTGACAATAATTTATGCCCAAGGTTTCAGAGAAAAAAGAGAAAAAGGACAATAAGGTCTCTTCTGTAATATGGTAAAAAACTGAACACAAGTGACAACACACTGTAAATTGCACAGTGATTCCTCATCCTGCACATATGCAAAGCACCTTCCTTGTCACTTTGAGACAAACAGGGAGAAACTGATACAGAACAGGAAAGCCAGAACAAAGAACAAGAGAAAGTTCTTATAGATGTGTAAGGTGTATAGGCGTAAATGGCAAAACAAACAAATACATAAAGAATTATTCTCTCCTCACTGCAGTACCTTCTCATTGATAAACACAAACCCCACAGAATTCTCTCAAACATTATGGAATATTATCTCTCAAATATTATTCTCTCCAGTCAAGTTTTAGCACTGGAAATAGTTCACATATTACAAAATATATGACCTTTAATAACTCTCAATTTTGAGACAGGCATTGAAAATATATATGTTCTATATGTTCATAGGCATGTAGTTTGGAAAATACATATTCATAGTTGATGAAATCAGTGTGATTTTGTGCACAGGATATAAATCCCATCTCAAGTAATGAGAGGGGAAAAAAGCTTATGAGAGCATAGTCCATTTTTTATCATTTCCTACTACCATAAAACCTAGTTTTCAAATTGGCTTTTTGTACTTGCAATTAGAAAGAATATGCCATTTGTCTAGACAACAGAGTAGCTGACTGATGTTTCTGGCATTATTAGGGTAGACTAAGAAAGCACATGAATATTTGTAAATTCCTTTCTAGCATGTCATATTTTAATACACCATCAAAATTCTTAGGTTGGAGTGGACACAATTACCCCTCCATTCTTGACTGTGATTCCTTCTCATGGAACTGTGTTTTCTAGAAGGAATTAAAATGTATTTCACTTGAGTGAAGTGGCTTTATCTGTTTCCTTCCCTTTTTCTCACTTAATTTCTCCCACCAATATAATTCCTGCTATGTGTTCAATTCAAGTTTTGGTGGAGAAAACCTGATTTTTTAGAGACATTTCTTTACTACAATATGTGTTGGATCACAGGCAAGAGAGACTACGGAAGGGATGGTTTGTAGTCTAAGGAAGTGTAAATGAAGCAAGAGGTTCCTACCTTTTTTTAGTTGGTTTGTTGCTTGAGGTTTTTTAATTTGTTTTATTTTGTTATAAGAGAGTATACTCCAGCTTTAAAAGAAAAAAGGAACAACTAAAACCTCAACAAAATACTTAAATTTCAAGGTGCAAATACCGACACTGATATTCACCAGTTTACATTAGATTGCAAGTGATCGGGTATTCTGCACATCTACAATCCCTCTTTTAAAGCTATTGCTTCCCAGCTGAGACATATTAACTGACCCTGGGCATGTGGTTAATGTTTTGAAAATTCTCAGTAAAACAATTGCTAACCACTTTCATTTCTACAGGTTACTAGTATTACAGATGAAAACACAGAAAAACAGTTTCTAATAGTGGATAAATATTGGATTTAGGCAATATAAACTGAAAATTGCTGATGACTTGAAGTAGATACGTACTTGCAATGCACTCTTGCAGTTTATAGTTCTGGTATGAATGTAAACGATAGCAATAGCAAGAGTTGCTTTTGAGTATCTCATATTGATTTCAAGTATAGAATATTCCATACTTTTCCCTTCAGAATTCACAACACAAAGGGTATCTCAGACATTAAGAACAAACCTTCAGATCTCTGGCTCTCTCATGAATTACATTTTTGTATGTTCAAAATATCTATTTGAATAGTAAAAAGGCCCTATCCTGTCTTCTGCACTTTTGACCTATTTATTTCAGAAAAAGTCACCTTTTACAAAGAATTTCCAAGCTTGTTCCCCAGGGAAATTGGTGGTTCACATGGTAAGACACACAAAGTTTTGGCAGAAGAGGCATTTACATTCACTATATTCATGATTACAAAATAGCATCAAATGTCAGACTCAAGACTTTGCTCTGTAATGCTCTTAAAATCACTGAGACCTTGCAGCATGTAAAGAATAAATCACTGCTGAGTGCTCAGGCTTTTTGCTTTATATTGACAAAATTTTACTTAAAGCAGTAATTTCTGCTTCATGCTCTTTAAAAAAAAAGACAACACGAGCTTTTGGATTCTCTATGACAAAACTCCCAAGTCTGCACAGTGCCTCTGTGACTGAGATCTACATGATAAGGAGATCATCTGAAATACAGCTGGCAACCAGCACTGTTTCTCAAGTACTGAAAGTTCCTGGGCAGTATGTTTGATAAAAAACACATTGCATGTTCATTTATCCCCTATGTCTATTTAAAATGTGAGGTATAAACATCTCTGCTACACACCAAACACAAACCCCCTGTATCTGGTTTACAACCTTCAGTCACTGCAAGGACACTTCATTAGCCAGTCCATTGTGGAACTGATTTTTAACAAAATAAAAGCAAATTCAATTTGTGAATTTAACCAGATCATGTAATACCCTTCCAGTAAGTCTACCACCACGGTTATAGCTGCCTTGTGTTATTATCTTCTGGTGACAGATAGGCTGCTGCAAATACTTCTACCATAACTAATCTGCTCCAAGGGAAAAAAAATAAAAAGAAAAAAGGGTTGAAAGAACACTTCTAAATTACTTGGCACTGCACCTTACAGTGGGTGGGTCTTTGTGGTTTTGAGATCTATGAATGTAAGACAAATAAGACAAAACAATTTCCCATGCAGTTACAGGGAAGAAACAGGGTTTGATACGTCTGTGATTCCAGATAATAATCATCAATAGTAATGTAACAATTTTGGTACTAGTCTGCTTGTCTTTAACTCTGCCTGTTGGCTACATCTAATATTTTCACCCTAATTATACAGTATTCCATATTACCTACTTACATGAGAGAATAATCAATCAAGTTCTCTCAGGGAAAATCTAACGAAGAAGAGAGTTCCTTCACAAATGAGATTTTTTTCCATGTCTTTTTCTCTTACATTATCTCATCAGCTGAATTTTGCAGAATGGTAAGGAAATGGAAAGAATTTCTACTAGAGTTCAACAGAAAGCTCAAAACATGGGGATTTCTAACCAGTTTTAAGCAGCATCTTTGGGTGCTTCAGATAACCCCCAGGGCTTGGTAACTTTGTCAATTTGCCTATCACAACAGAAGAAACTTCCTTAACTCTGTGGTCTTATCTTTGTATGTGACTTTGTGAGGAGCACAAGGGCAGTAAGACAGAAAAGAAAAGCGCCAAATATCTGCACAGAAACTACCTGTTTCTAGATACGGCTAATGCAAAAGGCAGCAAAATATATTAATCCTACTTTTTTCTCTAGAGTTTAGAGGCCTTTGAGATTGCAGGGATAATCCAATCTGGATATAGAGAATTGGATGTAATTCCCTCCTCACAGTGCACAGGCTTTCTATCAAAGATCTGCATCTGATCACTCCTCTCTGTTAGAGATTGGTTGAAGGAGGCCATTCTACCAGATTGTATGGCATGCAATTGCAGACCAGAATACTCAAAAACTAATCAAAACTAGTTAGTCCCATTTCCAGACACTGCTTGTGCATTTTCTCCAGGGCCTACTGTTCCTTGGAGCAAAGATTAGAATCCCCAAGTGATAAACTGGTCACCAGGCTGAAGAGTAACAGCCAAAGAAGAGCTGAGGTGGGCAAACACCTCTGGAGATTCTCTAGTCCAACCACCTTAGCTCAGAGCAGGCTCAGCTGGACAAGGTTTCCCACAATTATGTTCAGCTAAGAGTTGAGAATCTCCAAGGCTGGAGACTGCACAACATCTCTCGGCAACCTGTGCCAGTGCCCAGTCAAGCCTGTTTCGATCTGTGCACTTCACCTCTTGTCCTGTCTCTAAATATCACTGAGAAGAGTCTGCCTCAATCTTCTGCACAACAACAATTTAACTTCAAGTATCCATATTCATGGATAGGATGCCCCAAGCCTTCTCTTCCTGAGGCTGAACAGTCCCAGCCCCCTCAGCTTCTCCTCATGCAACAAATGCTACGAGCCCTTAAGCATCTTTGTAAAACTTTGCTGGCCTTCTATTTCCAGGTGTTTCTTGTCCTGGGAAGTCCAGCACTGGGCCCAGTACTCCACATATGTCTCATCAGGGCTGAGTAGAGAGGCAATGCTGGCAGTGCTGACAGAAAGCTGGACATGAGCCAGCAACCTGTCCTTACAGCACAAAAGGGCAAAAGTCTCCTTTGCAAAGCTGATTTCCAGCTTGATGCCAGCCTGTAGTGGTGCATGGGGTTATTCCTCCCCAAGGACAGGACTTGGCATTTTGACTTTTTTAAATTGATGAACAAAACTCCTGTTTTGTTTGCCAATTTCTCCAGCTCATCAAGATCCCTCTCAGTGGCAGCGCAACCCCCAGTTCTGTACCACCTGCAGATCACATTCCTTATTTTCTTTTCCTCCAGCCTACTATCTTAAATTAATTCCTATGGAGTTCTGAAGAGAATAGAGGAGAGTCATGCCTCAGAGCTGCCAGTAAGTGTGACATAAGCATAGTCCTTTGAGGAGTAGGAGACAGGGATCTCGAGCTCCTCCTGATAAAAGCAACAAGGCAATATCCCCAGCAACGTTCTTCATGCATTAGATATCTTGCCTAAGAATAGAGATCTGTATTTTCCTCTTAACCATCTCTGGAAAGGCAGTGATCATACTTTTGGTCAGAAGACAGTTCACAAATTAGGCAATTTTGAAGCATGTTTTGGCTAGCCCCTAGAAAATTTTTATTTTCTAGGTCTTGAGTCCTTGAGAGATAACATTCTGAATTGTTCAGACTGTAACAGAAGCTGAATTTAGGGAGCTTACCAATCAAATAGTGTTATTTAACAAGTTTATGTAACTCTAAAGGTTATTAATATATTGCGATTTTACCCTGACTTTGTCCTTTCCATCCAGCCTTGCTGAGTTCCAAGAGTGTACGATATTCCCTGTCAAACTACTGTTACAGAGTCTAGAAATGGGAAAGGAATGAGATGAGACAGACAGATACTGCATAGTTATTTTATTCTAACACTGCCAGCCAGTCCATGTCCCTGAAAATTAATATAATTATGCTGTACAAAAACCACTAGAGCTACAGATTTATGTTAAAAGTTTAAACAAGTAAGCATTTTTGAAAAATAAAAATAAAAAGTCCAAGCTCTACTTACTACCATCTTCATTTCTGCAAAAGCTATGTCAATATGTGAAGTACTCAAACACTGTCTCATAAATAAGCTTGTTTGAAAATCTGAAATTCAAAGAATGATGTTTTATTTTCGTATGTTAACAGTTTACTTGCTATCAATAAACTCCTTCAGCTTCCTGCACTGCACAGATCTGACTGTACTTTCCATGCTTTTGTTAATGCCAAAATGTGCCCATCAGATAAAGTTTTCTATTTGGATAGCACTTCTTGTCTTTCCAAAGCTGTTCATAAGTCTGGAACACAGGCTTTAAGGTGCCAAGTTTGTGAGGTGTCTCTTTATCTGAGTGAATGTGTCCTCAGTTAAAGCAACAGCCCCTTACACTTCAGAGCTTGCCTTAGGAGAAACCAGGAAGAAATTAAAGGTAAATGTGAGTGAACTACAATAAAAAACTGACTATATTTCAAAGATGATCTCAGTGCATTTGTTTAAATAAAAAAAAATATAAATCACAAATCCTTTAATTAAAGCTGTTTTCAGAACCCCTTGAAGAATCACTATAGGAAGCAGTTCACACTGCATCTCAGTTGCTGATTTCTTGCTGTCAAATAATTATCAGTATTTATAGTTGCAAATGTAGAAACTTGCACACAACTTCC